>NC_071401.1:68501820-69105320 GCF_017976375.1 Cuculus canorus
GTATATGCAAGCTGCTTCCTCCCCTGCAAGTTTGTTACCTGATAAACTGGCACTGTTAGTTAGGAGTGGCAATGTTTGCAGTGCCACATATACAAGGATGGCATCTCTTTCCTCTTGCTACAGATTCCTTTTAATATGATGGTCAATGCACACAATCTAGTCTTGTTGAACAACTAGATTGAGATTAGGTTACTCTAAATTAAGGATGTCTGATTTATCTTTCTGTCTCCTCATTGTATTGTTACAGGAGAACTATAGCATTATTCTAGTCAATGACCTGAAAGCTGTATGCCAGGATGTAGCTAATTTTATGTCTTTGGATGAGGGAGGAGAGGGTTCCTCAGGCCAACAGTTATGGAGACCATGGCTGTTATTACTGTGTTCTGAGACTATTTATAACAATAATTAATTTCCTCAGAGATGACCCTGGATGGCCTTTCTGCATTATCTTACAAGCAAGTGTATAAATAGTAATCCAAATATACATACAAACAAGGGATGGATCTGGACTTTATTGTGTTTATAGGAAGTCATGTTTCACAAATTTACTTTCTGAGCATTTTTCTTCTTCTTACTTTGTCGCTTCTCTCTGAATTGTTCAGTTCACATGGGTGTAAAATGTTGAAACTGCCATTCATTTATTTAAATTGTAAGTCATTTCTCGTAGGTACTTACTAAAAATTCTAAAGGAAGAGCAATATTTTTGTGCTTAATCAAATGTTACATGGTTTCATAAGTTACAAAACAGCTGCAGTGAAAAAGCAAAGAAATTAATAGAGGGGAAATATTTTGCTTTCCTTTGGTCAGGGATGACTGCAGCAGATCTGTTCAGTATGATGGTGTTCTTGAGACATAGGTAACATCTGTGGGTTAGTCCCTCTTGCCTGACCCTGGCAAAGAAGCAAGGTTTATGGGGGGTAACAAGCACTAAATGGTGCTTAAACCGTGATTGTGGTCAATGCTTACTGGTTCTGTTTAAGAACTTGTTTCTGAAGTATATTTCTTTTTCCTTTCTTCAGCATCTCTACCTCCTTCCCTGCATTTTAAAGCCTTTAAGAAATAAAAGGTAGTGCAACTCTTGCATATGGAAACTGGATTAATTTCAGATGAGCTGATTAGAAACAAGATTAGGAAATACTGCGAGGAGAGAGTCACAGTAACTTGTTTTCTTGGCTAAAGCTTATGTTCATGTGGCTGATCTACATTTAGTGAGAAGACGTGCATGCTACACTTAATGATTGTAAAATTGATTACTTCGTTGAATGCGTGCATGTTAGTTACTTAATTCCACCTGCCGTAAGCAACTACTCTGGGATCAAAGTATGCTTATAATATTCCTTGTACGTGCAGGGTTTTATTCTTGCAGTCGTAACTCCACACTAATTTTCCATATTCCTGTTCTCTTGATTATGTGAAAGCTAGTTCATTTGTTGAAGTGCCATAAACATACTTTGTTTTCCAGGACCTAGTTATTGCATTGCCTCTTTACGTATACTAAAATGCTGAATTGATGTTATGTCTGTAAGAGTATTATTAATTTAGCACTCTAATTTCAGAGTGTTACTCACAAGACTTCTCCATAGTTGGGGGGGGGGGGGAGGGAATTTAAAGGGGAGTAAAAATAAATTTTAAAGCCACTTGACAGGTAATTAAATACCAATTAGAGAGAAGAGTGGAACTGTCACGTGTTTTTGGTAGTCAGGGACTCTTCAGGGCTTCCCTGCCATAGGGCACTGATCCAGTGGAGTGGAGATCAAGTGTTAAAATTAAATGCGATGTTTGCTATTGGACATTCAAGGATTTAATAACAGTATACATGTATTATTTGATCCAATAGAATCTTAGCATACAAACTTCCTAATGGTTCACTAGTATAAAAATGCATGTTATATGTATCTAAATACGCACTCGATCGAGAGACTTATTGTTTGATTCCAATATTGTATAGCATAATATTATCTCTAAATATGACTAATTATACAGTTGCCCTCAAACTCTGAACACTGTCCTGGTTAAGAGCTATTAGTGTTTCTTTTGTGAAAAATAATTTGTTTTATTAATGGAAGGTGCTAAGTACTATAGATTTGTGTACACGATTCTATCTTTTTTCCTAATACGCAAAATGTTTTTATTTGAAGGTATTGATATTTTTAAGTCTCATGCCTTGTGCTACACTACTGACTTTTAATAAAACAGCCATTTCTAATCTATGGTAGATTTTGCAGGAGTGAAAGTGTAACCTATTTTAATCTGTGAAATTGGACTCCTGAGGACAAAAGGTTGAAATTATGCCAAAAGCAAATAACTGCTTTTGGAATCACTAAAATATGCAGTGCTAATAATTTGCATCAAATAAGGACAGGATGCAGGTTGCAAAAACCTTTCACTGCTACTCTGATTTCTCCCGTTTTTTTTTTACCTGTGGCATAGTCAAAGGGTGCTGAAGGGTGTTGAGATTCCCGTTGCAGACTGTGGCTTACCAGTGATGGAACCTGTCTGTGTTGTTATTATGTCTAGTTTTATCAGCTGAGGAGTTCTCTCTGTGGTCCAGTCCTGCAAAGACATTTGTATTTACATAGCTGTAAACACATCTAGCAGAACTACTCGCATGTTTGTTATGGTAAATAATCAGCCATAATAATTTACTGACATTAACTCTGTTATTTCAAGTTAGTGTGAAGTGATAAGCACTTTATTTTAGAAGAAACTGTTTAATGAAGGCCTATGTGTACATACATTGAAAGGGAGAGGGAGGAGTTGGCATCTAACAAGTATGCACGCATCTATTATTTAAGTTATGGCTCTTAAAAGCAAAGACAAAGCTTTTTTTAAAAAAAAATCTCTTCTGAGAGCTTTTCTGCTTCGAGAATGTGTGCATTTGTATTACAAAGAGCTTTATTATTCACTGGTTAACATAAGAACTTCATTGTGTAGTCTCTCTTCACTTTTAAGTTTCTGGGGAGTAGCAGGTTGGATGATAGGCTTTTTTTCAAAGCAAACATTTTAAATAATATTATCATTTCAGTGGAAGCCCAGAACAAACTAGACTGCTCAGAAGAAGAGCCCTAAGTGAAATCATCTTCTAAAAACACAGCCAGAGAATGTAGGTGGTAAGCAGTATCTATTGTTTAAGCCTGTGGTTGGGCAACTAGAAATACAAAACTGTAGCAGCTTTGTTGACATGAGGAATTTCACAAGTGCTGCTTCAGCACTTGATATGAGGTCATTTAGAATGTCTGTATTTATACTAAATATGCATCTCATTGTCTAAAAGCTGAAAAGCCTGACAGTTTAATTTCCATCATAAACTGTAGTTGACGAAATAGTAACCAGAAACCTTAAGGTCGTTTCTCCTTTTTCCAAATGCGCATTCTGAATTATGTGTTCTGTCATGTTTTTTCTGCAGGTATCTTTAGAAAATTATTAACCAGTTATTTCTGTAAGTGGTACATGCCACAGTGACTTGGTTGACTCTCTGTGGGAAGAAACCTTTGTAAACATAGAAAACAGCTTGTTGAAGGGGACTATGCTTTATTTTCAGGATTTACCGTAGGATGATTAATGAGGTCCTTCAACACAGAGAGAGCAAGAAGCAACATTAGCATTTTAATAGCTGCTTAATTATGTCAGTAGCAGGCGATATATTTCAAATAACACTATATTTTAGTAGCTAAACATTGAAAATATTTTCTATAGCAAGCTGAGGTTGGTTTGTCCTGATGAAAGCTTTCATGTGCCATGTTCTTTCTTTGCATGTAGGTACAAACGGGCTGCAGTAAAATGGAAGGGAGTAGACTCTTAAAGGTTTTTAGTAACAGAGGAAATGATACAAGTGAATCTCCCTGACTTAGAATGAGATATCCAAAATTATTTTTGCAGTATTGCTACGATGTTTTAAAAGGAGCAGGGAAAAAATAGTGAATATAGAAGTTGGCTTGTAGGTCGTAAGTTCCAATGATAAACTGTGCTACTGTGAAATTGTATTGTGTTGTCCCTCATTATCATGGAGGATGAGGAATATAGAACTTCTCTGTCAATTTATGGCAGGGATTTTCACGGTTCTTTGGTGGAGAAAGTTTTGAAGTCTTTCTGATACATAGGTCGCGGCAGACTAATATTTGTTAGATATTGCTTGTCTCAGGCTTTTGATTCTGTATCAACCATACCTCTCTACTGGCTCTACAGCAGGATGGTTTCTGGAAATCTGGGTAAGATCTGTTACAGGTGATTGGATCACTGGCATATCAAGGAAGATGAGGGTAAATGGAAACTGATTATCAGTTTTCTAAAATTTTGCATTGCTCAGTATAAAGACAGAGACTCCATAAAGCCCTATAGCAGCTGAGACAGTTAAGTGTCCCTTTCTTCTTGCTTTGTATTAGCAGTTAAAGTCAGAGTTTAACACCTTTTATCTACTCTGACTTCCTGTGAAGGTTAAGTTTTTATGCTAGAGAAAGGCATGGTCTTTTGATAAAGGCATAAAATGTAGTCTGTGTCTTCTTTTGATAGTATATTTCAATAGCTAGTAATACCTTTTAAAAGTGCATGTCTGTCTTGTGGTTAGAATTTGATTTCAGCTTCCACTAATAGGAAGGGGGAGATGGCTCTGCAAAAGAGGTCAGTAGTATCTTCCTGCTGGGAATGCATTTAAAAGTAAACAACCACTCAGTATTTTTTTGATGAAGTGCATGAATTGGCATTCTAAAATCTTGTGTTTTGCCAGTCTTCCTTAGTCCCTTCACAAATTTGTGATCTTTTAAGAAGGAGATAAAAACCCCTGTTATATTTTTTCTCTTCAGTGGTTTATATATCAGTAAAATCCCCTCTTCTTTCTTTGTACACTATGGATTGTACTTCTAAGATGCACGTTCACATTTTGTTGCAGTGTTAGGTTTGGATCTCGTTTTCAGTTCCCTGTCCATTAGGACCCTGATGCCTTTTTGGGAGTTTTTCAACAGTTTTCCACTCAGCTTTTTTTCCCAGTATTCAAGGTATGGCTTTGTATTCTGTTTTGTATTCTTTTCCTGGCAGTATAACTTGGGATTTGGCTGAAAATAAGAAAAAGGTTTTGAAGAGTATGCTGCATCAGCTGTTCCAAGTTCTTTTGTTCACCATAGTGCCAGCTTTTGTGTTGTCCCTACGTGTCATCAGCATCAGCAGTGAGTTTATAAATGCTTCTATATCTTTAAGGAAAAGTGTTGAATAGTCTTAAACCTGGTAATGGTCCCAGGGCACTTTTCCAACTACCTCTGCTCAAATAAAACAATTAGTGTTTGACAGTGAGTGTTCGAGGCTTGTTACTTAGGTTTTCTTAATCAAAGCTATCTATAATGTTACAAAAAGGTGAGGTAAATTAAAAACCTGCCTACCGTATCCGTTCCTGCTCTGCCAGCTTTTCCCTTACTTTGCCCTGGGTAACTCGGACTGCTCTGCCTATAAATAACATGGTGGTTCTCCACAACCTCCTTCAGTGCTGGTGAAACATAAGTGTCCTTCTGGTCTTTTGGATTTTTAGTGCTGTTTTGATTCACTGATGCTAAGTGAACATCAGTGGGAAACAGCATTCTTCCAGGATCCTTGGTGGGGTGTTGTCCAAGCCTGGTTTGTTTTTTGGGTTTTTTTAAAGGTCATATTTTGGTTGATGGTGATTAAAACTGGCACTGGCTACAAATAAACTACAATGTTTTGTGCTGCTTAACCTTTGAACTCTCTATTCAAACTGAAGGGTGCGAGTGACAGTGTCTACTTGCTTTCTGATCTGTTCTGGCTAAGTATGTTAAATATTTTTATGGGAGGGTGGCTTTAAGCTTGTGTGATATGCAGAAGAACTTCTATTTTCTGTCTACTTTTTGTTTAGAAACATGACGTGGTTCATTAGCTTGAAACTATGACCAAAGGTAGATGCTACAAATTTAACGTTTGATTAGGCGTTGAATGCAGGTTCTCCTCTGTAAGTTCTGTCTGATTTTGAAATTGACAGTGCTGATCCAATCACTTCCAACACCTAAAAATGGAATTTCACAACTGATGGATGGAAAGAAAAATGAAAAATTCAAGCTGCATCTCCTGGCTTCTCCATCCAAACTTGAATCATATTAAGGACTCGAGCTGGCAGCTTTTCAGCATTGGGGAACTGCAACAGGCGAATTAGAATTCTTACACTAGAGTGGTGTTGGGGCTGACTCAGCTGGTACTTGGCAGCCATCCGCTGCGCACCATGCACAGTTGGCTGGAGGCCTTCAGACAAACGTGGCTGTGTGTGTCTCAGTAATTCTCCGTTTCAGCCCATTTCCTACCTGCAGGAGCCCCTCATGAACCTCCTGGGAGTTCCCACAGGGCAGCTTGTGAGTAACCCTTCCTCCTCTTGGCGTTTATGTACTGTGTAAAAAAAATAGAAGGAGCCAGAGCTGGACTGTGATGTCTTCTGACATCCTTTCAAATTACACATAACACTGAGTGAGTTAATTGCCTCAGTGACAGCAGCATGGTGTAGAAAGTGATGGAGAAAGCAAGCCCAAACTCCAGCTTCGCAGCAGTCTCAACAAATGCAGCTGGTGGAACCTCTGTTGAGCAACCTAGAATGTGGACAATGAGTTGGGATGAATGGAGGAACCATACTGGTGTATTCAGTAAAAAAGAAAAAATCTGGATTATTAAATTGAAAAAACTGTGATCGAAAAAGAAGAGTGGACAGCAGGTTTAGGGAGGTGATTCTGCCCCTCTACTCCACTCTTGTGAGACCTCACTCGGGAGTGCTGTGTTCAGTTCTGGAGCCCTCGGCACAGGAAGGACATGGATCTGTTGGAGCAAGTCTCAAAGAGGCCACGAAGATGATCAGAGGGCTGGAGCACCTGCCCTGTGAGGACAGGCTGAGAGTTGGGGTTCATCCCGGTGAAAGGAAGGCTCTGGGGAGACCTTATAGTGACCTTCCAGTACCTGAAGGAGCTACAGGAAAACTGGGGAGGGACTGTTTACGAAGTTTTGTGGTGATAGGACAAGGGGCAATGGGTATAAACTGGAAGGGATAGGATGAGGGGGAACGGTTTTAAGCTGAAAGAGGGCAGATTTAGATGAGATTTTAGGAAGACTTTTTTTTTTTTTTTTTTTCTGGGAGGGTGGTGAGGCCCTGGCACAGGTTGCCCAGGGAAGCTGTGGATGCCTCATCCCTGGAGGTGTTCAAGGTTGGGTGGCCTTTGAGCAACCTGATCCAGCGGGAGGTGTCCCTGCCCATGGCGGGGGTGGGGGTGGAACTGGATGATCTTTAAGCTCCCTTCCCCCTAAACCATTCCATGACTGATTATTCGGCCCGAGCTCCCCGGCCGCACGGCAAGCAGGCAGCTCGCCGGGAACCTCGGTGTAAGGGCGGGGCTGTTGCCGGCTTCTGGCAGCCCGGCGGAGGGCGATGCCGGCCCTGCCGCGGCCGCGCCTCCCCACCTGCCCGCCTCCCGCCGCGGGCACCGCGGGGCGGGGCCGCCGCTGCCGTCACGGGCGGGCGGGGGCGGTGCCGGGGCCGCTGCAGGAGCGGGGAGCGCGGGGTGAGCGAGGGGCGCCCGCTGGGGCGGGGGGGTTGGAGCTGGATGGGCTTTAAGGTCCCTTCCAACCCAAATCATCCTGTGATAGTGGGGGGATAAGCGAGGGGCGCCTGCCGGGATGCAGCCTGGTCTGTTGGGAGGTGTCCCTGCCTGTCGCGGGGGGTGGAACTGGGTGATCTTTAAGGTCCCTTCCAACCCAAGGCCGTCTATGGTGCGGGAGGGAAACGGGGAGCGAGAGGCGCCTGCCGGGATGCAAGCAGGTCTGATGGGAGGTGTCCCTGTCCATGGCAGAGAGGTTGGAGCTGGATGGTCTTTAAGGTCTCCTCCAACCCAAACCGTTCTGTGATGCAGGGGGATTAGCGACGGGTGCCTGCCGGGATGCAGCCTGGTCTGGTGGGAGGTGTCCCTGCCCATGGCAGGGGGGTTGGAACCGGATGAGCTTTAAAGTCTTTTCCAACCCAAACCATTCTATGGTACGAGGGGCATAAGCGATGGGTGCCTGCCGGGCTGCCGGCGGGTAGGAAGCGAGGGGCGCCTGCCGGGATGCAGCTTGATCCAGTGGGAGGTGTCCCTGCCCGTGACAGGGGTGTTGTAACGGGATGATCTTTAAGATCCATTCCAACCCAAATCATTCCAGGATGCGAGGGGCGCCTGCTGGGATGCGGGGTCGGCGGGTCTCGTACCAGTCGCAGCTGACAGCGCCGTCCGCAGCCGCCGCTGGGAGCGCCCCGGCTGCCCGGTGCCCCTGCCGGGCTCCCCCAGCCCCGGTCCCCGCCGGCAGCCCCGCTTGGCTTCGTGCGGCGTCGCGGTTTGTGTCCCCGCTGTTGCCACCCGCAGCGTTGCCGGACACGTCCAGGGGCTGCCGAGGGGCACCCTGAGCCCTGCCGAGCATCCATTAGGGCGTATAAACAGCTGTACGGGGAGCAGATGCGAGGGAGGCATCAAAAGAAGAAGGATGATGTTGCTTTTAATCTGTTATTTAAGCGGGTGCTGGAAAGCTCCCGTGCGTTCCTATTTCTAGGTATTTTTGTGAGATCTGTGCGTTTTGCTGCTAGCCCAGATGCTCTTTTTATGGCTCTGTGCCATGGCGTGGATTTGCAGAACAGCAGGCTGGCGGGCCCTGTGTCCCTCAGAAATTCCTGACCTGCGGGTTTTGCTGTTGTGGTGGTGGGATGACCTCAAGGCGAGGTGGGACTGGATAGCAATACTCCCTCCATGCTTTGGTGCTCAGAGTCATGCAAACACTTGTGTGTGCAGAAGGCCCTGTCCTGAGGTGGGATTGCCAGCTTCAGGGTTTGCTAGGAGGAGCTTGAAAAAGTGAGGATCAGAGGGTGCATTTGTGATCGCTGTCCGATGCCGCGTGGTGCACCCATGCTCTTTGTGAGCTCCACTTTTCCAGCAATGATGCCATTATTCAGGGGACAGGACTTGAAGAGCAGTGCTTAGCGAGCAGAGTGCCCTGTGGAAAGCGGTGGGATGTTTAAGAACATTTAATCTCCCTTAATTTATTGTTTAATGATTTCTTTCCCACATAGAGAATCCTTAAAAGGAAACAGATTGTATGTTTAGTTTGATGCATCTTTCTGGTTTTCACCCATTTGTTAAGCTAGAATATGGTTGTGAAATACCATAGAAATGTCTTTGCAGTACATCATCCATTTCACCTAGCTTTGATGAAGCAGTCTAAGAACAAAGTTGTATCTTTGTCCCAGTGACATACACTTCCCCTAATGCAATGATCAGTCAATATGTGCAGGTCGAAGCTCAGCTGCATGGATGGTAGAGGGTCTCTTGCCTCTGCAGTCAATCAAGCGCTCTGCGTTGATAGTAGCTCTCCATCTGCAGGCCAATATCATCCTTTCTGCAGAAGGTCTGTAATACTGAACTTCTCTACATTAACAGAAGAGAACTAGCGGGGAAGGTTTTGCTATGTTACTTCTTAAGAAACAGGAGCACAGACTGTATTCTGTGTTTGTATGCCCTCAAACTCTAGCACAAGGGAGATGAGCTAGCAGAACCCTGTTGTCCTGGAAACAAGATTATTTGTTTCTCCTTGAGGGAACCACTGCTTGCTAATGTGTTTTTGTTTTGTTTTGGTTTTTTTTTTTTCAGAACCTCTCAATTTAGAAACTTATTAAGCATTTTCCTGCTTATGAAGATTTTAACTGTGAGCTCTCACAGGGAATAAAGTATCTTGCCATTTTTTTCACAAGCCTCTGACTCTCAATGCAAATGTTAGGTGGGAACAATGCGGGAGGGAGGGATGTATGTATTTTTGGCAAGACTTTGAAATTCAGTATTCTTAAGTTTAGAAGTTTGACTCATTCCAAACTTTAAGGTAGATGTGGCTTCCTTTATTCACTGCTTTCTGCTGGCAGTACCAAGTTGTTAGCAAATCATGATTTCGGTGCTGTTTTCAGCTATCTCTATCTAGGCTTTATGCATTTTTTCTTGATACATGAAAACATGTATCATAACATCTTGCCTGTTATTTAATTTCATTTTAATGAGCTAATTTTAACTTAATCTATAGTGGGTGGTAGCTTGTAGGGACCCACGGAGAAACAAAGAACCCTGCCAAAGTGTGACAAAGGAGCCGCGTGATCTTCAGGGGGTGTTTGGCTCCCTTACTGAAGATGGTGATCACACCTCTGCAGAAACTTAGTTACTTCTGTCTTGCCTGCTGTCACCTGAGACATACTGGTGAAGGCTGTACCTCTACTAGGATAGTAGAATTTTCTGTCTTAAGGTGTCAGATATATTGAAGATTGAACATCCTCAGTCATCTCTTAGACCTGTTCAAGTCTAGTCTGGTTGTACAGGTGCTGTATTAAATGGAAGAAATTCTCCCTGTGAAGTGAAATGACTGCTAGTTGAAATGTCTGCTCTGTTTCCTATACATTCTGGGCTCCTTAATCTTTGTATTACTGTACTGGAACTAAGAAGGAAAACAAGAAGGCAAAGGGCCCCCTTTTGACTGTTTCCTTGTTAAGAGTTAATTCAGGCTTCTGACGTGTGCTTTGTTACATTAAACTTTGATTACCTCATTGCTGCTACGCCTTTACACTGTAAGAATACTCTTTGTAAAGTGATGGCCTTTGTACATGATCGCGTTGGAAAAACTTCTCCATTTCCTCCCTGGATGTGGAGAGCAATTGCCTTGCTCAGAGAGGAAGCTTGAAACCTCTACCTGTTGTCCTTGAAGAGAGATAGGAGATCAAATAACACCGGCAGCATAGCTCAGAGCTTGGTCTTGTGTGCTCTTTGCTTCTGCTCGTTACTTCCCTTCCTGTTTCTTTTCTGACAAACTGAACTTCCTCCCTATTGTTGGATTATCTACCTAAATCTCAAACAGTCATCCTTTGCAGAAATGTCATTGGCAGATGTTGAACTTGGAAGAAGAAGGCTTTGGGGTGTATCTGCTTCATCCACATCTGTCAGGCAGGTTGGCATAGCCTCAAATGTGTTTAAATCACACCTATTGCCGCTTAATCTAGAAGGATAAGCTCTTTACTGTAGGCAAAGTTGATTCTTCTGGCTTTCAGATAGGAGGATTTTCCCTTTCTTGCTTCACAGCCACTTCCTGTTACTGCTGCTTTCCTTCCTTTGCTTCCCAAGTTCAGTTGTCTCTAGTGGTCTGTTGGCTGTAAGGGAAGTGTTTCCACAGACTGGCAGCATGTGAGGCAAAACCAAAGAACAGCCAGAGCAGAGCAGGTTGAGAATGAAGCGTGGACCAAGTGAAGTAAGGAAGATAAGAGACGTTTGTAAATTAAGGACGTGACTGCGAGGAGGGTATGTGTCTTGGCTGCACATGGGAGTGGTAGGGTCATAGCTGGCTCCTGTGGTTTGTATGGCATGCGGTAAGGGAAGTGTGCACGAGATAATGGAAGGCAAACTCCCCAGACTTCCCTGGCAGTTACTGTTGTGTTTTCCCTGTTTCAGGAATTGGAATTAATGATGTTGCATCAGCCAGCACAGGTGGACGTTGTGCTTCTGCTTCTGTTAGCCCGCTGAGCCAGCCAGGCACTTTTTTGTCTGTCACGGAGGAAAGGGAGGTGCCAGCGCTTCAGAGATATGTTAGTGCTTCTTGAAAACAACATTTGAAAGCTGCAGTAGAGTGTTTTCAGTCAGGAAGAAGGCTATCCCTGGCTGTTTATAGTTTCATCGAGCATGTATTTCTTGAATTTATGATATTTTTACTAAATATGCAATAAATGGGAAATAGGGAAGTTGAAGGTATGTCCTAACTTGGCTAAAACCATCTTGATGAAATACGAGAGAGTAACATAGCTTTCCACCTAATTTCCAGGCCAAGTTGAGCTCTTGATCTTAGGTGAAGGAGACTTTCTCTGCAGCTTATAAATCACAAATAAGGATTTATCTGCAACCAAGGTTTGTGACTGTCTGTATTCACTAAAAGTACGCATTGCATACAGTGGTGAGATGGCACTACAACCTTGCATGAAATCAGCAAGACTTATTGTCGTTCTTGAGCTGTTTTGTGTAGATCTGGCCCACTCACAACAGTATAGCCCCTTTGATGTTCTTATAGTTCTCACAAAGGCCTGCATCTTGTTTGTGGTCTGCTGCTCTGCCGTGCTAACAGAGAAGCCTGTGTTCTTCCAGTTTGTTGCAGACAGAACAGATTTTGTGGAGGAGACAACTGGGCGAGGTGAAAGGGAGTAGCATGGGAGAAAAGGAGTGGAGATGTAGCTGGGGAAAGGGAAGGGAAGTGAACAGGGAGGATGAGAGAGTAGGTGGCCTGTACAGAAAAGAGGAGAGGGAGTGACAGAAAAATGCACCCAGTCTGTTTCTGATCTATGTTTCATAGCGTTTGCCAGTGTAGCACTTCGAAGTTGTAGTTTCTGAAAAAAAAAAAAAAAAAGGAGCAGTTCTGGACCCGTAGCTCCAGCTGGGGTGTACTTGGGAAGGATGCAAAAGCAGGGGCTAGGTCTTAGAGCTGGGCTTCCCTGGCAGATGCATCCTGAACCAAAGCATATGGGAAGTGAGCGGAGCTGTGCTGCTCTGAATGAGAACCTGCAGACAAACGCCTCCTACAGGGTTTGGATGGTGCTATCTCCCATTGCTAGATAAGAGGTTTTAAAGCAGTTGACATCGGCTGCTCTCACAAGCATGGCTATTTTTCCCTTGCTGAAGATAATAATATGTTTTACCACTCATTTAAACTTCTATAAGAACAATTGTTCTGTTTACCATATGACATATTAAAGTTTGCACATCTTTGTAAGCAGCACAGCTTGGTTCCTTGGGGCAGTTTATAGCTAAGGTGCCCTTACAACACTGCAGCAAACTACATGGAATTCTACAGGTAAAGTCAGTGCCTGTGAGTGCCTCTGCATATGCTCAGTTCCTTCATTTTTTACAAGGCTGGCAAGTCTAGATTAACTCTGTGCTTGAATAGCTTCTTTACCTGGTGGTACCCTACTGTGTCAAGCAGTTTTCTGTAATCTCCTTCCAGCTGCAGAAGCACAGACTGTGCTTACAGAGAATTTGATGTCTGGAATGTCCCCTTGCAGGGAGTAGGACAAGGTTCTGAGGTAGAAATTACAGCTAACGGTGGAGGCTCAGTGGATACTAGATTTGCAGAGAATTTGTTCTTCCACTCATTTTCTGTCCTTAAATCTATTGTCTTGGGGAAAGTGCTGGGCTTACTGCTAGGGTTAGGCATTGGATTTTACTGTAATTCCGGTTTGTTTGTTTCGAGCCTTAACCCTTGGCAGCCTGAAGCATGCATTCAGGCTTTTGAAGATTTTTTTCAAGAACTGTCCAGTCTTTGAGAGTTTGAATAAGACTTGAATTTGAATTAAATTGCTTTGTATAAGATGTCATAAAAATATTTGCTTGCTTGGAGTCTTCTCTTTTTTTTTTTTTTTTTTTTCCCAACTCTTTTTCTACATTTTCTCTGTAATGGCCTGTGTTAAGGAACTAGATTTTCATAGCTCACCAAGCCTCTAATTTTTCCTAGCGCTCTTTTAAAAAACATCTTGTATGAATACAATGTAACTGTTATTGATAGACCCTCTAAAGACTTTTTTCTTTTTATTTTTTTTCTGTACCTACCTGGATTTCTCAGTACATCTTGCCGTGTTTTGTCTTGCTACTAAGAGTTTTTTTGATCCTGTAGATACTTTTTACATTTACTAGGCTGGAAATTACTGCCTCCCACAGCAGGGCAGGTGAAATGAAATGTGTGCCTGCGCTTCAACAACTTTAGTGCAAAGTTCAGCGGCTTAATTTAAACTGTTGGTTTGACATTTCTGAAATGTGTTCACTTGATCTGGTCCATTGATTTCGCATGGGAGGCTGTAAACTTGAGCAATAGCGTGGTCATCTTTTCAGTACCCACAGCTACTTGCCGAGCTCTGTGTGCCACTTTTTCTGTTATATTTTTACCATAAAGCAATAAGTATTAGTGCATTGTTAATTCTGTCCAGGTCCAGAAGTCTGTAGAGCATTTCTCAGGTAATTTGTGAGTATGGACATTATGTGCACAAGAGAATTATATCGTGGATATCTTATCCCTTCCAGTTTTTAAGGTTTGCTTTTTTAAGTTCAGAATTGTACAGTATAACACAGATAAAGCAACAATTAATATGAGACCAGTAGATAATAATATCACTAGAAAAGTCATGTATGTTTAGCCATGTTTAAAAACCCATGTCACAGCTATAAGCTAATGTTTTGTGATGCTTAAAATTCCCCGTGGACTCATGAACTTGCTCTGCTGTCCAGTCATATACTTGTAGAAACGTGGATGAACACGGTCCTTGAGGTTTCCTAGTGACCTGAACTTTTTGTTATGTGTTGGTGGATCGTCTGCTCTCATTTCTGGGATTGGGGGAAGTGTTCAGTGCTGGTGGTTCCATGCTGAATGGAAAATGATGCTGCCCCATACAAACAAGACAGTTACAGGCATGAAGACAACATTGTAAACCACAAATGACCTGCTTACAACACAATTGTCTTAAAAGAGTAATCCATGGAACCACAGTTTGGTCTCATGGATTTCAGTTAGGTGAAATCTTTAGATTTTTTAACTACTTTTCTGTGTTGTACTTAATACACAGGAGGGGCCTAATTTGGGGATGGACTGCACGGTAAAGGACATTGGTGAGTGTAACAGCTTTATTTGTTGCAGAAATTGGAAGTTGTATAGCTGTCAAAGCAGGAGATTGAAGGAAGAGAACAAGGTTGTTTTCTAATTGAGAGCTGCATCCTTCCAAAGGCCTGGGACGCAACCCTACCACTCCCCGTAGTTCCTGTGTGGTGCAAGGCAAGTCTTTAAAATTTTTCCATTTGCCATTGGTCAATATAGGATTTCTCAGGTTTTGGGTGCCTGATATAAGATCTAGTTTCGGTTTTACAGAACTGCTAACTTCTCCCTTCTATTTCTGCATATATTATGTAAAAGACTGTATACTTCCCAAGTTGAATCAAGGATGTCTTCAGCTGGACACCCAAGCTAACTGATACTTTGTTCTTTCTGCTGAAGAAGGCTGGTTCTTTCTTGAAGCTTGTGTCCAGTGTCTGTCACATTCCCACAGCTGGTTCCTTGCAGCAGCTTAGGCTGCCCAGCTTGGTTTTCTTCCTTATGGTCCTTGTTCAGTCTCTTTGGTCTGCCATATCTGTCTGCTCCCTGACTTTTTATTGCACTATTCTTCTCAGCCAACTGATTTCTGACCTTATTTCTATCCACAGACCTCATTTCTGGTCCTCCTACACCTTCATTATTTAAGCCAACCTTTCCAGTATTGCTCTTCAAATCTGTTACTTATTCTGTTACTCCTCCAGTTTGGCCTTTGTCCCCCCTCCCCTTTTGAATTTGATTTTTCTTTCTTATTCCTGAAGACTTGTCTTAGAGATACAGGTTCTGTTGGCCTGGTTCAGTGTTCAGCCAAACTGATCTTGAATGATTATTAAAATTAACAGTTTTCCAAACCCCTTGGGCTGGAACATTGAGTCTGCCTTCGAGTCTGTGCCAGTTGTCATTGAGTCAGTGCCATTGAGTCTGTGCAGTTCGGTCACCTGTGGAAATCAAGAGTACTCAGGTTCTGGCATCTTTGGAGATTTTAGTTGTGAGCGAATCTGTAGTGGATCTGTGGTTACTGTGTCTTTTTAAAAACATTAGGATAGAAAGGAAAGACTGCCAAGTTTTGGAATTTAATTTATGCAAAACATTTTTCCTTTAGCTCTTTTTCTTGGCAGTAGGTGAACTGTTTTAGCTGAAATTGATGATTATTCTTTAAAAATCAGTCTGAGGCAAACACTCAGCATGAAAAATTTCTGGGCACGCACTTTGGGAAAATATAAGCATCTGAAACCAGTAGTCTTTTAAGAAGTGATGTTAAGCAGCCATAGTTTTGGGTAGTGCCTGTCCCTCATTGTGATTGTTCCTCTCTTGCTGAGGGATTAGAAAGTGCTTTACAAAGTGTTCAGTCCCTTCGTGTGAAGCTGTGCATCTCAGCTATTGTGCATTATGCTTGGCATGCAGTGTCATATAAGAGGTTTCTAAAACTACGTGGGACTGACTCGTGATGGCATGTAAATGACTTGTCCCTTAGAAAATGGGGGAAATCCTGCATAGCAAGGAACTGCTTTCAATGTAAACTCTTCCACTTTTGTTAAGAATGATAGAAATGTTGAAATGCCTCTTTGCTTTGATGTATTCCAAAAATCTTTCTCTCTCCAGGCAGTGTACCTTTCCCAAACAACTGTGAGGAAGCATTTGTTGAGCACTAAATCAAAATGTATGGATGCTGTCATCTAAGTTGTCTGCATTACATAGAATTTTTTCCTACAAGTAATAGACAGACTTTATCTTACCAAGTTTTTAAGACTTGAGGAAACTACATATGCTCTGATTGAATCTTTTCTACAATATGTTTCTTTTGGCAAGAACAAGTTACCCCAAAATAGTTATTTTTTCCTGTTAGCTGACCCAATCTATGTTTTAGTAAAATTACCCCTTCCAAGAAGTATCAGTAAGAACTATATTTCTCCTAGAAGTACTCTTCGCTATGGTAGCTGTGCCTGAGACACAGGCATTCAACATGAGCTGTAGGTTTAGCGCTTCACTTGAGCTAGCAAAGGATATGGAACAAGCCTTGTTAATTCTGCATCAGGTTCTCACGTAGCTTTCTATCTTTGTGACTTCTGCGTCATGGTGTCTGAAATGTTCTGTACTTAATATATTAGTGATAGGTTACAGTTCTGTGTTCCCATGAGGCTTTCCAGCTGGGAGCAAGCAATCTGTTACGACTGGAGGGTTATATACTCTATAAAAAGAGAGCACAGCAGAATGCATTCTAGAAGAGAAAATCTATGTGAAAGCTCCTATAGTGAGTGAATCTGCAAGGAGAGTTTTGGATGCGTGTGCTCTATTCAATTTTGAGGTAATTTCTAATTAAATATCTAATTAGTATATTGAATGAACATGCCTACATAAAATATTTAGCAGTTCAGTTATGTAGCATAAGTAGCCCATTTACAGTACAGCGGTAAGTATCCAGGTGCTGCCAGGAACTGGGAGTTTCAGAACCCTGCAGGCTTGGATGTGAACTGAGCAATTGTATGAAAGCCTTGTAGGTAAACCAAGCATGCTGCTAAAAATGGACTGGTGGGATGTAAGTAAAGCCATTAGAAGTCATCAGCGGCTCACTTTTGGCTCTTTGTACAGGTAGTGTGCTGTTTTTCAGTGGGTGCGTAATGCCCGTTACTTCTCAGCAGGATAGTATTGTCCTTAGAAAAGAGAAGCTGGTGGAGCAGAGGGCTTCTACTCTGCTATGTAGAAGCAACTCAGCAATTACACTAGCTGCTAAGCACAGGGAGACTTTGAGAGCTGCTCCAAAAACACTGTTCTCCAGTCCTAGCAGAAAGCAGGTAAGTGGGGAGGCAATTAGTGGGGAAGGAATTGTGAGGACAGGTGTTTTTCTAGTGAGCTTTCCCTTCATAGGAAGAGCAGCGAAAACTTCTAGCGTTTTGTTATGTAAATGTCATGTCTCACATAGGCGTTTCAGGGGTGTAGGAATAGAAATTCTTTATTTCTGTGGTTCTCTTATGTTGCCTCCTTGTTGTTTCACTTCTGTTGCTCTGAAGGGACAAAAGTATGTTTTCCCCCAGGTTTCCCTCACCTCAGACTTAACTCGGAGTACTGCAGCTCAGAAAGCAATGTGTTCAGTTCTTACTCTTGGAACAGCAGAGTGCTATTGCATTACCATCTTGCCGTAGCAGTCTGGTGTTGCTTTGAATATGTCCTGTCTAGCTTTGCAGTGTTAAAATCCCCAAATTGTATTTGCTCCTAGAGTATCTGCTGCTGTGTGAAGAAAGGAGGTGAACATAGTCCCCTCCACTGACATGCACATCTAAGCAGAAATGTCCACCTCAGGAGTTAGTGGAACCTGACTTCTCTTCCACCCCCCACCTGGCAGGGAGGGGCTGGAAAGAGACACAGTGGTACAGTAGTTTGTTTGCAAGGATGCTCCTGAGAGCTGTCAGTCTGAGAGTGGAAATTTATTTTGCTGTAAGTGCACCTTTTCCCCCATCCCATTTCCTACTTCCTCCTCTGGAAATTTGCATTTGGGACAAGCACCTGGTGAGCTGTATGGGTGAGGTTCATAGGAGGGGGAAGGGAAAAACAGTTCTTTGAAACTGGTTACGAGAATCCAGTGAAAGCTTCTTTTAGGAGAAGCCAGGGTAGTTGTCTCTCAAGTAAAATAAGGTCTTGAGTAATTCTTGAACAAAGGAGGTCAGGAGACATAACTTTTACAATGCAACAGTTGAAAATGAGTGCCAGAAAATTAATGCAGTAGTACTGGCCTTGGGCATTTAGAAATCGCGGGAAGCCTACAAAATCCTGAGGGTTGTTGAAGTAGTCCTTGCCATAGACTTCATATTTATCTCCCAGCTTTGAGAGCTGCTAGGAGAGCTCCCAATCCTGATGGCCCTAGTTCAACAATATTGAGTAGAACAACATGGTCTGTGGTCACCTCATATTCCTCTCTTAGTGTTAGTTCCAGAAGTAGACAGGGATATTTTTTTTTGATGGCTCCTTTTTAACTCATTGCTGCAGTTATGCTTGCACATTAGGATCAGACTAGAATTGCAGCCGTTTGAAACAGTGAAGCCATGAAGGTGGCAAGAGATATACCAGAACTGAAAGGGTGCTTGGCAGAGCAGAAGTTGAGAGGCATAGGCTGTTGGTGAAAGTTTGATAGGATTAGGAAAAGCCATGAGTGAATTCTTGGCAAACAGACATTAAAAGACCTTGACGTTAATTTAAGGGAAAGGTCAGGAAAATATAATGTATTTGTCATTATTTTTATGATGTAGTTGGTGGGAAGGAGATAATGGAAGACCCTCCAGAATTATGATTGAAGGTGATGAGAGCAGAACTTAGAGAAGTGGAAGAAGCAAGACTTGGAAAAAGAGAAAAAAAAAAACCACAAGAAAAAATCCAAGAGAAACGATAAACTCTGAGAGGGCGGCAATACTACTGAATTAACAGAATTAGAAGCTGGAAAGTGAAAGCACCTAAAAGTCTTGAAAACTGGGAGATTTGCATTTCTCAGAAAGAAAATGAAAGGAGAAGCAGCCTTCTGCACAACAAATTTTCAAAATACTGAACTAATGCTTGAAAGGAGCACCTTCAAGGCACTGTGTTATTTAGAAGGTCAGTACAGTGGTTCTGTAGTGTTTTTAAGTGGTAAGAATTGCCTCCTAAAGCATAACGGGAAAAAAGCCTGAAAGTGAAACATGAGGTTTCCATGTTGACTACTATAGACACCTAAATAAAAGAAAACTATTAATTGCAGTCGATGCATATGGAAATAATATTTCACTTTTGCGTGGTTATCCTAAAAATACTCTGTCTCAGAATCTTTGATTTTAGTAGTGATGATTACTAATATAAAAACTTCTTTAATGGTTACCTTGTGGGTAGAAAGAAATATGCAAATGTAGTTAATTTCCAGAGAGGAAGAGAGATTACTTAAAAATAAAAAATGGTTGCTCAATTGACTGTCTTCAACAAGCCATTGACTCCAAGAAAATGGCTCGTTATCGATAATCCACAGTCATCATCTCATCTTTCCCGTTTCCATCAGCTCCAAGATATATACCAATTTCTTCTCTCTCTGTCCAAATGAACAGCTTTTTATTTCTCACTGGACCCTTGGCTAGGTTATTTTTTAAGGTGAGACTCTTGCGTCAGTTGTGTGTTGAAGCTGGAACTTTGATGCATTGCTAAAATATTGGCTTGTAGTCCTTTCTGTCACATAGCTCCAAGTACCACAGCACAATGGATGTAAAGGGATTTTTTTTTTTCCCCTACTAAACCAAAATAAGAGTAAGAAATAACTCAATCCTCCTCCAGACTAGGAAGCATGAGAGATGGTTCTGGTCAGAGGAATAGGCTCTCCCTCAGAAGAGCTGCTTCCCGTAATTCCTAAAGTGACTTCCCAGACAGTTGAATGGAATTCAGCCCTCTTCTCCATCTGGTCGCCTGCCTCCCTGTTTGCTTTTGGACAGCTGTTGTATCCCTTTAGAAGGCGAATGGATGTGTGTTGAGGAAGGGTTTTGTTAATAGTGTTTAAATGCATTGTGCACGTGGGTAACTGTAAGGAAGAGTTTGGGTTTTTTTGTTTGCTTTTTTTAGTGGAGATGCTTTGCAATAGAGTCTTGCATTTATCCAAGGTTATTGTTTGCAGACAGGAATGAGATGATATAATGATTCTATGATATATTTGTGCTTTCCTGTTGTGGTATGTATGGTTGAAAGTAATCTGGGTGTAGACCTGGTTTTCTCCTAAATGACATGTTGCGCAGGTCTGAGAGCAGGCAGTGTGAGTATGGTAATGGGTTGGTAGCCGAAGGTCGAAAAGGAAGATAAGGGTACGTATTTCCTTTTTATGGCTGGGTAGTTTTGTTTTGTGGGGTTTTGCATGGTTTTTGGCATTCATTCGAATATTCTTAAATAACACTTAGTGAGGATTTGTGTGAGAAAAAGAAAAAGTGCCTGTATGTGTAAACAGCATGTGCTTGTATTTACTGAAATACCAGAATGGTTCATAACATTTCTGTTCTTGTGGCAGCCCAGCTAAAGCCATTTTCTGTGTTGCCTTTCAGGCCCGTGTCCTGCTGTTATCCCTTTGATTTCACACTGAGAAGCTCATTCATTTGCTGTTCACACCTGATATTCTGACTTGGTGTGCTCAAAAAAAGTCCTTTCCCAGAGACCACCTCTTATGTTACTTCCACATTTGAAAGTGATACTTTGGTACCAGTGCATGTGTATGACATTGCATTTATTGGATAATTAATTCCTCTGCAACGTTCAGTATTTGGTGCAAGCAGGGGTGAAAATGAGAGCAGAGTTTAGACCAAAGAAGAAAAGTGTTCCTGGCAGTAATGGCCAGTGTGGAAATCCTTGACATTATACACATGATGAGTAAAGTTTGTACGATGAGTAGTAAGGGTGTGGTCTCTTCTCTGAGGAGCAGGAGGGGTGTGAAGCTGGAGTGAGAGTTCCGTGATGTCGCTAAGAAGATTGTTTTTACTGGAAAATGGCAGGGGGCAGGGGACAGGAGATGATGATAAGGACATGCAACACGTTGGGGGGCTGTGATATTGTAATTTCTTTGCACTGTCAGGCTGACTGGCCTACTTTTCCTCTGAAAAGGATTTCCTAACATCTGTGTGAAAACTCTCCAGACGAAGGCTTAGCCCTTTATAGCAGCAGTAGTGCCTACCTGTTGGAGCTGAAGTTTGCCTTCCGTCTGCTTGAATCTGAAATCCGTTGCTGGCAGCAGTTTGACCTCCAGGCTTTAGCTGAATTTCCATATTCAGAGCACTAGATGTTGGCTTTCAGATGGCAGCGGAGACAAGTTCTCTAGTAAAGAGTCACAGAAAATCTGCTGCTGCCTGCACCTTTGTTTTGCTGATACCACAGCTTTTAATATCACACTCTTCAATAACTTTATACCCTGCTTCCTTTTCTTGATTCCAGAAGAATCCATGGAGCAATCCGAGTTTGTTCGTGTTGTTGGAGTACTGATATCAGGCAAGGTCACAAAGGAGAAAGCCAATATAGGGAGAGAAACAGTGCTGCAGTTTGATAACACTTTTAGATAACTATTAGTTTAAGGTGTGATGTATTCATCTGTCTGTATTTAATAAAAGTCTTGGGTTTTAATTTGTGGTTAATATGAAAATATTTTGGTATTATAAAACGTGTATGTAGAACGTGAGATGCATTTCACAAAGTGGCTATTTTTAATGCTGGAGCTTTAGTCTTTCTAGAACATGGTATTTGCTTAGTCATACTCTGTTGGATCTTCTCTTCTTTTTCCACCTATCTTTTTCACCCACAGTTCCAATGGCTGGCTGATTATATGTTCTTTGGATGCAGATGGCCAGCAGTCTTAATACATGTGAAGCTGTGATCACAGTTTTCTAAACAGTGCCAGAGATGCTGAATTATGTTTGCAGTAATGCCAAATCTCTTTAATCAGCATTGACTGAAAAATGATGGCATAAATCCCAGATTGGTAATGGTGCTTCAGTGAGTCTTTCGCAGTTGTTGTCCAGAACTGATTGTAAAATATACTTTTTTACAGACACAAAGGGGCCATTGCAGGGCAGGAAAGGAACCACTGTGATAAAGCATAGGTAGAGCTGT
Organism: Cuculus canorus; assembly: GCF_017976375.1. Taxonomy (NCBI): domain Eukaryota; kingdom Metazoa; phylum Chordata; class Aves; order Cuculiformes; family Cuculidae; genus Cuculus; species Cuculus canorus. The sequence goes on from NC_071401.1 coordinate 68,524,048, forward strand.
TTTCAGGTTCTTGGGTGTGTAGGAGAAAATTCTCACCTGATTTGCCCAACACAGTAATTTGTAGCTGGGATCTAGACTGTCATGCTCTCTGCTGAAAACAATTTCTAACTTGGTGCAGGTGCTGTCTTCCTGTTGCATCAACTGTTTGAACAATGAGACTAGAGCAGAGAAATGTGACTTAGCCTGGCATACTGGTGAGGTGGAAGTTGCACAAGTGTAGGAAGGATCCTGCTAACAGCAGCTGAACAAAGGCAACCTGTGTGGCAGGGAGGGAGCATGTGGGCCTGGGTTATGCTTGCTCATGTGTTTTAGTCATGGGAGTCACTGTTGGGGACCTTCATCTGCTCTGTCTCACCTTTGCCGAAAGTGGGAGGGCAAGGTCCAAGACTGTTGTGCCTTGAGAAAATTCAAGGTGCTCCTGCTCTGAGTGGAGACCCTCTCTGCCACTTGCAGTGGGAACAGGTACCAAGGCAGCGTTGGGCCATAGCCAAAGCACGCAGCAGAAGTGTTTGGTGCTAATCTAAACTGTTTGCCTCCAGCAAAGCTGAGGAGGGGCTCCTTATCAGGGAGTGCAGTGATAGGATGAGGGGTAATGGGTTTAAGCTGAAAGAGGAGAGATTTAGATTAGAAATTAGGAAGGAATTTTTGCCTTTGAGGGTGGTGAGGCACTGGAACAGCTTGGCCAGAGAAGTCCTGGATGCCTCATCCCTGGAGGTGTTCAAGGTCAGGTTGGATGGGGCTTCGAGCAACCTGATCAAGTAGAAGGTGTCGCTGCCCATGGCAGGGGGGGTGGCACTGGGTGGTCTTTAAGGCTTCTTCTAACCCAAACCATTCTATGATTCTAAACCAAAATAAAAATGCTGATCCGCAAGGACTTTCAAAATCGCCGTGTTATCTCTGTAATGAGTATCTTGGGGGACATTGTTGGTTTTAGGCTGGCTATTAACCGTGTAAGAAAATTGTCTGTTGCAAAATGCTTTTGTGCCAGCTCTGAAGCAAACCAGGTCCCCTTGTGAGCCCAAAGTTGTTTGTGAATGTCTTCTTTTTTTTGGTTGAAGGTTTGAACTGCTCAAACTTTGTGTTTTGACAGCTCGAAGGATTTAAGTCTTAAATAAATAGTGTCTGAAGTTTGAGCAACAGCAGCGTATTTTCCTTCACATTGCAGGTCTTGAATTGGAAGGCCTATTTTTAATGGAAAAAGACACCTACAGAGGAAAAAGACCTCTTTGTTTGGATCACCTTGGTTTCATATAAACACTAAAAATGCTCCTGTCCAGAAATACTTCTTAAATGTTCAGGTTTAACTGAGCAAGGTGATTAAACTTTTTCCTTCATTCTGACTAAGAGCTTTGTTTGAAGAACATGAAGCACTTGTCTTCTATTTGAATTGAATGCCTCTACTTTTAAAGCAGTCTATTTCTACTCACTAAACAAGAAACAGGAAGGTGAAGTGTTGTGCAGTGTTTAATCCTACCTGAAAACATTTATATGAAAAAAAAAAAGTCTTGTTTCTGGATGTGCGCTCAAGTTGTAAGAGAATAGTAGGCTTTACTTTTAGCAGCAATGATGCATCACTTACTTTTTGTCTTGCATTTTGTCTGTAAACTTTGAATAGTGATCACTTTTAGATGTGCAGGCATATATTTTCCAAGATTTTTGTCTGTTTCACTCTTCTCATAGCAGTCTTGTAGGAAACAGAATTTTACATTTGTATGCCAAAGTTTCAAGACCAATATCAATGAAATGTTAATATTTAATTGACTTAAAGTTGCAGTGATACCTGTGATGATATACTTTTCAAATTCTTTAGTAGTTGTATGTTCCAGATTTTGAGAAGAATGTTTTCTCAACTAAAATTACAGCAAAGCTTGAAATCTAGCTGGTGACATGGGTATTACCAATTCTTTTTTTAACATACTTCCAGTATATGAAGGTTCAGTATTATTTTACTGGTGTTACAGTAGTAAAAATCAGCCATTTCGTAAAACCTCTGTCAAATCACTATTTTTTAAGTCAAAGTATAATATCTTGGACAATAGAAATACTTAATGATCTCAAGATAGAAAGCATCTTTCTTTCTCTTTGGGGCTTTCTTCACAACGCAGATGTAGGAAGCGTTGTGATTTTATTTATTTTCACTGCTTAGATTAATAATTATTAAACAAACAAACAGTAAATATGGCAAGCTGCTTATTTCTATTCCATGGAGAAAATATTTGTCTGGAGAGATTTTGTGATGTAAGTTACAATTTTCACAGGTATTTTTAGAAATGTCCTCAATATTTATTTTTCAGATTGTTGTATCAGATTTTCTTTGACTTCAGAGTTAGTGAAAAACAAAATATTCTAGGAAAGCAGCGAGTTTTTTTAGCTTTTAAAAAATACATTTTAGTGGGATATATTTGAGTTTGGGATATTTTATTCATGTGGGAAAAACAAACCATTTCAGACCAAGCACACGGCAACATCTGTAAGCTAGTCAAATTCTTTGGTTTTTCTTCTGAGTTACTCTAGATCTAATAGAAGGGCAAAACGGTAGAATTACAGAATGGCTTGGGTTGGAAGGGACCTTAAAGATCATCCAGTTCTACTCCCCTGCCACGGGCAGAGACACTTCCCACTAGACCAGGCTGCTCAGGGTCCCATCAAACCTCGCCTGAACGCCCCCAGGGATGGGGCATCCATGACTTCTCTGGGCAACATGTTGCAGTGCTTTGCCACCCTCACAGGCAAAAATTCCTTCCTAATATCTGATCTAAATCTCCCCTGGGTATCAATGTCTATTCTGTGCAGTGATGTTGTCTACATAAATTAAACACACATCCTGTACTCTGGCTTTGGGAAAGTTCTGTATTTCTGTGTGGATTTATTTTGTTGTGCTGTAGAGCTGCAGGCTTTGTTTCAGATGCTAAATTTGTTCAGGTAATTCTCTTCCACCCTCCCTCCCAGACAATTCTAAATGTAATTAAGCGTATTGCACTGTATGATTTCCTTTTTCTTCTTTCTTCCATCCTTCCTCCCTTTTAAGTAAAGGAAATAAATCCCACTAAACTAATTTAATATTTTTGGATTCCAACGTCTATTTGTGGCTGCTTGCATCATGGCGGAAGAATGAGACAGATCTCATAGGAGGGTGACGTTAAAAGGCTGTACACAGCTGTTGACTGGTAAGAGTTCCAGTCCTTTTAGAATAACCCAAGAAAAACTATAATCACAAACATCATAGTAGTTACTCTGGTTTTGTGGATCTTTTTTGATACAAGTCTCCACTTGTACTAGAATCTGGAGGCTTTCCTCTCCTTTATTACTTCTGGTTTTGTCCAAAGTGGTTGCTCTTTGATCTTTTTCTGGAAAAAGTATGTGTTCTTTCCTGTGCAATGTGAACGTAGACTTCTAAGACAGAGAATTTTCTTCATGCATTCTTATGGTTCAAGGAAAATTAGGTATAAAAAAGGGAGGCAACTCAGGACAGTAAATTATTATGATAAATTATTTGCTGGACAGAAATGTTGCTACCCTTGGAATTGGCTTTTAATTTCAGTGAAACAGATAACAATTGATAGCTGTCTCTTGTACAGTGTGTAATTCGGGAGCTCTCCAAAAACAAATGAAAAGGCCAGTCAAAATATTATGGTTTTATTGTTTGGGGGTTTTTTTTGACCTGTTGGCTGCTTTCCTCTCTGAACTTGACCTAATAATGACAGATTTACTTAAGATAAAATTCTGTGAACCTACAGTTATTATTTTTTGACTATGGGCACAGAGAGAGACAAAGAACAAGACATTTATGGATGATTTTCTGCTCACAAATAGGTATTTGTATACATATCTGTGAGTGAGAAACATTTACAAATATGTATGTGAATTACACACACATATGCACACAAACTCCTGAATTTGGCTTTATGGCCGTACAGAAAGCATGTACAAGTAAGCAGGGACAATAAACTAGAAACTTTTGTAGGTAACAGAAGATAGGGCGGAGAGATGTATTTTTTTTTCCTTTTTCTTTTTTCCCTGTTTTAGAAAAGGATTTCAAGTTCTGTTTTGTTGCAGGAGCATAAATAGGTCACAGTGAGAAGTAACAGTTTTAAGCTGAAAGACAGTAGATTTAGATTAGATATTAGGAAGAAAAATTTTCCTGTGAAGGTAGTGAGACACTGGCACAGGTTGCCCAGAGAAGTAGTGGCTACCCCATCCCTGGAGGTGTTGAAGGCTAAGTTGGATGAGGCTTTGAGCAACTTGATCCAGTCGGAGGTGTCCATGGCAGGGAGGTTGGAACTGGGTGATCTTTAAGGTCCCTTCCAACCCAAACCATTCTGTGATTCTATGATTTTATGATACAGAGAAACCGCAAATGAAGACTACACAAAACACGTCTTTGCTTATGATACCTGCCAAGTTTCCAGCTCACGGAGTCTATCTTGACTATTGTGTCATTAAAAACTGCTAAAGCGAGACACTAAGTTGGTTGGAACAGACCTTTTACGACCTGGATATTTTCCTCTCTTTATGGTCTGATTTCTGTCTTCCTTTGACATCAGTGAGTGTTTGGTCAGACCTTTGCTTCTGTGAAAATCTTGGGGACTGGAGATGAAAAAAGCATCTGTAAATTTTTGTAGCAGAGAAAATGTAAGTCATTCAGGAAGGAAGGAGCACTGTTACTTAAAAAAGACTCATAGTTTTGGTAGCAATTATTGCATTTGCTGCAAGTTCATTAACTGACTTCGTACTGTGTTTTGTACTGCTTGTGGTTACAGGCAATTAAACCAGAAAGTCTCACGATCAACATTTGTTGTAGTTTTAGGTGGAGACAAACGTCATCTGATGTACAGGAAAAAAGTACATTCTTGTGCTAAGTCGAAGTCCTGTAGCCTTACATTTCTCTAAAACCATGCAGTCTAACAAAAATATACAGTGAATATCTGACTCTCCAAGTGTGCATCTAGACCTCCTCGGCTATTGATGCTGAAGAGTCAAAGTTCTTGTTTATAGCCATTTTGCTGTTTATTTTGTTTTAAGTACAGTATTTTCTTGCAGGATTTGCATTTTACCTGACTTTCTCATCTGAATGATTTTACTTTGTAATAACCGCTCCTGCAAAGGTAGAACGACAAAGTGAAACACAGTGAGGAGGAGGGAAATAATTTGTAATTAATCGCATGACTAGACTGAGGGCACGTTGTCCACAATTATAAAAAACGTGTATTTCTCTCTTACAGCGTGCATAAATAGAAAAAAAAATAATCTTCCAGTGAACCACTGAAAGTAATTTTTAAATGAGCTTTTCTTCCCTCCAGGAATGTAGATCGCAAAAATTTTGAAAGAGGACACTCAAACATGAGGAAAGATAACAAGGACTGTACAGAACACAGAAATACTAGGACTTCTAGCTTTTTGGTTTTAGACAAAAAAAGTAATTTCTTTTAAAGAAAATGGCATTATGTCCTGGTTCACCCACAAAGTCTGAAAAGTTTAGGTCTCGGAAATGAGAGTTGGGATGGTTGCATGTTTCTTTGAGGAACAGAAAAGACTTGCTTTAGCTTTGGTGTTTTGTTTCAACTTTCAGACCTTTCAAATTGTGAAATGATTAATTGGAAAACAAAATATAAGGCTGGTAGTTAAACATAGTTTCAGCAAAGTTAAGAGTTTTTTAGGTAACTTGGAAACCAACTGAGACAGGATGTGCTTGTTTGTGAGTGTTACCATCTCTGTAAATGCTCTAAGTGCACTGATGTTTGTCTGGTCTTCAACCTCATCGTCTGCGCTCTGAGGGACATGAGCCTACTGTTGCAAGTAGGAAAGGAGTGAAGGACTGATTCAAGATCGCCTTTTGCAGGCTTTACTAGTGAAACCAGCACCAGTCTGGTTTGGACCAAGTTGCTTAGGCCTCTGCAGGTATGCACATCAGAAAGTCTTGTAGCAAAGAGGTGAAAAATTATATGACCTACTAGTGGCATAAGTTCTTTCTGGTGGTTATGGGAATAAAAGGTGCAAGCCGGAGGCAAGTTGAGGTCTGTCAGATTTGAGACGGGGCTTGGGGATTGCTATCTAAAGGCAGCAGGTGTAGTCAGAGGAACCTTTTTTTTTCTGAATGCTTTTATTTTGTGTCAATAGAATATTTGAAGTGGTTTTGCTGTATGAAGCATGAAAAAAGGAAACAGTTGCTATGAACAATTTTTTTAATAGTTTATATTTTACAGTAGAGATTTTGCAGTTTTGCTGTCACTTTTGCTTATACCTGTCAAAAAACCCCAGAAAAGCGGGTCACAGATGCATTAGACTTTGCTAACCTCTCCTTTTGATGTGTGTTGTGTCCCCACAGGTTCTCTGGCTGTTTGTTTGGGGTTTTTTATTCATTGCTAGATGGAAGATTTTGGCCATACACAAAGTGAAGCAATTCAGAGTTATGTACAGTTTAGTGCTTCCTAGCCATTTTCTAAAGGGGACCGATTTGCACAAGACATTTAGGACACTCATGATTGATAACATGTATTGTATTTTTCCTCTTTGGCAGCTGTGCTCAGAGGCACAAAACTCCTACCTTGGGAAACTGAATTCTTCCTGTGTGTCACCCAATGTTACGTATTGAAAACAGCTTAAAGTCAAGCATTTCCTGTGCTAAGTTGTACTGACACCAGTTGCAGAATAAGGAGGTGTCTGAGTGGATTCAATGTTGTAAATAACTTCTGTTAAAGAAATTACCCTGCAACCATAGGGAAAAGTAGTTTGTCCTCAAGAATTTTTCAAAGCCAAATTGAAAGGAGGAACTAGAAGGAGAAGGGGATTTGGCTTTGCTTGTGGATGTATGGCTATAGAGTCAGAGGGCAGGAGTAATTAATGAGAGAGCATCCTGTGATGTCGCAATGCACAGGAGATGCCTGTGTCTTTTTAGGGGTAAGTCTCATGTTGGTGCTGTCCTTCTAAAAGACAAACACTATCCTTATGAAGGGAACCTGCTCTCCTTTTTCCATGGCTGTGGAAGACAAAAAGCAGAAGTTCATTGCCAAGAGCTAAAAACCTGCATTACTAGAACATATGACATACAGAAAATTTAGGGTAGTGTCCCATGTAGACTGCCTAAAATAATGTTAAAAGTTAGCACAGCACTGGCTCTGATTTTTACTACAGTATCTACTAACTTTTAGCATAGGAAATTTGTCCTAGGAAATGTACTTAATGTAACTACCTGAGAAGCCCAAAGAATCCCTGATACATCTGCAGAACTACTCATTGGGAAAACGTCTACCTTATTTATGTAGCTATCACCTTGATGACTCTCTGATTGTAATGTTAGTAGGGGATTAGTGGAAGTGAACAACATCATAATTTTCATAAGAAAGTCTTGATTTTTCTCCTTTATTGACCTATCTCCTCCCATACTTTTTTGCAGTATTGCTGTTATATTCCCCATGCAACAGTCTCTTGCAGGGATGGTCTGAAATGTCAAAGGTGTTCTTCCTTTATGGCTTCAGCAGCCCTCGACAATCTAGCTTGTCAAAGATGTATTTGGGCTGATTTTATCTATTCAGATCAGTGACTTCAGGACCAGGCTCCTTATCCTATCACTGATGTTTAGGAGGACAATGTATAGTAGTGATTTTACGCAGGCATATTCTTAGCTTGCTGCAAAGGTAAGGTTATTTGTGTAGTTCACAGTGGAGTGAGGTTAAGCAAAGTGACTTTGCTTTGTGTTTGCTGTGGTTCAGCTCATGTGTTATATCTTGTTAAACTTCAGTACTTTGATCCTGAGCTTTTATCTGTGTAGCCATAAATGTAGAATATCTGATGGTGACAGGCAAGTCTTCTGAGCCCAAGAGAGACATTTCTGTCTTTTGCATCAGCACTTTTTGTGTGTCTAACAAATATTCCTTTTAAAAAAAACAACCGACCAAACCCCCAACTGTTTTAAAAATGTTGTGTTTGTAGAATAATATTTGTATTGCGTTGAAAGCACTGTGTCTGCTCTTTGGCATTTGCTATTCTTGATCGGTCCATTAACCTTACCAGCCTTTTAAAAGGCATCACATATTTTAGAAAGAAGCAGCTGTAATTCACTCTGCCCCACGCACAGGTTAATACTACAAAGTCACTATGCTGAACAAAGCCTTAATTTTATTTGGTTCCTGGATTTAAAAATAAAATAATATCACATATTTCTGTGCTTAGGCCCTAGTCTGACAAAGTGAGGGGTTGGGTCTTATGCCTATTTCAATTAGCGTGTGCATTTTCATGTGAAAAGCAAGCTTTAGGGTCAGGAGTTCTTCACTTTCCCATGTCTCAAGATGCAGGCTGACAGGCTGAGCGAGTTGGGGTTCTTCAGCCTAAAGAAGAAAAGGCTAAAGAAGAGAAGGAAATCTTACAGTTGCCTTTCAGTACTTACAGAAAAGATAGGGACAGACTTTTTAGTAAGACCTGTTGTGACACAACAAGGGGTAATGGTTTTAAACCAAGGGAGAGCTTAACCAGCTGTTAGTGCCTTTAGGTTTGGGATACTCGGCTGAGACTGGAATACCGTAATACTGCTCTTTATCTGTCCACTTTCTCCCCATCTCCTCCACGGCTCTTTGTACTGTGAGAAAACTTAAGAGTAAGAGATTTCTGAGGAAAAAGAAGGATGAGCAGCCCCTGAAACTTCCAAGATGTGAAGAAGCAGTTCTGTTAGTTATCCCTTCCTCCTGTGTTTGTCATGCTTTCCCTCAAGAAGACCTTGTACATGGTAGTGCCTCCTTATAGTACAAAAAGCAGTGGGTGGACTTAAAGAGGACAATAAAAGGCGACTGCTTCAGGCAGCTGTTATGAATTTCACTTATCAATATCAGAATTGATAACAAACTATCATAAGGCATTTGAACTTTTCAGTACTGTGTTGTATTTTTCTGTGGATGTGTGGCTTCTGCAGTAGTAGAGGCCAAACCTGCCATGGTACCTTTACAGGCCTGCAGCTGGTACAGTAAAATATCCTGTGGAGGCTCTACATAGCAGTTTTTCTGGAGTGACTGATGTTTTTCTTGTCAGCTTTTCTGCCAGTGCTACACAATTCTGAAAACTGGTGCTAGAACCAGTGGGCAGTGCAACACTTGGAGAAAGCTGTAGTGACTATAAAGGGGTCACAAGCCAAAAGCCCAGGAGTTTCAGGAGTGTTTTCAGGATACTGCCCAAAACAGTATCCAAGCTCAACTTGTCATGTGTTTTGTGTAACTGAGCTGCAGATGTGCTCAGGGATTGTGGAGGATTCGCACAGCTCTGTGTTGCAGCATCAGTGGCCAAACCTTTGAGCATTGCTTAATGGCAGGCCAGGAGTTTCTGATTTGTGGTTCATGAAGTGATGGAAACTTGTATGATACTGCTTTCCCTTTGTTCATTATTGTTGCCTTTATTGCATTAAAGAGGCTAAGCAGACCTTAAATACTTCATGTTAAGTAGCACTTGCTTTAATGGGAGAGTTTGTTGCATGATGGTAAATGGTTAGTCCACTGGACAAGGAAGACTTGATTCAGAGAATGAGTTTTGAAGACTCTGATAGTAGAGGTGTATGGTTTAGCATCTTACTCAGGCTCCTGCCTGTCAGACTTGAACTTTGAGGCAATGATAAGTTCACACTGGAAAATGCCGTTGATCAAGATATGATCAGGACCTTTTTCCAGATTGAAAGCTGCAGAGGTCTGCGTGTTTCTTCAGACGTCTGTGTCAGTGGAAGAGGCTGTACTGCTGTGAATGAGCACAGTTAAATACAGCGAAGTCTAAACAGCCTTAAAACTCTTCTGCCTGTATTCAAAACGGGAGAGATAGCTGAAAAAAAGTTTGTTTGGTTGTTTTTTAGAGACTTGACAAATGTTGTTCTCCTTGCCAAATAATACCTTTATAAAGCTTTCCTGATGATATCTTCCCACCTTCTTTTGTCTCCTCTCTCACCCCTTTTTGTCACAGCTTCCCCAGGCATCTTGTTTTCTCATGTTTCCTTCTGTATGTCAGCCAGCCAGCTCGCTCTTGCAGCTCTCAAATGTGTACCCTTGTTTTTCTGAATCACTCGTCTCCTGAATCCATCTCCTGGGATCTTTCTCCATCATACTGTTAACTGTGCTTGTTTGACTTGCCCTGCCACGCTTTCCCCTAGGACGACTTGCTGTTCAGTTTTGCCATCACTTCTCTATTTCCTGTCCTCTAAACCAGCTCGCCCCATTAGCAAGCCACTGCAGTGCCATTAATTTCTCTCCTTTCCAGACCACATGCTAGGAGCTGCTCTCAGGTTGGTATATTAACTGGAACTTGTATCCTCTTGATGGTAACATCGATCTTTGCCTTGCTGAGAGTCTTGATGCCCCAGCTCTGACATTTCCTCTGTCTCTGTCTGTCATCTTCTAAAAACGTCTCGTACCTCACAGCCAGATTCTTCCCATCCATGTTCTATTTTGAGCTCTGCTTTTACTGGATAGTCTCCCTGTTTAACTTTAGCACTTAAGCCGCTGCAGCTTTTTTTTTTTTTTTTTATCTTCTGTAGAATTTTTTATTCATTGGTAGGCCTGATTGGGGCATAATAGCACCGGCAGACTTCATCCCCTCCGCAGTTTTAGAAGGAGATGTGAGTGCCTTCAGACAGTGATTCCTGACACCCAAGTTAGCACCTTAGCACCTGCTTAGCTTAGGTGCTCTAAATCGCCCTCTGCTTCTCTTGTTTCTGGGAGATCATAGTATTCAGTGCATTTTATGACTCTCCTGGATACTCTTGTTATTGCAGACTCTTCAGCCTACACATTGCATATAAAAGGAATGCATGGATTGTAGTTATTTTCAACTTGTTAAAGAGATCAGAGGCGTTACAGAGTTTTATTCCATGAATTTTGATTTATGTTCTTAAATATTGCTTTGCTTCTGGTTAGCAGGCTGCATCTATGGGAGGAAACAGTTGATCTGTTTCTTTAATGTAATTTTTGTAGTTCTCACTTTTCCTTTTCTTTCTTTTCTTTTTATCTCTTAATGTGAGATACTTCAGTGAGAAACTTAACTCCACACTATATGTATTTCCTCATTTTAGTACCTAAATTATGGGTTTTTAGCTGATAGTTACATGGAACCTTGGAGTACTGAAAAAGCTTCTCTTAAAAATAAACAAACCAAAAGAATACAAATAAGATACCAAAAATGTGTTGCTTTCCTGTGTGGAAACCTTTTTATGTGGGTTAAAAAATGATTATTTCCTTCTTGCTCCTTTATATAAGCTATAATTGCTACCAATTTAATGCAAAGTTTGTTACTATTTGTAAAAAGGCTCAGGCAGATCTCCATGATGGGTTTTGTGCCTGGAATCAATTATTTTTTGTGAGAAATATATGAGGGGAAACAGTGGGTAGAAGAAATATGCACCATTTCTATTTAAAAAAAAAAAGGCAGCTTGTACTGATTACCTGCTATCTAAATTATAGTCTACAAAAATAAACTTTAAGCACCTTTATATGAAGCTGACAAAGTATCAGGTCTTTTTGAAATAGTCTTTGACTAGTATTTGTGTAGTTTCAGCCTGTTATGTGAATTCCTAAAAAAGGCAGGCTGTTTAGAAACACTGCCTAAGAGATTCTGCCTGTACCTGACCCTTTTTCAGACCCACTGTAAAAAGAAAGATTACCATACTTTTGAAACTAGGATAGCTTTTACTTGTCTTCCTTTAATTTTGATGCATCCGTTTCCTTTTCCATCCTAACTGCAGCTGTTGCACTAAATTACAGCCTGTATTTTAAGAATCCTTCCAAAGTTATGGGTGTGGATCGTGTACTTTCCATTCTCTCCTGTGCCTGGATTAAAGCAACTCCAGCTCCATGCTGGTATTTGCCTTCGCTTATGATTTCTTCCCTGCATACTGTGCAGTAGTTAACCAAGCTGGAGATAGTTCAGTGGTTCTCAAGCAAAATGGTTGGTTCTGAGGGTATAAACGACTACTGTTTGTATTAGAGAATTTCTTACTCCGATTGTGTTGAGGAACTGATGTAGAAAAAGGCTCTGTCTTCTTTCTCTTTGCTCAGGTTGTTGTCTCCATTCAATCTTAATATAATGGGCAAAGATGAATAGTGTTCTATTTTAGATGCTCTTTCACAGAAGGTTATTAGAATTGTTTTTCCCAAGAGAAATTAACTGTGAACTAATGCTATTTTGGACTATACCAATCGATAAAGTATTTTTATACTACCTGTCTTTATGGCTCTTGCTGACTTATGCTTGTATTGGTGATCTTGTATTTATAGCCAGTTCTTTTCAGTATGTCTTCTTTACCTCTAAAATCATTTCATAAGTGTTTGAAACCCTCAGCTTACAAAAGTAGTTGTATTTTGAAGCTCACCTTTCTAGGAATGTTACTGTTATTTATTAAATTGTTCTTTATACAGTTCTATCATAGAATCATAGAATGGTTTGGGTTGGAAGGGACCCTTAAAGATCATCCAGTTCCACCCCACTGCTATGGGCAGGGACACGTCCCACTAGACCAGGCTGCTCGGGGTCCCATCAAACCTGGCCTTGAACACTTCCAGGAATGGGGAATCCACAACTTCCGTGGGCAACCTGCTCCAGTTCCTCACCACCCTACATTGATTAGAATCAACTTCACAAGATTTGAATAGGAGATAAATGGATATCTTCCTTCCAAAGCTAAACATTATCCCTAAATTAGGTACTAATACATTGAAAGAAAGCTTGTCCAATATTTAGTGCACTAATCAGAGCTCAAGATTGAGTTCCCAAGTCTCTTTGGATAATGTCAGGCAAGTAATGAATGAAATCATTACAAGCTAAGTGAGATGGACCCTAGAAACTTGTGCCTCTGAGCCTCAGACTCCACCTGCTTTATTCTTCCATTTGAAAAAAAAAAAAAAAAAGCCAAAACAGCTAAAGACAACCACCCACTCTTGACCCTCCCTCAAAAAGAAACTGAAAATTGATTATTTGCCTTACCAGTTTAGGCTGGTGGAACTGAACTGTAAACAAGAGGTTGTATATGAAGCTATGCATGTCACTTTTCTGCATAACTGGAACTGTGTGGTAACTTGGATGGATCTGTTCAATAACTGAATGAATGTACGACATACATTTGATGAGAAACTGAGTGGATGAAGGCTGTTCCTAGAATCATAGTATATGGTTGTAAAAAAATTACTTTAAAGTAGCATAGTTATCGTTGTTTTACATTTAATCATCATTCCTTAATACTATTCATCCTTCCTTAATACACACACACAAACATTATTAGAGAACGTCGAGGAGACTCTAATAATGTATTAAACTTGGTAATCAAATGATGCAATGACCTCAGTTATTATCTGCCCAGTCTAATTCCTTATAAATCCAAGGACTCAGTCTTTTCCCAAAACATCATATGATACAAACATCTGTAACTTTTACTATCCCTTGAGTCCTCAAGACATCCCAAGTGATGAAGCCTTTTACCATACTAGGAAGTGAAAATAATCTAGAAATATATATAGCAATATATCAATGCATACCTCTGGGTTATACTTAAACAAATGAAACTGATTAAAAAATCCCAAAGCAACCACTCTCAGCCCTGATATACCCTGTTTTTTCAATACATACATGGAAAAAGACATTGTAGCAGATGAAGTGTCAACAAATGATGCACAGGATCTGCTTGGGGAAGTCTGCATTTTCATCTACCTGAAGAAAAAAAAATTGTTTAATAAGGAGATTCTGAACCTTTTCTTACTTTTTTTTTTTTTTGAGAGGGGGGGAGGGTTGCCTTCTCTTATTATCTCTGTAGATTTGCTGGTTTGTATTTGACTGTTCTTAGAATAAGACACGTAGCCTTTGACATGAAGATTTTTTGAAACCACATTAAAACACTGAGGGGCTACTTTTTGTGAGCTTTTTCCATGGCCTAATTTTTGGAAAAATCCCAGCTGATCTGAAGTCAATTAAGTCCTGAATGTCAAAATTAATATTAATCATGACAGAAACACTTTCATTATCAACACTATTTTTAATAAGCTTTTCCACCTCAGGCTCACAGTGGTCTGAATTCTGATACACAATCCAACGTGTACAGTGCCCTTTGAGTGACCCTGCTGATGTTTGGGGGCATCAATCTAGGGAATAATTTACGGCACACCACAAATAAAGGTTGGATTCACAAACAGCAACTTAAAATCTATGAACTTACAAATTACTCTTCCTGGTTGGATTGCTACATAAATTATTTTGAGAGGAGAAATAAGGAATTTTGAGGAAGAAGAATAAATAGTTTTAACTGTGGCTTTTCTTTTTATTAGATCTGTTACTGGTCAACATACATTTGGGGGCCCCCTTAGCTTTTTGTGAAGTGTTGTGTTACACTCTACTTACTAACAACAGGACTGCTCTGTAGGAAGTTCCTTCTTACTAATGAGGAATGTATCAGAAGATGATATCCCTGTTGAAATAGGGGCTGGTTAACTTGCAAAGGAGTAGAGGTGAGTTGAGAAGACAAACCGAAGCATTAGAAATATGTTGTGCAAACACAGAAATCTTGTATTGCAGCTGCTCTTTCTTCATGTAGATGAGGAGGAGTAAATCTTCTAAGAAATGTTGCAGAACAGTCATCAAAATTACCCAGCTTTACATTCAGTTTTACTGTTTTTTTTAATTTAATTTACCCAGTGCAGCAGATGGTAGTGAGAAGACAATAAGTTTTCCATCGACTTTCTCCAGCATTGACAATTGTTCTTCCTGAAGCATTTGAAGGACCTGCCCATCAGGACCTGCTGGTCACGGGGACCAGCATGAGATCTGTGAGTCCTGTATTGTGAAGACAACAGGAAAAACTTTACTCAGTAAATTTATGGAGTGCACTCAGTAAGCAAAACAAGTGAATGTAAACAATTCACACCAGACTGTTGCATTTTGCTAGACACTGCATGGAACCATGATGTTTAAGTCATGCAGTAACATATGCTGTCCTCAAAATGAGTTTATGCCTACATTTGGGTGTCTCTTTTGTTAGGATTCACAGATCATTATTCAATTGGAATTATTGCATGAGTACAGAAAATGGGGCACACTGGTCTGAAACAGAGGTAGTTGTGCATTGTAGGGAAAAATAAGATTGTTTGGAATCAGAAGTTTGTGTCTGTCTTGCTTCAAAAAAAACCCCATAGTATTCTTGGAAGCCTGGAGAGACCAGATGTTTTCTGACATGCTTCCTTTGGTATCCAAAGTGATATCTACGGCATCTATATAAGATTTAAGATTACAGTTGCTTCTGCACTTGCACTGTGCAGTTTGTTAGGAAAAAGCAGTGCTCTGAATATAAGGGGAATCAGATTGGGCACACAGTAATTGCAGATGGTGCATCACTTGATTATCAGGTTTAATGTATCATTAGAATCTTGCTGACCTTTAATATCAGCGCAAAACACAGGCAGATGTTGTCATTAAAGAGCAGAAGAGAATAGATATGAGCAGGCCAGCTGCCAAAAGGTTAGCTGACGCTATGCTGACATCAAGTGCAATCTGGGGAGTCCTTCTTATCCAAACAAGCCTTCGTATGCAGCAAATATATCTGTGTCTGTATACACACGAGCCACTGCAGTGTCTGTAAGCTACTCTCGCATCTGGTCAGTACATCTTTGTTGCTATGGGATATATTTCTCTTGTTTTGTCTCATCTTAGTCTCTCAGAGTCTCTTGTGTCATCTGCTGAGAACAGACCATAAGGAGGAAATAGGCATTTAGGTCGTCTGTGCATTTTCACTAGATGTGCAGAAGTACTTCTCTCTGAGATCTGCATGTGGTGTGTTACAGGCAACATTCAACTTTTTAGTCTCTTTCCAGTGTAGGATATATAGCTTTGGAGAAATAAAAAATATATTTTACTCTAGCAGCTACTTGAGGAGGTGATGTCTGTGAAGAGACAGACTTGTGTGGTGGGCTAGATAAGATTGTCCACAGGCTCTTGCTTTGCTAACTGCTTTGTAGGGATGAGTTTAAGATGCTACTGAGACATTGATGGATGATGTAGTGATGGTAAAAAGTTCAACCGCTGCAGTGTGTCCTGTTATTTGTCTTCAAAAGCCTCGAGATAAATGTGATGAATAAGTGTATCTTCTTCCCTCCTCCCATACTCAGTCGCTAGAGCTCTGCTTTCGTGTGTGGCTTCCTCTGTCCGTTGTCTGTGCAGGATAAAGGTTCTGGTGCTGATGCTTTCCTAGCAGGAGTTTTAATTTTCCTGACAAGCAAACAGCGCTTTTGTCCTAAGCGTATCAAAATACTCCTGAGATGCACTGATAAAGAAAATCTGGTGGTCTGGTGAGCAAGATCTAGTTTCTGCATTTGGCTTTGTTGTGGACATGGGGAGCAACCTTGGTAAAGTCAGGTAGCTGCGCTTTGTAAGATGATGCAAAAACCCTTCCCTTCTCAACTTTTTGCCAGTAGGTCTTTTCAAAATGCATGGTCCTTCTGCAGTGGGTCTCTTCTACTTTACATGTGCATAGTGCTTACCTCCAAGTGTGGCAGCTCGCTGGTGAGGGCATTTGGAAAGTACTGAAATGCCTATTACCACAATAAAGGAAGTGTCAGCCTGTACTGAAAACAATCTTCGCTTTTCTTCTCAAAAACACGTGACAGTGCTCCTCAAAAATGTTAGTATCTCTGAACTTCTGCCTTTTCACAGGGCTCAGAAAAACAAGGCTACAAAATGTCAGGTTGCAGCAGAGTATGCAGCTGATGGAAAGATAACTGGAAGGCTAGGAGGGTGAGAGGGGAAGGTGGAGGGGGGGCATCACTTTGGGTAGTGGCAGTGGTTTTCAGTGTGCTTCTGTTACTCTGTTGCATTGGGAGACAGGTCTATCCTTGAAGAAAATGAATGGGTTTTTTTTTTGTTTGTTTGTTTGTTTGTTTGTTTGTTTTCCCCTGGGACAGTATAGCTAAAAAGAATAAAGGCTGAAGAACAGGAGTAGAGGTCCGTGTTCTCGGTAAGGACAAACTGGCTGTAGACTGAGCTTTTGTGAGAAAGCATCTTAATATGGAATCTGACAACCTGGAAGAGGCTGTGGGAAACCATTTCCACCACCACTGCCGTAATGAAGACTTTAAAAAAAAAAATCCCAAATAAACAAATTCCCAGAGACAGGGAGATGAGGAGAAGGGATGAGTTTCTTCAGCTTAGCATGTTCTCGGGTACCATGTTGAAAAAGTACTATAGAAAAGCCTTTGCTTTCTTGTTTCCTAAAGGAGAAAAAGGAAAAACTATTACCTCTAATCCTTAAAGAGTGTGCAATAGTCTACACTGCCTTTTAATACACAATCTTTTGCAGCAGTGTTTAGTTTCGCAGGCTGTACTAAATTCCTTTTCAAGATTTTATCCACATCTGTGTAAGGTTTTGGGGTTTTGTCTCTTCTAGGGTATGAAGCTTCAGGTTTTCCTACTTTTAGTCCCATGATCCAAACCCTTTCTGCTGCAGAAAGTCCAGCTAAGGAGACCGATATGTTAGGCAATGCAGAACTGCTGCCTAGAACAGCTAGCTTGCTTCTGATATGTATATGGGGTCATTTGCAGCTGGGACAAATATGTGCATTTCATATAACGCATGCTCGATCTTGGTGTGTTTTATCTCTCTGAGGCCTCTAACAGCTCCTTCCTTTGAGTCATCTTTGATCCAAATCTATGCTTTTAAGTGGACAGTTGCACTAAATCGAATGTAGGTATACAATTGCATGCCATGCATTTAAAACCAGACCAACAAAAAGCACCAGAACCACTCCCCTCTGAAAACCCCCAGAGCCTCCAGACGTTTGAAGTACCTTCCAGTTTTGTCTTCAGTTTTGTCTTCTTCTCTGCCTGTGCCATTTGAATTGTGGCCTTGCTGTGAGTTTTCCTGTTTAAAATCTCAAGGATCTTGGTTTGGTTTTTTTTGTTGCCGTTGCTTTCCCTCTTCCCTACCTCTCCCCTCTTCCAGACCCTCCCCATACTAGATGCACTGTGGATTTTAGCATTCTTTTGCCTATTCAACTATTTAAGACATAAAAATAAAGCCTTGGAAGCTTGACAAGAGCAAAGGTTTACTGCCATCAGAAAATTGGGGGAAAGTATGAGATTTGAGAGAAGCTTTTCCAAGGGTGGTTTTCGGGGGAAGAGTTTAGTTCAGTGTATCTTCACGGACACTGGCTATTCTTTATCCCCCTTGTTTATGTTATCTCCATGACTATGTTTCAAGGATTGTTTTGCTCGATTTGATTCCTGCTCATCTCTTGCTCCTTGCCAGATCAGTGTTCTTGGCTGCTTTGAGATACATGGAGAGAATAAACATTCTCCATCAATAGTACGAAGTGTGTTTGGCTTTACTAATAACCCAGTACAGTACTCAACAGTGCTGTTGCACATACTTGGATTGGATGAGTGGATTTAACCTTTCAATTCATTGGGCTTTGCAAAAGAAGGAGTTCTTTAAAAATACAAAAACCGCAGAATCATGAAAGTCATACATTGGTATTAGCTCTTCCATAAGTAATCTCAATACAAATCTGTTTATATGGGTGATAGCCAGCTGGACGTTTGCTAAGTATGAGGAAAGATGTTCTGCTGTAAATGCTTTGACATAAACCAAGTGCCTTTTTTCCAGACTATCTGGGATGTTTGCATGAATGACTGTTAAGCAGGTCAACATGTTTTAATGACATCGTTTCTTGCGCCAGCAGCTTCTTTTGACAATACTCTCTTGATTCATCCCACCATGACTTGTTTCCATGTGGCTGACCTGCTGGCTCAGTAGGACAAGGCTTCATCTGCCTTCATCTGCAGGCTGGATGTACTCAACACTGTAACTGCGTAGTGTAATATGCCTTTCAGAAATAAAGTGTAATCTGTACAGCAGTGCATATCAACACTGTCTAGCAATAAGTGCCTAACTAGCTTCATGATGCATGCTCTCCGTTGTATGCGGTGGGGAGTCTGGCAGGCCTGGGAAATAAATAGATGATCAAGTTGCTTCTTTGACTATGGTGATCAGTGCCTAGTGAGGTGAATAGCTGTGGGAAGGCTGCCCGAATTCAACTCTAAACCCACTGCCCCTGTCTATAATGCAGCTGTTAAGCTGCCGGGCACATAAGGTTTCTGCTTGCGTGCATCCCATTCCTCTAGTTCTTTTATCTCACTTCATTTGACACCAAATTTGTCTTCCCCAGAGAACTTAATGAAATCAGAGACACTTTGCTATAGGCTAGTGATGGATAAATGGATGCTGCCCTAACTCAGTACTTTGTTTTAGAATCATTCTTGGGATATTTGAGTTTTTCCCCTAATCTTTGTGAGAAGCATGAGTCCACAGATATGCCATAGTAGTGCACTGTCTGGCACACCACAGTACTGACCTGGCTGGCAGAGCAACCTTTTGCATTCAAGATAATATAATTTTGCATTCAAGATAATATAATTCAAGATAGTTTGGGTCAGAAGGGACCTTAAACATCATCCAGTTCCAACCTCCCGCCATGGGCAGGTACACCTCCCACTAGATCAGGCTGCCCAAGGCCCCATCCAACCTGGCCTTGAACACCTCCAGGGATGGGGCAGCCACAACTTTCGTGGGCAACCTGTGCCAGTGCCTCACCACTCTTGTAGTGAAGAATTTCTTTCTTATGTGTAGTCTAAATCTGCCCCTCTCCAGTTTATACCCATTCCTTCTTGTCCTACCACTACAAGCCTTTGTAATCAGTCCCTCTCCAGCTTTCCTGTAGGCCTCCTTCAGATACTGGAAGGTCGCTATTAGGTCTCCTCAGAGCCTTCTCTTCTCCAGGCTGAACAAGCCCAACTCTCTCAGCCTGCCCTCGTATGGGAGGTGCTCCAGCCCTCCAATCATCCTTGTAGCCCTCCTCTGGACTTGTTCCAACAGCTCCATATCCTTCTTATGTTGAGGATTCCAGAACTGGACACAGTATTCCAGATGAAGTCTCACAAGAGAGGAATAGAGGGGCAGGATCTCCTCCCTCGCTCTGCTGGCCACACTTCTTTTGATACAGCCCAGGATACGGTTGGCTTTCTGGGCTGCGAGTGCACATTGCTGGCTCACGTTGAGTTTCTCATCAACCAGCACCCCCAGGTCCTTCTCTGCAGGGCTGCTCTCAATCACATCATCCCCCATCCTGCATAAATATATTTACAGTGAAGAAAGAACCAGAATTGCCATCCTGGAATAAAATAAAAAACCCAAACAACATTATGTACAGGATGAAATCAAACTTGCTGCTGAGAGAAAAAGCTAGAGCAGCCTGCAGGCGTACACAGATGCTGAGCGTGTGTGTGTGTGTGCCTGGGCAACACAGAGCGGGAGTCAGCAAGAGGAAGCCTTGAAACTTAAACTCCTCCTGCAGCTCTGCATCTGCTCTGAGTCACTGTATGACTCACACTGACAGTGTTCACGTTTGCTAGCGTTCAGATGGAGCAGCTCTGGCAACAGAAGAAGCAGGTTAGATTATTGATTACCTGCTGCAGCAGGCGGTTGCGCCAAGATTTTTTTTTACTGGCACAGATGAAACAGAGGAGGCTTTACTGAGCACCATTGCTGTTATTATTATCGTTTTTCTTAAGGTAAGAATTCCTGTTATTTACTGGAGTAAGATATGAAAGGGAATTTAGAGCTTGTGAAGGCTGAGTCTCTTTCTGCTGCTGCTTATTCTCAGAGGATGCTGGTCTTTGGAGCTGTGTTACCGCAAAGCTTTGTCTCAACTGTTTGCTGTGCCATATGGAGAATCGTATGGCTAACGGGCAGTGCATGTCCTGGGAAATAAAATAACTATCTTCACATTCATTGATGTTATGTAAGGCATGGCAGCCATGTTAAGGACAGAAGACCTCTTTCGAAGAAATAGAGCTGCCAGACGGTAGGGCAAGGAAAACAACTAATTTTTAAGCAGCACTCTGCTCTTTGAAGCGTGCTGCAGTTCTGAATTCACTGACTTCTGAATTTCGCTGTTCATAAAATGAAAAACAGTGGCATGAGTAATAGCAAAATAATTGTTTACCTTTAGAATCACAGTGGTGTTTTGCCTTCAGCATTCAGGGTGGGAGTGTGCGCATGCTGTGTTCTGTGCAGTGCCTGGATATAAACAGTTTCTTCAAATAGTTTTAAATGATACTTCTAGATATTGGAGTGATTTTCATTTTGTACCACTGAAAGCCCATATATATATATATATATATACACACACATATATATATATGTGTGTGTGTGTGTGTGTGTGTGTGTATGTATCTATGTCCTGTTCTCACTATTGGTTATATCCAAAAAGTGGGACACATTCTAGTGAGTGTTGACTTATGTAGAGTTGGTAAAATAGTTTTGTGTAGTGGCTTTACTGCTATTTTATTTACTCTGGTGCTGTATTTATAATGTAGCCTAGACTGGTACCACTGATTATGCTCACGTGGAGTCCACTGCATCCTGACCCTTTGCTGTACTCTCTGCAAGAGATTTTCTAAGTTAGGGAATCTTTGGTTTCAATCTGCATTAATGAATTTATCCTGTTCTTTTTCATTTATTTTGTATTTGCAAGACAGTGTTCTTTTGAGGTGTATCTTACAGTGAGGTTGGCAGCTGCTCTTAATAACAAGGGAGTGTGGTCACTCCCGTGTATT
Source organism: Cuculus canorus (assembly GCF_017976375.1). NCBI lineage: Eukaryota > Metazoa > Chordata > Aves > Cuculiformes > Cuculidae > Cuculus > Cuculus canorus. The sequence goes on from NC_071401.1 coordinate 68,545,657, forward strand.
ATTTTCAGAATGAGAGAATGAGGATATTTTCAAAATGGATCATTTACTCTATTACTTTCAGCTCCTTGAGACTATCACTCATTTCCCTGTAGAATTTGCACAAAAATGACTGCTGCCTTCTCCTTTCAAAGAAATATGGTACTGTAGTAAAGTCATTTAAATATGACAATATGCTTTATGTTCTTCTATTTGCTAATTTATGACATTTGCTGATGCACAGTGTTTTTATTGCTATGAATTAACTAGATTTGGTGTTACTTCCTCCTTTAAAAAGGATTAAATTTCTTAATAAAATAATGAGTAAGGTTTGTTAGCACATTCGTAATATCTTTATATTTCTTGTGGCATTCAACTTAGAAAACTATAGTGTGAGAGAAACTTCTGAAACAATGTCACTCGTGGACACCCACCTCCCAGAATAAAATTATATTTCTGACCTGAAATATTTCTGATTTTACGGATTCATAAATACAAGCTAGTTTAAATAATGTTAGTGTTGGTTTTAGGACTGCTCACTAGCAGAGTTCTTGCACATGGCAGTCTTTCCTTCCCCTCCCAAATCAAAACATATTTAAATAAAACACTGTTTGTAGTCTTAATTTTTCCACTGAGGGGTATTTGAATTATTGTTTTCCGATATTGGGTGTCAGAATTGTGTTTGCTTTCATGTTTGCCTTTATGTATGAATTCTGTATTATGTCAATCCCACACAAATAATTTATGATAATAAAACTCAGTTATCTTCAATTAAGTTTACATAATTGCTTTATTAATGCATTGTGGGCGCAGTTAAATAATTTACAGTTAACATTTTGAATTGCAAGAACATGCTTAACATTTGGGAACAGAATGACAGGTCCTGAGTCTACATACCCTGGAGACAGCCTCTCCATCCTGCTTGCCCATAAACTCTTTGAGCAAGTGCTGACCACCACAGAGAACTCCCTGATTCATCTCTTTCTTGCGCTGCCTGCTGTATCCCTCTGTGTGCTGCTGGAATGCCACTATGTGGAAAAGAGCATCAGTTGAAAAAAAGAACAAACAGACCAGCTTCCTCACAGGGCAGCTAGACAGTTTGCTTTATGTGAGTCGTAAAGTTTCTGGGAAGAGCTATGGCAGTTTTAGTGTTGATATGTTGTGATATTACCTCGATAATTACATGCCTTCTTTTGGATACATTAACAAGTCACAACAAAGACATAAATATCCAAGGTAGGAGAGATTTGTGCAGGGAAGTGATCTTTACTTAAGTCCAGAGGAAGCACTTGTGTTTGATCCTTCTATGCTAGGATTTTGTAGTGAGTATAATAGGGCTTGTCAAAGCCTGCCCTCTTGGCACCCTGAAAGTTAGTTTTTGTTTCTCTAAGTTGGCTTTGCATCAGGCCAGGAAGGCAACAAATGCAGAAACTGTTGGACCGTTTTACCTGTACTTTTGGCAGGACTTGTAGTGTGAGAGTTCATGATCTCCTTGGCTTTTTTTTTCTGTGGTGAATGGTTTATTATGTCCAGTGAATCCAAGGAGATCTCTGCTCACTGTGCTCCTCTCCTATTCCTTACCTGCAGAACATCACCAGTGCTTGGACAACTGGTTATCTCATCTCTGCGTTACTCCAGAGTCAAGTTTTGTTATCTCTGCCCTTGCTGAAGCCTTTGCAGACTTCCTGCTGAAATTTAAGCCCCTTTTCCTTTCCCATTTCACTACTCTACTGTAACCTGTTTAATGACTCTCTCCTGTTGGTAGGTTTTCTACATCGGCAAACCTTAGATGGTGCAATGTAATTCAGCTCTTCCCTTTGCTCCTGTGCCACTTGTGTTGTGCAAGACAACAGGGCCACAAAAATGGTCTGAGGGCTGGAGCACCTCCCCTATGAGGACAGGCAGAGAGAGTTGGAGTTGTTCAGCCTGGAGAAGAGAAGGCTCCAGGAAGACCTTATAGTGGCATTACACAACTTAAAGGGGGCCTACAGGAAAGCTGGAACAGGTTGCTCAAGGGAGGTAGTGGAGGCCCCATCCCTGGAAACATTCAAGGTCAGGTTGGATGGGGCTCTGAGCAACCTGATTGAGTTAAAGATGTCCAAGGTGTGTTGGACTGGGTTGACCTGAGAAGGTCCCTTCGAACCCAAAGCATTCTATGGTTCTAAGACAGGTGGAGTGTTTGTCTGCCCTTTTATTTGTTTCTTCCTTCAGAAAACCCACTGCTTTTTTCTGTGGCTTCCTTTGTGGTCATGCCCCACTGAGCCCTTTATCTGCCTTCCTGGCACGTGGGAAGCGATGCTGCTGGATTCGTTCTGATCTCTTACACGTTCTGCTTCCTCAGTCGTTGAGCAGAAGTTTCGAAATGGGCAGTGGCATTGTCCTTGCGTGTGCTGTTCTGCATCTCCCCACCGCGGCAGAGGGAAATGACTGTGCAGGAGGCACAGCTGCTGCTATGGGGAGTAAGTGGAGAAAAAAAGGGGGCATGGAGAAAATAAAGCATTTATGCAAAATTCTTGAAGCTCTGAGACCTTCAATGGGAGGAAGCACCTACTGTCTTATTTTACACAAAAGTGACATCAGCAATGATTTATCACCAGCCTTGCTAAATGGCTGGTGAAGAACTTGGGGGAAATCTGGTCTTATTATTGAGATGAATTTACGTGAGTTGTTTTCCATATGGCTTATTTTTGGATTGTGTTGCAGTTTTACCTAATGATCAAGACAAAGTGGAGCACTACTGTATCAGGTGGTGAGTTTTGCTCAAAGTAGAGGTGGTCCATGCATGGAATGATAATTTTTTTTTTTGCAAAATGTCGTTGCCTTATTTTCTGCTGTGATTTGCTCTTTGACATTAGACTTTCTGAAAGAGGACTCTGCAGTATATGAAAAAGCAGCAGTATATTGGTGTTTATGTAGTACATCTTTATGTCATCGAACAACATGGCATTTCTGTTTTCAACTCTAGATTTGAAAAGGAGAGAGGGAAAAAATTGTTTTATGGTTTGGTTTTTTGTTGGTTTTTTTGCTTTTTTTTTAATGTTAGAATTAAGCCCCTAGAAACTGGAGTTGTATTGGAACAAAATCCTTGCATGTGAGCAGAATGAATAGCACTGTTTGAATACTGAACCATCTTGTTTGTTGGAGAACTTATCTTTTTATTTGCGTCATTTTTAGAAATGACAATTTTTACATCAGTTTTCTTGGGGGGTGTCTTTTATTTGTATATGTGTATACATTTAGAGGGTATCTGCTTTGCCCCTTTTCCTGGTTTTGGAGTAAGTCTTCTTGTTTGGATTAGATTTGTTGCTTGGTTTTAAAGAGGAAGGGGAAAGAACTGTTAAATCTTTGTTTATACCGTGTCCTGAAAAGCTCTTCCCTTAATCCTGGAGCAGTCCAAACACGGCGACACAACACGGCGACACAACACGGCGACACAGAGGGAGGTGGTGAACACATCCTGCTTGCCTTGGAAAGCTCAAACTGTTAGAGGGGCTCCTACCTCAGTGCATTGCCTGATGTTTTGTATCACACAGAATAAGTCCCGGTCTCAACTTCGTGTATTCTTGAGCGTGTGCTAGTTTAAATAGAGTGAAAGGTGCAGCCAATACCGTGACTTTCATTTGCCTTCAGGGTCCGAGTTTCCACTTCAGTCCTTTGACTGTAGAGTTGGAGCCAGCGTAAGGATGAGTATAGTTCGTTTTGCTCTGGTTAAATGAGATTATGGCCTGGATTAGGATGACATGTTATTTCTGTGCTAAATTCTCCTTGTATTTTATAGGGATGTAGAAATCTGGGATTAGCTCAGTTTTCATTTCAGTTCGGTTCTTCATTTTTTAAAGCCACAGGGTACTTCTGAGTTTGCCATGTAGGCTTAAAGAAACTGCGGTGAATTGGAAGGTTTGATGTCTCACATGACTGTGAACCGACCTTCTGTGCTCAGGTGATACATAGTTAAAAAGAATGGGTTCATGATCCTTGATTCAGATTTGCTTTTTAGATAAATACTTGCTAGTGCCAGATGACAGAGCTGCTGCGGGCAGAGGTGAATAACGCAGTATGGCCATTGCTGCAGGTTCGTTGGGCAGCAAATCTGCTTTTTTTGTTAAAAGAAAAAGGAAAAGACACCCTGCAATATTCTAGATTGCACTGAAAAAACAGTAACTTCATCAAGTTTCCTGTGTATGATAGGCGTATTTTAAGCCCATATTCCTGAAATGCAAGCTGCTATAAAAGATTTCTTCTATAAAAGAGTTCTTCTGTCTCGTTTCAGAAATAGACACTAGTGGTCTGGCTGTAAAGCAAAAGAATTTTTTTTTCCCTGGCATCCCTGTTACTGTTGTTGGGCAACAGGGAGGGCTTCTCCTGAGGACATGGGGACCAACATGGTAAAATGATGATTCTTTTAATGCACATAGAAGGAGTGAAAAAAATAATACCATGCTGACAGTGTCCTGTGTTTCAGGAAAGCTTGCAAAAAGAGCTTTTTTGAGCTCTGTATGTTAGTCTGGAGGATTTGTATTAAAAGGATTGCATTCTGAGTATTACGATCACTAAATACTACCATAGTGGCTGTGAATACATGACATAAAAATGCACTCAGCTAGCTGGCTAGAATGACGTCTTTCTGTGATAAACTCTCTCTCAAATGTGGGTGTCTGGGAGCATTAAATTGTTCTCTGTTCCTGAGGTAAGTGGATGACTTTCAATTGTGTTTTGGTAAACAGGAGGTAGTGAGTAATATGAAGAATGCGGCCTTTGTGGTTTTGCCTACATAAAAAAAGATTTCTGGTTATTATCCCATAGCTTTGTAAACTCGTTGGTAAGAACATGATATTAAAACCACCGATACTTCTACACGTCAGTGATTCTACACAGAAAAGTTGCATGAAAAAGTGAGTACTGTTTTGCCGGTAGATAAACAGTGAGGCAGACTTGCGAATTAGACCAGAAATGGACTCTGGAAAGACAGACTAATGGGAAGTTAGGGGGAATTCTTCTTTTTGGCTGCCGTCTTATGAAGTCTACAGTTTGGATGGGAATAGAAGGGAACCAGGACAAGTTCGGTCTCAAATTTATGAATTGTGGAGAAATTGCTTGTGATCTTATCTCAGCAACTAAGTTCAGAGTGTTTGTATTTGCAGATTGGCCATTTTTAGAATTACAGTAGTGAGACTAAGCATTCACACTGTCATGTAATTTGATTTTTTTGTCACAATAGGTATTGCTTTTTACTAGGCAGAAGTGAATTAAACTAAGTCCTAAGTTTGTCTTGAGGCAACGTGATGTCTTTTAGAGGATCCTGTGAGAGACCCTACAGGGCTTTGCCATCTTTACTGAATGTTCACTAACAGTTTGTACAATCAGTTTATCTATAGCACTTTCACTAAAATACACAGTGAATGGAAGTGACCCCTTAAGGGTATGGGTAAAGTAAGAAATGAGAGTTGAATTGAATTGTGTTTGACTGTGTTTAATCCATGCTTCAAGGATCCAGACCTGTGGTTTCTGGAGGAAAGCCATGACCACCATTGCTAGAGGTGCTCAAGAAGCTTATTTTATTGAGCTCCACAAAGCCATGGCTGGAGGGATCAGAGTGAAATACACTCAGAATTGTCATCCCATTCCATGACCTTAATTTGTCACATTTATTGCTATATGATGAAATTATGTCCTTTATTGTTGCCTCCCTTTTACCAGCAACTTTTGCAATTGAATGCATACAAATATTATTGCCCTTTCAACTGATACGATCTGAGAGAGACTGAATCAATTATCCAAGGGTTCTTCCATAGTGAAACTGCAAATGCTGCCCAGCAGTCAGCTCCTGTGGGCCTGAGTGGGCAGAGAGAGACATGGGCAGGCTGGATTGTGAAGGGCAGAGATGCCTGCAGGCAGGAGGCCAAGGCAGCTATTGTCTTCCTGGCTCTTGCCATCAGTTGACTTCTCCTCCCGTTCTGCCATTAAAGTCCTGTTTCTGCCAGCTTCTCTGTGCTCAGAGAGGGAGGTGGAGGTGTTTACTATCTCTATCAATGATTTGGATGAGGGGATTGAGTGCTTTTTCAGTAAGTTTGCAGACAACACCAAGTTGAGCAAGAGTGTTATCTCTCTTCAGAGAGATCTGGACAGGCTGGATGGATGGGCTGAGGCTGGCTGTGTGGGGTTCAACAAGGCTAAATGTTGGGTCCTGCATTTGGGACAGAACAACTCTGTGTAACACTCCAGGGTTGGGGATGAGTGACTGGAAAGCTGCCTAGTGGAAAAGGTCTTGGAGATGCTAGTTGACAGCCAGTTGAATGTGAGCCAGCAAGGTGCCCAGGTGGCCAAGAAGGCCAATTGCATCCTAACTTGTATCAAAAATAGTGACCAGCAGGAGCAGGGAGGTGATCACTTCCCCATCCTTGGCACTGGTGAGGCCACACGTTGAATACTGTGTCCAGTTTTGGGCTCCTCAATACAAGAAGGACATCAAGTTGCTGGAGCTTGTCCAAAGAATGGCAGTGAAGCTGGTGAAGGGGTTGGACAACAAGCCTTTTGAGGAGTGGTTGAGGAAACTAGGTCTCTTCAGTCTGGAGAAAAGGAGGCTGAGGTGAGACTTTATTGCTCTCTGCAACTACCTGAAAGGAGGCTGTAGTGAGGTCGGTGCTGGTCTCTTCTCCCAAGTAACAAGCAATAGGAGAAGAGGAAGTGTCCTCAGGTTGTGCCAGGGGAGATTTAGACTTGTTATTAGGAAAAATTCACCAAAAGGTTTGTCAAGCATTGGACCAGGCTGCCCAGGAAAGTGATTGAGTCACCATCCCTGGAGGTATTTAAAAGATGTGTGCTTAGGAACATGATTTAGTGGTGGAGTTGGCAGTGCTGGATTAAGGGTTGGGCTTGATGATCTTAAGGGTCTTTTCCACCCTAAATGACTTTGTGATTCTATGCTAGCAGTTTTCATGGGGCCCGTGGCACATTTTATTTTATGCCTGGAAGAAGAGCTCTCTCACTGGATCCTTTTGAAGACACCACACCGTTTTAGTGCATGGAGGTAGTGGAAGGGGTTGAACATCTTCAGAATACAGAGAGAAGTGAGAGAGGGGATCTGGTTGGGCCTGTGGAAGGATAAACTTCTGTTTGCACAGGGAGCACTTGAAGGAAGCAGCTGCTTTTGTGCTTGGAAGTGATGGGAAGCTGCCAATCTCTGTGTGAACTGAGGAAGGGAGGGGCTTGGCTTAACACCCATAGTGTTTGAGTTTTGACTACCTTTTAAGTGACTTTCTTTGTGGAATATAAGTATTTCCTAATAGCTCAAGAAGAACTGAACATTCTCTTCTGTGCTCAATGATGTAAATTTTACATAATTTACATAAAATTTTACATAAAATTTAGCAGACCAGTAAAAAACTTTAAAAAGACATGAAAATAAAGACATAAAAAAAGAGCAATGGAGAGCAGAACACTTATCGGTGTGAAGATCTGCTTAGCTGATGTTATATTTCTGGTAAGAAGCAAACAGGAACTCGCTAGTAATTTGACTCAATTTGTGTGAAAATTTGATACCCCTTCCTGTCAGGAGCAAGACAGCTGGGATAAATGGAAAGAGTTGTTCCTTCCTAGCACTGTGGTTGCTTGTCACTAATAACTTTTGCAAACCTCTAAAATGCTTCTAAGAGAAAAAAGTGAGGTGGCAAACAGGAATTTGGGAGGCCTGTAGTAGCTGGTGGAGAGTATAATTTGCAGATTTTTTTTTTTTTTTGAAAGTATGACATCTTTCCCAACATCTTTATAACTTTCACAACTTCCCTACAACTTGCACTTTTTTTCCTCTGTTCCTCTGATTCACAAGTAAACATGTTTATATGCAAAAATTAATAACACAGCCTAGATTTCCCCATACTGTGCTCCACATTTCATGGCTGGAGTGCCCAGTGTTCCAATTTACATCAGCTCTCAGGTTGCCTGTAAGGATTCATAAAATACGTCTGCGTGACAACAAGGTCAGTGCAGTGGATGCCCTGGAAGGAGAACCCATCTTAATGTCAGCATCTCAGGGATTTGTGTAAGACAACCTCAGTAAATTATTTAGTTACAATGCATGAAGATAATTTCCACCCATTCCTACTTGGATGTAGGAGTTTTACAATGGAATATTGTTTAGCCTGAAAGCATAGCCTCCTGTGATAAAAAAAGAGACAGGCATGTGGGCATTTGGTAGCTAAGAAAAATGTCTTTGATACTAATGTAATAAATAAAGGAAGGGAGTGAGAATTTTAGGTATTGGGCACGAGTCATTTGCTGTCAACAGTATTACAAAACTGTTCAAGTCGATATACTGTGGTCCTGAGTGTTCTTCATACACCTCATCTTTTCTACATAAGCACGTAGTAAATAGTTGGATTGATCATGCTTGTAATAGCAAACCAGAGCAAAACTGTCTCTTTGTAATAGCAAAACTATCTCTTTGATAGTTAAAACAGAGTGTGAAATACAAGACCCACTTGTGCAAACCATTTTGGCCTTGAGACTGTACTTCGTAATCTTCTCCTTGTTTCCCATTTTGCAGGACGGCACTCTTTAGCTAGACTGGCTTGTGGAGGTGTCTATGTGACGATGTTGAGGATAAACCTGATGTTGGCTCATGCTGTGGGTTCTGGCTCAATTTTTGTTCAACTCTGGGAGTTATTGGCGTGTAATATGATTTTCTTTCCATGAAAATCAGGTGCAGAGTAGGGTAAATGGTGACTGTGTTTCTGCCTGAGAAGAAGATGTGACTTTTGCAGAAACACAGCTTGGAATTAGGAATCCTAAAGTATTGCTGCAAACAGTAATATAGATACAGGCACAGATGTGTGTTTTATTTCTTCCCAAACAAGAGCTGAATATAGATGAAACTTTAATGTTGTGAAAGTACAGGTTGCATGCGTAATGCAAGCAGATCTGAAATAATTCTGAGGAAGTCAGATCAAGACAAGGCAAGTTTCCTCTTTTTCTGCAAGGCGTATTTTGATGATGGCATCTTGTGCCAGTAGGTACTGCAGAAAGAGCTGCCGCATTGATCACAATAATAATTTGCTCAGAATGAAGAGAGTTGATGTTCTTTAAAATCTTGAAGACTGGTATTGCAGAATGGGGAATACGAGGGAAGACTTCAGGAAATTATACGTAGTTTATAAAAGAGTTTAAAGAGCACTGTACTTTATTTGCCACAAGGCAAAGGAGAAGATCAGATGGAACACAGCCAGCCAGCATATTCTGCTTTCTGTCTGCTTGAGTTTTTAGCAGGGGTCATAACTATCTTGACCTAGAAAGCGAATGTGCTGCCTGGGTTTGTAGGCTGATTATTGGAAACTTGAACATTTAGAATATGTTTACAGGAAATGTCTTCTGAGCTACCTTTGGTCTGACAACTTGCTTTCAATGAGCATTTGTTTGCAGCTTTGCTGTCAAGTGGTTTATCCTCAGCTGCTTTTCTGCTGCAGAGGTTCCTGCTACTCAAACTTGCCAGCGTGAACAGCAAATACAGCCATTGCTCAGCTTGGTTCTGTCAAAGTGCTTTCATTAAAATTGTACCTTTTGCAAACTGTTCTGCTTTGCTCTTTTTTTTTTTTTCTTTCTGTCCAAGTATTCTTTCTTTAAAAAAACACCAACAGTTTTGGTTGTACCAAACATGTTTTACCAACGTGTGCAGATTTGCTGAAGGAGGGGAAAAGCAAGTACAAGTAAAGGGAGGCAGTAGGTTATGTTGGTTGGTTCAGTTCCCTTGGGAATAGCATGTCTTTTGGACTGTACCTGGATAAAGCCTGTCAGAGATGGTCTCCAAGCAAAGTAGCCCTGTTTTTCTCTGCTTAACTAATGGACAAAATCACACTTGTTGTCATGGAGATGTTGATAGCACGTTTAAGTGCAAAGGAAAAGGATTAACGTCTTGTTCCTCCCTTGAGTAATTTAACTGCTCTCCAGCGAGTGAGAAAGAGGAAGGAAAGGAGGGAGGAGGAGAAAGTGAGGGATTTTCAGTAGGAACATGTACACTCCCTGTTGGTTTTATGTTTTTATGTTTGTTTTGCATTGCATTTCCAGGTTTCTCTACAGGGAATGGTGTCACGTGCTTCGCTTTCTGCAGTACTTGGAATAATGATGTGGCAGATTTAATTAAGAACTGATGTTCTCGGTTTGTGTGGTAGCCCTGCTTGCAAGCAGAAGCCATTGGGGGGGGGGGGGGGGGGAAGAAAAATCTCACTGTAGATATCATTTCCTTATGATGAAGGATCTGAATGGCTTTTAAAATCTGGCAGTGAGCATTAAGGCTTGGACTGCCATCATCAGTCAATTACAAAACATTTTCTGTATGGTTTTAATTAAGCAAAACCACACCCCAGTCTTTGCAGAATTACCCCCCCCCCCCCATCATCATCATCATCATCATTTCTTGATGCAGAAGGCTAGAGGCAAAACATGGCAAGAAGCCGGTGCTTTGATGTTTTCTGCGCTAGCACATCATCTGCTGTGGTCTTACTGCTGTTGCATGGCAATGTAATTTAAGAAATGTATAATGTAGGGTGAAAAAGAGAGTCTTTCACACAGAGGGAAGGCTGTATGAGCAGCAGCTAAAGTCACTTGATCTGTTCAGCCTGGAGACGAGGAGATCGAGACGAGACCTGATTGCAGTTTACAGCTTCCTCTCAAGGCGAGGAGGAGGAGCAGGTGCTGCTCTCTTCTGTGTGGTGACCAATGATAGGAACCAAAGGAATGGCAGGAAAATGTGCCAGCGGAAGTGTAGGTTGTATATTAGAAAAAGGTTCTTCACCCAGAGGGTGGTGGAGCACTGGAATGGGCTCCTCAGGGAAGCAGTCACAGTGCCAAGCCTGACAATATTCAAGAAGCGTTTGGACATCACTCTCAGACACGTGGGGTGAATATGCAGGGACAGGAGTTGGATTCAATGAGTGGCTCTTTTCCAACTCAGGACATTCTGTGATTCTGGAAGCGTTGTTGAGAAGCAAAGTTGCTTTTAGGATGCGGTGCAGAGTAGGAGGACACCTGTGCGAGGTCAGAACTTGCTGTGAGACTGGTAGTCAGCCTTCACTGCAGAAGTTGCAATACTCTGAAAATCTCATGAACAGGCTGATTTTAAAACATAACACTAGAATGTGTGATTTCCAGTGTTGCTCTGTAAAATGGGTGCAACTTCCTGGTGGTAGTGAGCAAGGTACTAATATAACTTGCCAGCAAGGAAACTTGATGTAGTTAACTAGGTCACATTGCCTCTATTTTGCGACTGTGTGAGCTGAGCCTCAGAGATGAAAGATATGTGCCTGTGGCCACAGAACTAGTCAATTTTTGTCATGGTATAGTATATAGGATTTTTAGATTCCTTTGTTGTCTCTGCCATTTTCATTTCTTCTTTTTAAAAGAAATGAGTAAGAACTTACTAGGTTTAAATATTTCTAGTAGAAGTCCTGAGGGTGAATGGTGGTACAGTGTATTACAGGGTTATAATGTAGCCGATCTCTTCTATCGGTCCTTGCTCTTGTGACTGTGGCTAGCTGTGACTTGCTTTGTGAGTGGTGTGTAGGAGATTTCACAGTGTGTGAAAGAATGCTTTTAGAACGGAAAAAAGAAAAAATAATTATATTAAGTAAATGAAGTTACAAAAGATACCAAACTGCAACTTTGTGAGACTGCACTGAATTTACCAAATTTAAAAATGGTATAAAATAGTAGATGCCAAAAAGTATTGCATATCATAGATAACTCTGAAAAGAGCTCCACATAATGTCAGATGTCTCTGTCCTCATTGAGGAACTCTCCAAAAGCCAGAATAAGTGAAATGCTTTGTAACTTCTCATCTGAATTGACAGTCATAGAAGTGAACTTGAAGTTTGTTCTGCCTTTATCCTGGACAGTGAAAAGAGAAGAAACCTTGATCCTCCTCATAGGTCACTCCTGCGAAGAAGTGTAATTTTGCAAGAAATCTTAGATGCTTTGCTGATTAGTGCATAGAAGGACAGGGCTGGATGGAGTTTCCCAAGTTGTTAAGTCTAGTCTTAACAGTGGTATAATGCTCCTTTTATATAGAAACCAAGTTTTTCCTTGGCTTTCTTGATTACTGTTATTCCAGCTAGGTTAGTTGTTAGTTGTTAACGTCCTGTTTATCTTAACGTGATTTTTGCCTTTCTGGTGTTTAGCCCTTGTCATGTCTTTCTGGGGAGCAAATTGTAACTCATCTCAGCCTCCGCTTTGACCTTAACAATATATTGCTCTGCTCTGGGAAAACTGACTCTCCATTGTCCTCATCAGCCTTTCTCTACACTTCTTACAGACTGAGGTGGGCAGTGTTCAGTTCGTTGTAGCCAGTATTCCTGACGCAGCCTCATAACTGTTTTTTGGAGGGACAAGAGCGCACTAGCTGGTGTGCCCTAATGCAGTATCTGCCCCTTCTGTGGCTGCATCGTCTGACACTGATGTCTTCCTTCCTCTTGGTTTTGTTTTTTTTTTCAACTGATAGACTTCCAATTTGTATTCAAAGTACTTCTTTTTAGTCTGGAGTGTATCATTTTCTCTTGGTGCTTTTTAACTTACTCTTATTTATTTTGCTTCAATCTTGGTTCTTCTTTGATAGTCTTGATTTTGCTGATATTTACTCACAGCAGTGTAAAGCGATGAATTTCATCTTCGTTACTACATCACGAATCTGAACACTGTTTGCTTTATGTATGTGTCTTCTCTGAATTTAGTGTTTTGATGAGTGTTCTGCTTATGACTGATCAGTGTATTTTTCTGTGAATTAAAGTTTTAGCTTTCTTAATCCTACTATATATTTATATATCTGCCCTAACTGTATATTTTATTAGAGAATTATCTTTTCCACACAGGAACCTGTTGCCTTGGCAGAGGTTTGTGGTACCGTGGTCAAAGTTTTCTAATGTGCACTGTTCTAGCAAAATGGCAGATGTTTCAGGTTATTATAAAAATCGTACTTATTCTTGTCCTGGAGAGCATACTAGTTGAGAATTTTTGGCCTTAAGGTAAAGACTTTCATCCACAGAGTTATTTGCTAACACCTGGGCACACAGTTAATGTCTTTGCTCTATAATTTTGAGTGTAAATAGTTTAAGGTGTGAAACTGAATGTTCAGTTTGTGTTGTGCATCAGTTGTGCAGTAAGCAGTTGCTTAAAATTGCTGTTTTTAAAACCCAACTGGATAAAGCCCTGAGCAGCCTTGTCTGAGCTGAGAGGTGACCCTGCCTGGAGCAGAAAGCTTGACTATCCTTTCCAGCCTGAATTATTCAGTAAAGGCAGATTCTGCTACCTCTTGCTGAGAAACAAGTTCCTTCTTGGAAAGAGATGTGCAGTGGAGTAGTCATTTGGCAAAGTGTGCTGAACATGCTAGTGTTGCTTTGTTTGGTTTGGCGTCTGCTTTTCTGTAGTGTCTCAGCCTGCAAGATGCTGTGGTGCTGCAAAGGGGTGATCATGCAGCTAGCCTATGTGGTTTCACATAAATCCTCTTTCGTTTTGACAGCATTTTCATGTCACTATTAAAAAAATAAAGAAGAACAAAGGGATGTATCTGGCTTGGTCATACCTGGGCTATAGCAGGAGATAGTAACTTCAGTAGGACTCCTTGGAGGGAGCCTGTCTCTTTTTTGCCTTTAAGGTAAAAGACTGAGAAAGTCGGCTGGAGTATTTAGCTGGCTAATGTCAAGGACTCTCCTGTACCCCATTTCCCATCAGATTTATCCATACTTCGCCCTCCAGTTTGCTCCCACGTCCTGATCTCTGTTTTTAGTATTGCACATTACTTTACTTCTGGGTTTGCTTCTGGAGTGAGTGAATTGGAAGACATAATTCACTGCATGGACCACTCTCTGTATGGATAGCACTGTGACAGGTTTGTTTATGTACCTCACCTTGCTTTCCATCCTGGCAGGTTTTTCACTAACCAACACCCCAGCTGCACTCATGCCAGGATGCGAGGTACCTGCTCCTAGTTTGTTGCTATAAAAGCACTGTTCTGTTGGGTTGTCATACGGAATTTTGTAAAGCTGAAAATTCCGAGCAGTGCCATCACAAAATAATGGTTATGTCTTTAGCTCACCATCACAGAATCACAGAATCACAAGGTTGGAAAGGACCCATTGGATCATCGAGTCCAACCATTCCTAACACTCCCTAAACCATGTCCCTAAGCACTTCATCCACCCGTTCCTTAAACACCTCCAGGGAAGGCGACTCGACCACCTCCCTGGGCAGCCTGTTCCAGTACCCAATGACTCTTACTGTGAAGAATTTTTTTCTGATATCCAACCTGAACCTCCCCTGACGGAGCTTCAGGCCATTCCCTCTAGTCCTGTCCCCTGTCACTTGGGAGAAGAGGCCAGCTCCCTCCTCTCCACAACCTCCTTTCAGGTAGTTGTAGAGAGTAATAAGGTCTCCCCTCAGCCTCCTCTTCTCCAGGCTAAACAACCCCAGCTCTCTCAGCCGCTCCTCATAAGACTTGTTCTCCAGCCCCCTCACCAGCTTTGTTGCTCTTCTCTGGACACCCTCCAGAGCCTCAACATCCTTCTTGTGGTGAGGGGTCCAGAACTGAACACAGTATTCAAGGTGCGGTCTCACCAGTGCCGAGTACAGAGGGAGAATAACCTCCCTGGACCTGCTGGTGACCCCATTTCTGATACAAGCCAAGATGCCGTTGGCCTTCTTGGCCACCTGGGCACACTACTGGCTCATGTTCAGTCGGCTGTCAACCAGCACCCCCAGGTCCTTCTCTTCCGTGCAGCTCTCCAGCCATTCTTCCCCCAGTCTGTAGCACTGCATAGGGTTGTTGTGCCCCAAGTGCAGAAAAACCATGGGAGCTGAGAAGAGACCATGGGTGAAATGTTAGGATACTGTGTGACAACTGTGTGAGGCAGAACAGAAACAGTCCTGAGCAGTGTGACAGGAAGCCTCCCCTGCACCTGCAGGGGCCAACCCCAGTTGCTGCTGGACTAAGTGGTGTAGATGTTGCATTTGACTGGCTACAGACAAATCCGTTTGTGTATCCATTTGACCATAAACTTGGATAAGGTTTGACCATAAACTTGGATAAGGATTCCAGAGTGATTGATTTATGGGACAAAATGTGCCAGGAAATGTCTTGATTATGCTTATTGAAGGGAAAGAAAAAAAACATTAGGATTCCCATGGCTTAGTTGTTTGGTGATTAATGTTGGTATGGCCGAGAACAGTATGTTTCTTGTCACAATGGAAGAGCTGTGGGCGTTGGCAGCAAGAAATGAAACTCTTGAATCTCTCTGCCAGTCGCATCTGAATTCAGTCTGGACCTACAGGAAGTAAAGATTGATTTGGGGGGCTGGGTTCATTTGTTAACATTTCTATTTCACGGAACATCCTCTTGGGGAAGGAGTTGCAGTAGCATGTGGTGACCCAGACACTGGCTACAGCTGGAATGAGCAGACACAAAGTAGCTGAGCTGAGAAGCTGTGTTGGGAGACTTCAGTTATTGTGAGTGATGTGAAGTAGCTACTTTACTGAGCTTCTTATACTGTAACTGTGTTGAGTGTTTTGCAGTCTTAGTAGAGAAGTAATTTTAGTTAAATGCATTGTATTTGCTTTAATATAGTAGAAGGCAGATGTACATCACAACCCCTACGTGTTAAATGTTAGTCACAGTACCTGATAACGAAATTTCTCTTTCAGCTTTATCCTTATGTACTCTTTCTTCATAACTGATCCACAGTTCAGGTTCTGTTTCAAATGGTAAAGGAGGTTAAAAGGAGTTTGTTATAAAACGTTAATGCTCTGCATTTTTTCCCAAGCTTTTAGTGATTTTTTTTTTCAGTTGTTCCTATATTTATTGCTTTCCCCCAGATTTTTTTTTCCTAGACTACCAGCCTGTTTATTTGGATCCATTCAGCCAGAAACAGTTTGTTCTTTTTGTGTCTTTCAGGCTTTCTTAAAAAAGAACTATATACGCATGCTGGATTTCATCTGTGAAAGGTGGAATAAGGTAATATAATTTTAATAATCAGTACTATTATGTGTGATATCTGTGGACACTGAGTGCAAAGGTTCAAACATGAACTAAATTAGAAATAAACAGAGCAAAAGGAACTTCAGCCTCAGAAATAGGGAAGTGCTGACAGGACCCTACATTCTGGTATCAGTAGCGAGTTTATGCTGTGTTTTGTACTGTGATTAATTCATGATATTTCTGTCATCCTTGGGTGCATTGTCCACAGAAGCTCAGGTAGGTCACTAGCTAGTGGCAGTGTGATTTCCTGATCTTTGGGCAAGTGAAGTGTTGCTGGAGATTTGTGAAATTTTAAAGTACATCCTATGCTGAAAGGTCAAGATTTGTCACCTGTTTCCATCATAAGAACAAAGAGGTGGTTCTTTGATTTTTTTCCTTGAATATCCTGGGTCAATAGAGGTGGAAGAAGGCAGATCTGCCTTTATTGTCATTGAATATTGTTGTAGGATAAAGCAATATCCCTCAGGATGGAAACTAAATCCTTTTGGGCACATTTGTCAAGTATTTTCCTCTCCACAGCAAAAAGCTACTGTATGTCCTGTGATGTGGCAGAGAGTGGAGGCTGATGGTCATGTTACTAGGTCCTGAGAGGTGAATGTGTGTCCTGATGAGCTTCTTGTTAGTGGAAGACTCTTGTGAGAAGACTCTTGCCAACTTGTTTCCAAGCAAATTTCAGTGATAGGACCCCTCCTCTTGCTTCCTGTGGTCTAGACCAGCTGTTGGTGGGTGTGTTGAGCTGGACTGCACCCAGCTTTCTGGCATCTCAGAGAATAAGAGAAGTTGTGGCACACGTGTTGGTGATGTGTGGCATATGGCCTTAACTGCGAGGCAGTATGAAGCAGATACCAATCAAACACATCTCCTGGTAGAGGCAGCAGGTTTTGCTGGTCTAGGAATAGGAGGCAGTGAGAGTTGAAACATGATGCTCTTGGTCAAAAGCAATGCTCACAGACGTGTGGATAATCATGTGCAGGAACTGAGGGGGAACTGTGAGTCCCCTCATCTCTGGCGTAGTGCTCTCAGT
The DNA here is from genome assembly GCF_017976375.1 of Cuculus canorus. Classification (NCBI taxonomy): domain Eukaryota; kingdom Metazoa; phylum Chordata; class Aves; order Cuculiformes; family Cuculidae; genus Cuculus; species Cuculus canorus. The sequence continues at coordinate 68,562,666 of NC_071401.1, forward strand.
GCCTTTTCACAGTGTTCTAAAAAGAATGAATGTTGGAGTACAGTCAGTGGTGAACTTCTTAAGACATGTTTTTCCCCAAGTCCATGTAAGGGAGAACAAGCTCATTTGTAGGATCAGTGGAGAGTCAGCAAGCAAACGCAGCTTCTCATGCAGCATTGCTTTTGTGGTATCAGATGTGTGTCTTAATGCAGACTGAGGATCAATTACTGAAAAGTCTAGAGGAGTGTGCTACAATGATTGTGTCTACATATGAAATTAAAGCAAGCAGTCGATACCATGGACTAGGTTATTTAAGTGGGGCAGCATGGAATGCAGTGCAAAAGGGGATGCTCCAGGGATTTATGTGTAATTTTTTCCTTTCACCATCTTGAACTGTTCAATGAAAAATAACTTGGGGAACAGGCATGGACTTGCAGATCTTTCTTGATCCCAAGAGGCAGGGATTAAATTGCTAGCAGCAAATTAGCTTTGCCAGACTGTGTAGCTAGCTTTACTGTGACTTAAAAGGAAATATAGTAGCACTAGTCATTCATATAATCTTTTTTTCTTCTATTAATCATTGTCTGCGTTGGAAAAGATGTGCCAGGGATGGGGGTTCTGCATCTCCATGCAGTTCAATGCTGCTTCTTACTGAAGAAATTAAAAAACAATTTGCATTATTCCTCATTGCTGTGTTTTCTCCCCTGTGGAGTCTGTCTCTACAATTTAAAAGATATCTATAACAATAGAGGAAAAAAACCAGCATTTGGGGCTCCCCTACAGGGACGATATATCCTAATTAAGTGTTCCTCAACTATGGCCCTGGCTGTGCAATCAACTCCATGTGGACAGATCCTACTACTCATTTGAAGCTTTGCATTAGGTTAGGTCTGGAGAGAAAATAGAAAAGAAAGAAAAGAGGTTGCCACCCACTTCTTTTTGCCTTCTTGCTTGGCATTTTGGTGCTTATTTTCTTTCAACTCATTTGGACTTAGTAGCTTCTTCATTAAGAGTCAAACCCCGTGTTGCATATGTAAAGCTCCACATAGATTTTTGAGTGAGGCTCCTTAGTGTGTGTATAAAACAGAGCTGATCTCCAGTGACACCCTTTTTAAGTAGCAATCCCTGCTTTCTCTGCAATCAATTCTCCGGGTGACATCTCCAGATAACAGGCTCAGCTAAGGCATATATGGGTGTAGGTGGTGCATAGGCAAACCATGTGAGTGACTGACTAAGATGATGTAATTGTTACTAGCATGGCAAGCTGCTTTATAATTGTTGTTGTTAGCTTTTACTGCAAGTCTAGCATCTGCTTTTACAGTTTGTTTTTTAACAAAAAACAGCATTCACTAGTTTGTTCCTTGCCATCTTGCTTTTCCCTTTTTATGATTTTGTTAAGTATTTTAGAATGCAGAGCAGGCCGTATGTGAATGCACGGCTGTGTTAAATGTGCAATGATCCTTTTTCTAAGACCATCATGTTCATCATCCACTTGTTAGTGCTAGACCGATCGCGTGCACTGTGCTGGATTGGTATGTATGATTGCCATAACTACGTGTGGAGTTACTGCATAATGTGATGCACTTGGCCTTTCAATAATGTTCCAAATTACATTAGGTGTTTTTCTGACTATGTTGATTCTAATCTGCAGAGTTAACCGTGACGTTAGCAGTGAAGACAGAGAGGAAGGATTGAGTTCAAATAGAATCTTAAATGAAGGCATAATCACATTGAGTAGAGCCTTGAATGCAGGGAGAGGGACAGAAAGAAGGGTAAGAGGGCATGACATGATGATACATAGCTAATGACAATGGATGTAGAGGGCACAGAGTAAGGGAGAGCGCGACAGAAGAATTTTAGATGTTTTAAGTGGAGACTACAGTGGCCTGTGAGTTATTATTTTGTTTCTTTACTGTGATAACTTGTGTCTCTGTACAAGCATTTATCCTGCATTATATTCTGCGCAATCACAAAAAGAAATTAAGGGTTTTCTGGAATTAAACGCTACTTTTACACCAAGGCATTTGAAGTGTTTGGAACATTATCCTTTCCAAGCTTACATTCAATTCAATAACATATTCATTTTACTCCTGTGTTTGCATTTTAATTATAAGGCTATTACAGTGTTTAAATTACAAAATGTCTAGTACTTAATTGTTAATAATCTCCGCATTATCCTTGGGAGATACATAAGATGAACTACCACAAAGTTGTTAGGAAGATTTCAGTAGTAATTGTTGTACTAAAATGTACTGAGAGGATTAACACTTAATCCGAACTCTGAACCAACCCTGAAAACCAGCTGCCTACCTTACTGCTTTCATTCTTAGAAACTTTGCATACTGATAATTTCCTACTTGCAGTGGTATTTTCTATACAGCTAGGAAAATAAGAGAGGGAGTGACCATGTGGGTCCTCAAATCCAGACCTCCATGCATCAAAAGGTCTGGACTGTGCAGTGTATCACTCTGTAGAACTGTATGTGCTGGACTGTATTGCTCTCTTCAACTACCTGAAAGGAGGTTGTAGCGAGGTGGGTGCTGGTCTCTTCTCCCAAGTAACAAGTGATAGAACAGAGGAAATGTCTGCAAGTTGCACAAGGGGCGGTTTAGATTGGATATTAGAAAAAATTTCTTTACTGAGAGAGTGGTTAAACATTGGAACAGGCTGCCCAGGAAAGTAGTGGAGTCATCATCCCTGGAGGTGTTAGAAAAGTGTGTAGATGTGACAGTTTGTGACATGGTTTAGGAGACACAGTGGTGTGGGGCTGACAGTTGGACTTGATGATCTTAAAGGCCTTTTCCAATCCTAATGATCTATGATTCTCTTACATTAAAGTTTACTTTAAGGGTAAGGTCTGCTGCTCTTCTCCCAGCACTAGTAATCGCCATCGCCAGTCAGACCAGGAGGACAAAGAAATAAGCTTATGCCAAAAAAAGACTGACTTGATGTCAGCATTTGGTGAGTGGGTAGAACAGCTGTAAAAAACATACCGTAACATGTTTACTGAAAGGCTTGGTGCTATTAAGAAAAAGGAACGTATATGATATGTTGACTATGAGACAGCATTTGTTACTAGGCTTGTTTTTGTATAGTTAAGCTTCTAAAAGTTTGCTGTTTGGAAGATACAAGTACCAGGAGACAGGAGAAGAGATCCTATGTCAAAACACAGACGTTCAAATTATTATGTGAGGTAGGAAGTTGCACCAGAGGCGGTTTAGGTTGGCTATTAGAAAAAATTTCTTTACTGAGAGAGTGGTTAAGCATTGGAACAGGCTGCCCAGGGAAGTGGTGGAGTCATCGTCCCTGGAAGTGTTTAAAGAACGTGTAGACATGGCACTTAGTGCCATAGTTTAACAGGCACTGTGGTGTTGGGCTGATGGTTGGACTGGATGATCGTAAAGGTCCTTTCCAACCTTAATGATTCTGTGATTCTATGACACTTGCCAACTTCCTGTTTGGCTTCTAAGGCTAGGTGGAATACAAAAGCTTGAAGCATTGTAATGAAAGACAAAAAACTAGAGTGGTAGTTTCTCTTGGATTGGTGCATTGCTAGCATGCTGGTCTCTGCAGAATAAATAGCAGAAGAGACTCCTGGTTAGTTTTAGCTTTAACGCATGATTTTTCATACCTTTTGGGAGGGCAGGGCAGATGGGCTTTAAATACCTGAGGTAAAATTTTCAAATACGTAGCTTTAATCTGAACTCAGTCATCTCAATTAAAGTCCTTTGTAGACACGGAGCAACTGCAGCTCTTGGTGAAGTCAGGAGCAGTTGTCAGTGATCCGATATCTCCCAGGAAATCAGGTCAGTTTGAAAATTTACATCAGGAGAAATCTTGACTTTTCTGTTCATTTCAGTAGGACTGAAACTTGTAGGATATGCTTGTGCTCACGTGCTGTCCCTCTGCTGAGTTGCCTTGCTGAACCAGAGTTTATTGAGGTGCCCCATAAGTGCTAATTTAGGCAGAGCCCAAGCAGAAGTTTATAGCCGTGATATTCAGAAGGAGTCTTAACTGACTGCTTGTTTTGAACATTATGTGATGTACAGACAGCTACAAATCTAAAGCACGAGGATGCGCAACTCACACTTAGACTGTTTGAAGAATGAATTAATAAGGGGGTGTCTTTAAAATTCAGGCCCCACTTGTCTGAAGGAGGCAACATAGACAAATCAGCTTTTAGCAAGATGATTGCTTTCAGCTCAAGGCATAGAAATGGCAATTTGAGTGAAATAAAGAGAGCTGGAAATTGCAGACTAAGGGAATATTTTGTGTGCTTTTAAGGGATTTTTTTTTTGCATATTTTTTTGCATGTGTAAGACAAGTGGATAGAGACACGGAAGTTCTAAAACAAGAGAAGGAAAAAAAGGAAAAAAGTTCTTGCATCTGATCAAACAGTTTTCTTGAGCTGGAGAACGTATTTATCCTTCTAAAAATCCTTTAAATTTTATCAAGAAAATCATGCCTTAGCACAAAAACTTTTCCAGATGTTGCATGCTTGAGCGACTCAACTAATCGGAAAGTCTACATGAACATATTCAGCATTTGTGAATATTAGAAATTGTACTGAATGGTAGGAACTCAAGGTACTGTGCAGCTTTTCAAGAGGCTTGTGTAACACAGAGCCCAAAAGCATCTCAGATTTTCACTGAGGTTATCAAGTTTAACAATTGGCTTAGATATTTCTTCCTATGTATCTTTTGATTTTGGGGTCTCAGGAGCTTTCAGGAAGTCTTAGATGTTTTACTGATCATTTCACATACCTTCTTGTAACTGCAGCAGAAACATCCAGTTTTTTTATCTCTCATATTTTAAAAGCAATCAGACTTTCTGGCTGTCAGAGTGACTTTTTAAGGCGCTGTATAAGTAATTCCCAAACTAGGAATTTCCTAAAGTTACATGTTTTTTTAGTGTGTAATTAATATATAGATCTGCTATGGAGATTTTTTTAAGGATTTTTATTACTTGATGGTATGGAATGTTACATATATATATAAGGAAATGGAAAATATTATCTAGGCAACTACAGGCTTTTTAATTTGACCTTTATAGCCTTAGAATTTTTTTTAAGGAATTAATAATTAAAGGCATGGGAGCTGAGTGGAAGGAGGAATGAAACACGATCTGTTTGCTAAGATAGGTCATGTCAGACTGACCTAGTATTTTTTTTTGTAAGAAAGTAGGTTTTCTAGAAAAAGAAAAAAATGTGCTAGATCTGGTCTCTCTGGATTCAACTGAACCGCTTAACGTGGTCCTGCATCAGAATCACTGTTCAAGGTAGAGGAACATTAGTGTAAGAACAATTAGGTAATACTAAAGGGCTGAGGTTCAACACAGCAAATCCTGTGTTCGGTTTTGGGCCCCTTACTACAAGAAAGACATTTTGATGCTGGAGCACACCCAGAGAAGAACAATGAAGTTGGCCAACAATCAGTCTGGAGCACAAGTGCTGTGAGGAGCAGCTGAGGGAACTAGAGTCTTTTAGTCTGGAGAAAAGGAGGCTGAGGGGAGGCCTTATCACTCTACAACTGCCTGAAAGGAGATTGTAGTGAGGTGGGTATTGGTCTCTTCTCCCAAGTAATAAGTGATAGGGTGAGAGGAAATGGCCTCAAGTTGTGCCTATGATATCCAGGTTTAGACTCACTGAAAAGGTTGCCAAGCATTGGACCAGGCTGCCCACGGATGCGGTTGAGTCACCATCCATGGAGGTATTTAAAACATGGGTAGATGTGGTGCTTAGGAACATGGTTTAGTGGTGGACTTGGTAATGATAGGTTAAGAGTTGAACTTGATGATCGTAAAGGTCTTTTCCAACCTAAACAATTCTATAAGAGTGTCAGGCCACATACTGGAAGGAATTCACTTACTGTGTTTAGCCTTGGTGTCAAAATTAGCAGCCTGAACTCTTATATAATCAGTGGAAAGAGGCATATTTTTAATTAGGCACCAGACTCCTTCCTTTCTCTCTTGCCTGTTAACAGAGCTTAGGCACCTGACCCTAGCATCTGTGCTACGGCCTCAGCTTAGGAAGTAATGCAACAACTTTTCCTGTGTACAGGGAGTTCAGCAGTGAAAGACTTTGAAAGAGAAAGGCCTGTATGAGGGTAAGTGGGTTCAAGTTTGTCTCTAGACTGTCTATTTGAGACTGTCATGAAAATGATGGATGGGATCCAAGGAAGTATCAGGGGCAGTATTGCAAACTGAGGGAGGGCACCTCAGCTAGTTGCATCTGGGCTGGGACCGGATCTGGAATAAGCATACAATATCCAAGAAAGTTCGTCTCAGTACCTAACAGATGCAGAGAAAAGCTGCAGGGATGATCAAAGGATTATGTTACAAGGGGAATCTGAAACAGCTGTGTTGGATATATCAGGAAGACTAGCAAAATGGGAAATATAATTGCTGTAGCTGTGATGTGCTTGGAATGTGGCTGATATCAGCTAGGTGATAGCTAGCGAGCAGAATGTCTTTAGTCCATCAGAGGACTAATGAAGGTCTATGTGTAACAGTATGGTATTGTTGGAAGACTTACAATACAGAAACAGAAGCGTCCAGACGTGATGTAGAGGTGACATGATTGGAGTTTGTGTGTGTACCTAGCATATGGATAAAATATTTAAACAACAGAGAGAAATGCATAGTGATAATTCCATCATATATGGCAGTAGTCAGTAGAAGAATGTGTGATGTACATTTAAGGAAGAGCTTAAAGATTTACGAAGGGCAATGATTGCATGGATTTTTTTGGACTCTAGGCTGTTTGGCAGCTTGTGTGTTTTGATCGCTCCTATACAGTGTGATACTTGCTGCCTACTGTATTGCCCTGCAGTTTCCCTGCACATGGAAAGCCATGTGGAAAATCGAGCGTTAAGTGAAGTTGTGGGGCTGGACAAAGGCATGTTACGTTTGCTGGGCAGAAAACTCATAACCAGTGAGAGAATTGCTCTGAAGTGAAAATTGTGGTTGAAGATTCCCAGTGTGCCTGTAGAGACAAATGACGGGTGCAGTACTTGCAGTCAGTGACAGCCCTCGCCCCAGATACCTCCTGAGTTTGACAAATGCATGCATTTGTAGCTGTATGTTGTTGGTGAAGAATTGTCTTTTGCCTAGGTGCGGGTTTATCCCAATGCCAGATCAAAAAGGAGCTGAATTCCTTGAGCAAGGGTGAGTAATGTGCTTTCTGCTCTGCTGCAAATCCTATGTTGCTCTAAGTGGCTTTATCAGCTATTAAGACATTGATCAGGTCGTTCTTCAGCAGAATGATCAGTAAAGTACCAGGAGGAAAACATCACAGCAAGAAGCCTTTTTAATGTACTTCTGGCAACACTACGCGTAGTTCTCTAGTTGTTTATTAATAAGTGCTTAGTCTGTGTTTCTGAGGTTCTTAAGTGCCTAGAAGAATATCAGGAGAAAATAGTATGGCTTCTCTTTTTTTTTTTTTTTTCTGCTTCCTAATTAATCATCACATAGCAGTACTAAGTCGTTATTGTTCTGTGGTAAAAACAATTATGTGATGATCTCACAGTCCTTACTTGGCAAATTGCCACAGTAAAGACAAAACACTGTTTAAGGACTGAATTGTCAGTAGTTCGGAAGGGGAGTGTTGTGTTGGAAACACAGTGCTTTGAATGACATTCGGAGAGAATGGGTAGCAAGAAGGGAGGACGGAGAAGATAAGAGTGAAAATGTGTGAGTGCTTTTTCAGGTTTATTGTTTATTAGGGTGATGGTAGCTCCCTTATATTTAGTATCTGTCCTGTTTTAGGTTTGGCCTTTGGCCTTTTTTGTATATTCTAGGTTTTATTTAGCTCCAAGTCATGGGTTTTCTTGCTACTAATCTGGGGGTTTAATTTGAAAATTTGTCTCAGTCTCTTCCTGAGAGACAACACTTGGAGCATCTCAGCTCTGAGTGGCTGTCACTTACAAGAATGTCCAGAAAAACTGGAAGAACGTCCCTTTAAGTGGTTTCTGAAGGAGAAAAGATGATGAAGTCCAAGGGACTTCTGCCTCTTTCAGGAAAAAGGCATCTTGCACTCCTGTTGAGGAAGAAAAAGAAGTAGAGGAATTACTAGCAAACCTTCCTTTCCCATCACAATCCTTTTGGGTGGGGGATGGATGAAATAAGCACAAATGAAGAGACAAGTGAATATTGTCAGGTTTGGAATACTTCCCTGCTCTGCCCAGGAACTGTTGCAACTGTTTGCAACTGTGCACATTTAATCCTGTTTTATAATCTCTTAAGATAGCTGTTTAAAAGTCAGAAAGAATTACCTTTTGAAGGTTCCTTTCCTCTCTGCTCGGTTCTAACTAGTCTATTTTGCGTAACTTCAGTACAGTTCAGTGAAGTGAATCTCATCCAAAGAGTACACACTTTGCTTAACGTTATCATAGTGTGGTGTTTAGTCAAAGTAAACATTGTCCTCGTGGTTTGTTCACACAGATTCTTAAACAGTAATAATTTTGATACAGAAATATTTTTGTATGATGGAATAGCATCTGTGTGAACTCTATCTCTACTGAACTGTATGCAATACAAAAAGAAAAGGTTATTCCAGCTTATTTGGATCTTTCTCTCATGATACTTTTAATAGTATGATTTCTGCTTGGATAGATTATATGTTGTAAGAGCTAAAAATATAACATGCCAAGGTATTTGGGGGGTTTGTAGGCAAGAAAGATAGGGAGACTGATAGTTTCTTCTTCAAATGTTTATGCTAATTTTGCTTTGAAACACATATCCATTTGGGAATATGTTCTGTAATTTCCATATTAAAAAAAAAATATTCTTTAGTTTCCATATTAAAAAAAAAAAAATGCAGCTTCTGCTAAACTTTAACCACAGAAATGCCGGTAACATGGAGTCAGAGGAGCACCACAGTGATGATCAGAGGGCTGGGGCACCTCCCCTATGAGGACAGGCTGAGAGAGTTGGGGTTGTTCAGCCTGGAGAAGAGAAGGCTCTGAGGAGACCTTATAGCAACCTTCCTATAGAGGGCCTACAGGAAAGCTGGGGAGGGAATTTTTACAATGGCATTTACTGATAGGACGAGGGGTGGTGGGTTTAATCTGAAAGAGGGAAGATTTAGATTAGATATGAGGAAGAAATGTTTTGCTGTGAGGGTGGCAAAACACTGGAACAGTTGCCCAGAGAAGTCATAGATGCCCCATTCTTGGAGGTACTCAAGGCAAGGTTGGCTGAGGCTTTGAGCAACCTGATGTAGTGGGAGGTGTCCCTGCCTGTGGCAGGGGTGTTGGATCTAGATGATCTTTAAGGTCCTTTCTGACCCAAACCATTCTGTAATTCTGTGAGATAGTCTAAAAGATGTATTGTGGTTCAGGCCCATGTGAGCGCTTGGAACACTCTCCTTGAAAGCATATAAAAATATGCTGCCTGGAATTGTACTTAATTGTTACGTTTTTGTCTATGTTAACATGAGAAAACAAAGAAAAAGAATGAAAACGTTCTGCTCAGCTGTTAAGACTGAGCTATTTTTAGTAGGACTTTCGAACATCTATCTTGTGTTTCTGAAAGGAGGCATTTTCACCACTGTTGTGCACATTCTCGTTAGTGACTTTTCTTTATGCAAATCTGCTGTGAATTGTGATAAGCTGATTTCTGGAGCTGCCCCAGGCAGCTGCCAAATATTCTCAAGCATTCAAAGTGGAGGTGTACAGAAAAATGGGGAAACTCCAGCTATTTGAACCTACAGGGTTGGTGTAGTCTCCTGGAAACGTCTTGGATTGTGGGGTTTCCACCACTTTGATTGGGAGCTTCATTCCATAAACTTGGAGACCTCCACCTTGAGATGTTGGGGGGGGATTTTTTGTAGTTCATCTGGCACTCTCATCTTTGTTAATCCCATCCCATAAGGGAGCCAGGCTCCATTTAATAAACATACCTGTTAATGCAGACAGGTACCTTAGTCTTCAATTAAGTCTTAGCACTAGGTGAACAAGACCTAACTTTAGAAGCTAAGTCTGTTTGAACCAAGGCACCAACTGTGATTTTTATGATTGATGGGAGGGAAAACAGCCACCCTGAGCTACTTTTTGTTGATTTTCTGTTTTATAGGTCATCATCAGGCTTTAAGATGTGGGGTACAGATCTTGTCTTCAGTATAGAGAGAGGGGAAACCTTTTATGTAGCTCAAATGCCATAGAAACTAGAGGAAAACACTCCTTAAATATTTTCAGCACTTTTATTTCTTATGTAATCATGGTTCCCTGTATTCTTTTTCTTTTAATGCACAAGCCCAGGTTAATACAGGAACTCTTTGATTTCACTATAATAAAACTGAATAACTTTCAGGAAAGGAAAAAAAATTAATACCTTCCTTACAGAAATAAAATAACAGTATTAGGGAAGAAGAGTGGTAAAAAACAAGTTGAAAGTGTGTCAAATTAGTGATTGGGATATCATGATAATTATCTGTTGGTAATGGGAATAGAGGAAAGACGATAAATAATCAGACTCTATTCTTTTTGGCTTAATGTCATATTCTGCAGCAAAATCCAACATTTAATGTAATCCTCCTTCTATTCACTGTTACTGGGAGACAGGTTTCTTGCTTTCTAATTATGTGTATATGTACATAAAAATAGTTTTAGCAATTCAAGTTCAAGGGTGACTTATTTAACAGTATACTTAAATGGCTGTTGAAGAGCAGTTCTGGAAAAATGTCTTTTATTAGCATTTCATACATATATAGCACTTAGCATTTCTGAATTACAAAGTTTAATATTTCCTGGTTTATTTCCCTGATACTTTGCTGTGAATTAGCCTTGAAATCCATATACAGGAAGAAGGCCTTTTCTGTTCATAAGTATGACAAATCAGCTTTGTTTTGTATGGTGCCTGTTGGTGCATTTTATCCTCAAACAATGGGTTATATGTGTTAAACCATTTTCTTTATGGGTTAAGTAATAGTTATAAAGTCTGCCACACAGTCTTTTATTTCTTTGAGAAAGAAAGTTGGAAAAGCAATGCTTTCAGATAAAAATTTGTTGTGAATGGTGGAAAAATGGAAAGAAGAGGTTCTTGAGTTCTGATTTTTCAAAAAGGCAAAGCTAGGAGCAAAATTGACCTGAGGAGTAGTAATTATGAATCCCCATGGACAAAACAGGTGCCCAGAGCATTGGAAATGAGTGGTCTCAAGTTGACTATATTTTATCATATATGGTTGTTGATATTTATTCAACTACATGGAGGAATGCAGTTGATGGTATTGTCTGTTTGCAGTTGAAAGCTTGCATGTCTTGCTGCCCTAAGATTCAAGAAAGGAAAATCTGAACATCTCTGCTGAAAAGGTTGTGGTTGTAATGGTGCCTGAAAAACAGACACAGCAATTACCACATGGCCATGACTTTCCCAGAACTGAGAAGAAATTCATGGTATATTTTAGACCATTGACTCCTGTAGTCTGATTTGTAATCTTGGCAGAGTAACAGGTCCTTTTATATTATGACAGATCACATTAGGAAAAAACATTTGGGTGTTTACAAACTGTTCTCACTTATGCAGGAGTGACCTGGAGATGTCACTAGGGAGGAAAATAGAATATGTTTTAACACCAGTTATTTGAATGCCACCATTGTCCACTCCTAGGCAATGTAATTTTATGCACAAAAGGTGGATATAATTATTTTTGTAACGTTTGCTTTTACGACAGTTTAACTGCAGGCAGAGCTGTCCATTGTGTAGTGTCCATATTTTACATATGGAAATGTTAATAAACGTCAACTTTTGCATCTTCTACCTGACTATACAGTCAAACTTCCATAAACTCTCTCCTCTGGATCTCTGAAAACATTCATCCATTTGTTAAGATTGGAATTTACATTAATGATCATTGAAATTAGCTAAACTACTTCTGAGGCTTAAGTCATATATAAACTTGTGGTACAGCAGAAATGTAGAGAGCAGTATTTTTGTGGCTTTTGCAGTCTTTATTGTCAACCAAGGCTGTATACCTGAGGTTGTCTAGCAATCCAATAATTTCATAGCCAAAACAAGGATGCAATTCTGAGACTTGTTGCTTGTGAAGTTCTCCTTAAAATCTGGGTCTGTATTGCCACAAAGCCATACATCGGATCCTTGGGCACAGAGCTGAACAAATGGAAGGCTTATCAAAGTGCTTATTGAATGCACACTAACACCACAGCTTCTGCGTCGTTCTTTAGTAGCCTGGATTTTCATGGGGATTTGACACCGTTGTTGCCTCAGTATTAGAAGATTTGTGAGGCTTGGGTCGACTACATTTCAACCAGTGGTTCCGGGCTTCATTCCCCGTAGGTGATGCCAGACTCTGATTTTTGATTAACTCACTTTTACTTTTTTTTTTATTTTATTTTTAAATAGTAAATAGTTTGAGGGTTTTGTAAGTGTATAACTCATAAAGAACTATTTGCCACGTAGAGTTTCACTTAGTTTGTTTTTATTTTTTGTTGAAAAAGACTACTCTCTCTTTTTTTTTTTCTTTCTTAATTGGATAAAGAGGTTATTATTAGACTTTCCCTTTTCAGAACTGGAAAATGCCCAGAAAGGCTTTAGCTCATACTTTCCGAATACAAATTTACTTCTAAAATGAGACCAATCGTGGAAAAATTTAGTATGTTAGGTGAATAATTTGTGAAGTTCTGAACAGATGAAAACAATGTAAAATAAATAAAAAAAAAAACCTTGACAATCATAGCTACTTTGGTTCTTATAATATTTCAGTTGGTGGTTTTAAATTGTCCATGAACTATGCAAATAAATTGGTGGGAAGTAGCTTTATATTAGCTTGTACCAAAAGGTTCTTCCACTGGAAAATTCTCAGGGAGTTTTCAAATCAGAAAATATTGACGTAAGAGTTTAATAATGACCCATTTTGTTTTGTTATGGTTCTAGCTCATTTCACTTAAAACAGTTTAAAATAATAGTTTTATGACATTAGCCTTTCTAACATAATTATTTGACAAAGGTGCATTACACTGATGGCTGTGATTCACAGTGATATCACTGAGGGCAAATGATCGTTTTATTTTCAGTAGAAGCAAATAAATTGTGCTTGGAACATAGATGTTATCCCAGTGGTCACAAACTGTCCTGACAATGTTGTGTCTAGCTTGTTCTTGCCTCTTTAGTCTATAAAAATGTCTCTAAATGACACTGTGGGATGAGAGTTGCATGACCTTAAAAAGCTGGAAACAGTAAAACCAGTGCTCCCAACTATTAAAAAAATTATCTGGAATGACACTGGATGACAACAGCATCTGCTGGTACAAGTAAACAGTGAAGAGTGGCACTGAGTTCCACATCTGTGCTGTTAGAGCAAAATGTTTTTTATCTGTAAAGATGAAATGCATCTTATATCCAAAGGCAAGAAGTTGTTGTCGTTACCATAATTAAAGTCTTTACAGTCTGTTCTGGGAATCATTACTTGTTTGGATCTAAGAATTACGGGAAAAGAAAGAATGCTTCTGTACAGGGGAAATTCTCAATAAATAAGAACAGTTAAAAGCATTTCACACACAAAAGTGTCTACCTTTCTATCCTGCCGTAATGCTCAATCGTCTCTGTGCCTCTGGGTCCTAGGGTGGTTTCATTCTGGTGGTGGGTGGTGTGGAGATGTTTCAGCAATCTTTCCAGTGCCAATAAGAGGAATTTGATGTTCACATTGATAGTTTCTTCTTCACTCTAAGATCCAGTTGGGATCATTTTTATGTTTTCTTGCAAGCTTTTAAAATTGGCTCTTTTTTCATTCGTCTGCAGCTCCATGTCATATCTGAATTTACCTTATATACATGTTATATACCATTTTTTTCCTATTTTATTACCCCTAAAACCAGCCTCAAGTCTGCAGTTCTCTAACTGACCATGGGTGAGCTGTCTATAGCCACAGTGTCTCCAAGTGTCAGCTTGCTACCCTGTCTCTTTTTATCCCACGCTTGTACTCCTCTCCGTCCCCTATCCCCACTCCTCAAGGCTTCTGCTATCATACCAAATCTGTATTTTTCTACACAACATTGTTGTGTTACAGTTGTGAAATGATGATGCTACCATGCGAAGATAAGCAAAGTAAAAACAAATTAGCCACAGGCATCTGGGCAGTTGGAAAAGTTTAATTGCAGGCTAAAACAAAGTTGCAGGCAGGTCAAGAAAAGTTCAGACAAAGTAAGCCTGAAAAGCCAAAGTCCTCAGGGCTTGCAAGCCTCGCTACAAGGCTTGTGGCCAGTCACTTATGATGGCAATATGGTATTGTGGGTGTATGGGCTAACAGTGCTGCAGGGGCCAACGATGCACTCTGCTAGCATGTTAGCTGTCATGTTACCACCAGCTGTTAAATGTGGAGCTCTGGGTGTGATGCCAAGCTCAGAAAGTTCCTAGGGTGCTTGTCATTTGACTCTGAGAGTGCAAGCCTTGAGATGCCTCACAAAATATCAGTACTGCTTATTACACTGTTTTTCTCAGTCTCTAGTGCTCCCCACTCTCAGAGGGGGGCTCCAGGCTTTGATTAACCTTTCGTGATGACCAGGTCTTTATGTTAAGCTTTTGGTCCTGCCCTTTTGACAGAAGGTCACTGCCCCTCTAGCAGTGACAGCAGGTGTAGAAACATGTGCCCACACTGAGATGCAGTTCAGTATCGTAGTTTAACCTGTTGCTGAAGGTGGCTTTGATGAGATAGTGGACTATAACCTTGTATGGCTGAAATGCAGGTACCTGTTCCCATCTGGGCCAAAAGAGCGAGACAGGTAGCTGTGTGCAGAAACATCATTTCTGCTGCCTTACCTTGGAAATCTGACTGCTGAAGTGGGCAGCTTACTTAGGAATTTCTGAGAAGATGTGGTGGGCGCACCAGGAGTTGGCGTCACTGTTGCTTGCCTTCAGCATACAAAAATTGAGAGGCAATTATATCAGGCATATGAGTGAGTTAGTTGTGAACTTTAAGAAAGGAAAGTCAATTGGGATGCGTCCTTCACGTTTTCAGGCTGTTCTGTATCCATGTGAAATTTGCTTTTTTAAAAAGTGAGATTCAGATAAACTAGGCTGGTAGTAACACAGCAGTTTTACAAGGCATGTTAGTGCTTGGAGAACTGACAAAACTCTGACATTTGAACTCATATTTTTGAGCACTGAGACATGTAAGGAACTAAGCACTAGTATATGCCCTTTGTCCTTGCATAGCATTTACATCTTTTTGTGGTTGCTGCTACCATCCCTGCTGCAGTTGCTATTTTTCTAAATAAAGTTTTGAGGCTTAGTAAGCTGCCTTGGTTCTAAAGATTGATCAGTACTAGTTGCTGAAAGTAACCCAGCAGATTGTGGTTACGATTATCTTTAAATTGTTTTTAAACACCCTGGACTCTAGAAATGTGATATCTGTGGCCAAAATCCTAAGGAGTCCTAATTTTTCTCTGAATTTTGAACTGAAATGTCAATTACATTTGGTCTGTCAGTGGACAAGAGCAAAAGAAAATAAGGTAGTCATAGCAGAGTAAAGGGTTGCTCAATATTACTGTAGCTATGCAAATACTTACTGGCTTTTCTGTCTGATAAGACCACTTTAATTGTGTTGGAATGAGAAGACGTGAACCTTGTAAGGAGCCACAACTTTTTGATTTGTCTGCAAGTTATTCATATGTTTGCTCATTTTACACATTAAAGCCAATCAGAGTAGTAGAAATAACTTTAGTTACTCTTTCAAAACTTTATTTTATCCTTGTCTTTTCTGTCTTAGAGCTGGCATCATAATATCCAGTACAAGACACTTATTCTCCATAAGTGTGAGTAGCAGGTTAAGGGAAGTGATCCTCCTCCTCTCCTCTGGTCAGACCTCACCTGAAGTTCAGTTCTGGAGTCCTCAGCACAGGAAGACATGGATGGATCTGTTTGAGCAAGTCCAGAGGAGGCCACAAAGATGGTCAGAGGGCTGGAGCATCTCCCTTATGAGGACAGGCTGAGAGTGTCAGGCTTGTTCAGCCTGGAGAAAAGAAGCCACTAGGGAGACCTTACAGTAGCCTTCCAGTACTTAAAGGGAGCCTGCAGGAAAGGTGGAGAGGGGCTCTTTATCAGGGAGTGCAGGGATAGGGCGAGGGGTAATGATTGTAAGCTGAAAGAGGGGAGATTTAGATGAGATATTAGGAAGAAATTTTTCCTGTGAGAGTGATGAGGCACTGGCTCAGGTTGCCCAGGGAAGCTGTGGCTGCCCCATCCCTGGAGGTGTTCAGGGCCAGGTTGGATGGGGCCTTGGGCACCCTGACCTAGCGGCAGGTGTCCCTGCCCATGACAGGAGTGTTGGAACTGGATGATCTTTAAGGTCCCTTCCAACACAAACCATTCTGTGATTCTATGAAATTCTACTTTGTTCAATCACACCTCAAGGAAAAATATAGTATTTCAGTAAGGCTGGTAGTCAAAGCTTGGAAGCCTCATGGAAGTTTTCACAAGTAGGGGACAATTGTTGAAGTATGATATTCTAATGGCAGCTCACTGACCTTATGTTGAAGAATGGTTTGTAATCAAAATTGTAGAAATATTTCAGTGATGTTTGGTCTGGTTTCCTCTTATGAGGTCACTTCAAAGACATGCAAACCACTTATGGTCTATTTTTTTGTAGGTCACGTACTTTACTTATTCCAGTTTTTGTTACTGATTTAGGCCTTTTAAATTCAGCAGCCAAATATGGCAAGTTTCAATATATTCCAAATATTTTCCCAGTATGTTTTGAAATGACCCATGTCATTACATGTAATCTTTCCTCCATGGTTGTGCTTCGGTAGCTCTGCTACAAGTTAAGAATCCATTTAGTAAATGATGTTGTCCAGTTCCGTTTATACTTGACATAGACTCAGCTTTTTGCAAATGTGGTGAAATCTACCTTCTCTGAAAATGCATGTGCAGTTTATCACATGTTAAAAATACATAAGCAAATATGTTGGTCAGAAAATTAAATTATGTTCCAGAATAAAATTACAGCTTTCTATGAACTGTTTCACTGGGCCTCGCTTACATCTTCCTAGTTCTTTTTTTCTTACCTCAATTCTAGACACACTGTCTGCTTCTGACAATTCTCATCAGCATAGTCACTAAAGTTAAATCATTGTTGTTGATGCTGAAGTATGGAATTGTTGGTTTCTCTGAAGTTACGGTCTTAACCTTTATTTTCTGAAAAGCATTAGTTGTGTCCTTCCTTGTGACCTGCAATGGGCACATAGGTGACATTGTGAGACCTCTGAAAAATTACTTTTTTGTAAGTTTTCTAGCTTTGTTGGGAAGTGTGGCTTCCTTTTTTTCTGAAAGAGAGGTGTCCGCAGCACATGCTTGCCTGTAGCAGAAAACCTTGAGTGGATTAGTGTGTATCAGGCCCTGCTGCTTCATTTCCTCCTTTCCCTTCTCACTCGACGAGATCAGAATACAACTGCTGTAACCGCATTGTGAAGGGCAGAGAGGATGTGTATACATGTGTGTTGTGTGCATGTGGGAGGGAGGTAAGGGGCGCGGGGAGGAACTGGGATAGCGTGTGTTCATCCACTGATTTAGAGCACATCTGCTCCACTAGCAATGCAAACAGAGGATGACATGGTCTCTTTAGTTATCCCTGAGTCTCATCTTGCTCCTTTCCAGTACTTATGTGCTCGTGAATACTTTTTGAATGTATAAATGTTTTTGAGTATATAGAGGCTACATCTTGCTCAAGGCCTGCTCAGAAATAGATTTATTTCTTCTTTCAGCCTCTGTCTTGAGGCATAGCTAATGGCTGACAGGTGACGAGCAGGATCTTTTGCTCCACTTAGTTCTGAGTCTTACTGCTTCTTGAGAAGCAGGTCAGCGATCCATCCTTCCTCAAACCTACCAGACTGCTCTCTTTCAGCTGTCAGCTCACATCTGCCTTTATCTGACTGATGGAGAACCCTGTGTGCAAGAAAGCAAAGCAAATGTGGGGAGTCTTTGGCCCAACTCCTAGGAATCTGGACAGGAATTTCTGGATTACTTTGAAGTGGGATCTGCATGCTATCTAAATAGATTGTCAAGGGAAATATTTTCAGAAACTGAAAGCAAAACAGCACACACACACACACATTCATTATATCTTACAGGGTGATTTTACTGTTAACCCACAGGGTAGAGTTGACATGGAAAAGGATTTCTTTCACTGGGACAGCTGTCCCACCAAAGTGTTGCATTGGGAGTAGTGGTGGGAAGCCTAGACTCCCATTGGCCAGTGTTGAGTTGGATGCTTATGCTTCTGAACTGCCAGCATCCCACCACTTGTTTACGTGACTCCAGAAAGGAATCCAGGAAAGAGTCTTGCAGTCAGCATCTTGGCCCACAACAACCCTCTCTCCCATTGATTTAGAAAGATCAGGATAAACAAAGAAATCATTTAATTTCCCAGGAAGAAGAAATGAAAGCAGCACAAAGGAATCAGAGATCTGGAACCAAAAAAGAATTATTTCATTTGAAAATTCATCCAGTATTGTGGGCATTAGGCATAGTCTAGGCATGCACTGTGTAAGAAAAAAACATATATGGATCAGAAATACATGAACAAAATACAGTTCAGGAGTACAAACCAAAAGTTGATGAAGAAATATGTGTCAGCAAATTTGTATTAGTAGTATAAGACTCCATTTTTTTGCCATGCTGCCCACAACCTGCTAGTAACCTTTGTGGAATATTGCTCCCACACTGACATTTATTTTAAAGTTTCTGAATACTTGACACTGTTCCATTTCCTGAGTGAATTAGTGGTTTCTTATTGAAAACATGTATGTTAGAGAAAGCGTTCGCACATTTCTGGTTTATCCTTAGATGCTGCTCTGTATTTTTAATTTATACTAACATTTTAAACAGTAAGTATAGGAATCACTGCAAGTCAGAGCAAGGCCACATAAAAATGAAGAGATTTTGGGGAGATTTTTCTGGTGTGCCTCTGACCATTCGTTCCACATGGGAAAACATAGTGTCAGGAAAGTAAACAAATGTTTAGACTGTAATCCTAGAGCTCTGTCCTGTTGCACAGTAGTTTGGAAGTAGAATGTGAGATCCTGTCAAACACATAGAGGACAATGCTAACAGTAGCCTGTGATTCCTGTGTTGTTTTGGTGAGAATACACCAGCTTTAATTAGTGCTATGTTAGTCTTAGCTGAAGCAGATGAGTGTTATGGGCAGATGGGTCAGAGAGTTCCCTCTGTTGTTGTAATCCAAGCTTGACCAAAACTTCTGAGTACAGATCCAGTTTCAGTGCTTTTATCCATTCCCCTGTGTCTTTTGTAATCCCCCGTCTTGTTTGCCTGTATGTTGGAGAATATTTTACTGCCATCCATCTGTAATCCACAGGAGTATGAATTCTTCATCAAATGTAAAGGTATGTCTGGTTCATCTCTGTTTTAGGTCATAAGCTGTTAAGAGGTTGTGGGCTTTTTTTTTTGGCCTTTGTTTCCCTCCCCAACCTTTCCTGCAGCAGGAGGAATTTGGAGAAAGGGTTAAAAGCTTTGTTTTTTTCCAATGAAAGCAATGCTGTTTCTGCATTGTGAGCACCATGGTTATAGAGAAAGCCCAGTTTAGAAGAGGCAGACTTTAGGAGGGAGTCCAAAAGACCATCAAATTCAGAAATGTATTTCTAGTGCAAACTCCTCAACAGAAAATACGTCCCCCATTCTCATGGGCTTTTCCACATCTGTAGGATGAGAACCCTGGGTCTTGAGAAGTCATCTCGTGCACAGGAAGCTTCACCACAACATACAGTGCACATTTCTTGTGAAGAGGGTAAAGATCATTTGTAAGCTGTTCCAGTTTCTGTTCGTAAAACAATGGAGGAGGCTGAGAGGGTTGGACTTCAAACTGCTCTGTAGCAAGAATCGTCATTTTCCATGACATTGTGCTGTGCTCATCTTGATAAAAGCTGCAAAGTGAAACAGAGCTGTGCTCTTTTCTTTTTAATTAGCAAACGTGTGTTACAAATGTTCACTTCCACCTGTGGGTGTGCATATTTTTGTGCTTATAGAAGAAGTACTGAAAAAATAGAAGTGGTGTCATGACAAGTGAAATCAAAATGATATCTCACTAAGTTAAGAATACTAATTGTATGTCAGTTGTGAATGTAGACTAATAATCTTAATTTGCACAAAGAACTAAGTGGCCTAAATTGCAGTTTTCTATTAAAAATACTCAAATATATTAAAGACGTAAAATTAGGTCTTTAGATTAATTGAGTTTGATGAAGTTCATAGCAGGGGAAGAATCAAGAAGAAAGTTTGCTGCTTAGAGATTTATATGTAAGTAGGTGGGAGAGGGTGGGCAGGAAAGCAAAGAGATAGAAAACTACTTTCTGCTACTGAAATGGCCTTTTATCTAAATACCACTGAAAGGTTGCATTTGGGGATTTCTGTGCTGTACAAACACATTCATTGTGCCTTGTGGTGGTTTATTTCATTTTCTTGTGGAAGACTTTCCCCTGTTCTTACTGAGGTCATCCACTTGCTCAGAATACTCAGGAGAGCTCCAGAGAGTGATAAGAAGACTCTTGAGGGCAAACTTATTTTTTTGTCCTTAGTAGTAAAGATTCTGGTCGGTGGGAGAGGGCGACATTGAAGCAGCTTGTGAGGGAAACCTAGACCTGAGGAGTACACTGAGAGTATGAAGTACAGCCTCTTTATGGAGCTGACAGACTAGCACCTGACGATTATGTTTTTGTTGAGCAACTAATTTCAGTGGGAGGCAAAAGTCCATATTGGATGCTTGCACTGCTTGCTTTCTTTTACCTCATGGAGTGAGTGGCGTGAAACTCTGTTGTCAGCCTATGAATCTGCAGTAGACATGGTCTGTGTCGCTGCCCCCACAAATTTGGCTGTAAGGAAGACTGACTCAATGTGTCAAGTTCATGTCTCTGACTTTTCCTGTTATTGTGATCTGTATGAGATTCAGGACATTCAGTCTGTCATTAAATGAGACAGAAGAGCAAAGTGTTTGTGATACTGTAAAAAAACCCAGCTCTTAATCAGTATCAGTCTTAGCAGGCTTTTGCTAGGAGCTGCTGTCCTTTGAGCTGATGTTCTATTCTTGGTTGCTTCTGCAGCCATGAGTAACGGGGTTGATCCAGACCTTCACCTCAGACACTGAAGCATGGTTAATAAAGTTCCTTACCTCTTCTTTGAAACAGCTGTTGGAGATTGGATGCTGAAATTGTTGGAACATTGATCTTGAACCCGCATGCCTAATCTTGTTTCCCTACCAAGGTTTTCTATGGTTGGAGGTAAAAAACAATACAAAACCTGTATGCTAGTTATACTTGAGATGGTGCTCTTGCATAGAAGGCAACAGTCATAACTTAGCTTAGTCTGGCATTTTAACCTTAGCTGGAAACCTGGCCATGTTGCAGATCCAAAATACTGTTTCAGGCAGTATTCATTTCCATTTTTTATGTGTGTTGCTAAAACATTATCAGGCAGAGAAGCTTTTTACTAAGATGTTAAGTGAAGAATGCAGTTGGCTGAAGGAGCCCTCTTGATGTTCTGAAACTGATTGTTCAGGAGGATCTACCCTAATTTGTAAGGTTCAGAGGAGGTTCAGTAGATACCTCACAACTACTTTTTCACTCCCTTTTGGAGGTAATGGGAAACATTCAAGAGGACTGCATCCCCATTTTTTTAAAGCATTAAAGAAGCTGTCACGCTGCCTTTCTCTGGTGTTCTCTTCATGTAGATGTATCGGTAACATTTAGCCTTTTGCTGCTGTTGCATTTTCTGCTTTGGCATGCCTCTTTACCCAGTCAAATGACACAATTCCAGAGCACCTTTGCTGTAGAAAAGTAGAGTCTCAAAGTAGATTTTGATTTGGTCTACAACTAGAGTAGCTTCTTTCTCTTGCCTATTGATGTGTGAATTGGAAAAATCCTCTTTCTTAAAGTTGTGTAATGAGCATCAAAAAAAGCAGGTGTTAGAGTGAAAGAAGGTTAGATCTCACCTAACACAAGGGGTAGTTTGATAGGAGAGGTGTTTTTTTGCAAGAAGAGAACACTGCCAGAACAGTTGTGAAGATAAGGAGAATATTAGTTTGTAGTTGTACAACAAGTCATCAGCTGGAACTGAGATGATCCTGGGTTTTCCTTGAGATCTTGCAGGCAGTCAGAGTGACCAGATATCTGAAAGTTTCAAGCTTCAGGTATGTGAGACCTGAATGAACATGCAGCTGAGCAGAGTGGCATTTGCTTCCTGCAGCCAACTGCCAGGACTGAAGGTGGCAGGCCCGAAGTGGCATCCAGTGATAGTCTTTTCTTCCGGTTGTATGCTTTTGTGCTAATAGAGCAGCAAATAAATATTCACATAATGGGAGGGAGTCTTGTTCAGAAGCCTTTTCTGCACAGTGGAAATGAGCATTACTGGTATTGGGGGTCAACAATGTTTTTTCATACTTTTGTTGAAGCCACAACTGAAGTGGGCTTGCAACAAAACTTCATGAAATGCAAAGCTGTGCAGATTGCCAACATCCACTGTCTGCAGTATTGGTAAGGGCGAAGGCAAAGGCTATGTGTAGATACGTCATGCCATCTTCAGAATAAGGTTTGCTTGGACAGGAATCACATCAGCCTTTGGGATCGCTGGCTGCAGGAGTGGCAGCAGTCTTTGGTACCATGTGAGGAAACTATCTGTTGTGTTAATACTACCTTTAATTTGGGAGGAGTCCTACCTCCATTGATTTTTATCAAAAATATGATGATAAAGTTGTAATTGTTGAAATAGTTGTAATTCAAGAGAGTGATCAGAGCCCCTGTTGTTTGGGTCTGTCAGGTTGTGCAGTGGATAGAGTCATCTAAATCCTTTTTATAATTAGAGAGAGATGTCTTCATGGGGTGATTCATCCCACCTACCTTGGAAAATGGTGACTCATTCTCTGGAATTGCTTGTGTCTCACTGTTGAATGTGAGAACCTGGGCACTGAGTCAAGATCAGATACCTGCCTCCTCTGCAGTTTAGGTGAAATAAAACCCTTTCCATAAGTCCTAAGAGCTCATACCTATGTTCTTAAGCAGTTTTGATTAGTTGGTAGGGCTGGCGATTAAATAAAAAGGCTCAGACTGGACTTCCCTGTCCCATTTGTTGTGTTCTGGCATACATAGGAGGTCTTAAGAGACATACCCTATTAATGCAAATGTGCTTGAATAAGATAGTATGACTAGGAGATACAAACCTTCAGTTAACCTATAGCATTTAAAAATAATTCATTTTTCCTGAATGTTTTTTTGTTAGCTGTTCATAGAAGCCTACCTCACATAATAATTTGAACGTCTGTGTTTTGACATAGGATCTCTTCTCCTGTCTCCTGGTGCTTGTATCTTCCAAACAGCAAACTTTTAGAAGCTTAACTATACAAAAACAAGCCTAGTAACAAATGCTGTCTCATAGTCAACATATCATATACGTTCCTTTTTCTTAATAGCACCAAGCCTTTCAGTAAACATGTTACTGTATGTTTTTTACAGCTGTTCTACCCACTCACCAAATGCTGACATCAAGTCAGTCTTTTTTTGGCATAAGCTTATTTCTTTGTCCTCTGACTGGCGATGGCGATTACTAGTGCTGGGAGAAGAGCAGCAGACCATACTATTTTCCTGTTGTCAGTAAACTTTAATGTGAGAGAATCATAGATCATTAGGATTGGAAAAGGCCTTTAAGATCATCAAGTCCAACTGTCAGCCCCACACCACCATGCCTCCTAAACCATGTCACAAACTGTCACATCTACATGCTTTTTTAACATCTCCAGGGATGATGACTCCACCACTTCCCTGGGCAGCCTGTTCCAGTGCTTCACCACTCTTTCAGTAAAGACCATTTTCCCTAATATCCAATCTGAACCTCCTCTGGCACAACTTGAGGCCATTTCCTCTCATCCTATCACTTGTTACTTAGGAGAAGACCAACACCCACGTCGTTACAACCTCCTTTCAGGGAGCTGTAAAGAGCGATAAGTCCCCCCTCAGCCTCCTCTTTCTATTATTAGAAGATTTACATGCCTGATTATCTGCAGCAAATGAGATAAAGATAAAATTAGAGTTAATCTGAGAGTTTTACCTGCCCATAGGTTGTGATTTATGCTATATAAGAAGCTTGATTGTTTATGCTGATTAGTTTGTTAATTTTTTAGATGTGGACTTAACTGATGTTATGATATGCAAAATCCTTTCACACATGAGGAGAAGAGCACTCTGTAAGTATGATTAGTGTAAGTAAATTAAAAATGTATCATTAGGCGAGAAAGTAATACTGCAATTTAAATGAATCATTGAGAACTTAGCCTTGGAAAATTATTATGCTCTAAAATATTTAAATATAAATAGTATCAAAATAAAGAAAATACCTGACCATATTTTATCTTCTCAAAGATTGACCCATTTTAAGCATGTCATCAATACAGAGATTTTTAGATGAAAAACAACTGGACTCTTTAACCTAACTACTGTCTGATCTGTACTTATGTGAACATGTTAATTATTATCTAAGAAGGTATTTGCAGGATTTTGGGAGGAGTCTATGGCATCCTGTCTTAATTCTCTGCAAACACATTTTGTAGGTGTTCTGTTTCATTAGACAGTTCGATTTAATGGACTTAGGAACCATTAAATGTCACGTTATGTAAAGAACAAACCAAGGAAAACCTATTGCTGAAAGAAGAGGAGTGGGGAAATAGGAGAATAGAAAGACTTGGAAACCGGCAAAGAATTTTGATGGAAGTTTTATTTGACCAAATCTGAGGACATTCAGTACTATTCAGGAAAGAGTGGTGGTTCACTAGCCACTTAACGACTTGCACCTTAATTAAAACAAAAAAAAAGGAAGAAAAACAAAGCTTTTTTTACTGTGATTGATCAAACTTTGGCACAGCCAGGTTGGCCAGAGAGGTCCATTCTTGTCCGAAACCAACTGGACACAGTCTTGAATGTCTTGCTGTAGCTGACCTGCTTACAAGCAGGGGGAGTGGATTGGATGAACTCCAGAGATCCCTCCCAACCACCACTATTCCGTGATTCCATATGAATTGGGAAACTGCCTGCTTTAATTTTTGGCTGTCATAAATTATATCTATAAGCTGTTTGTTTTGTATGCTGTCTATGAATTTCAAAACTTTGGTAGATGGGATATTCAGAGCTCTCAATTTCTGCTTTTTCCGCTCAAGAATTCCCCTTTTTCTTATTCAGAATTGACTTATGACATTATATTGTATAAACCAGAGTTGAATCATCAAGGCAAATTATTCTGAGTGACAACCGACTGGCTCATCTGCTGAACATGGCCCAAATTCCTTCCTCCCTAGAATAAGCTTTCAATTTAAAATCTCATTTCTAGGCTCATGTAGTTGGCCAGGGCTGTGTTCAGTTGAGTTGTCTTAGATGCTTAGCTTGTATCTTGTATTTTGGATGTCCAGTGAACGAGTGCCAGGTAAAAAAAATGAGTGGAGAGAGGGAAAATTCTAAAAGAATCCTCCAGAGGGAGATACTGACTAGTTAAATTTAGAGACTTAGGTTGGGCAGGTTGAATGCTCTTTTGGAGGCCTTTGGGCGGTTTTAAAATGCCTATTTAAAATGCAAGTAAAAGCTAGGTGTTTTATTTAATTAGAATATATCTTGCCTGTTGTTAGGTCTGTCAACCTCAAAAAGAAAAAAAATTTGTTCCCATTATGCAACATAGTTCAAATGTTTTGTAAAATTAATGAGGGGCTGCCATGAAGATATTAGTCACTATATTACTGCCTTTCAGGTTTATCAGATTTTAGTCCTAATCTCACTTCCTAAATGAATGGAGTTTGTCATAATAGTATAAAATAGGATGAAACGAATACAAAAGTGCTAACGTGGCTGACGGAAGGAACATCAGAATTTATCAGCCAAACCACATTTAACAATGTAACCAAATTTTCTGTAGGCTGTGTGTTTCTTTTCTACTGTAACATTTCACTGTATAGGCATTGTGAGGGGAAGAACATCTGTCATGGATCTCTGTAGATGAATGACGTGTATGGTGAAGGAAAAGCACAGACACTGCCATGTGCCCTATCAGCAAGCGTCCCCTTTTGCTTTTTCTTTCCATCACCATCCCAGAATTTCAGCATCACTCTGGCCCACTAGGTTTTGTTTATAGTTTTTAATATCTCTTTCTCATGGCACTAGATCTTGAAACAACACAGTGTGCCGGCAGTAACAACGTTTCCTGCCCTTTTGTTCTGCATTCTGCCAATCCGTTGTCCCTTTGTCCTTATCCCTTGTCCTACCTCTGCAGACAAAGGCCCCATCTGACGAATTTACTTGTGCTCCCCAGGGATTATGAAAACCAGGAAACTTCATTAAGGAGGGTTTAATAGCTTAGACAAAGGAGAAGAGCAGCTGGTCTCTTAACGAGTCTCTCTCAACCCGCTCCTCTGACAGAAGAGCCTTTCTTGCATGCGGTACATTCTTCAACAATTTGCAGTAAAGTGCTACAGATGTACGGTTCATGCAAATTGAGTTACTGTGCACTGGATCTGCCTTGAGCATTTTATTTGAATGTCCTGGGGCAATTTTATGGCACTGAGTTTGCTGCTGTTAAAAAGAACAGTAGCTGATAGTGATCTAAAAATTTGGTGTTTGTTTTTGCTGTCTTTATTGCTTAGCGTGGTAATGTTAGAGGAATAGCAATTGGAGACAACCTGCTGCGCTGTGCTACTCCATAAGCAAACATCAGTAAAGCCAAGCAGCAAGAAAAGAAGGGTTCTTCATGACAAAATGACAGCAAGAGAACACAGTCCCCGCCATGGTGCAAAATCCCGCACCGTGCAACGGGCCTCCACCATTGATGTCACCTCTGACATGCTAGGTCTTTCTCTAGCAGGTATGTACCTTCACATCAACAACTTTCAGAATCTACCTTGTACTAACATTGGAGTTTTCTTCTTTTAATTACTAGAAGATTTAGATGTGTCTGGGTATCTACAGGGAATGAGATAAAGGAATTATATTAAAATATTACACAATCTTAAGCTTGCCATTTTTTAAATAGACAAAACATAAAATTTGGAGAGGGAAGGGGAAAAAAAAAGAAATTAAACTAAATTTTGTGCAGTTATGTTTATCAGTCACAAATAAGCAATGGGGAGAAAATGCCAAAGAATGTCAAGGTCTAGGAAGAGCCTTGGCAGTCTCCTTGTTTGACATTGTATGAAATTTTAAGAAGAGTTCAGGGAACTGAGATTTATCTCCGTCAGCTTTCATGGTGAGTAAATTAGGATTGTAACTCCCCAGGAGCTTTGTTTGATTAGTGAGGCAGGTACTTTCAAACTTCTCCCTGTTCACTGATCACAGAGGAGACGTATCTGATTTAATAATTTGGAGTTAATAGCGGCTCATACACTCAGTAACTTTAATCCTCTTGTTTTCTACTGAGACTAGATATTTCATATTCCCACATTGCATATAATCTTTCATACAGTTTCACATATTTTAACATGTTTTGTAAAATGAGATCATCACAAGTTTTTCAAATCATTTTTAGATAGCAAAGATTAGCTATTAAATATTTTAAATACTAGTCATGTCTCTTGAATTAAAAATATTATTTTTTAATGTAAAATTTAATTTCTTTCTTTATATGACTGCAACTTCAGGAAGAGTTTCACATGACAGGAACATTTGACTAATCTTGTGTTAATTTTTCTGATTTACAGGAAACATTCAAGATCCAGATGAGCCGATTTTAGAGTTCAGTCTAGGTAGGCTTAGTGATTTGTACGCTAATTTTGATGATACATGCTATTATGTATGCGTGTGGGGTTTTAATTGTTGATTTTGAAGTGCCTCTCATATAGTAAGTATTGGAACTTTAATTTTTGTGGAGATGCATGTGGTACAGTTTTCTTGCAGCCTGTGCAGTATCTTTTGGTGAGCAACCAGCAGTGATGTGGCAGTGATGGTTTTAAAAGTCTATAATAAACACATTTGTCCTATAAAATCTTAAATGTTTACTATGTGAATGGTATTTTTACATGTTTATTTTGATTATGTGAAAATACAGTGAAACTGTCCTCAATCTCAGTATAACAGTAGTTAAGGTCTTCGGATAAATTGAAGATTTGCTGGAAACAGCATTCTGGTTCATAATATTTTCTAAGAGTTACCAAGTATTGCACATACTTTGTTTCCTGTGGTCTTTGCTGTCAAATGATGATGTGAGATGCAGAAGTGACCTAATTTCTGGGATGGTTAAATTTGGACAAGAAGCTGGTGACCTCACTTGAATAATAAGTGAAAAATATTTTCTTCATGAAAATTCAGTCTACATTTTCTACTGTAGCATGGTTTTCTTGGCTTAATAGTGGACTAATGTTTGACAGGTTATGCTTTCAACAGTTTACTTGACATGAAAAATGTGAAAATTTTTTGAGATGTATGTAATTATGTTCTGAATAATAACCTAGAAACTCCTTATGGCTGAATAAAGTACTTCAAATATTTTCAGATAAATTAAAAATATCTAGGACTACCAAGCTGTTTAGTGTACATTGGAACATTTTGCTTGCCCAGATAAGTTTTGGAATTAACGTTCTGCATCTAGCTGAAGCAGAATCAGACCATGCTGTAGTTACCCATATCTAGCTAAACAGAACTTGGCTCTGAAGTTTAATGCAATTGCGTAGAGTCACTCACTGAAATTTTTCATCATTGTTTCCTATTTGCCATAGACCCTTCCCAGGGGTTAAACTCACAGTTACATTTTGGAAGAAATAAATTACTGTCCTTTTATAATTATAAGCTAGTTCAACTCATAGTAGTGCTGCTTGACCAATGTTCAAGCACTTTGTATTGGTTCTCCATGGCAAAATGCCATTTGGTAATGGGCTTAATGGAGCGTGACTTCAAATCAAATGCAGCTATACTTACGAGATTCCCAGAGGGAAACCTGTGCTTGTGTGTTTTTCTAATAATGAGCTGTGCCAGGGGGATGGATAAGCAGGTGGTTAGAAGAGAAAAAGTTTAAATTACAGCTCTACAGCTTGAAGCAAGGCTGGTTTGATTGCACGTTACTCTTTGCGTGCACAAAGGTGAATGATGTCTGCCTTTATGGTATGACAGTAGAATGAATATTAGGCCCTTTGTGGCTTTATTGCTCAGGGTATATAATATGCTTTTATAAAAATATAGTCTTACAGCTATATGAAAAAGATCCTGGATCTAAATTTATTTCTCTCTTGCATACCTAAAGCTTGCAGTGAGCTGCTAACTCCATCGCTAGATCGAAAACCAAATAGTTTTGTAGCAGTGAGTGTAACTACACCTCCTCAGGCATTCTGGACAAAGCATGCACAGACAGAAATTATTGAGGTAAGTGGTGAGGTGCGCCTGGATTAGATTTAGAATTGAAGCCAACACAAGAAGCATTTCTTTCTAACGCAGTGTTAATTTTTGCCTTTTTTGTTTATGATTACAGGGAACAAATAATCCCATCTTTCTAAGCAGCATTGCCTTTTTTCAAGACTCTCTTATCAATCAAATGACACAAATCAAACTCTCCGTGTATGACGTCAAAGATAGATCTCAGGGAACAGTAAGTTTTCTTTATTATGTTACTTTCCCAGTCATTGTGGAGCACGGAGACGAGTCAAGGAGATCAAGCTGGTAACTTCTGTGGAAGAAAGCAAAAAGGCAGAAGCATTGATCCTAGAGAAAGCAGATAGGTAGAGAAAGGAGGGACAAATGCCATGACATGGACTTGGCAGTGTGAGGAGCACTGCCAGTTTTCTCAAATAAGGCTTGTCTGCAACGTTTGGGAACTCCTGATTTAAATTAAGAGGTCCCATCTTTTGTTCTGATATGTTGTGGATCCCTTCGCTGACAATGACTGGGATCCAGCACCCCTATCTGAGGCCTCTAATCTGTGCCAAAATGTTTGGCCCATCATGTAAAAGTCCTTTTGAACAGAGTTGCTAAATTCCAGAAATCACCCTGCCTTAAACCCTTAGTGATT
Source organism: Cuculus canorus (assembly GCF_017976375.1). Taxonomy (NCBI): domain Eukaryota; kingdom Metazoa; phylum Chordata; class Aves; order Cuculiformes; family Cuculidae; genus Cuculus; species Cuculus canorus. The sequence goes on from NC_071401.1 coordinate 68,592,618, forward strand.
TTATTCAGGTCTCAAATTTATTCCCTTAAGGAAAAAAGTTTTAAGTGCCCATCTCCCGTGTAACTCCTTGGATCTGTGGGCAGCTCAGGCCATTTATTCTCAGACTATTGGCCAGAATGCTGCTTCAGACCCCACGTTGTCTGCTTTTCCATGGCTTCCTTAGAGGCAGCAGGGCTTTCCCTCTCTGTCCAGTGTTTCATGAGGAGGCCCAGGGGAAAAAAGAATACCTCTGAAGGAGGTAAGTTCCTCAGGAGGAGCCAGGTTTGGGTCAGAGTGGGACTAGAAGTGCTGCCCTAGTCAGAGCCCCATCGCTTTCGCTGTTCCTGTATTGCTCGCCCTAAGCTTGTAGATACTGAGGTGCCTCCGCTCAGATTCTAGAGAAAGAAAAAAGCTTATTACCCTCTGTTAGAAAAAGTATTTTTGATAAATTACTGAATTTATCACATTTTAAAGGATTTTAATTAGTCAAGTATGGGCATATGTGATTGTAGTTCTATTCTCACACTTCTGTGTGTAATAATAGTATTTTGGGCTTTAATGCTGTGCACAAAGCCTTCATTAAGGCTTTGTAAAGGTAAATAATTACAATTCTGGTACTCATCTTCTTTCAGATGTATTTGTTGGGTTCTGGGATGTTCACTGTAAAAGAACTTCTTCAGGAGAAGAATCACAGGTTGCACTTAACACTAAGGTTTGTAATATTCTCCTCCATTTAGGAATTAATTCCTAATTCTTGAAGGGATGTTTAAGATGTGATGAAAACCTTTTGGTTGATTGGTTTTTATTTTAGTTCCAGGCTACTATTAAGGAAAAACTATTTTCTACTGCATGATTATTAAAAGATGTACAACAAGTCATTTCCAACACGGTGAATAATGTTAGACATTGGTTCTAATTCTACAACAAAAGAAAGTATTGTCAAGACAAATTTGATTTTTGTGCATTTCATCCTATCATCTCAGTGTATGTGTCTGTGGAGAGTGGTAAAATAGAGTATTTTTACCTGTGCTGATATATAGAGCCTGTGATGGGGAGGATAAAACCCATTGAAACAGGGGGTTATCTCAGCTGTTTGGAATACTTTGGCTTAGATAAATCTAAGCTCTATTTACTATTTCAACACCTACCTGTTGCTGAATTCTGCATTTGTTGCTAAATACTGTATTTGTCGATATAATGCACTAGGAGTAGGACGAGTAACATTACAACAACATTGATTGATGTAATTTTCTACCTTAATTCATATTGGAAACTTTTGAGGAAGAAACGTGACTTGGGGAGGGGATGAAAAAGAGTATGAGAGTCTACTGCAAATCCTTTAGGTAGAAGGAATCAAACCACACTCTTGAAAGCCAGTGCGGGGTAAAGTTAAGTACAGAGTTGGAAAATAATGAAGAAGGCAAAGTGAGGTTCAGCAAAGAGAGCTGTGATGTTTAAATGCATATTGTAGTAGTATGTGTTGAAAGCAGGACAAGCATCCCTGTCGGTGAAGGCAACGGGAAGTTGGTTGAAGGGGTGGAAGCATAATCAGAGAGACTGAGGAAGATGGTGTTTTAAGTATCAGCATAATCAGCACGAGAAACAGTGACTGTGATAAACTTGCAGAAATTTCTTAGCCCAAACACAACTAAAAACATGGGAAAAGCTTTCCGTGTTAAGAAAATAGGTGGATAAGGCTTTTGTCATTTCCACAGTGTGTTGTAAGGAAAAAGCTAAAATGATTTCACAGAGAGGAGCAGATGAGGGAAATAAGTCAGAAAAGACACCATAAGTATGATATTGATAATGGATGAAATAGCCTAATTTATCATAGGTATGAAGGTGCTAGTGTTTTGAGGGAAGTGAAAAAGAGGAGAAATATGATGATGGGAGTTTTATGATTGTATGCTAGACATGGTTATTCTGTTAGGTTTATTCTATCTTGACTGAGTTGAAAATTGACTTTATTATCTTGTTTTGATATCAAGTGTATTCTGATTATCAAAGTGTGTGAACACATACATGTCTTCTCATTGTCATGTTACCCCTCAGGTATATAAGTTGAATGCTGAGCAATGTTTATAAACATGCTGCATGATTTGGATACTTGAATTTTTCTTGTAGTTGTCTTGTTTGCTTGTTACTTTTGCCTCCCCACTTTTGTCAGTTCCAGAGACTTTTTTTTGTCCTAGTTATCCCAGCATATTTTCACATGTAAATAAGTCTTAAAACACCATTTAGAATCTACCTTAAAACAATGATATAAAGCCTCTGCCAAAATTACTGTGTGTCATGGGTGAGACAGAATAAATGACAGCCATGGTAGACCTGGCTTCTAGTATATATTTAAAAAACAGCCAGATGAGAGCTTTTACCCCACTTCTCAGTATCTCTCTCTCTCTTTCTCTCTCTTTTTCTCTCTCTCTTTCTCTCTCTTTCTCTCTCTCTCTCTCTCTCTCTTTCTCTCTCTCTCCCCTTCTCTCTCTCTCCCCCTTCAGTCATATTTTCATATGGTGTCAGCTTCCCTCCCCAGCAAGGAGATGGCTACTGGGCTGGGAACATGAAAGTTGTGTCAGTTTGTGCTGCACAGCTCCTAGGCTGTTGTTAGCGGCCAGGTCCCTGGGGATCCGTGGCATTTGTTTCCACACAACTCCCTGATCTCCAGGATCTTCCTCCACCTCAATGATTGTTCCTCCATTGAGAATCTTCACCACCTTCTTCTGTAGACCACTTCTTGTCAGGATCCTTCTTTGTAGCGTCGGCTTTTCTCTCTGGAATGTCAGGTGTCCAGTTTTCCCAATCTAAACAGTCTGTTTGCAGAAGCATAAGATGTAATTAGTCTCCAAACTTGTGACTTCAACTGACTTCCCTGTCAACTGGAAGATTTGGGATGTGCTACTTCTGTTTAGTCCACTTTTATCAAAGTGTACCGGTAGCAGTTTGCAAGTAGCAGGCTTCTGATTGAGAGTGAGAAAGTTTGGTTTCATTCAAACACACATGCACGTACTTCCAATTATTTGTTCCCTGTTAATGTTCAGAATTTAAGCTGCCTATTTGTGAAATCTGAACTCTTTCTGGTTTTACAGAAGTATTGAAGCACATGCATGGTTTTAGGTTCCCTTCAATTAGGAGGTCTGTACAGTGTCCCCCGCAGAATGTGGGGAGCATATTTCTTTTGGAATACTGCATTATAAAAATGCGTGAAATTAAGTTGAAAAGCTTCCTATTTAATATGTTCGTTAATTTTGAAGATTAATAGCCTTTTATAAGTGTTCCCTTGTTGATAAACAGGTCCACCTCCAAAAAAATCTCAACGCAGAGTATTTGTTGCAGGTCGGCTGAAAGTGACCGTGTAGGTAACATTACAGTTATTGGATGGCAAATGGAGGAAAAAACTGACCAAAGGCCTCCAGTGACAAGGTCACCTGACACAATTAATGGAAGGGTGAGTATGAGCTTTGTATGGGCTTCAGAAGGATACGGGTTGATTTGTAGTATTGAAATAAATTGAGATCTACTGTCAACTTTCCTGTCCACCTTGGTATTAGTAGAATCACAGGATCATTTAGGTTGGAAAAGACCTTTAAGATCATTGAGTCCAACTGTAAACCTAACATTGCCCTGCTTCCACTGCCTGTGCGTTTCCTTCTTGCCCTTTAATTTGACTGTCAAGTCTCAACTCAGCCCTGCTGGTGTCTTGCCTCACTTTCCTGATTTCTTATACCTGGGGATTGTGTGCACTTGCTCTATGGGAAGCGTCCTTAAAGATATACCAGCTCTCTTCTGCTCCCTTGTCCCCAGGGGCAGTTTCCCAGGGGATTGTATTGACTAAGTGCTTTACAATTTCAAAATACCATAAAAAGCAGCCTCAATGGTGGTGAAGCAGTTTTGTATTTTGCAGAGGTCTGGGTGCTAATTAAGGTTTCAGGTTAAAAGTCTTGGTGAAAATTTTAGTTTACAATGATTAAGCACATTCAAGTGTTCATGCTCTTTATCAGAATAAGCTTGCGGTACTGCACGTTGGTGCACTTGATGCCTTGATAACCAGTTTCATATGAACACCTGTAAACTGAAAGATGGCATCAAGCAAAGCTGTGTTGGGGACACTCGGAGAATTGCCAGAATTTTCAGAAGCAACTTTTTAAAAAGTAATATCTTAAAAGATTTTAATAAACCTGAGCAGCTTACTTGAGTAGTGATTATTCTTTTTTTGTGATTCCCATATATTTGTCTGAAAGCAGATATTTATAGTGCTTTCTCAGCCTAGACGTGTAATTCTGTAAACCTTGTGTTCTGAATATCCTCAGGATAATTGCACTCTATTTGTGTATCACAGCCACAATGTGGATTAGTATCACTTTGTATCCAGCCAGACCTGTAGTTGACACAGCTTTGGAGCTGTGCTAACCTAAGTTAGTTGAATATCTGGATGTAAATTTTTCCAGCATTTTGAACTGTGCATTTTGAACTGGAAGTAAATAAGAATGGTTAGATTGGAGAGTTTATTTGGATTTGTTATTTCAGCCTTTGGTATTTTTTTTGTCCATAGTAAACACTGTATAAAAATATAGTAAAATATTTATTTTAAACATGCATTGTGTTGAATATTCCTTTCACATCTGTATAATAGGGATCATCACTGCAGGTTGTGCTAGCACTGATTTGTTCTTCACTATTTGCGTTGTTTCTTTTTGTTTAGACTGTGTTGCCGGTTGATGAAAGTTTGACAGAATCATTAGGAATCAGATCCAAATATGCTTCATTACGGAAAGACGCACTACTGAAATCTGGTAAGCTGCTATGGGCTGTCACGAGTAAGCTTTAGGTGTCATTAAAAGCTCATCTCTTTTCTGTCTGTGGCCCCAGGGTGGTTAAGCAGATGTTTCATTTGAAAAGGAACAGGCTGCTGATTGAGCAGCCCTCTAAGGGTCATACAAGAACTTATTTTGTCTTCTGCATATTTTATTTTATCAACTGTATAGTAAAAGAAGCAGAAGCAAACTTTGGTATTAGCGTAACTGTGGTATAACATTTTCCATGTGATTTGCTAGTCCACTCCAAAACAGTCATTGAGAGGTGAGGGGAGGGACAGAGGAAAGCAATGGCTTTTTAAAAAAAAAAAAAATTATTCAAGATTAGTTTTCCAGCAAATTATTGTATGAGAAGAAAATGCCCAGTACATAAAAAAAAATAGTTCAAAACTTGAATATGTATTTTTTTTCCTTTCCAGTGTTTTAAATCATCTTTAGTTTTTTCCTGCACATGCTGAGAGAATGGTCATTGCAGAATGACCATTCTTGGAAAAACTCCACTGATGCCTGGTTTAACTAGATCTTTACAGCAGTATATGATCACACATTATCGAATTGAAGCCTTTTGCTTTAAAAAAGGAGAGAATTTGTGCACTTTTAACTCAAGCCCTTATGCTAAAATAACGTTATTTTAATTCTTTAGTGTTTGGTGGTGCCATTTGCCGAATGTATCGCTTTCCAACCACTGATGGAAACCACTTGAGAATTTTGGAGCAGATGGCTGAGAGTGTCCTGTCGCTACACATCCCAAGGCAATTTGTGAAGCTGCTTCTAGAAGAAGATGCTGCAAGGTCAGTTTGGACCAGTTTGCATGTGCAATAAATACAGCACTGATGTGGCTGCTACCGAGTTACCAGGGAATATGAGGTCCAACACGAAAAAAATGAGACTAACCCTGTAGCTCAGAAAACATGAGTTGGAGAGGAGAGGCAAAGAGATGGTTATAGAACATGTTCTAACTTGTCACAGTGAGATAAGGCTGAGCTTGGTCGCTTCACTCAGTACAAGCAGACGTGTGTTCAAATATAGATCTTTTCTTACCCTTGGTCAAAAAATGTCCATGTGCAAGAGCGAACAGCGACTTCACATCAAATTTCTTGTGAAACTGAAGAAATTCATGACAGAAGATTTTCAATTATTTATTGAGGCTTATGATGAAGAGATCCCAGAAATCAAATGGGTGCTCAGAGGAACCCTTTTTTTGTCAGTAGAAAATAAGAAAAACAATGGCGAAACTTCAGGAAAAGAACTGTGGAATTGCTTTGAATGGTGGCAGCATCGTATGCAGCTGTGTGCCAACTCAGAAGGGAACTGTTTTGAAGGTCATCATAGGTGATTTTCTTAATTTGTTAAACAGTTACAGGTACAGTCTCATTTTTTTTGTGTGTCGGACCTCCTATCTCTGCATTAATGCACAGAGGCACCGAAGAAAAAATTGTAGAAGCAGCACCTTGCTGACTATAGTTCAAGTGAGTAAGATTTTATGTCAGAGTATAGAGTTTGGGCTTGAGTATATGGTAACATGGACATACAGAGTTTATGGTGGGAGAGAGTTGTTGGTAGAGTGAACACATAGTATCATTATCATACTGCTGTTCTCTGCTCTTAGGGGTTATTTGTTCCTCTCACAAAAGTGTTGATAGAGCCACAGAATGTATTATTCCACAGACGTATGACTGCATTAGGAACAGCATGTTAGAATACCTTACCTTTTCATGGATATAATCATTTATATTCTTCAGTACACTTTTTTGAAACATGGTTTATTTTTAATATAAAGAGAAAAATGAAGTTGAATTAAAAATGAAACATCTCAATGTTTCATAGGTGAGGAGTAGTCTGGGTAGATGAGACAGCATAAATGAAAGAGTGATAAATGCAGCTTCTGAGAATTTTGAGAAGGGAACAGAGACAACACAGAAACCGGCTGAGGGGGAAAGAGTACTAACGGTAGCAGACAGAGCAGAAAAATCAAAATCATTTTGAAGGTGAACTTTGAAATAGTCAATTGACTTCTGTGCTATGAAAGCAAAGCGGAGACAGATAACAGGAGTACTGACTCCTTTCAATGAGTTAAGAGATGACTTCAAGAGACAGAAGAGTAGTTTTGAAAGGAAAACAGACAGAATAAAAGCAAGTAAAATGAGGCACTCTAGGACAGTCAGGACTTTTTCTCATTTTAGGAGGTGGGAGGGAGAAGGAAATCTGTTAAGCATTTTGTAGGTTTACTCTGCATTTGCTTCTTTTGGAAGCAGTTGACCCTTTCAGGCAACGTATGCATTTATGAATTTTACTTCTCTACATTTGTAGGCTGTGGTTTGCAAACATAAATGTTTGCATTTTTTCCTAAAAGCTAGGACTGACATAGTAAAAGACTTTCAGCTGTATTTCTGAGTATTGGGGTTTTATTTTGGCTGTGTTTGAATCCACTCCTAGGGACCTAGTTAAGGCTGACCTTAACTAAAATTAAAACTGTGTAGTCGGCTCAGTATCCTATATTAATACATTTGAATTCATTTGGGGTATTGTGAAAGAAAATCATGTGTTAATTCATACGAGCAGGCAGAATTAGTCTATGATTTTTTCCGGTATTTTGCTGAAAAGATAAATATCTTAAGAAGGAGGCAGTGAATTTTTGTAATGTATAGAAAAGTAATGCATGACATATCTGAATTTCCAAATTTTGCTTTGATTTTTTAAATTTTTTTTGCTGCTGTTTTGTTTCCTGAGCACAGGACGGACATGAATCAGTTAGAGTGAGTCCAGAGAAGGGCCACGAAGATGATCAGAGGGCTGGAGCCCTTCCCGTACGAGGACAGGCTGAGAGAGTTGGGCTTGTTCAGTCTGGAGAAGAGGCAGCTACACAGAGACCTTATAGAGATCTTCCAGTATTTAAAGGGCCTATAGGAAAGATGGGGAGGGGCTCTTTATCAGGGAGTGTCGCAATAGAACAAGAAGTAATGAGTTTAGCTGAAAGAGAGGAGATTTTGATGAGGAGCAATTTTGTTGAGATTTTGATGAGGAAGAATTTTTTTTCTTGTGAGGATGATGAGGCACTGGAATAGGTTGTCCAAGGGAGTCATGGGTGCCCTCTCCCTGGAGGTGTTCAAGGCCAGGTTGGCTGAGGCTTTGAGCAACCTGATCCAGTGGGAGGTGTCCCTGCCCATGGCAGGGGAGTTGGAACTGGATGATCTTTAAGGCCCCTTCCAAACCATTCTATGATTTTTTTTTTTAGTGATGTGCACTTAGTAGAAATAATGAGAGTTTAAATTCTAGAGAACAAATCCTGTATCTTGCATAGTTGTCCTGCTGCAACCTTGTTGGAGGGGGCTTAGGATATGCTATTACACATTTAGACATGGGTTATCCACAGTTTGTTTCATATTTTCAGTTCTTTACACCTTTCCTCACAGTACAATTAAAAGCACCTATTCATTACAAGATACAGTCAAAACATTGTAAAGAGTTAACAGGCTCACCTATACAGTGCCATCTGTGATGGATGTAGTTTTAGGACTTCAAGATAAGGGAGAATTTACAGTGAATGAGGTAAAAAGATGCAGCTACCTCTAAGACTGTGGTCAGTGAAGTTTCTTAAGGTGTTAGCTCTGAAACTTGACCGCTCAGAGGTTCTTGCCAAATAGAGATTGGTGAATGCATATCGTATACAGTTGCAGGTTAATAACAGCCCAGGTGTTTGCTAATAAAACTTTATATGCTCCGAATTGCGTAGCTTAAAGGTAAATACAACCTTTGTGTAATGAGCAAGAAAGACTGCCTTCTCTCTGTTCAGCTGAGGTGACCCTCAATGACATGCAGAATTCTTTTCCATCAGTGCTTTTATATTTCTAGTGAATTATTATTTTTATTTAAAATGGATTTCAGTCATGTTCAGTTTGAATTAGTGCCCTACTTTGTTACAGTGTGGGAAATAGCACAATCACACTTAGTATTCATAGGATCTCTCAGATTTGGCCAAGGGCCCTTTTCTCCATTCTCTGTGCTGCAACCTAGAGGGATACCAGACACCTAGACAAGCACAGCTGCTTCTGTCTTAACATCCTGGTGACTTTTAAAATGTCCTTGGATAATCACAACTGCTGTCTCTTACATAACGCCCTCCTGGGCAAGAGCTCTTTGATGGGAGGCGTCTAGCACGGGGGATATATTCACTACCTAATTACTTACGGCGTACACATTCCCTGCTGTCTCAGCCCTGTGTGACAACCAAGTAAACCTGAAGTGTTAAGCTGTGAATTTACTTCAGGAAGAGCTGGGCTCAAATGCAGTGGTTTGTTTTGAGCAGGGAGCTTGACAAAGTGATCATTATAGGATCTGATTCAGAAGCAGTTTTTACAAGGTGAAACTGGAAATGTCTTTTTCCAAGTCACTCCTGATAAGTATAGTTTACGCTGTTGCCTATTGGCAAATCAATCTGGTATTTTTTCTTGGACATTTGCTTCCTGTTGATAGTATCCTAAATACTGTGGAGTGGGAATTGTTCTGTGAAATGCTGTCTTAAATTATTATACATGCAGACAATTGATTAAAGTTGTGGATTAGAGATACTGAGAGAACTGTGAAAGGAACTGCTGGATCCTTTTGACAGATGATTGTTCTACCTTTTCTGGGGTAATGTGCTGTCGGATTGTGTCTGGTGTTGACATGTTTGCTTTTTCCCTTCATCCTTTATTCTGAATAATGTCTTAATACAAGAAGACAGTAATATAAGCATGGCATGAAACACACTGAACATTTTCTCAGCAGCCCTACTGAGGAAAAGTGTTTAATACAGGATTGCCAGGCATGACTGAATACCTAGCAGTTGGGCTGCAATGGGATGCAATGGGAAAGCCTGGAGTTTTGGTGGTCTTATCTAGGAGTATCCAGCTGTCCTTTGTTCCACCTACAGTGAAAATCGAGTGCTTAAAATCCAGAATCTCAGATGAAGGTTTTATTGGCTCATCTTTTGTCTCTCCAGACCATTATTAGTGCTAACGCTTCTTATCCATTCCCTGCCTGGCCTTGAACACTGTTGCTTAGATACCTGGCCAGTGCAGATACTCCCTGTACCTAGTGTCAGATAGGTGCTAACCTCCTGCCTAACCTCAGTCACAGTTCCCATGTAATTTGAGTGCCACTGAAGTTCAGTAGAGTAGCCTAAAAATGTCTTCGTTGTCCCAAGTCTCCTGACGTGATGACAGCATCCATCACTTGCAAATGATCATGTAGTTTAAGAGCTCCTGCAGAAAAGTGGGAAGCTTTGGTTTTGACCAACACTTGAGACTCCTGGGGGAGAACGTGATCTGTTCTGCCTGTGAGGAGCCTGTGTACCTTGGGGAGGGGCTCAACATCTGTGCTTACGAATGTATGTTCGGAACTATTCCCAGTCTGGTGACTAGTTTAGACTGGAGTGAATTGAGAATGTGTCAGCTGAGGATGGTACTAGAGTGATGCAATGTGAAACTTGTTCTTAATCAAATTAAAAATCAAGCTAAAAACCCCTCTTTCTTTTTTTTTTTTTTCTTTTTTTCTCTAGGGTTTGTGAACTAGAAGAACTGGGAGAACTGTCTCCTTGTTGGGAAAGCCTTCGTCGACAAATTGTTACTCAGTACCAAACAATTATTTTAACTTACCAGGAAAATCTAACTGACCTGCACCAGTATAAAGGTGATTTCTTTTTTCATAATAACATGATGTTTCTCAGCTGTGATTGTTAGTGCTTCTCTCTGAAAGTGGGAAGCTACAAAGTTTTAGTTGGATGAATAAAAAAGAAAACGCTACTTTTGGATTTCTCTTGTTTATTGACATTTATTATGAATTTGCTAATGATCTGGGAATATTTGTCTGCTTTATTAATTCTCTTGTTTTATCCTGAAAGTGAAGAACAATTATGAACAGAAAGAGATATCTTTTTTTTTTTCTTGCTTTACTTTCAGCATGCAGTATAAGTTGAAAGAAGCTCCTTGAATATTTCAGCAGATGCAGAGGACTTTTATGATTATTTTTCCCTTGTATTTCTCAGGTCCTTCATTTAAGGCCAGTAGCTTGAAAGCTGATAAAAAATTGGAATTTGTTCCTACGAATTTACATATACAGAGAATGAGAGTCCAAGATGATGGAGGATCAGGTATTTGGTTCATTCTCTCTTTATTCACATTATTCTATTACTTTTCTCTCCATGTTTTAATCTCAGCTGTGTAGCCAAGTTTCTATGAAATACTGCTCTGTAGTACTAGTGCTACTTGGGATTTTTTAGCACCTTCTCTCCTCAGATTCCAAATCTAGCAAAAGAAGAGGTGTAACTACAATTACTGCAATTCTACAGGAGGCAAAACTAGGTTCTGGAGTTCACTGTACCCCAGGTGAAACAAGTCAGCCTTTGTACTAGGAAATATATTGGAATGATCTGATGTGTCCTTTGCAGTAATTTTGGATTGTAGAAGAATAGCAAAGGTTTTGACTGTTGTTTTTTTTTAAGCTTCTGCACTTTTTCTCTGTAACCATTATGAACAGTTAGGCGTAATTACACCAGTTTATTCACATAAAGAAACCTGTTTCTTCATAAATAATCTAGATTTTTCCCTTATTTTAACTAACGCTGGACACATACTTCTCTCATGTATCAATGTGAGGGATTCCAGTAATGACCAGTTTTGCAAAGACCAGTATTAAGGCTTCTTTTTCACTGCTAGTCTTCTAGATTAAGAAAGAGAGGACCTGCAGTCAAGTATGGTTCTTTCACCTCAGAAGTACGGGTTTCCATGTCCTTCAAAACACTGTCACAAAGTTTTAGAAAAATTATGTTCAAAGTAGTTTTTTTATTTCCACAATTGTTTGTCCATATTAAAGATGACAACCTTTCATTTGTAAGTCCTTTTTGTCCATCCCAGATCAGAATTACGACATAGTCACCATAGGAGCACCAGCAGCTCATTGTCAAGGCTTTAAATCAGGTGGCTTGCGGAAAAAGTTGCATAAATTTGAAGAAGCAAAGAAACAGTAAGTAGAAATGTTGTTATGTCAGCTGTTACTGTCTTTTCCTCCTTGCCCGTGCTCAGTAATTTGGAAAATCACTGCATTCTATGTTTTTGTTTCACTTCATTCAATAGTTCTACTATACAATGAGATTATTCTATGCTTTTTTTTCCCAAAGAAGGAGAGGGAGAACAGTTTCCCCTTATTACCATATTTGTTTGTTTGCTGATAGGCCTTTTCTCATATTTGCCAAGTCTTAATTTTCCAGAATATTATTGGTTCATTTAGATTAGCTGATTTAGGTGTTGGATTTGGGTTCTGCCTGTTTGTGGATTAGAAATTTGTCTGTGAAACCTCTGCAGCTGCACTATGTCACGTTTTCAACCCCTTTACTTTCAGGAGACTTTTGCCTCTCATAGCTTCAAGGTCCTGTTGCTGGACTCTCTTTAGTACAGAACAGCTGTGCCTGATAGGCAAATTCCTTGTTGGCAGGTAGGGATTAGTTCTGGGACAACCGCTGGAGGCTTTTCTGCATGGCCTCAAGGTTTGTGCAGAGATTAGCTACTGAATCTTGCCTTACTGTGCTCTACAGGCAGGATACTTGACCTCCGTGGTCTTGTCTTCAGGGACTGTCTAGTGACCTCTCTGGTCACTAGGTACTAGAGGAAGGGGCAAAAGTTGGGAAGGTTCCATATACTAAAGGGAGAGACCTACATGGCAACCACTCTAGCTTCCAAGGAGGAGCGAATGCTGCCTGGGTCTGTGTTACTTTTGCTGCAGTATGGAGAATCTAAGGAACAATGAGAGCAGCAGGACAAGAAGTCCTTGTAGCCAGGGAAAAGGAGACCTTGATAGGATTTGTGGGACTTGGAGCCGATGGGAGGAGGGAGTGACGTGAGAACTAGGCTCTGCAGAATTAATTTTGGCAGTGGCGAAGTGCATCCTGTGAACGTCAGTCAGATACGTACTGATAAAAAGATTTGTGCAAAAATATGCCTAGGGTAATTATTTCTGACTTACAGAGTGTACTAGGATGGGACTAAAGGAAATGTAAACCTGGAAACACTAGTATGCTAGGCTCACCCTTCCTGTTCTTTTGAAACCACTGTTGCTTTCTGAAATAAACTTCTATCAGCTTAGCGACTGGAGTGGGCCTCACTCCTGCAATATCTAAGTTCCTGTGTCATCTCCCCACTCCCCAACCCCCACCAAGCTGATCAGAGAGCTTAATTTCTCTCCAGTATTTTAACTTTAAGCTTTACAGAACTGTTCTTTCTGGGTCCATGAAAAATATAGGTTGAAAATATGAAGAATAACTTTCTTTTTAAGGACTTCTATGTTATCATCAAAACCAGTATAGTAGAACTGAGATCCATCTCCTCAGTTTCACTGTTACATAGGTATTGTTCAGTTGTTTCTCCTTTCATTGGCAAAACTGCTTGGTGCATCCACAACATTTCCCTTGAACAACGCATCGGCCTCTGGCAATCTGTGATTTTTGCTTACAAGTTTATGTACCTGCCTTGTTGAAAAGATGACTCAAGTTATTTCCCCAAACATTCTTTGTTTTGTTTTCTGCTTTTGGTATTTGCTAACAATCTGCTAATTTTATTTTGGTTTTTTTTTGTTTTTTTAGCAGTTATGAGGAGTGTTGGTGAGTTTTCTGTTTCTGAGAGTTCCTTAGAGAGGGTTTCTGTTCTTTGGGCTGTTTCGTTTTTCTTTTCTTTCTTTTGTTTGGCAAAGATCTGGTGTGTTTTAAAGTGTACAGGGCTTTTTAATGTCATGCATCATGGCATCCCTAATTGTGCTCTGAGTAATTGTAACTGCTATGTGGAACATGTGTGAATGAATTTCATTTCATCTGCAATGTTTGTTTGTAATGAACAGCTAACTTCCTGGCTCTCTTTGATCATAAGAAGTTAGAAAGCTGAAGACTAAAACACAAGAATTTTATATCTTTTCCTCTGTTATTTCCAGTGAAAACTGCCTGGGCAGAGAAATGATCTGCCAGAGGTAGAAGATAATTAGAATAACTTTGCATATTTTAAAATCTTTGTGGTGATAAGTTGGACATGGTTTATATTTTTGTAACCCATGCCTTCATTTAAACATTTTCACTTAACTTTTGGTTGGGTTTTTTTGTGTTGTGATGTTCAGTGGCATGAAAAGGAAATATTACTTGATGGTTCAACAGCGCTAGAGTTCTGCTCTAAATTACTTATATTGAAGGTTGAACCCCCTAATTCACTGAGTTTAAGGCTGTGTTACAGTTTGCTGATATAGTAGAAGGAGAGCTGTTCATTTGAAAAAGCACTTGCAGGTTGGAAAGTAAATATGTGCGAACTTTACACCATAAATTTGCCCCTGTGATCATTCCAGCAAATGTTTGTGATTAAAAATGTAATAGTTCTAAATCAGATCTCGATACACTGCATGGCCTTTCCTGCCAAATACATCTTTATGCATGTTAACCACACTGTCGTGGAAAGAAATTGCTCAGAGGAATTGTCACTGAGATCACTGGTCAAGAGAGAGTGCAAATCATGTACAGGGAAAGTCCTAAAAGCTGAAATTATTTGCTGTATGGTGTGGCACTACTGAGGAGGGGTTGTTCTCTGCTCCACTCAGATGGGTGACCAGAGGGACACAAATAAAGATACTCTCAAGAATCACTTCTGCATTAATATCCTTTGAAAACAAGTGCCCATCTTTTCTTCTAATGGAGCTCAGACAGATACTGGGATTAAGCTCCTCCCTCACCTTAATATCAGTTCAGGGACAAGAACTGGTATTTGTGTCAATGATTTTTAAAGCGTGCCCCATGCAACACTTCTGTCTTATTTCACAGACACAATGCAGAAAGTAACAGCATTGCTCTAGGGGTAGCAGAGGAATTTGTGCTCCTCAGAGGTCGTGATCTGAGTTTGCTGTGCCTGGAAAAGAAACTGCTCTCTGTGTTGTCTCCCAGAGTAGCTGTGTCCATAGAATAGTGCCGAGAGTGGTGCTAACAATAGGTTCTTCAGTGCTGTTACTATGTGGAAGCCATTCATAACTGGAAAAAAATGAATATAATATACAATTGATGTCACCTCATGCTTGATGCCACATCATGAATGGGCACCACACTTGTCACAGCTGGAGCTGAAGTAAAAGCTTCATCTTACTATAGCTTTCCTACTGGGAGGGGAAAAAACAGCATATTGCCTGCCAAAGGGATAGTTGTGGGTTGGTTCCAAACAGTTAACTGAGCGCGCAACTTCAGCTTAAAGTAGTTTTCTTAACTAAAAGGCAGCTTTTCTGAATGGCTCTTCTCAGGTAGGGTTAAACCACCTTTTAGAAGTGCTGTTCTTTCTCCAGCAGTTACAGAGGGAGTCCAGGGAGTTACAGAGGAGTCCAAGCATCTGTCTTGGACTGGATAAGCAACTTCTGTAGACATCTAAACTTAGAGGACATAAACTATCTCCTCCTCCACTGCCAAGTAAGGAGTCTTAGTGGAGCTGTAGTATCCCAATATAAAGATAAGTTTTATTGGTATAGTTAAATCCCCTTACTGCTTGGAAAAGGCCATAATTTGCTATTGCTTTATGTTGTTACAGCTGAGTTTATAATAAGGAGAGTCTGTATCCCTCATTTGGTATAGTAAGAGCGTGTTAACAGAAGCTACCCCACAGACAGAGTCCTTGGATTAGCCTGGAGATAGACTTTTTTTTATATACAATAAGATTGCTTTTGTTGGTCTAACTTGAATCAAGGATGCCATTGAGGAAAGGATGTACTAGCAGAAGGAATTTCTGTCAGTACCGCAGTGTTTGCATTATAGATCTGGGTGGCATTTCTGTGTTGGAAGGAGTGCAGGTTTTCTTTTCGCCATGCTAGTAGCTGTATCACGATACAAGTTTGTAAACCATATGTCAGGGAAGTGTCTGTGTTGTAAGGAAAGCGGGGCAAGCTGTCTCTTCAAACAGTGGTTCTATATCTCGTGGCAAAATCACCCACATTCTCCTCGGCAAAACTGTCCCTCTGGTATACAAGCTCTGCCCACAGCCCCTTGGCATAAGGGGCTACTAAATCTGCATGCTTTCAGTAACGGCAGAGAAGGCTCTAGGGTCATGTTCCTGCTGTGCAATTGCCCACTTGGCCTTTCACTGTTGATTGCTATCTTAGGTAAATTTTTGTTGTCTGCCATTAATTCCCCAGCATGCTGCTGTGATATATGTACCTATAGATCAATTTCCCCCCCCTGAAATCAGTCTTTCTTTTTCAGCACTTCAACAAGTTCCCAGTCTATAATATACATCCCACAGGACATTGTTAGAGCAAAGGAAATTGTTGCACAAATCAACACCCTGAAAACACAAGTCAGTTACTATGCAGAAAGGCTCTCAAGAGCTGCTAAGGATAGATCAGCTAATGGCCTTGAAAGAACTCTTGCCATCCTAGCAGACAAGGTAGGAGAATAATACATTCATACCCTGAAACACAGTGTATTTTTTTCTGTCTCTATTGTTAGTAGGTTTTCTTGAAATATCTATTTTACCTTGTTCCATAGTATATTGTAACCTGTATAGTCCTAAAGAAAAAGCAAAATCTGACCAACCTTTAAAGTTCGCTGCTTTTTATTTGTCTCCTACTTTTCGCACTCTTGCCTTCACTTCCTCTTGAGAGTGCAGTGAAGAGCAATGTCCTCTGATTCCCTCCATTCGTGGTATTCCAGAAATATGCATTCTTTAGGTTTTTTTATGCTGTTTCCTACATAATCACCTGCTTTGTATTAATGTTCCTCTGAGTCATCTGTCAAGCAGCAGCAACTGGGCAAAACTTGAGTAAATTAAACAATTCTGTATTTTTCCACTGGTGAAATAAGGAATAATGGTGATGCAGCCTTTTCTTGAATTACAGTTATATGAAACCGTTATTTTGTGATGGGCGTTAACAGAAATGAGACTGGACCCACAGCTGAACACTTATTTACAGGGACAAAAGAACAAATACAGTTTTACTGACCTCTTCTCTCCCTGAAGCAGATCTGTTAGTTGTAAATGACAGTAATGTCTGATCAGCTTGACAGAAGTTGTCCCATTGGAGAGAATATACATGTAACTGTAGAGTGTAAAAAAAAAAATGTGAACCCATGTAAATGCATTATTTATTATAATGTTCACTCTAAATGAGTACAATGTGTATAACTGATCTGTGGGATTTACTACAGCTGGCCAACATGTACATGTAAAGTAGTACAGGATTGTTTATTGTTTTCCTTTTTTAATGAACATATGGGCCAGATACTTCTCGTATTTGTGTAATTTACATAAATCCTTTAATACAACACCTTCAAATAAGACAAGGAACAAGCTGCATTGATCATTGGGTTGTATCTTCAGCCCTCCTCTTAAATCTTGTTATGATTTCAGGCAGGATGGTGGAGGCTAAGCCTGGCATCTGTTGTGGCAGCTATTGTGTGAGGTATAAAAATGTGTGCATGTTGTTCTAAGCTTTCATCAAACAGAGGGTGAAGCGCAAGTGAAGATGAATTGCACGTCTGTTAGTGAAACTCTCAACAACTGCAAGGCTAATGTAGTAGCCTTTGGAAATGTTCCATTTGTGTTTTGTATCCTATGTTGCTTTTTAAGGCCATTCTCTAAAATTATTTTAAAGGCATCATAGAAACTCCTAAACAACCATTTCTGTTACAGAATGCTAGTTCTTCTTTTTTCATTCTGTGAAAGAATGTAATGAAAATTGTGTGTGGAATCATGAAAAGTTGTTAAAATGTTGGGGGTTTATTGCTTTTTAGACCCGGCAACTTGTCACAGTCTGCGACTGCAAGCTGTTGGCAAACTCAATACATGGACTGAATGCTGCAAGGCCAGACTATATAGCTTCGAAAGCATCTCCAACTTCTGGAGAGGGGGAGCAGGTGATGCTGAGGAATGATCAAGATACACTTGTGGCCAGATGGACGGGAAGAAATAGTCGATCTTCTCTGCAGGTGGATTGGCATGAAGAAGAGTGGGTACGTTTGCTTAGTGGAGTGATGGATATTTTCTTCTTTTTAGTTTTCATTTGCTGTGTTCTTTTGTTTATAAGCTCTCTAACTGCTCACCAGATACGCATGAGATGACTGTTTTGGAGGTATTGGTCAACTAGCAAAGATGCTCCCTCCATCCTATGCTCGGTTACTCCTTGGCATGGGGATAGAAACAGGCCTTGATATTTCAGGATCTCCGGAATAGTGGAGATGGTTACAGTGAATGAGTGTCTTTTCTGTAGTTGATTCCGAGGGAAAGTAGATAGCTTTTAAAGTAAAAAGCCTTACTATATTACAATGGGCTTTTACACTTCTCCAAGATAAAGTGTCTTTTGCATATGTTATCTATACAGTTCCACCTTCCTGGCTTTTAGTCTCATCTAAATATTTAGAACTTGTGGTCCATCTCCGTTTTGATTGCAAACAGCATTTTCAAAATACTTGCACAAGAACTTAAATGGTTTGCCTTATCACACAGCCAACTGAAATGAGAATTGGGCTGTGTGAATTCTGTCATATAAACAGTAGTGAATTGAATCTCAAAAATAGTCAACATTAATTAAAACCATTATTAGTATCGTGAAATATCAATTGAGAAATGAGATCCTATTCATTTTGGAAATGGATCCTTGCTAGTTTTAGTTGTTTTGGCATACTTTGTCTTACATACTTTGTCAGACTCCCAGTAGTGAGATACAAATAAAGCCAATTCAGTAATCTTGATAATAATACAATACAGTAATGTTATGTATTATTCGCTGAGTTATATAAGAAAAAAGATATGTGATTGTATATAATTTTGACGTCAAACATGAGTTTCAAGATTAAACAATGGTGCCAGTTGGAAGTTGGAATACTAGTGTAGGAAGGGGCACTTAAAACTGTTCAGCAAATTTACTTAGAAAATAGCTTTGCAATTTACCACGTCATGTCGCTACATATTGCTGACAAGCTGGTATTTCATTGTTTACATATCCAGAGTTTGTTGTGCATGGATGTAAACACAGTAGCTCAGAGGAAACTTTGCAAAGGAAATGTGACCAGAATTGTGGGAGGAATTATCTTGTCAAGTGGTTTGTTACCCAGTGTCTCTTTTCTTTTTATATTGAGAAAGAAATGTTTTCTTTTAAGGAGAAAGTTTGGTTGAACGTTGACAAAAGTCTGGAGTGTATTATACAGAGAGTGGACAAACTCCTCCAGAAGGAGCGCTTGCAAAGTGACAGCTGTGAAGATGTTTTCCAATGTGATATCAGCTGTACTAGTAAGAAAGGTAATCGGGACACTCGTGCCTACTGGATAAATCCAGAAGATTTAGATGAGACCTCATCATCCTTACCACCTTCATCATCTTCACCACCACCTTCATCCACACCATCCTGTGCATGCCATTCTCACAGAAAGACAAGTGCGTATGCCAGACACTGCTTCTCACTGCTACTCTCTTGCTGTGCGCTGGCATCATTCCTAAGCCTCTATTACACCCTTCTGTGTGGTTTTAATTTAGTGGTGGTGCTGAGCACTGATGTCAGGCAGAAGGGACTGGTGGTGTACTGGGAGCTGCTAAACCCACTGCTTATTTTGAATTCCTGATCCCACTGAAATCCCTGTGAAATCCATTGATATTTGGTTTTCATGCTATGTATAATCTGGTAAAACAGATGTTTGGGTTAGCACATGTCAGAACACCACCTCTGGTAGCTTTCCTGTTGGCTTCGGCTTCTTTGCAGCAATCAAAGCTTATTGCAGTGAAAGATACTAAAACACAAGAAAGTTACAGGCAGTACTGCACTGCTAATGATCCCAGCCGGGCTGCCAGAGCGCAGGAGGGGAGGCAAGCTTTCCCATTAGACTGAGTTGAGCTTGGATGACCCTACTGGAGTTTAAAGCAAATTTTAACCTCAGTTGTCAAAAACCATGGTGCTGAGGCACTCAATTAGTTAGACTTCTTGCAGCTGGAAGGTAGGAATTGGCCGTATAAGCTCTCTGTGGAATAATCCTATCAAAATTTGAGGTGAAGCGGATGCTGGATTCAATCCAGGGTAATGCCATGTGCACATGAATTAAAGAGACATTTATCAGTTTAGGTTGACAGCATTAAATTTCAGAATTATTTAATTTACGTATGCACTTATTTGACTTATTCTCAAATTCTTTACATGTGGTCACTATGATTTGGCCACTTAATAGAGCAGGTGTGCCATGTTAAGCTCTAGAAAAACTGATTTGTGTTTTCATTTCCTTTGTCTTGTTCTGTCTTATTGTTTGGTGGCCTTCTGTTCCTAATGTGTGTCTGTGACTTCACGTCCATCCCATTATTAATGTTGCAGTACCATAAGAGAAAGAAAGCAAGAAGGAAGTTAAATAAAATAAATGTTAATATATTTTTGGGTAGCTTTGTACATGTTACATATGATCTTAGTATCTTAAATGACTATGTTTTTCTAGACCTGACTGACATTTCTGTGTATTATAAAGGATTAGGAGAGCTGGTTCTTGTTTCAGAATGTGGTTTTGATTAATCTTTGACTACATTTCTTCTACCAGTTTGATACCTTTAAATGTTTTTATTTGCTAGCTAGTTTATATGAAGTTTTAGATGTATTCACATGAAAGTTCTATCAGTAAACTTCAATGCACCTTCATAGCACTGATTAAAAGTTGTGGATTTTTAGATTAAAAAGAATTAGATTAAAAAGAATATGAAAAATCTGTGGTGGATGATATCAGAAGCTTTTCCCAAGATAATTCAATGCTAAAAGCATTTTGGAGCAATAATCTTATTTCATTTTCAGTGCTCTTTTAAATCTGCTCTGGATCTTGACACTTTGCCATGTGAAAGTTGGATTAACTGCACTTACTTACCAAGGGGCTTGTTTGTGCCAATACTTCCTGTAAACTTTCCCTGCTGTTCCTCCAAAATAGGAAAAAAAGTCTTCCCATTTAATCCCCGGAACCGGAGACAGAAACTTTAAATCAGCAAGTGTCACAAACTTCAAAGCTAAGGGACTTGCTGACGTTTCCCAGTGCTACAAGCGTAAGGAGTAGATCTGAAGTCTGACTGGCAAAAAGTGTTGGGTGAATTTTACTTAAAAAATCCTGGAGTTTAGGTGTCTGGTGCAAACATTGACCGTAGGTCTTAATGTGCAATTTGAATTGCACTTGGGAAATTTTTGTAAGCAAAGGCAAGCTGAGTACTTGATCACATTCTCATCAAATGTGATTCCTACTTAATGATCAGTATTTTTGCCAGAGGGACAGGTTCAATACCATGGGGAAAAAATGGTCTTACTGAAATCAATGGGAATTTTCCCATTGGGTTACTTTTCTTGACACCACCCCAAACCTGGCCTGTTAGATAGTTTTAAACTAAAAGATGGTAGATTCAGACTAGATATAAGGAAGAATTTTTTTTTATATTAAGGGTGGTAAAGCACTGGAACAGATTTCCCAGAAGCCCCATTGGGGTTGATGCCCCATTACTGGAAACATTCAAGGTCAGCTGGACGAGGCTCACTGCTCACTGCAGAGGGCTTGGACTGGATGGCCTTTAAAGCATCCTTTCAATCCAACCCATTTACTGATTCTATTAATTCCCTTTCACTGTTACTTTCTGCAACTGATCATGGGAATAATTGAGGGACAAAGAAGATCCTTTATTTAAGTTTTAAAGTTTCTCTTTGTCATGTATTTGAAGAAATAACACTTTTTCTGTTAGTAATTCTGAGTTTTGAGTAAATGATGCTGAGCAGAGTTGCCAGAAATATTTTTGAAAGCAATGTAAAAACCGACAAATCAAGATAGTTCCAGAATTGGTAACAGAGAGACATTAGAATGTTATACTTCTTAGGAATGCAGTTTAGTGATGAACTTTGCAGTGTTAGGTTAATGGTCAGACTTCATGGTCTTAAAGGTCTTTTCCAACCTAAACAATTCTGTGATTCTATGACTTTAGAAGATCTCTCCAGAAATGATTGTTCATGAAAGAAAATACTACCTGAAATAGTGGAAGGAAGACTTAAGACCTTCTTTTAAAACTGATTTTTTGTTATAGGCTTAGGTATTATTAGAATTGCGTGGAGGCATATCACTTCTCTAATGAATGTGATGAGTTTGTTTACTGACAAAGTTTTATCTTGGATTCTCTAGCTCAGCTGACTGTCCTAATGCATGTCTGAATTTGGTATTTTCTGTTTTTACTCTCAAATTCGTGATTTATTGACTGGAGAATCTAGATACAAACAGCAGAAATTTAAATTCTGTTAGCTTAAGCTACTTTTCATTAGTCCAAGACTTGCTATAATGGGTTTTATATTTTATTTTTTACTGTTTGTATTGCACTGCAGTATATTTTCATCTGACAGCTTGTTCCTCCCACTGAAGTGAGTGTGGAACGCAGGCTTCACTGATGAGGTTTCAGCCATTATTATACAATCTGATGCTTGTGTTAACTGTCTCCAAAATAGTATAACAAAAATTTGTCTAAGACAGCAAAATACTTTTTCTTTATTACTCTTGCGTTGTGGGTGCCTTAATGTCATTTTCTTTTAAGTGCATTGAACTTACTGCTAGTCTTTTGCTGTTCTGTTTAACAGCCCTACTGCCAGCTTATCCTAGAATTGCATTAAACCAGTGGTTCTCAAATTGTGCCCTGTGGATCGCTGTGCGTTGACGGTGCGCTTTCTGGTGATCCACAGAGAGCCCCAGAGCTAGCAGGTGCTGACTTTCCTCCAAGTCCCCATCCAAGCATTCCTCTGATGGGAAACAGCGGAGTGGAGGAAACAGCCCATGCTTTCGTTCCCCGCAGGCAAAGGAGTATCTCTGCTGAGCTCCTCCTCAGTCATTGAAAGTGTTTGAGAACCCTGGCATTGGGCATTTGAGTTGCTTATGTTAAGACTTTGTTGCTGCTCCTTAATCATGCATGTTGCCCCTCCATTTCTGTGCAGATTGCAGCCCTGCTCCGGAAGAATCTGGCCAAGGTATGTGCATTCATGGCTTCTGCTTCTTCTGAAAATGGCAGGAGTTCGTTCGTAATTAACAACTGAACTTGCTGTTAACATTGACCATTTTGAAATGGTAATGCTCTGCAACACCACGCGAGTTATGTAAGCATATGGAGAAGTTGCTGTTTCCTAAATAATAGTGAAAGGGGGTATCTGGTAACTTCTTGTGTCCAGATATGGGAGAGCACTTGTTCCTGGTCTCTTTGGTTTCTCTAGTTGATGCGTTTTAGCAAAATGTTGTAGGTGACAATGATTTGAGGCTTGTTCCAAATGTCACTGAAGTCTATGGGAGTCTGATATTTAATACATGCCCGTTCATGTGTGTGCAGTTGAGCTGGCCTTTCCGAATGAGAACTCGAGCAGAACATGGAGCAGTCAACAAGGCTGATAGTAAAATCTCAGTGGTGGGTACACACCAAGCAGTGTTAGGCATTGCAGATCTGTTTCAGAATACAGAGTTTAGGACAGTTTCATCCCACCGTTAGCCACCTTTCTGTCCTTGTACTTCCACATGCTTGTGTTGCATTTACAGGGACTGAATAAGATGCCTCTGTAATACCACTCTCTCCCAGCTAGATGGCTGTAATTTCTCCAATTTGAGAGTAGTTTGATCTGACTTCAGTGAAGATTCGGTAGAATCCATGTTACAGCATGGATTTCTGGGTTTAGTGAAACTAATGGGAGATAAAACCCCAGGTATGATTTTCATCTTCATGAAATATATTATTGTTCTTCTCAAATATCCACCCTGTTTCTTTTAATCATTGTGAAAACATTTTTTATTAGTAAAAGACTCCACAAGTTTTTAGTTCTTGAAACATTCTTTAGCTTTTGCAAAATATGGATGTGGTACATAAATTAATGCTATTTATTTTTTAAATGGAAATAATTAAAAGCAGTCAGGTCACCCCAGCTGGGTACCCAGATATACCCAAAATTGCATCATAAACTTAAGTGGCTGAAGCTACAGTGTAGTGAATCACTTAACGCTTGCTTCTCTCTGAAGCCAAATGTGACGTGACTGTGTGCTTAAGTGGGTTGCAATTATACTTCACTGGATCAGGGCTTAGCAACTACCACTTATTTAGTAAATCTTTCTTAGAGACCATGAGTTCTTGCACCCTGACCTAAACCAGGAACAACTGTGGGTACCCAGTACTTTGATTTATGAATGCTATGGGTTTTTTTTTTCATGCAAAAAGACTAAAAATATCTTTTTAGGAGTCTGGAAGACAAGTTATTTTAATAAAATTGTTATTGCTCTGCAGAAGAGAGACTCTTAGGGGTAATAACGCAAAAACTTTCCCATATGATGTTACATCTTTGATCTTTTCAGTCTTTATGTTTTAAGTTCTCTTAACAAAACATTAGTTTATAAAATAGTCAGTTGTGTACAGTCAGAGAAGGTCCACTGTGTGAACTTAAAGGCCTTTCCAGTATTCTTCCATCACTCTTCTTCCCCACTGCCTGCCTTTTGAAAATGCCGCATTTCAAGCTGTACATCAAGATATGACTTTGGTCAACAACCATCTTAAGAAAAATAGCAAAGAAAAACAGCCCTCATTTACCAGCCAAAATTCAGTTGTAGCTGCCTGACTGTCGACTGTGGGATTTGTCTCTTGCTGTACAATATAAAGTGCCCAAAGCAAATGACAGTCGTCCTGCCAGTTTGTACTATGTCAGTTTTTAGACAGAATAACTTTTAACTACAAACCTCTGATTAAAAAGTGGGATTTGTGTCTCAGACGTCTCAAGAACTAGCTTGGACTATGCCTCCAGCTGTTGTAAATCTAAGTGGATTTCACATTAGAATTAGTGCTGCATGGTCTTTGAAGGTGCCATTGATATATTTGATAGAAAATATACTTTCAGTAATAAAGTTCTGTTAGGAAAATTAATGAGGGGAAGACAGAAGGAAAAGAAAATCCAGGTGGAAGTTGAATGCTTAAGAAGCCTTTAACATTTATTTAAATGCTGCCAGTGAAATGTTCCAACCTTATTTGAGCTTGGGAGTGCAATTCCTTTTATTCCTATTTATTATTAATAGTAGCTATAATTGACTAAAAAATTGAAAGAGCACGGGTGACATCTCTGTGAAGTAGGTAGCAAAAAGCATTTAAAATTTTGAAGACTGACAGAGGTTCATTTTTTCATGGCCAAAAGTTTAATCCAAGAGGATACACAGCAGAGATGATTTTTGCTTATGACCTCAGATGAGCCCGTGTGAGCATTAGGAGAAAGAAATCAGCTGACAATTGCTTTATCTTCAGGTAGGCTGGTGTACCACCAGTATACTTTGTGATTACCACAGATAAAAATACGTTTCAACTGAAGTGCTGCCAGACACACTATAATTTTAAATCTCCACTGAGTTAATAACTATATACATGTATGTATATCCAGACAATGAGATAATGCTGATGTGCTGGAAGATCTTCTCAGTTCTTTTTGTCATACTCATTTATTGAAAAGCTCTGAAATACAGTAAAAAACACTGTCAGCATCGTCTCTGTTTCGCTCTTTGAGTGTTCATGGGGCTGTGTTATGGCATCTGATCTATTTTGAGAAAAAAAAAAATATAGAAGGCAGGCTGTAATTCCTTGCCTGTTCTTTTGGTATTTCCTGTTTTTTCTTTTTTTTATGGCAGTGGAACAGAGCCAAACAACTTCCCCCTTGTGTAGTTTATTAGGTTATCTATCTACCGCATAGAACAAAAGCAAAAAGGATAGTTCTATTACTCTTGTCAGTTATGTTTCTGTTAGCAGACTTCCCAACTTTCTCCCTTTGGCTGGTTATCAAAGAAACATTTATTGTTACTAGCTCTTAGTCTGCCTTTATGTCAAAATCCCAAAGAGCTTCCTTTCAGGGGCTTGAAATGCCCTGTTCACGTGGGTTATGATCTGTACTTTGTCTGGTCCTTACAGCCAGCCAGGCTAGGTGTTGTGTGTTCTGTTTGAGAGCTCCAGTGCTTTTCAAAACCAAAACTCATTGTTCTTCCCTTTGAAAAGAGAAGTCTTCTTCTGTTTCAACCTTATATTAAGGGGTGCAAACCCAAGGCACTGTTCTATTTTCTTTCTCCATGGCAGAGGGAATGGATTTTGGTACAGCGTCTGAATAAGTTTTCGTATGGACTTGGAAGTGTGCTTTAAAATTGCCAGTTGATTAAGAGGAAAGATGAAAGAAGGAAAGAAAAGAAACCCAGTTTGTGGGGTATTTGAAGGCAGAGCAGTCTCTTAGGGAAAAGGAATGGCACAATGTTTGGGGTACTAAAATAGGAATTGGGCAACACAGTCTCATTTCTGTACTTTCTGCGTAGGACTTTAAACAGACTCCCTCTGGGATACATCTCATGTATTTCAGTGGAAATCAGCCTCTGAATTACTTCCAAGGATCTGGCAAATTCCCATCTAAATCAGTGTAGTTGGTGTTTCTTTCTAGCTACCTCTAAGCCTTCAAAGCCACTCAGCAGGCAGAAGACACTTACGGAGTACCTACGTGAATTTTTCACCTCTCTGCCTTGTTATTCCTGTGCTGCAAACAGGAGATAAACATCATCTTACCTCATTGAGGTGCAACAAGGATCAATAAGATGGTTAGGCAGTTGAATGGTACGAGTGCACAAAAGATTCAAAGGCAAGATATTTGGGAGAAGTCTCATTGACAGAAATGGCTACGCAGATGTTCGCTATTTCTGTTATACAATAGACTCTGTACTGTCTGTGCATGTATGCACTGTGAAAGGGTGTGTTTGAACATGCAAATACTGTAATATACACTTGTGTATAGAGATACTCCTCTTTCTGTTATGCTTTCCAAAATCAGCTATTGTATAACCTATTCCGTGGGCACAAATCTGGGAGCTCTTGGGAAAGTCATAACAGCCTTACAGAGTAAAATTCTCTCTGTTTTCCTCATGCGATAACTACTCTGTAAAATTGCTTAATTAATAACAAGCAGGAAGTAACCAGCCACCCAAAATAAAACAAGCCTTAAAGGTGAATTATCAACAACTTTGACTTGCAACGGGAAGTTTCGTCTTAATGCATGCAGGTATGTTGCAAATAAAGTACTTACAGTGTTGCTCGTTTTTTCCTTTTAACCAGGTGAATGGAGCGAAGCTCTTTATCCCTTGCTGACAACGCTTACAGACTGCGTAGCCATGATGAGTGACAAGGCAAAGAAAGCCATGGTCTTTTTATTAATGCAGGACAGCGCCCCAACAATAGGGCTCTGCCTGAGCCTTCAGTATCGCAGGGATGTTGTCTTCTGCCAAACTGTAAGCAAGCTAATATGCATGATTTGATTGTGCTGTGATTTGTGGTGGGGTTTATAAGAAAAGTGACTGTTTTCAGAATTTTTCAGATCTATTCTGCACTCGGGGTTAACACTGTGATCTCCTCTTGCAGGCTGTGCTATCCTGACCTTTACTGGTCACTTGCATGCATTTGACAATATATAACTCAAGGGTCCCCTTGGATATACATTGACTATTTAAAGAAACTATTATAGAACGAGTGAAAATATACTGCTATTTACAGAAACAACCTTTGCCTTCCAATGCCACCATACTAAAACCAGAAGTGAGATGTGAAAGGAGAGGGGGGAAATCCCATGAGCAGAAAGTACCTCGGTTACTTTCTCTTGGTTCTTTGTATTGAGAAAACTAACTGAACCTGCGGCACCTAAGGAGAGAAGTCCAGCTGCAGGGAGAGAAATGAATGCTGTTTTTTTTCCTAGAAGTTCTGTTTCTGAGCCAGCTGGGGTCTCTTGTGACTAGCAGGTGTCCGCACACAAAAAACTTATACACTTCTTCTGCCCGCTGCGCTTATGTAATGTGTCTACTTCCCCATGAAATCAGTATCCCATTTATTTATTTATTTCAAGCAGCATATCTCTTGGGCATTGTTTTTTAGGGCGGTTGTCTCAAAATGTAATATCTCATAAATTCAGGGATTTTTTCCACACAAAAACCACTTCACATTACGGATAATTTTTAAACTCAATGCTTTGAATGTGTTTACCCACTATAAACAACTTTTTGCATTCTATTTAATGCTGTAACAAAGTCGTATGCCTGTGTACATGCCATGTCACAATTGACTGGGAAATCCCTCTGTTGACAGAGTGAATTAGGACTGGTACTAATCGTAGATCTTAGTACTGATCTTAGTACTAGGTCTTCAGGATTTTGTCCTGATTAGAGTTTGAATCTTTGCATAATGCAATCGGATATCACAGTGTTAACTTTTCTTAAAATGTCTCTTTTTTTAAAAAAAAAAAACATTTAGTCATACTATCAAAATTTATAGCCTAGAACTAGCTACGTTGCTTTTGCATCTGTAACGAAAATAATTCTTGAAGGAGGCTTTTCTGTAACCTGAAGATCCTAATACAAATTATTGTGTCCAAAAAACAAATGAATGTGAGCTGAACAGCAGTTCCATTTTGGGAGAGCTTGTGAGATGGAGGCAATATGCCCTAGATATAATTTTATGGATATTTGGGGTTTTTTTTGGTTCATTGTCTCTCTTCAGCTACAAGGATAACCAGAGTAATGTTTGAAGGGAAAAGAGCATCAGTCTGACAGATTTTATGGCATCTCTTATATGTGATATCGTTCCTTTTTGAGGCTAAAGAGCCTTTTTTGACTTGAATCAATTCGCCCTTGTCTGTGTTCTCTCCCACAGCTGACAGCTCTCATTTGTGGTTTCATTATCAAGCTGAGGAACTGCCTGCATGATGATGGATTTCTGAGACAACTCTACACCATTGGCTTGCTGGCGCAGTTTGAGAGCCTGCTGAGCACTTATGGTAAAAACACAGGGCAAGTGGGTGCTGAGTCAGCAAATTCTGCTTTAACTTGGCTGCAGCAGAACATGGGCTTTTGGGACAACCCGTGACTTAGCTACAGAATGATTTTGAAAGCTGAAATGCAAAACCAGATTATCTTTGGAGTACTTAGCTAACAGCGCTGAGTTTCTTCACATTTAATTGAATTACTTCTGAAAGATAAAGTGTACTTGCCATATAATATAATATCAAAGATTTGAAAAGCAGAAGAGTATCATAGTGGTCAATTTTTCAGAAAAGAATTGGATTAAAATTCTGGTAAGCTGGTAGAAACTGTGCCCAAAACAGGCTTTTTAAATTTTCTTGACCTCCTGTAATCCTACAGAACAAAGTGAGGTTGAAGAGAGAATACAAAATGGGAAAGTACTTCACTCAAAAGAGTTTTGCTTCTGTGTCTGAACAGCCATCTGGCTGCCAGTTAGGGAATGCCTTACTGAACAAATCTGGAATACACTGACTTCTACAACACAAAGGTTATCATGGCTGTGACAGTGCTAGGAAGTACTTAGTAGTATTGTCTGAATTGGAAAATGGGCATATAGTCTACTTGAAGAACAGTAGAATAATTGATGTCTTCTAAACTTGGTATTCTTAAGAAATCAGTCATGACGTTGTTTGCAGTCTGAAGGTCAAGGTGAAAGCCTGGGCTCCAGAGGCTTTTCAGAACTTCTTTATGAGAGCAATGACCTGCAGTTGTTATCAAATCGCTAAAGGGAAGCTGTATGTAACAACTAATGATTATGATTCACTTTTTCCTCCTTCATTTAGGTGAGGAACTGGCAATGCTGGAGGACATGAGTTTGGGAATCATGGACTTGAGGAATGTAACCTTTAAAGTAACTCAGGCCACATCGAATACATCTACGGACATGCTGCCAGTTATCACTGGAAATCGGTAAAACAAAATGAGGCAAGGGAGCAGGAAGTGAGGTGGGACTGCAGATGGGAGAAGCAATAATATTGCACTTGAAATTAATTACGTGCTTTTGTACTGTGCTGTATTTCTTCTCAGAACTTCAAAGAAATGTTTTGAAGAGAATTTACTCATTTGTACTGATGTTTCATTTTACAGGGAGCTAAGCTGAAAAGGGATATTGTGGCAAGGCTCAAACCGTGGCATTATTGTTTTATGAACAAATATCACCTTGAGCTAGCCTTCCACAACCATAAGCCAGAAATATTAAAACTTTTTTTTAGTACTTGTTTTGGTTTTAAATTTGACTGACTTTTGATGCTGATCTCCTTGTCTGAAGTTCGCTGACGATGATCAGTTGATCAATCCTTTGCTGTATGCCACTGAGTAATGGGCTGCTGTTAGGATGACCGGACATTACAGAATCACAGAATCACAAGGTTGGAAAGGACCCATTGGATCATCGAGTCCAACCATTCCACCATTCCTAACACTCCCTAAACCATGTCCCTAAGCACTTCATCCACCCGTTCCTTAAACACCTCCAGGGAAGGCGACTCGACCACCTCCCTGGGCAGCCTGTTCCAGTACCCAATGACTCTTACTGTGAAGAATTTTTTTCTGATATCCAACCTGAACCTCCCCTGACGGAGCTTCAGGCCATTCCCTCTAGTCCTGTCCCCTGTCACTTGGGAGAAGAGGCCAGCTCCCTCCTCTCCACAACCTCCTTTCAGGTAGTTGTAGAGAGTAATAAGGTCTCCCCTCAGCCTTCTATTCTCCAGGCTAAACAACCCCAGCTCTCTCAGCCGCTCCTCATAAGACTTGTTCTCCAGCCCCCGTTCTGATTGAACGTGTATGAGGCGGCTGATGGGCTGCTGCTGAGGGGAGGCCTATTTAGGATTAGTTTCCAAACTCGCAGGTCCAAGCTGGCTTTGACTTACACGAAACACCAGACTGCTGCTAATTTTGACCACATCTCTGAAAAGAGATATTTTCAAGTTTGAGCTTAAAAGCAATTTTCGTTTTAAAAGCCTGAAGTAGCATGCACTCACATCCTCACATAAAGTGGAGTGGGATTGATCTGTTATAGCTTTGTTATGATGGGAAGTGTTTACAACAGAGCCACACTTCAGTTTGAATGCCTCAGGCTGCTCATCAGCTGGCCTTGCACTGGTTTCTGTCACAGAGCTGAAAGGCCCCTGCAGTAGAGTACTTGGCCAGAGAGAGCCATTTCACAGATGGGGATGAAGCTGCAGAAGGACAGAGGCCTGGCGAAAGTCAATGTTTTAATGTTTCTGTATTTCATATTCTTTAGAATCTTTTAGTCTTGAATTTGATTTCTGGAGGAAGTGAGGCTTATTTGATGATAGTGTGCTCTACCAAGCCCTGCTGGAGCTTTGCCCAGCTTTGTCCACATCTGAAAAAGAGCTAGAATTCTCAAAGATAAAAACATTTAGAGGATCTTTGTTAAGTTAAGGTCCACAGGCAATCAAAAGTGCCCTGGCTGAAAGAGGTCTGCAGTATGGTCATGTACGTTGCAGAAATTGCTGAGACCTGTGGAAACAGCTGACAGAAAATTAATTTCAAAAAAAATCTTTAGTTGAAACTTGCCATCAGCTATAGGATACTACTCAGCAGGAAACCAATCTTCATTGATTTCAGGTCTGATAGTGTTGCTTATTATTTTACTCAAGAAAGACAAGAAAGAAATCATGCATATTTACTTCGATGCTTTTTGGTTTTTTACTATTGGCAGTTTTACATTGAGAGTTGAAAATAAGTTTCTTGCTTTCAGACTTAGCATAGGATTTGTGTGTCCACCCAGTGTAAATGTGGGATTGACAGTTTTGATTACCTTATTATAAACTTCTTAGAGCTCTTTGGCTACACTTGAGTGTATATGCTCTACTTGAGAGTTCTGCACTGTAAAGATTTGGATGTAACACCAAGGTATTGCTGCTAACAGGTTAACAAACAGCACACAAACCACAGGAACTTTTGTCTTGGCAGTTCCAACGTAGGGTAATATGACGCCACTTAGTCAGCACTGATGTTATAGGATAAGATAAAATGTGTTACCTCACATTTGCCATGAGGTAAAGCATAGACAGTGCTTTTTGCTGTAGCTTAGCTGACCCTAGGTAACCTCTTGTGCTGCAGGAAGACCCTGGAGGTCTGAAAAATAAGATTCTGTATCAGTGCTTTTGTTAGCTCCCCCTTCAATTTATGTTTGGTTCACTGCTATCACTGCCTCTACCCTTCTGCTCAGAATTGTATTGCTGTGTCCAAAACTGTATCCTTTGATGCATGTGCATGATCGCTAGCCTTTATCACTTTAAAATCAAATATACTTTACACTTGATGAGACAAGAACATGCCAGAATTTGGCTTTTTCTAACCAAGTTGTGTAAGAGCTGCAGTATTAATGAGCAGAGGAAAATCAGCTCTTGTGAGGAAACTGGCAGATCTGACTGAAACGTCCATGAGGATGTAAAATCAACATTACAGGTTGCTGCAGATTTCTGTTTGAACTATGATAGCTTTTCTGATTAGGAGCAAGCTGTGGCAGTTCCTTAAAGTCCTCAGTTTTGACTGCTACTGATTTTTTAATAGCTGTATTACGTTCTAGATGTTATCCCTCTTTACAAAAATAACGCGTTCTCAGAATGCAGCTTCTTGATCTTTATGTCTAATAGCTGTTTGTTTATTTGCAGTGATGGATTTAATGTGAGGATCCCTTTGCCAAGCGCCTTGTTTGATTTGTTGCCGCGAGAGATTCAAAGTGGCATGTTACTGAGGGTTCAGCCTGTTCTTTTCAATGTGGGAATCAACGAGCAGCAAACCCTAGCAGAGAAGTATGTATTCAATCATGCGAGCTCAACCTTAATGGCAGTTCAGCAATCTCCGGTTCTTATGGAAGTATGTCTCTGCAGAATTGCACTGTTGCATTACTAACGGCGATTCAGTTTCTCCAGTACACAAACAAGGGAATATTAAGTGTAGCTGTAAAATACAAAGCAAATAAAAGAAGGTTCTTCTTCATATGGTGCACAGCTGTGGAGCTCCTCACCTCGTGGCTTTGAGTCTAGTGCAGGTTTATGCAGGTCAGAAGTGAATTTACAGAAGAGGAAATCTATCATGAATTATTTAACACAGAGGTGCTGCTTGTGACTCAGGACCTCTGTGAGTGACAAATTGCTGGAGGCCAGGAGATCATTCTGAGTATCGCCTGTGCATTTGCTCTCTTGGTTTTGCACTTTTCCCTGAATTCCTTCTTCTGGCTGCTTTCAAAAAGCAGGATAACAGGCTAGTTGGACCTTTCTTTTAACATATCCTTGCTCTACCCATGTAACGCAACACTGTTCTTGTAAAGCTGAAAAATATAATTATGTAGTTAGATTTTCCAGGGAAACCATTCAGATTTGGAAGAGCCACCAGAGCTTCCCTCTGTTGGGGCCATATCCTGTAAAGAATACATAGACAGAGCACTGCTCTAATGGAGAACTCCTCCGGTGAAGTCAGGCACATGCATGTTGTGACAGCAGCCTCAGTTCCAGAGTGGAGTGGGCAGTATTATTGTGGGCAACGAGAAAAAGTCTAAAGTTTGAGCAGTAACTGTTGTCCTTTGTCGTCTATAAATGGAGCCCAAGGTGACTAGCACAGTTACAGACATCAACACTGTGTGTGTGTATCTATGAATGTGGATACCGATAGATGAGATGAATCATGGCATTGTTAACATTATTTATTACTTTCACAGTTTATTACTTGTATTTCATATTTCTCACATGTATATCTGATGTCAACATTCTCAGTCTTATTACTGATGTTATGGATATTATTAGCTTATGAACTAAACTAGGAAATCTATTTGTAAACGTTTGAATTTTGGCAAAATTATTTACTTGTTGTCTACTTAATACTGAAAAAGAGACACAAAAGCCAAAGAATTTTAAGTACAATTTTCCATAAGATTTTTCTTTCACCCTCCTTCCCACTTTTCCCCTCACACTCATATTTTTTCTTTTTCTTTAATGAATTGATATGCTACAACACTTCTCTGTTACACTTTACCCTGCATTTGAGTTGTTAGTAATTTCATGGAACGGATCTTTAAACTGTTTTCTGGTAATCATATTGCCGAGTGCCGTTGTTTTGAAGAAAAGGAGAAGCCTTTTATCTTGCATTTAAACATTCCTTTCTTTGCCTTTTAAAGGTTTGGAGACACCTCACTTCAAGAAGTCATTAACATGGAAAGCTTGGTGAGGTTGAATTCATATTTTGAGCAGTTCAAGGAAGTTTTGCCTGATGATTGTAAGTATTAGTAATAAATGGCAGGTTTTTGGTTGAACAGATTAATTCAGGTTGATTTTTTCATTTGTTTGCTTCATGTTTGTTGTTGAAATGTTGATGATACACCAGCATTAGTAATCTCCAAGAAATGATGCAACTCTATTTTAATATATTAGTACTAAGTAGACCAGGTCCAAGAGGTTTAAGGGTCAGTCTGATTAACTTCTTATTTATTTTGCTACTCTTTTTAAATGGCATGAAGTGCTGTATCAACATGCAGCTAGGCAGTGAGATTGCCATGAGGAGAAGGCATAAAATTGACAGGTCACGGCAGAAGCAGCTTATGTGCAGTTTTTGGTCGCATTCTCTGCATTTATGATAACCTACACAGGGAGCAACTGCCAGTTTTTAGGAACTTAATCCCTTTCCCCTCTGCTTATCCTTTGGCACTTTGCTAATATAGTTGCTGCATCTACAGCCATCAACAGAGAAGTCCAGCACCTGGAAGAAAGGCAGTAGCTAGAAGCTTGAATTTTACTGGCTATATACAAAAATTTTTTGGTCATTACTGCTTCTTTTGGCATAAACATTATTTATATGTGACCACAAAACCCATGAAAATTCATTGATTTGTTACTGTTAGTGCCAGACCTCTTGTAAGCTGATTTTGTGAGTCACACAATTGCAGTTTTATTGCAGAAATACAAATGCAGGAACATGCAGCAGAGGGGTAAGAACTCTGTGTTTTGAGGTACATTACTATATTTTCAATTACCCTGGATTTTTAATGCAGCTGAGAGCAGTACTTATTTCCCTCCTTCCAGGCATTTGTAATTCTGTATAATTAATTCTCTGAAATTTTAGCTGCAAAACTCTTTCTTATATAGTAGTCTAGTATCAGACTCTCTTGAAAAGTTTGTAATTTAATAAATTTAAAGTGATTTTTTGTTTTTCTTTTTTCCCCTGTTTCTTCATGTCTCTGTGTATAGTCTTCCATAATAGGTTTCCCATTCAGCTCCTTCCTTTTGTCATTGATTTTGCTTGTTTTTTCACTTCAGTCTCTTCCCTTGTCCTCTAACCTCTTATGTTGATCCAATACTCTTTTAGCTTCTGCCTTTTTTCTGAAACTCTTTTTTGTATCCTGCAGTCTGTTTTCTGTCCTGCCATTTGTTCCTTCTCTTTTCATGTGTTTTTGAATTCTGTTTTAACTTTATGCTTGTTCTTTATTTTTAAAGAGCTCGAGTGCCACAACCTTGAGTTTCTCACGTACCAGTAAAAATTACACTTCAGACCAGGGGTTTTTCTTCAAGTAACATGAAGTTGTGAATAAGTTTGGCGTGCAGTGTTGGCCAGCTGGCATTAGGATGTGCCTTACCAGTAAAAGAAAACAAAATACTCGTTTCTACCTGCCTTTTCTCCTTTAATTCTGCTTACTTGTCATTCCATTGATCCCTACCACTTGAAATGAATACCACAAAGGAGTAAAATCTGCCTTCTGCCAAAACTTCTTTCTGCTTCACTGGTTTTCCTGGGTAAATGAAGACATATTGTATCTGGTTTTGCAATCCAGCTTGGACATATGGTCTGCAGTTGCAAATATTAAGCAAAAGTTTTGATTAGAAGTGTCAAAAAATATTCTGAATGTTCTAGCAGGTGTGTTAGAGTTCCTCTGTGAAAAGCTGAGTCTATGTGGACAAACCTGGGACTGTGCTTGTCATAAAGAAGGTTTAAGGGTGTGTTTTGTACCTTGTCTGTGGTTATATTTAGGATGTATAAAGTGAAACATAATTTTCCATGCACCTTTGTTATATTGACGACTCCAGAACTGAACACAGTGTTCCAATTAGGAAGCTCAGTCTTTGAACATAGAACATGACCTATGAAAGCACTGTGAAATACTGAAAATTTTATCTTGATTTATTTCCAGTTAATGAAATATTAATAAATAGATCATGGAGAGGAGTGTTCTGTCAGAGAGAGTATTTCTTGTAACTGAAAACTGACCATCTTGTGAATTTATAATGTGAGCACAATATAAAATAACTTCAGATTTTCTGTAGACATGTCCATGATATCCTGTCACCTCTGAGGGCTGATAATACCAGCAGTAATGTGTCTATATACAGTTCTGAGCAGGCTGCAAAAGCACGTATGTCAGTGACACACAGACCAAGATACTATACCAATATTGCTCCCTTTGATCACTCTGTTATTATATTGCTGTCAGTTTCTGAGCTCCTGAAGTTGTTATAACCTGAGTGTATATTTTCAGTTGAGTGTGATTAAACTTGTTTTGTTGGTGGTCCTAAGTAATTAAAAATTGTATTGTTTTAAGCTTTGATAGTTTCAGAAAAACATGATTGTGTTCGCAACAGGGAGCGCTTTTCATGTCACTTATCTTTGTAGAATTGTTAAATAGTCATAAATAAGTGGAGTTGGGTTTGTTTGTTTTATAGGTCTACCTCGATCTCGTAGTCAGACGTGCCTGCCTGAACTGTTAAGATTTCTGGGACAAAATGTACATGCAAGGAAAAATAAGAATGTTGATATCCTTTGGCAAGCTGCTGAGGTATTTATTAATCTAAACATCTCTGCATAGTTCAGTTGGTTTTCTGTATGCAGATGTATTTTCCCCTTTTTTTATTACCAACACAATCGAATTTCTTCATTTGCTTGTGTGTAGTGTGGAAATAATGCCAGGGTAACCTTGCTCTAGAAGAGACACAGGAAGATAAAATGTTTTCCACATGAATATTTTCCCTACAACTCACGCAATGAGATTCTGCCCTCTCATAGATGACAACTTTTGACATCAGAGTCCTACACAACTTATGCGTGTCACTAAGAAGAAGTGCAGGTGTGTTCTCTGACAGAAGGTTATGCATGAAGAAAGCATGATGAATTGTCTATCCCATTTCTAGATATGCCGCAGACTAAATGGTGTTCGATTTACAAGCTGTAAAAGTGCCAAGGACAGGACTGCCATGTCGGTCACCCTGGAGCAGTGTTTGATCCTACAGCATGAACATGGAATGGCTCCACAGGTCTTCACCCAGGCTCTGGAGTGTATGAGGAGGTAAGAGTTTGGCTGTGTCACTTATTCCTAAATGAGGAATCATGCAAACTGCAGAGGAACAGTGGTCTCTGTTTCTGTCGGAAGGGAAAAAAGTACAATAAAGCCATAAAACTGCTAAACTGCCTGCTAGAATTCATCCCTCCCTTGCACGTATTAGTGAGGTGCATATGCTAAAGCTGGTTGTTACCAGATTTAGATCATATGGGCTTTAGTTTTCAGTAGTGAATCAGGAGTTTTCAGAGAAGCATGTAAAAACGTGTTTTCAATTAATGCTGAGCTCACAGAACAGGAAACTGGTGCTTCTTGGAAAGCTGTTTAATGATGAGGTTACCTGAACTGCCATAGTGCTGGGTTTCTTGGTTCTAGATCAGGCAGATTTCCCAGGGATGACTTGTCTTTTGTTCTTGGAAACACAGACACCTGCGGTTTGCACTGGTTTACCACCTGTATTCTTTAGCAGTGAAACACTGCTCGCTGCGCGTAGTGTCAGTATGAGTGTTTCACAATACGGCAACCAAATTTCATCACAACGTGTCAGTGTGCTGTTGTCCTATCAATATAATGATGTTCTGTATTCTGAAGCAGCAGAGGTGTTTGTGGAATTAAATACTGTACTAAAGAAAAAGGAAAGTCTGTTTACTGTTGTTCAATGCCTTGTTTCAAGCACTGCTGGAAAACTCCGTAACTCACATACCAAAAGAAAGGATAAGAAATCTAGCTTTAGTCTTTATCAATGTAGTTCAACAATGCTGTTCAGTCCTGTTTTTCAACATTCACTCTTACTGAATGTACTGTACTGTGTGTCTTTCACCAAATTCTCAAGAGTGTTCAATTCTCTTATCCTTTCTGTATGTTTTTACTGTTTGACCCTTTCTGACTCTTCAGTTACCTAGAAGGAAAATGTCTTATATAATAACACTTGTAGCCTCTTACATTAATAATCTGATTTTTCTATCTGCATCTAATTGGATGTCACTGGACTTTTTTACTGTCACTTTAGTGCTGCAATTTTTGCTGCACTGTTGCAGAGTTAGTGCACAACATGAAAACTGCATTCAGAGACTTGTAAACCTCGGTATTGGGAAAAAAGCTTGGAGCAGGTTTTTTGATGGAGAAGTTAGAATAAAGCTAAGTTGCTTTCAAATATCTATTTAAATTATGCAACCTGTTGACTTAGACATATGCAAGAAAAAAGCTTTGTTGCACAGTTGTTTATTTACTAAAAATTAAAACTGAACGAGTATTGTACTAGGAACGTTGTTTTCTTTAAATTAGTTACTCAGATAATATGCTGGGGTTTTTTAATGCAGTGATGCACACAATAAGGAGGTTAATAATGACAACATTGTTTTGGATCTTCAGACTCTCAGTTTTATGTAGCACAAGATCAGATAAAACATCCACCCAAGAAATGCATTGCTTTATGTTGACCTACACAGGGATATTGAAAGAGGACCAATTTAATCAAAAGGTTTTGGCTCGTGTGTTCTAGCAACATCAGGGACTTGCTCTAACAAGTGAAAGACGTGACTTTCTTTTCTTCTGTTGTGAATCTTTGCCTCAAAGAGATTGTGCAGAGCAAATACTGACTAGTCCTGAAGGAATACTAAGATTAGATCATTCTTCTACCCCATCATTCATTCTTCTCACATCTCATTACTCTTTTAGACAGGTTGTTGTATTTTTTAAATTATTTGCCAGTTCTGCGTGGGAAACAATGGCACAGAATTAACAGAGCTTAACGAGAGAAAGATAGGATTACAGAACAAATATCTAGGAATCCAACTCCACCCAAACTCATTTCAATCTGGAGAGGATGACCAGATCTAGGTGACAGATGTAGGAGGTGAGAGAGTTGCAAATTACTTCCAGGGCATTCAGAAACTTGCTTTTTCTCTTAATTGGAATCTTTTGTGTGTGTGTGTGATTGTACTAGAAAAGGAAGGCTTGGTTCACTGTGGAAAACCTAAAATTTCTGAGGCAGCTGGAAGGGCAGGGAAGAAACACTATTGAGTTATAGGAGTCAAGTAAAGTATTTCATCTCTTCTCTACTGGTAAATTTCCAGAAAAGGAAAGCATCCTTGCTTGCAGTTCTTGAAAACTTAAGAAAGCACCCTTTTCTTCCATGTGATGCTGGTCTTCAGAGGTGTTAGTTCCCACTTACTCATCCTCAGGGACTTGTTTTCCTTCCTAGTCTGGTGATAATTGTATATCTGGGATGATTATGTTTAGTGAGCGTGGACGTCAGGGAGAGAACATTGAGTGTTCCTTGTAGATTCTTGTAGAAATTCACAGATAAAAGTTTGAGACTGTCACCTTAGAGGCAAATATCCTACTAGAATAAACTCACTTTTCTGTAAAGAAGTTTTCCAATCCCAAATCAAATAAATGGTAACTCAGCCTATAAACAGTAAAATCATAATGATATGTCTGTAAGTCCAGGCCTACAGAGGACATGACAACCTGGCCAGTAAAAGCAGCTCAAGAGCCAAAGTCCAACTGGATCACGTAGCCTCTTTCATCTGCAGCAGTGCCAACATTTGCCACTAGACTTGTGTCTCCCTGTCCTCCTTCCTCCAACCAGATTACTATCCTGTCAGATAACACCAGTGGAGCTGTTTGTGTGTGTACAGTCTAATCCGGTTTCAGTCAAAATCAGACTGAGCAGCAAAATCATTCAGATGTTTAAGGTAGCCCAGCTCATTTTCATTGAAGGAAGTTGCATCACAAGTAGCTCAGCCACCAGGGAAGAGATCTCTCTGATAGGGTGATAAGAGCCATGACACGGAGGCTCTTGAAAAGCAGCTGGAAATGGGGTGAGCAAAATAATCTCTTTCAGCTGCCACTGTGCTGACTGGAAAGACTACATAGTAAAGCCCTGATGGTCATGTTTGGACCCCCTGTATAAATGTAAACAATAAAAGAGCCATGATAAAAAGTTCTATTGGATTCCTTTACTGGTTGACCTGCTTTAAGAATAAAATTGTGGTCAGTTGACCTTGGCTGCCTACCAGACACTCACCCAGCTGCTCTCTCGCTCTCTGTCTTCAATAGCTCAAGGGAGAAAAGACAGTAAAAAGGTTCATAGGTTGAGGTAAAAGACAGGGAGATCACGTGGCAGTTACTGTTACAGGCAAAAGAGTCTAGACTTTAAGAAAATTAGTTTATTGCCA
This sequence comes from Cuculus canorus, assembly GCF_017976375.1. Taxonomy (NCBI): domain Eukaryota; kingdom Metazoa; phylum Chordata; class Aves; order Cuculiformes; family Cuculidae; genus Cuculus; species Cuculus canorus. Next base: position 68,632,719 of record NC_071401.1, read on the forward strand.
ATAGTTTTGGATGTTAAGAAACAAAGGCAAAAAAACACCATCCCTCCACAATACCTTTTATCTCAATTCCAAGTACTTCAATCCTTTGTTCCCAACTGTCCCACCTCCTCCCCACACTGAGAAGTGCACAGGGTACGTGGAACCCCGGGGGGGTTGCAGTCAGTCCAAAGGTTTCTCTCTGCTGCTCCTTCCTCCTTGCACTTTTCCCCCACTCCAGTGTGGGGCTGCAGTTCTTCAGGAGATACTCACCTGCTCCATCATGTGGTCCTCCACGGGCTGCAGTGTGGATGTCTACTCCACCATGGTCTTCTCCATGGTTGCAGGGGAACCTCTACTCCAGTGCCAGGGGCACCTCCTCCCCTCCTCTGGCTTTGGTGCTCACAGGGTTGTTTCTCATGTCCTTTCCCATTACTCTTCACTGCCATGCAGTGTTTTGCCCTTTCTTATGCAGCCTTTCCCCAGGCACCATCGTTGTGGCTGCAGGGCTCATCTGTGCCCTGGAGTGGGTCTGTTGGAGCCAGCTGTGTCCAGCACAGGCAGCCCCGGGCACTCCATATAGAGAGAATTCCCATATGCAAGGTGGATTAGAAAGGAATTTGCTTGGTCTCTTTACCTTGGTCCTCTCTTAGCCGTGGTCTGCTGATGAATGTTTTGGTGGTACCATGTACAAATTGTTATATTCATATTTTGAAAGGGTGAGGGTGGCTTTTCACCCCTCGAGTGGAAGCATCTACATGGTGTAACAGTGACAGGGAAAGCGCCTTCCAGCACTTGCCCCTCTTCCTACTGTATGTGGCTGTGCATACATTTTGGTGTCAAATTGAGTAGCTCGATACTAATTTGTAGTGATAGAGATGTGGCATGTGTGGCCCATAATGCCATCTTGTCATTTTGAGCCTTCTTGCTTCTTTCTGTCCCCCATCGTTGCATCAACAAAAGTCCAGTCCTCACGTCAGCCTTGAGCTCAGGTGCTCCTTTTATCCAGGTTAGGTGGGCATTATCTATTGGCTGATGGAGAAAACTCAAACCTATGCTATGGTTCAGTGCAGTCTCAGGCTGCCCTGCTCTCAGGGTGGAAATGAGTCAAGCCTGGATATTGCTGCATATCCTACTTCCCCTTCACACTGCCAGGTGTGATTGCTGGTCCTTCTTAGAGGGTGCATCTCTTCTCCCCTCGCTACAAATGTAATTGGGATTTTAGGCATCACAGACTTGATCTGCCCTTACACAGTGTAGGCACCAGGGTGAAAATGTATTTTGGTCACCGATTTGGATATGTTAACCCAAATCAGAAACATGGTTCGTTTAGTTTCCTTACAACCTAATTCCATTCGACTCGAAGTGTCACCAGCATCTGAAAGCTATGTTTCTCTTTTACCACCTCCAGAGTATCTCTGACGTTCTCCAAGACATTGTCTGTTCGTTACCTAACCTTGCTCCACAACCAGCAAGGTTACCCATCACCTTTGACAAATGGAGTGAGTCCATCACTTCTAACAGCGTCAGGATCTTGGGTTGCACTTAGTTGTTGCTTTTTAAACTACAAATAAGAGTTGGACTGCACAGGCTATAAGAATGCTCCAGATTGAAATATTACAAAGCCTTGGGTTACCTAAAGAGGCATTCTCCATGACAGGCCTTCTGTGCTCAGAGCAATGTGGGAAGCAGGGCATAATGAGTCAGGCTGCACGGTGTGTCTTGCCTTCACGAGCGCATATTGAGGCACTTCAGAAACACGCACTTTGGAGGGCATATTGATACACACTTGAATTCATGTTGAAGCTGAAAAATAAGTGGGTGGTTTGGGGTTTTTTTTGTTTACATATTGAGCAGGTAGTTAAGAGGTTAAACTGTTTTCACTGCAGCCTACATGGAAAGATGTTTGAAAGGGTCAAATGCTATAATGGTTATTCATGTTCAGCTTGGTTTTCAGAGCTCCACTTTACAGCATGCGAAAGCATGGCAGAGCAGCATGGGATATTATTGCCTAGTAATCTGAAAGAATGAACATGGAAAACCATTTGTGTTCAACCTACATGTGTTTATTTTCAGTAGACTACAGTACTTCTTTCTTATTTTTCTCTTTTATTCTCTTTCCCTCTCCTTATTTCTGCTGATACATATTTTTGAGACGTTTTTCCACTCTTTCTTTACCTCATATTCTGGTTTTGTTGTGCTTTCTTCCATGTTTTTTTCATTTTCTTGACCACCTTGTGTTGCCATCTCTTTTTAAACATTCATTTGCATGTCCGTCTTCCTTTCTGTTTTATTTTCCTTCCTCCCAACCTTCTTCCTTTTCACAGCATTGGAACACGGGAGGTAGTCACCCAGAAGAACTTGAGTGGCTTGGTGCCCATCCGAGATTTCAGACTAGATCCCAGCCTCCTCTACTCTATTCCTTTACTAGCTCTCAGCCCCAATTTACTGATTGTGTGGCTGTTTCTGAGCATAGCATACCTGGTGGCCAGATTACGTTGCAAGTGAAGATAAGGTTAAAAAACAAAACAAAAACAAAACAAAAAAAAAAAAGTGCTTGAATGTGTATTGCCACTTGGTACCTGCTGGACAAAGGAATGTGTCATAGCATTGTCTGCCAAGAATTATTATTATGCCTTACAGTTTTATGTTTCTATTGTACTAAACTGTAAATACACATCAAATTATTTTATCAGAAAAGAATTGTATTGAAACTTTAAATTATTGTTCTGCTTTCAGTGCTTGTAACATAGTCTGACATTGGCCTGTTACCTCGTTACTTTAGCCGGCCTGAAGATCTCTTACCAAATACAGATTTGTGTTACTTGTTTCATGTATTCCAGAGAAAGGAACTCTATCTGAAAAGAATTTGTATCTTTTTGTATATTTAAGGTGTATGCTACTCTTGCCTTTCATTTTTATGAGGTATGAAGAGAAAAATATAAACACGGGTGGGGTTTGTAAGAAATTATAAGAAATTTATTTAAAGAAATAAACAAATTTCTACGTTCTTTCCAAAGCATAATAGCCAAATTACATTACTAAACAGTTTGTAGAACCATAGTGTTGTTCCTTTCTCATGGTTAAGTATGTTCCAATAGACTAGTGTACCCAGTCAAAAATATGATTTGAGGTGCGCTGCATGCAGAATTATTTCATTCTATTTGTAGATCTGCATTTTGTAATGTATCAAAGACATAAAGAGAGTGACTTGTGGATAGGAAAAGGATGTAATTTGCATTAGTCTGCTAATGATCCATTATCAGTTTCGGGTGCTCTGCTAGAACTTATTCTGAAACAGGGTCATTATCATCCTGGAAGTTAAAGATCTTGGTCTTTAATCTTTCACGCGAGAAGAGGGGAAGTATCGGTTAGCTGCTTTAGTAAGTGGGTTTGAGGTTTTCCCACTGGGCTTTGTTTTAATTACGCTAGACTAAATATTACTGTTATTTCCGTTTTTAAGTGTTGGACAGCTTTAATAAATTATGATGTTGATAGTGACTTAACGCAAAATGAATGATGGTAGGTTAGTGTTTATGTAAGTGGTGAGACTAAAGCCGCTTACCTAGTTTAATCGCGCAGAATAATTGCAGATGATAGAATTTGATCATCGTTTATATATAACAGCAAACTGGGAGAGGCCTGTTTAAACGGAAAGATTTTGTTGATGCAGGTCTGGCAGAGCTTGTCAATAGCAATAGTTGATCAAAAATCTAACCTCATTTAGTGTACTTTGCTAAATTCATAATGGGATTTACTTCGCTTGGTGCCTGAGATGACAGAAAATTGGGCTTCTGAGGAGAATTCTTCTAATACTGTGATTTCTATTTTTTACTATTATTAACTCGCTCAAAAACATAAGTAGCTGTAGCTTTTATTATCAGTTTTAGTAGAATTTCAAAGTTTCTGACAGAAAGCTAAAAAAAAGAAAAAATAACAAAAAAATAGAATAAAATCCTAAAGTTGGTGAATATTCTAACTAAAAAATTAGTGTGTTGTTACATTTGTGTCTTCATGAAATCAGACTGTACAGTACACTATCTCTTGGTGGGTTTTTTCTCACTGTTCTTCCAATATAATTCTTAAAAGAAAAAAAGCCCACAAAAACAAGCATACAGACACACATGTATAGACTCATAGAATGACCTGAGTTGGAAGGGACCCACAGGGATCATTGAGTCCAACTTATATTCCTGCACAGGACAGCCCTAACATTCACCCCGTGTGTCTGAGAGTGATGTCCCAATGCTTCTTGAATATTGTCAGCCTTTGTGCCGTGACTGCTTCCCTGAGGCACCTGTGCCAGCACTCCGCCACCCTCTGGGTGAAGAAACTTCTCCTAATACTCAACCCAAACCTCCTGTGGCACAACTTCTTGCCATTCCCTCTATCATTTGTCACCAGAGAGAAGAGATCAGTACGTGCTCCTCCTCCTTCCCTTGTGAGAAAGCAGTAAACTGCAATGAATAGTTGTTATGAATTTAGGTAAAGCCTTCCTGCTGATGAAATTTTAAATTGTAGTGTGATGGTATTGGATATATCCATGTCCTATGCTTGTATCTAGTACCACCGTGTCTGTACAAATCATCGCTTCCTTCTGATTAACACTGGTTCATTTGCTATGAGTTCCAAAATCTACATTTTTATGAAGGGAAGGAGTGCCAGGTTGGACTGTGGCCTTGTTCTTGCAATGGGGATACGAGTGTCCTGGGTTCGGTCTAACAAGGTGTGAAAGTGAACTCCATGAGATTATTCATCTGTTTAAGTAAAGTATGAAGTCCTCGCTCATGCCTATCGTCAGGCTTGCAATAAGACCGCTCTTAAATTCATCTGGATTGAAAGCCTCAGCTTTTTGAAAACAATGTAATTATTATATTTCTTAAACTTCAGTGGGGATGTCGTCTTTTTTTCTCTTCTATTTTTATTAGATTGGTCGGTGCTTTCATTCGGGTGTTCAGATTTAAAACACTGTAGTGCATGCTGCTTATGTGCATCTAGCAGGAGAAACGTGGCACGTGAAATGGTTGGAGGGGACCTTACAGGAAAGCTGGAGAGGGGCTCTTTATTAGGGAGTGCAGCGATAGGATGAAGGGGAACGGTTTTAGGCTGAAAGAGGGGAGATTTAGGTGAGATATTCTGAAGAAATTTTTTCCTGTGAGAGTGGTGAGGCACTGCAACAAGTTTCCCAGATAAGTTGTGGAAGCACCATCCCTAAAGGTGTTCAAGGCCAGGCTGGATGGAGCTTTGAGCAGCCTGATCTCGGGGAAGGCATCCCTGTCCATGGCAGGGCAGTTGGAACTGAATAATATTTAAGGTCCCTTCTGACCCAAACCATTCTATGATTCTATGAAATATATTTTTGTCACTGTCTCTGTAGAGGGACACATGCGATAACCAGGTGGAGTAGAATTAATAATGAACAGAGTTATTCAGTTTACAGTGAAAATGCTCATCCGGCATCCCATATTTGCTAGTTAAACTTAATCTTTTCACGAGTACTCTGATCCATAATTTGTGCAGACTTTTGATGAATTCATTAGACTACAACAGCCTTTGGGGAGGAGTCTGTAAAACACTAAGCAGTGCCATAGAAAGCAGTGTCTTTGTGTATGATCCATTCTATAATACGCAGGTGCAGAATGTGCTCCGGAGACAAATTTCAAATTTGTCTAAACAGTTTCTTAAAAGCAAAAAATTACAACGTTTTGTGAAGTCCAAGTAAATGGTACATACAGAACATAGTTACAATCAATTTAATTAACCAAAATTAGAACAAAGGTGCAGTCAGTAAGAGCAAGAGAGTGTTCAAACTGAACCGGAATCCAAACCTGCCTTTTGAATCAGATGACCACAGTTTACCTGGCAGATGCTGCAGCCATCTATCTCCCAGGCAAGAATAACATGACCATAAGATGGTGTACTGTACATTTTGCCATGAAGTTCCAGTATTCGTTGCTTAGGTTTCAGTTCTCTATCAGGGAAAGACATTCTCCTGTAAGCCTAAATTGATTTATAATATATATTTAAATGATAAGTGCTTCCTCTTTGTATGTCTGTTTTTGAATATAATCAAAGGAACTCTGAAGTAGATTTACAAGTGTAAAGAAGCCTTATAACTGGAGTAGTTTTTTATTGTAGCACGGAACCCTTTTGTAATGTGGGGCAGTTGCACCATAACATTGGGTAACAATTTAATTCTTCACAGCTTTGTTTCATTGGAGTCGTGACTATCAAGGCAGCCAATCTTTTTTTGCAGCCAAAAAAAATGGCTGTTTCGTTATTAAGATTTCTTTTCATTAGAGTGTGTTGGTTTTCAAGGCAATTTTGTGCACGCAGAGATAGCTGGAAAGTCATTATTTTTCTATCAGCTCTGATCTTTAAGTATGTACTGATAGTACTGACCTACGGGAACAATAAAAGGACTTTAAAGCTCTTATTGAGAGATCAGCGGTTTTTCAGCTTAATATACTAATAAATTAGCAGAACTGCTTTTAAGCAATCTCTTGGCATCCCTTGTGCAACGAAGTGGCGTGTGAGCGCCACAACGGCGTACCCTGAAATACATGAAACCGTCATGAAAGAACCTTTTCGGTAGATGCACTGCTGCTTTTTAGAAATGCAAAACTAGCAATCAGACATAGCATGTGTCCATTCTGTGTGCTTCTTACTAGCATTGTATGATGAGCCATCATTTTAATATTTGCAGTGGCAAATTAATTAAATGCTCATGGAATATAACCAACTTTTTGTTAATGCTATAAAATAACCAGTTCATTTCATCTTAGTTTAAGTCTTCTTTTATTTTTTTTTTTCCCTTTTTACTGCTGTCATTTTTTGTGCTTGTTTTTTTTCCCCAGTGAGGGTTGTCGGCGAGAAAATACAATGAAGAATGTTGGATGTCGCAAGTATGCATTTAATTCCCTGCAACTGAAGGCTTTCCCAAAGTATTACAGGCCTCCAGAAGGAACTTACGGAAAAGTTGAAACATAAGCATACTATGTCCTTTAATTGCTGTTCCATTAAAACATGTGGATACACTCTAGATTAATACATGATTTTGTCATCCAGAAGAGATAAATAACCTTTTTGTACGTCTCACTAGGTTATACAGAGCATGTTACTTACGGAATCGGAATCTATAGTAACAATTATTCTGACACCTTAGCTTGAGAATAGTGTGATGGCTCTCTGCCCATTTAAATAGCCTTCAGTGTATGTAAGACGAACAGATATTATGCTACTTAATAATTACCGATATGCAAATAGCTAGGTACCTCCTCGATAGGCAACGACTCTAGGAACGGCGTTTAGGCATCTGTTACACGTAACATCTTTTTATACCGAGTTGACTTGAGATTGAGCTTTTCATAAACTTTTTAAACTGAGAGTAAAACTCAAAAGCTGTAAATAAAAAGGGATTGGATCCTAGACAGTCTGATAACTGTAGATTGTATTGTTACAATCAAGAAACAGAAGTTTAACTTTTAAAAACAATCAACAAAATAAAAGCCAGGAGTATAAATTGGTTTACTGTACATAAGGTGCCATCTTCGTATATGAAATTACGGTCTAGTTTCTAGTTCCGTCCAAATAAGACAAATTCCTGTCGTTTTCAGCAGATAAGGACTTGGGCACATATCTTAAGTGATTTTAACTGTTTTGGAAACATAATGATGCTTAACCATTAATGCCAGCAGCAGTTCCCCCTGCACTTCCCCAGAAGAAGGCAAGCGCAACAAGCAAGTTGCTGATGTTGCACATGACCTGTTCAGTAGGATCCATGGAACTGTATATTAATTAACAGATTTTTACCCATGGTTTTTTATATCACTTCTGGATTGTAAGCATGAGTGTCTTGGGGGGGTTATCTTTTCTTGATTAGTGTTTGATTTTTTTTTCGCATATCAATTTTGTATGTCAGTACAAAAATGCTCAAAGTGCCCAACGCAGCCCCATTACCCCATAACCAAAACTGGTTTCTGTTCAGCTTTGCATTTTACCTAGACAGATGTTCAGAATCCTGGGAGAGAGAGGAAATATGACTGTTTTCAGAGTATTTCTGAGGAAGGTGGCTTTGGCCCAAGTTGATAGAAAGGAGCCACCCATGTGCTACTGCTAATGCATGAGAACTGCAGATATGTTCTGCCTTTATGATGAAGGTGATCAGTTTGATAGCACTTGATAAAAAAATCTTTAACAGATCTCCTTGGAAGTAATCTCCCAAGGAATGCCTTTGAAGCTAAGATAGCATTTTAAAAAGCAGATAAACATTAATTTCCAAATTTTAACAGGATTAAAGCGCTAGCGAGCTTCATTCAGCACACTGTGCCCTTTCCTTCTTGGTTTCTAAGGCTGTAAGCTTTAGGATAGAAAAACCTGCTCATTTGTTCTTGTGAGAGTAGCAACAGCCAGGTAAGTATATGGCTGTTTTCTGGTTTCTTTCTCGCTCTCACTGATGTTTGTCTGTGCTGTCACTGCTCAATCAATCAGTCATGTCCATTCTGCTCCCATGCAGGTTTGGGGGTTCCAGGTCTAGCAGTTTTTGCATTTTGCTTCTTGCAGTTTAATGCTGAGCAGCATGTCACCAAGGCAGGTCAGAGAGAACCACCTTGTCACCATTCTTTCAGGCTCCCTAGGATAACAAAACAGAATTCTGTGCAAATCCACTATATTGTAGTACCTATCCCAGGTCTGAACAGATCATCTATAGTAGAACAGTCCCTTGGAAACTTTACAAACCCTGTTCACTAATTGATAAATTAGTGTTTATTTATTATGTTTTATTATATTGTTAATATGCAAAAACATGTATGGCGAAAACCTTTTCGATGGGATCTCTTTAGACATGTTAGTCCATTAGTTCTGCCCTGCCTGCAGTCCCTGGACTGTTATTAAATCTACATTTATTTTTGTATAAACGATATTCTTTATATCCCTTAGTTTGTATGAGTTGATAATTTTATTTTGTATATTTCAAAACATAGTTCATTATATTTTAAGTCCTGTATTGTTACAATAAAAACCTTCCAATGTTCTGCTTCAGAAGAAAACAACAAGAGGTCTGTCATAACAATGAGCAGAGCCGCTCGCTTCAGACTGGACAACAATTGTCAGATCTACTCTAGAGCTTAGCGATCCTTTATTTATTCTGTATAGAGATATCATCAGCAAGAAGTTGCCGAGTTTTGTATGCGCATGGTTTTTGCTCACTTTTCTAAAGTGGTGGGATGCCAGTCTCAAGTACTGCATTATTTTGTTCAAAATATTCTGATTTCAGTATGCATAAGTGTAAAACACTGTCCAGCTAACGTTTTATATCTACAACCTTGTCAGCACATGCGCGTCGACAGGCTGGTTTAAAGGGTGAAATGAGCAGTAAGATCTCGAGCAGTGCATCAAAAAAGAAAAACTGTGAAACTTGAAATCCGCATAGAACGCTTCACAAGGGTGAAGTCGGCTTTTCTGTTGCACAGGAGAGGCGAATTTAAGGATTACTGTAAAATGAAGTTCTGTCTAATGTTCTTTTTTGAGTACGTTTTTTAAATTATAAAACATACAAAGGTAAAAAAAAAAACTGTTGCCAAGTATGTTCTGTGTATGTTCTGTGAAAGTACCTACAGCACAGTTGCCTTTTGTTTCATTTATACATGTAAAATTATTGTATAATACAACACTGTTTTGTCCCAACACAACTGTATTTGCCAAGCTTTGTGCATTGAAATATTTTTATTTATTTGGTTTTGGGCAGTATTAATATATCATAAACATATGGCTACTGTTTTATATATTCTAGTTCATCCAATCCATGTATGCTGTAAATGTGCTAGTCTTTAGGATGAAAAACCAATAAAGAACTGACAAGAGTAACAAATGGTGGGTTACTTTCAATGCGTTTGGATGAAAATAAACATTTCCAGGTTACTTGACTTGATACACTTTATCTGTTGGAGAATACATTAAGCTAAGTTATGTAGAAGATATTTTACACCAATATGCATGTCAGGATGTAGTTAGTCCTAAACCCTGCAGAAGTAATGGCTGCTATCAGTTTTCTGTAGTGAAGCCAGACCCCAGTTTGTCCCACACGCTGTACATTCAGCAGCAACAGTTAAACAAAGCCGCAGTATGAGGTTTTTACTTTAGTTGTATGTACTTTCTCCAGGAATCTTCTATAAGCTACAAGAGAAATTATCACTTGTTTGAAGCTAAAGTACACATCTCCATAAAGATTGCTCCATTCGAAACACAAAGCAGCTGTGAATCCGGGTTGCCTGTGGAGCTGTGGGTGTACGCAGGGCACATGCGTGTCCGCAAGGTGTAAATGATCTAACATCTTAAAGTTTGAAACACGTACTCTTGACAAAAGAGGAAATTTTAATAGATGCAATACAAAATGGCATGACAGAATAGAAAAACAAGAAGAAAACACCAAAAAATACCAAACCATAGAAACAGAATGGCTTGGGTCAGAAAGGACCTTAAAGATCATCCGGTTCTATTCCCTCTGCCACAGGCAGGGATACCTTCCATTAGGTAAGGTTGCTGGAAGCCTCATCCAGCCTGGTCTTGAACAGCTCCAGGGATGGGGTATTCACTGCTTCTCTGGGCAAAACCACTGATTTAAACCAGAAAAAGGGTCCTTGTCAGAAGAAATTGTAAGTAATTTTATTGACCAAGAGTAAGCTTTTTCAGTGTTTCTCAGTTTGGGAATTCCTAAGAATTTCAAGACCCACCTCAGCAATTTTCTATGTCTTGTTGCCAACTGCATGTGGGCTTGTTTAAAATGACTCTCCCTAATGAATGACAAGGCTTCCGAGCTCTGAATGGGAAAGCTTAATTCAACAGCAACCTCTTTTTCTCACTTTCTGCTCCCAGATAATGAAATATTTTGTCCTTTGCAACTGATTCCCTTTGGCAGCATGATGTGATGTGGAGCTGTGTTCTAGTTTATCCAGTAGTGTCCATTGTGTTCACTTGATGGCATGAAAACACACGTTATAAGAGCCTGGTATCAGCGTCAAGCATCCCATTTTTCACCCAAGTCATGTTAATATCGAGTTGTATGTTATTTGCTAGTCTGGTCCTATAATTTCAGATGTTTTCTATGTTCCACAGAGACTTCGCATCAAGAAGGGCTTATTTTCTGTGGTGGCTATTGTATTTGTGCATGCACCATACAGTATTCTAAATGTAAAGTTCTGCAAATCTGTATTTTCCAGATTTCACAACATTAAGGGATGTGCAGTACATCCCCTAAGGTAATTTATTTTAAACTTTTGGTCCTTGCAATCAAAATACAGGAGATGATGTGCTGTTTATTACTTATGTGTATCATTTTCAGCCTGCGTGTTGACTGTTCCGAGGGAGCGGGGTGGAGGAGGAGCCTTCCCAGAGCCTCCAACAGTAATAGCAGCATTAAGTCACTAAATCACTTGGCCATGAGTCAGTCGCTGCCCAACAGGCTCAGCGAATGTTCAGTTATTCATAAGTTGAAAAGTTAAGAGAGGTTACAACGGGAAAGGCAAAATCTGGAAAATAAGGGAATTACACCGTTGCTGAAATCAGTGACCTGAGGTGAGAATGGTTTTGTTTGCATAGTGAGGCCATTGGGAACCTTTTCTGCTGAGACTACACAGGGATTCCTGGCCAAAAAAAAAAAACTTTGGGAGGGGATATGGATGTATGTCCCAGTCGGATAGCGTGGAGAAGTTTTGGAAGATTCTCAATCTAACTTCAAATTAAAGTTTTAATAAAGGACGTGGAACCGGACTATAAAGCAGTTGCTAATCCACAGGACCTGTGGATCAGCCCTGATTCTGGTGAGTGTGGGGTGTGCTCCATTGCTTCACACAAGCTGACAAAGCTGCTTCAATACATTAATACCTGCCCGGTGCCAGAAGTGACCATAACACTGTTAGTGAAGAGCTGGTGAAGAGTTTTAAGTGGAAGCTGTGTGAGAAGTGGCTGAAGTCACTTGGTCTGTTCAGCCTGGAGAAGAGGAGACGGAGGGGAGACCTCATTGTAGTTTACTGCTTCCTCACAGGGGAAGGAGGAGGAGCAGGCGCTGATCTCTCTGGTGAGCAGTGATAGGACCCATGGGAATGGCAGGAAGCTGCGCCAGGAGGAGAAGGCTGTTCTCCCAGAGAGCTGTGGAGCACCGGCACAGGCTCCCCAAGGGAAGCAGTCACTGTGCCAAGGCTGACAATATTCAAGAAGCATTGGGACATCAGCCTCAGACACATGGGGTCAATGTTGGGTTGTCCTGTGCAGGGACGGGAGCTGGACTCAGTGATCCTTGGAGTTCCCTTTCAACTTGGGTCATTCTGTGATTCTGTGAACACTCATGGGGGGGTGTGTGTGTGTGTGTGTGTGTGTAAGGGATGTTCAGGAGGGCCATGGCATTCAATCTGTGAAGGAAAAAGTGCCACCCCCTGCCCGCAACCCACGGTGCCCCCTCAGGGGCTGCTCCAACCCAACCAGTGCCCCGTCCCACCATGCACTCCAATGGGAATAAACGCCCTCCCGGCACCCGGAGCCCATGGAGTGAGTCCCTGCCCAACAGGGGCGAAGCTGGGCAGGGGAGGAATTTACCTCAGAATCACAGAATCAGAGAATCATTAAGCCTAATTAAAAAGCCACCTGCCTCTTTGTGCTGGTTATGTAAGAGCCTCGGCTGCCAATTGTGACACCAAAGTTAAACTCAGTAAGTGAATTCCTTCCAGTGTGTGACCTGATTCACAGAATCATAGAATCACAGAATCATAGAATCACAGAATCGTTTAGGTGGGGAAAGAACTTAAAGATGATGGAGTCCAACCATAAATCTAACACACCACATCACTAAACCACATCCCTAAGCACCAGATCTACGTGTTTTTTGAACACCTCCAGGGATGGTGACTCAACTACTGCCCTGGGCAGCCTGATCCAATGCTTGGCAACCCTTCTGGTAGAGACATTTTTCCTAATATGCAATCTGAACCTCCCTGGCACAACTTGAGGCCATTCCCTCTCATCCTGTGACTTTGTTACCTGGGAGAAGACTGACAGCCACCTCTCTGCAACCTCCTTTCAGGGATCTGTAGAGAGCAATAAGGTCTCCCCTCACCCTCCTCTTCTCCAGGCAAAACGACCCCAGTTCCCTTGGTGATGGGTGCAACCAAACAGGCGGGTGGGTCACGGTGAAGGCTGATAGAGCGAGTGAAAGAACCCATAGGGGTGGCTTAGATCTGTCTTTCAGGAAGGACAGGAGCAAGGGAGGCCACTGCGAAAGGAGCGTTCTGGCTGATCCCTTTGAGTGTGTGCTGTAGAGCCCCCGCACACACTCATTACTCCAAATTAGAATCATAGAATAGTTTGGGTTGGAAGGGACCTTAATGATCATCCAGTTCCACCACACCCACCATGGGCAGGGACACCTCCCACCAGACCAGGCTGCCCAAGGCCCTATCCAGTCTGGCCTTGAACACCTCCAGGGATGGGGCAGCCACAGCTTCCCTGGGCAGCCTGTGCCAGTGCCTCACCACTCTCACGGTGAAGAAATTCTTCCTAATGTCTAGTCTAAATTTGCTCCTCTCCAGTTTATACCCATTGCCCCTGGTCCTGTCCCCACAAGCCTTTATGAATAATCTCTCCCCAGCTTTCCTGTAGGCCCTGTTCAGGTACTGGAAGATCTCCTCGGAGTCCTCTTTTCTCCAGGCTGAACAAGCCCAACTCTCTCAGCCTGTCCTCTTATGAGACGTGCTCCAGCCCTCTGATCATCTTTGTAGCCCTCCTCTGGACCCGTTCCAACAGCTGCATATCCTTCTGCTGTTGAGGATTCCAGAACTGGACACGATACTCCAGATGAGGTCTCACAAGAGAGGAATAGAGGGGCAGAATTCCCTCCCTCTCCCTGCTGGCCACTCTTCTTTTGATGCAGTCCAGGATACGATTGGCCTTCTGGGCTGTGAGTGCACACTGCCGTCTCATGTCGAGCTTCTCATCAACCAACACCCCCAAGTCCTTCTCTGCAGGGCTGCTCTCAATCACATCATCTCCCATTGTGTACTGAAAACAGGGATTGCCCCAACCCAGGTGCAGGACCTTACACTTGGCCTTGTTGAACCCCATGAGGTTCACACAGACCCACTTCTCCAGTCTGTCCAGGTCCCTCTGGATGACATCCCATCCTGTGTGGGCAACTGCACCACTCAGCTTCGTGTCATCCGCAAACTTGCTGAGGGTGCACTCAATCTCGCTGTCAATATCACACATAAAGATATTGAACAGCACCGGTCCCAGTACAGACCCCTGAGGGACACCACTCGTCACGGATCTCCATCTGGACTTTGAGCCATTGACCACTGCTCTCTGACTACAACCATCCAACCAGTTTCTTATCCACCTTACCGTCCACCCATCAAATCCATATCTCTCCAATTTAGAGAGAAGGATGTTGTGGGGGACCGTGTCAGAGGCTTTTCAGAAGTCCAGATAGATCACATCCATAAATTACCATTCCTTCCTCATAAGCAAGGACTACTTGTCAGTATGGACTATCCTCTCACTCCAGTCTGCAGTGTCTATTTTAGCGTTGTGTCTGGAAGTCGATATCTCTGCAACATCACTGTGAGACGTGGCTCATGGCAAGAGCTAGCATAAAGCTTACTGAGAAATATCAGCCAGTAGAAGTGCTCAGTTATTGAGTTGAAATATGGCAGTGCTGCTCATAATTCATCTCACTTACTTTCCTCAGTACTAGCCCTTTTCCTGGCTGTAATTCAGAAAACGCAGGTGTACTCCCTCATCTCCCAGGGGACAGTGGGCATCGCAGCACTGGGGGAGTTCAGTTGGCAGGAGTGGCTCATGCTGGGGTGCAAAGCAGCGCGGGGCACCCGACCAGCAGCTGGTCTTCAAGGCACTGGCTAATTTCCCAAGTCACCATGAAAAGCGTCATCCTTTCAGTTGTGTTTTCCCATTGCAATAGTGTCAAGGGCTGCTTGCAGAGCCGATTGCAACTTTTCCACCCAGGAGCTGATGGAAAGAAAAGGTATGGGATTTGATTTTTCCCTGTGTCAGGCTGGTGTGACTCAGCTCCAGGTGTTTGTAACTCCATACTGAGGACACTTGTCTCAAGATGCTCTGCATAGCACAGGGAACTGAGAACTATCGTATGTGACAAAAGGGAGGAGGAAGATGTGCCAAAGGATGAAGAAAGTGTTGTTTGTCCTGTCTCCTCCCTCATGAGCGAAAAAAGGCAAGCAGACAATGTTTTTCATGCTATCTGTATCTAAATTGGTTCAATACCATAGCATGGACTGACAGCACACAAAAATCTACATTTCATCCTCAGCTGTGTGTGCTGGTTCTGCAGTGAGTTACACGTTACAGATGCAGCAGGTGTTGCTGCTGCCATCAGAACCCTTTTAATTAAGGCTACAAAGCATGCTCGCCACCCATAGCTTGCCTAACTTGTAGGTATCATCTCCACTGACGTGGAGCTTCCTGAGGCCTTCTACATTGGGGCTTGCCAATGAAGAAGAGCTTATTGTTGAGACTTACCTTGGCCTGGGCTTCCTTCTCCCACCTCCGTGCTGGGAGAAGAGACAGGACTGTGTACCTCTGGCCTCAGCCACAGCCAAGCCTTACCCTCACTGCGTTTGGCACGCTCAGTTAAGTAACAGAGCTTGCAGACAAGGTCCTCGTTTGCTGCCTGCACTCTGCTCTCCGCTGCTTTGCAGCCCTTAGGATCCCAGCCACGAGCATGCACTGCTCTTCCAGCTGGATCCTTCTTGCCGCTCCACTGTACCAGCTGGTGGCATGGGATGCTGGAAGCTGAGCTCTTCTTTATTTTTTTCTCTTCTGTGCCTCCCTATCCCTTTTCTCCCTTGGAAGACAACTCCAAAAGTACCAGATGGCATGATTTGTCATCCAGCATGGCCCTCTCCAGTAGGGCAGTGCTGCTGGTTTACATTGTGGGAATTCGGTGGGGATTGTACTGAGTGGATGAGAGATGGGAAAGTGGTTTCTCTTCTCGCCCGGAGGGATTGTCACTAAGGCAGGCAGGCTCAGTGCCGCAGGGCATTTCCAGCTGCAAACTGGTTCCTGGAGTGAACCTAACCTGGGTTGTTTTTCATGGTTTGGGGTGAATGCAAGAAGCAGCCTCTTGTTTCCAATTCCACAGCCCAAATGTTAGCCCGACGATTACAGGGTTCTCACAGTTAGGCTAACATTTTGTAAGCAGTGCTATCCTGCTGGTCTTTTATCTGCTCGGGAACAGAGATACCAGTAGGGCTACCCACAGGCCACAGAAATGCTCATTTTCTTGGTCCTGCTTGGGCAAGCACAGAAGTATTTCTAGGTAACTTTAGAATTATCCAATTAAACAGGCGGTTAATAAGTAAGGTTGGGCAGCCACTTAGATTTGAGGCTTACTAACCTAAATTAACAACCCCAGAACTTGGTCATAGATAAACCATCCCAGCCTTGTGTCCTGCCTGTCAGTGTCTTCTACCTTATAACTGTGGAAGGACAGAATAAACACAGCCCGGGGTTTCCAAGTGTATCTCTACAAATTTTTTGACTTGCATTTTCAGAAGTGTCAGCTCTGAATTGGTTTATGTAGTGCCATGATAGTGCTTTTGATTGACACACTGTCTCTCCTTCCTTTTTGTGGGTATACGTTTCTTTATCTCATTATTTGAGGCCTCAGAGAATTAGAATCATAGGTTTGTGCATGGAGTATCTGAATTAACCTGTAATATGAGTTTGTCTTTATGACAGAGGTAGTTAACTAGAAAGCTGATGGCTTGTCAACAAACTGTAACTGTTTTTTCTTGGCATTTTACTAATACATTCCTGTCTACTGTCAGACTATGGATCTAGATAGGCAGTAATCTGTTTATTATTCTTTTCCTATTGTAAAGCAAGATTGATAGTTATTTAAAGAATACACAGCTGTTGAATAGTGTTACCAAAAAAGTGAACAGCTTTCCTAAAGAAAGAAAACTTTTGACCTCACAGTCGTTTCAAAAGACTGCGAGGAGTCAAATGCTCAAATGCTACTCTGAGGCCATCACTTTACCAATCTGATAAAAGATTCTGTGGTCTCTTTTCTCAAGTAATAAGTGGTAGGATGAGAGGAAATGGCCTCAAGTTGTTCCAGAGGAGGTTTAGATTGGATATCAGGAAATATTACTTCATTGAATAGGCTGCCCAGGGAGGTGGTTGAGTCACCATCCCTGGAGGTGTTTAAAAGATGGGTAGATGTGGCACGTGGTTTAGTGATGAGCTTGGCAGAATGAGGTCTACGGTTGGACTTGATGATCTTAAAGGTCTTTTCTAACCTAAATGACTCCCTGATTTCGTGGCAGCCCAAAGGCTGTACTTGCAGAGCTTGAGAACAACCAGCTGAGGGCATGCAGGGTCGATCATATTTATGTGCCACTTCAGTGTCTCACAGGTACAGGGCAGGGTTAATACTGTCAGTTGGATGTTGGAGAGCTAAGCCAGGAGTCACTCCAGTCCAGGCGAGCAGATATAGAAGAAAAGATACTGATAGCACATAGAAGGGGAAAGAAAGAAAAGTGGTTAATTTCTCAAAAGTCTGATGAAAGAACTATTGAAATAAATACAGGAAACAAACAGTTTAGCATTAAAGTTCTCTGTCATGTTGTGACACTAGGCTTGAAGAGCATTAAAATCCTGCTATGATGAACAGGGTGCCCCGATTTGTAGACTTTCACCATTGAACAGCAACAACTTTTCAGTTCCTCTTGGTTTAGGGTTTTGGGCACATCACTGTTGAGGACGGATAGCTGGATAGAGGGGTGGCAGGGAATGCGGTGTTAATTTTCTCAGTGTACAACTCATTAAAGTAAAATGCTGCTACTATAGCTGAGATCTTTTTTTTTTTTTTCCCAAGATTTCAGGAAAATATAATTATAGAGGAAACTTTAAGGCCAGGTGATGACCTGAATGCTGCTTGTAGCCACAGAGGGGAGCTGTTTGCCTAAAGAGCAGGACTCATTCTTCACCAAGCAGAGAGGAACTGTCATTACTCAAATTTATTGAGTCAGGGCAAGTGTTTTCCAGTTTGCTGATTTAATCAGAATTCCTGAAAGCCTACTGGGATCTTTTTTCCCCTGAGCTAATATTGCTCTATAGGCCAAAGCAGTGACTTTTCACATGGAGGCTCCATTTAGAAACAAAACCAGTACAAATACTATCCATTTTCTGACGCTCCCTGGGGCTAAACCTGCTGACTCCAGAAATATTCCAGTTTTATTGCTCTAATAAATGCATCGCATGGATTTTTTTTTGCATGCAGTTGATCGATGCAAGGGCACCGAGTCAGCCCACAATGCAGCTCATTTTCATTTAATTTACCTGAAACCGTGGGTTCAACTCACAGTCAGTGCCCAAGTCCTTCATTTGCATATCTGAAATTAAGCTCTGCATAACAAGGAGACATTCTGTGTGCTGCTCGTTGTAGCATAAGTGTTTGCTTTCTGTTTGAGCTGTGATGAGTTAACCGTTTGGAGCATTTCTTTAGACTCTCGAGTTCAGCTGCGTCAAAGCAAGGAACTCTCTTTTATCCCTTCTTTTCTCCCTCCCTTCCTCACGCTTACACAATAAATAAATTTTTCACTGACTTTCTAAATGTAGCTGAACAGTTTTATTCCTTCTGTCTTCTCCCCCCTCAGTATTTTAAAGCATATAAGATACTCCATTCTGCCACAGCCTTTGCTTAGCTTAACTGAAGCATTAAGGCATTATTGATGTTTTCTTAAGCTCTGTTGATTTTTACACCCCACCTCTCCTTTGAATTGGAGGCCAACCCTTCAGCCACAGAATAGAATTTGACAGGCAAGCAAATCTGAGCAAAGTTTGGCACTCAGACCTGCACCAGAAACTCAAGGGAAGAAACTTCCGTGTTGCTGGATTGGAACAAGATGTCAGTGAATATTCCTTGGAATTCCAGTTGTCCAAAAAGATTCCTGGTTTATGCAGCACAACAGGATTGTCCCTGCAAGCCGTAAGCTGAGTCATACCCATTTAATGCAGAATATTGTCTATTTTTAGGGACTTTCTTCATTCTTATTCGCCAAACTCCTCGGTGTTGGCAGAATTAACTTGCCTGCTAAGAACAGGCTGTACGAGGAGGACGGGGGATGTAATGCTGAAGGGGCTAAATGTCCTTTCCCCTTCTAGAAAGCCAACAGCACCCAGGGAAGGAGCACACCCAGGAGCATTTTAGTCTCTCATTTGATAACATCTTCTCTTTCTTTCCCTCTTGAGAGGCAGTGATTCATCCTCCCTAGCTTCTGTTGTCTTCTGCATTGCCATAAAGCAGGATAACATCCTCTTTCCAGTAAGTATTGTCTTCCCTGAAAATAACTCCGGAATGAGCCAGTAAGTGATACTTGGGCGAGGCAGAAGCTGCTCCAGGTGCTCACTTTCCTGGTAGGATTGCTTTCCAGCAAGCTGCTTGTAACCAAGCCAAAACACCACAAGTGACTTCATCCTGCCATGGATGCTCAGGAAACTTTCCAGAATAGCTGGAAAGTTTCCATGGAAAACAATGCTCAGGAAACTTTCCAGAATAGCTAATTTATTTATTTTTTTCTTGGGAATATTTTATCAGACCCAGAATTATAACAAGGAGAGCTGGTAGCTCCTTCTTGTAGGTATCTTCCCCACATGCACACCCTGCCCTGCACCCTCCCCAGCCAATACCTTTTGTCTCTTGCAGCATGCCAGGCTCCAGATTCCCCTTCTTATTTAAGGCAAGTAATTTAACTGCCATTTTTTTTTACATCTTGCAAGAGAGTCTGGCTTGAACTTGAGGACAATCTGCTTGCTTCACCTCCTGCAAGTACTCTCTGACATGTATCCCACGTGAATCCTGCTATTGCAGTGCTGGAATGTCCCTACTCACTTCCTGCTGCTGTTCAAGGACCACGTGAGTATTATCGAGGGTGGTGAGGCACTGGCAGAGGTTGCCCAGGGAAGCTGTGGCTGCCCCATCCCTGGGTGTTCAAGGCCAGGTTGGATGGGGCCTTGGGCAGCGTGGTATGGTTGGAGGTGTCCCTGCCCATAGCAGGGGGCTTGGAACCGGATGATCTTTTAGTTCCCTTCCAACGCAAACCGTTCTATGATTCTATGATCTTGTAAAGCTTCAGGAGAGACTGAGTGTAATCCCTGCAGATCACGTATAATCCAGAATTAATGACACTGACTCAAACATTTGCTTTACAGTAGGCAGAGATAGGGTCCATCCTGAAGGATCACTATTTGGTGATCCTAGCTTGAAAAAAGTAAACACCTCAAGGGGGTTTTCTTAGGAAGCGGCCATAATATCTTTCTTGACACTTCCACTTTGTGCATTTCTCTTGGTGCAATGAGATCTGCCATTCAAGGCCAACTGATGGCTTTGGAGCTGAGCAGCTACCTTTATGCAGTTCTGCTAAAAAATGAGGACAGTCCTCATATCCCAGCAAATATGGCAACATTTTCATTAGGTGATTTTTTTGTTGCCTCTTAAGACGATTTTTATTAGTGCCCCAGAGTTCAGGCTAATCCTTCATTGTGTTGCCTCTGGCTTCTGCAGGTGCTTGTGGCTTTGCTTTCTAGTTGCTTGATTTCTTCTTTGCTATGTGTGTGTGTATATATATATATATATAAAATATGTATATATTATATATATGTCATGCTCTACTTGCTGCTGTATCACATAGCATCTAAGTAGCAGATTACTTGTAGTAAGCATAGAATCATAGAATAGTTTGGGTTGGAAGGGACCTTAAAGATCATCCAGTTCAACCCCGCTGTGATGGGCAGGGACACGTCCCACTAGATCAGGCTGCCCAAGGCCCCATCCAAGCTGCCCTAAGCAGGTTAGCAGTTGTGTTCAGAGAGCTGCTAAAGAGCTTGCTGGTCCCACCACCCTGATGACTGCTTTAGATATGCCTAGAGCACCAGCTGAACACGAAGTCCATCCTTAACTGGCATTACATGAAAACAGCTACTGGGTGAAAGATTCAGTTTTGAAGCAGAACCTGTTTAAAATGCGGTGACTGAACACTCTCCCAGTCACAGCAAACATGCAGTAGAAGCCGGGTTGTTTCAAATCCCAGCCGCATGTGTCTCTTCTAACAAACTGACTCACCGTGAGCTGAAGTTGTCATTGTTTCATGAGGTGGAAAGACCAAAGAAAACTCACTCATAATTACAGGCTGGAAAAACAGACAAGGCTGAGTCAAAGCTGTATTTAGCGTAAAATATTACTCTGGGTGAAATAGTTTAAGTGAAAGATTGCTTCTTCTTACCTCGTGAAGGTAAACACTCGGGCACTCTCAATTTTACCTCTCGTTGGGTTGGGGAGACAGTTAGTGGACAGTATCAGTACCATTTGACCATGAATGATGCTTCGGTGTTTAGAATCTCCTTTGTACTCACATTGTGCAGCCTGTGCCATCCTAAAGTTTTCCCCAGGTTGGAATTTCTCTCGCAGGGCAGTGGCCAAGCTACGGCACATACCGCTGCCACCAGAGCTATGGCCAGGGCAAGGTCCAGACCTCTTCATTGGTTTGTCAGTTCATTCCAAGTGTCTGTATCCGTGAGATAAGTATTAATTGTCCTTCAGCTGGAATTTTACATCCTGTTCTGATACAGCCTTTAACAAAAATCTCTAATGCCTTTCTTTTTGAAACAGAGCTTGTGCTAATTAAACTGATCTCATGTTAGGGCCACACACTGACTTCACTTCAGGCTTTCTGGTTTTAATACAGAAACTTCTCAGGCTTTACAAGTCTATTTGTACAGAGTTGGCAGAATAGAGCTGCTTTTAGGAGCACCAACATAATTACCAAAATTAACAGTAATTATTTATCTTTCTTGCAGGGAACTTTGTATTCCTAGTAGCTTCCAGGTGTGGAAGAGAAAAGCTGACTTGTGATAATTTGGCCTTGATGCTACTCTGAAGTGTTTTAAAATATAAGGGCTGTGAGCTCCCTGGTTTCCAGGACAGCACATCTTTCAAGTGCTTTAAGATGAAGACCAGCTCTAAGGTCTGGTCATTTTAGTCAAGGTGGAACTTCTTTCATGGCCCAACTGTCAGTCTTGTTCATTCTGCTTTTGAAAACAGTCTGCCCTTGCTTCTGACTTCTCTGCATATTCTTTAATCTGTGTATATTTATGTCATTCCAGCAGTCTACAACATTTTCAGCTCCATCTGGATTTTTATGTAAGACTTGACACGTGCTCTGTCAAAAACTCCTTTTCTTTTGTTTGGACCTCACCAGAAGAGGTCCATCCTCTCGATTATTCTTTGTGATGTCTGTGGATGCTTCTGGCCCATCACCCACCTTCCTCCTCCAGTTTCCAGCAATTTTGAAAGCACTTTCAATGCATGCAGAGTGATCGTGCCATAAGAGATGGCAAGGAGACACCTCGGGGAGAAGGCAGAAAAACCCGTGTTGTACATGTACTTAACACACACAGAGGTTTCTTTAGGAATCCTAATCTTTGCCTAATATTATTTCACCTGAACTCCATCAGTTACAGCCAGGACTTCTTCTTAAAGTGGCTCTATCATTTCCTTTAAGTAAGCAGAACAGAGTCAAGGTGGTCTCCAAAGGTGAGGTGCTCAGGGATATGGGTTAGTAGCCAACAGCTACGGTTGGACTCTTTTTCATAAAATCACAGAATCATTTGGTTGGAAATAACATGAGTAGAGGGAAGGAAGACAGGACAATCAGATGTAGGAAGTCTTTAGGCCTAGGACATTTTCCTTATAAATTTAGGAAGAAGGACATGCTTTTTCCTCTCTTCAGGAACAGAAAACCAAGTGTCAAAGATATGAGCAGTTCAGATTTTTTTTCACCTTTGGAATTGAAGCAATATTTAATCAAGGGGAAGCTCTTCAATAGAATATCCTAAAGGCGGTGGAGATTATTTGCATTAGCACAAGGCAATGGCTCACATTTTTTTTGGGAAAAAAGTCTAAGTTACTTGTGTGTGTTGCTTTGTCTTGTTCAAAGGGAAACATTTTTAGAGCGGAAATCTTTTCCTGTCCTCACAACTGCTTAAACCACTCAGAACTGTCAGTATCATAGAATCCATTTCTGCTCTGCCCTCCATGGACTTAATTGTAATGTAAACACTTGCTGGGAAAAAGAGGTGGCTCATTACCTTAAGCAGTCTCCTTCACCTTGAAGTAACTGCTAGTTATCTTCACAGGTTCCATTTACAGAGCAGGCCCCGGCGTGTCAGTAGCGTAACTACTACTTCTGAATTCTGTGTGCAGTAACAGTCTCGTTTGCCCAGTTATTCAGAAGGAAATCACATACAAATGCAAGTTGGACATTTCATGACCTTGGCAAGGTTCTAGAAAGACCCAAATTTTAAGAAAAAAGTAGTTCCAGCAAGTTCCTATTTCAGAGATCTATATCTTCAACTGCTGGTGGTGGCAGAAAGAAAACAGATATCTGATAGCTGTAGGGATTTTGTTTATATAATGTGAGCTGGAAAGTCATCACTTACAATCTCAATTATGTATTTAACCCTCATATTTTGTTGCATATGATATTCTTCACAGCATTTAACTCAAATCTACAGTTCTAACTCTTTTAAAGGATGGATTCCGACAAAAATCTGCTGCTGTAAACTTTAGTCAGTGCCACTGAGTAAATTTATGTTGCTAGCATCTGATAATGCTTTCTTGTAATGGAAGGGTTCATTTTTACCTGGATTTAGCTTGGGTGAAGGTATAGAGTCACCGAGGCTTGCCTTACTGTTAGTGAGGGCAAACAGGTGCCTTAAAGGGACAGAAATAATATCTGTAAATGGAGAAGTTCCTGTTCGGACCTATAGAAGAGCAGCGTTACAGAGGTACGGGGGTAGCATAAATGCCTGATATGTGGAAACTTCAACAGTGAAGACATTTTCCCAGCATTCTGCTACCCAGCAAGGTTTCACATGGGTGGCACCATGTAACCCTGAGAACAAATTCTCCTTCTCCACTGCTATACAAACCCATGCTGCCAAGAGGCCAGGCTTCATCTGCAGTCAAGTTTCTGTTAAAGGAGGCCCCATGCATAGTAGATTTTGGTCTGGAGGATCCCACTGCTAAGTGGATTCATGCACACACAAGTTCTGAAAATACTAGAAGTGAATTCCAGCAGGCAGATCTTGAAAAAAGCAGTATTTATTTTAAAGTACAACCCAAAGTTGTATCCATAAGAAATACACAAGGTATCTTGTTTCTTCCACAAGTCTTGGCTGTGTGCATTTCAGTTCAACTTAAAAATGCATTCAGGTTTACAAATGTACAAACAGCACAGAAAGTGTATTACAGTCTCAACAGAATGCTTGTACATTCAGCCATTTTGCTCTTAAGGTTTCGCGTTGGTTTTGTTGTGTTTTTTTTGTTGAATTTTTATGTTTTCTTTTTTACATTCTTAGAACCTGTGTTAACAAAGACAGCCTTATTTTAAAAAAATACTCTGCATTTCAGCACAAAGTGCCCTTTTGATTTTAAATTAGAACTTAGAGGATAATACTGGAAAAAATTTAAAAACCCAAACCGGTATTTTTCATAAAAGTATTGCATGCCAGGATCGTTTTAGAGTTCAAATTGGTTCCTAAATAAAGATGGCAGGTGGTAAAAGATGAAATCAGTGGAATTGTTCAGATTTACAGGCTCCGGCTGTAGTTGGGCTCTGTGACCGCACCCAGACTTTTTCAAGCTTATCTGCAATCTCAAACTACTGTATCGCAGGACAGACTTCAAAAAGGAGCGAGTGAGGAAAGCATGACTGGTGGGGGGGAAGCAATGACCAGCAACAGCCTGAAAATGATATTTCAAAAATTTGCATTTAATTTGCATTCAGAATTGTATCATGACCTGGATAAGAGTTCTTCCCTTTTGTTTAACTTCAATTTTCATGAGGATAGTGCGAATTAGACCAAGGATCTGAACTTCTTCTTCCAATTGTTGGGCTCCAAATTCTCCAAGGATTGTAGGTCTGTCCTATGTCTTCAGCAGGATTGGCAACGGTGGCAGTGGTGGGTGGAGGAGGAGCAGCAGAAGAGTTCTCACAACCCATTAGATCAATGCCTGACAATGCGTTGGTTGGAGTGGTGAAGGGAAGGCCGCTGTTGAGATTACTTGACCAAATGGAACTGCTGAACGGAGTGGTGGACCACAGGCCAGGGTTACCAAGGATCGACTGCAGTTAAAAGATGGAGACAGCTAAGTAGCAGTTCACTAACCTCTATTTTCACCTCATTTACAGCCCCCTGTAAAAGTACAGTATCTAAGAAACAGAAAGTCTGCCATGGAACCCCTTCTTGTCTTCACTGCAACATGCATTTTTCAGCCCTTTACTAGAGCTTGTCCAGAGGAATCACACCACTAACAGTCACCAAACGCCTCCGGTAACTGAATGGGCTGCAGAGTGCTATTCCATTATAGGCTTTTAAGCTGTTTTCATTTGAGCTTGTACATCCTCATACCATTACCGATGTAAGCACTCCTAGCATTCAAGCTTTAACACACAAGGGCCAAAAAGCTCAAGCTTAATTAAATCAGTTAGAATGGAGTAGAAAAATATGATTCAAATCTTGAAAACAACAAAATTCAACTTGTAAAGGAAGGTAACAGCGAAGTCTACTCCTTGACTGTTCTTCGGCTGTTTGCAAACTCGTCACCTTGTATTCAGACACAGAAATATAAAGTCTGTTATAAACTCTACATTTTGGATGAACCTGTGTTCAGCCCCACTGCACCTCCCCATATAAACATGGGGGGGGATCCATAAAAACATGGATTTTCATCAAATCATTTCATCAAATCCATCCATTTTCCTCATCCAAAATTTCTCCAGATGAAGGGAGAGGGGACTGGAGAACTGGCCATTTGTCACAGAGTTCCAGTAAGCCTGTTCTGGCTCAGGGTGTCTGGAATTCTGACAAATGGTCACAGTGCAGATGCAGGTGTGCCACAACACATCACAAATGCCTTTGGGATGCATGGGACAGCTACAGCAAAGCCTATGGAACTCATGCAGAAACGAACAAGGCTCAGGTTTTGTCGACTGTTTCACTAAAGTCAAAGCAGCAGCAAGCGACAAGCAGAGGACTGACCCATATGGTGTTTTGGAAAGTGATACCTGGAAGTGTCCAGAGATGGAGATGAGAAAGCTTAGCTTAACTTTCATGCTAATATTAGCACAGAACCTGTTACATGTAGGCTTAACGCACTACATACCTCAGCGCCAACAGATTTATAATGTACATATGCTGTAAATTTAATTTGCAAATATACAGTAAACTTGATACATCTGAAAGGCAGTGGACGTGTTGAGTAAGTGCTGTAAGGTACAAACATCCTTATCTTTGGATTTACTGGGTGGAGATGGGGCACCTCTTCCCAAGATGCCACCCCTTAGATAATACATACTAAAGCTTAACCAGTATCCATGTATTCTGCATCTGAAGATCAAAATAAAAATCCCTTCAGAAAAGCAAACCAAGTAAACTCTGAAAATGTCTTCATCTCAGGTTTTTATTTTCTCCCCTGGAATGAAGATGATGTGCTCAGTCTAATCATACCTGAAACTGGTAGGACAGTAATACCAAAGGGTCCTCAAAGAATTTGATACCAAGGGTTGGCCAGGAGTTATGAGCATTCTCAGGGATTAACTGGGCTAGCGTTGTTAGAACTCTCTGATGTCACTGAGAAGTTGAGCCAAAACCAGGTCACAGTCTATTATTGCTCTATAACTGGTTATATTTAAGCTATCTAAGCATTAGACTACTAAGCCTACAGCCTGAAACACTCATTCTGCTGCTCAGACATCAACCTTAGCATAGCAAAAGCCCACTCCATTTCCTCCTGTGGGCAAGAGCCAAGAATTATTCCTACATGTCCTAAACGTGCTTGGGAAAGCCTAACAGAAAGGCAATTGCTCATGAAGTTGAAGAAACCAGGAAAGGATTGGCAGAGAAGAGTACCTTACTTAGACTGAACTGCTACTCCCTTTCAAGACTGGCAGAAGGAGGTACAAAGTGGCTGTCAGACAGAACTACATGCAGAGAAATGGAGGAAAGAGGAATAAGGGACTGTGGTTAGAAAGAAACCAGAGAGGAAGTAAGAGCAATGCAGCAAGGCCTGAGTGGAGACAGGACCCAGAAAGTGCTATTTAGTACAGAGGTAGAGATGCATAAAATGGGAAAGCAAAAGGAATAAGCAAGGAAGGTGATCAAAACCAACTCCGCAGACACCTTCCTAGGGAAGAGGGTAACACAGACACCTCAACGTAAGTGCAGTTTGCAAGAATGGTTTTGGCTCTTGTGCCAGGAAGGAGAAAAGGACAGGACCCTGGTACCTTCTCTCTTATCTACCACAGAGAGCAGGGGGTTCAGTGACAGTAAAAGCCAAGTTTCCCTGTTCTGGCTCACCATGAGCACTTGAAAAAAATAATAATAATTTAAAAGGCTTTGAACATTTCACTGTGTTTGCTGCTGGTTTATTAAGTGACCTTTTCCTTGAGTAAGCTCCTAAAACACCCTTTTTCTTCCTCCAAAAATCAAAGCACTAGAGGGGAGAGACTAACAATTCTTCTATACCATTTGCCTGGCTTCCGTCTTGAGGCTTCTTGAAGCACACTTCCAAGTATTTCTCAGAAGTGGCCAGAACATAGGTTAAGAGTTAGGTTGTCCTCAATCCCTCCTTCTATCAGAAGCTGAGAAATCTGCCCTGCATGTGACCAAAAGTCTCTCCTTACATAGTTTCAGTGATGTTACAGCCACAGTCATAACTGCACGACAAGGGCAGAACCAGTGAGTATGTGCCTATAAGAAGCTGTGTGACCTTCTTCGGCTTCCCCTGCCCCCCCACCTTCCCCTCTGAACTGCTACCAGGTGAAGTAAACACTGCCTCTTACTCACTATGAAAACATTTTCACAAGACAAGACGAAGAATGATTTCAGCTGGCACTGAAGACAGCTGTTGTGGCATAAGTTTTATTCTGACAGACAAAGAAGCACAAGGATAAGAGAGCTGTGCTACTATCTGTGTAAAAGCTGGGTTTTTCTTCTTCTTTGGCTATACTCAAGAGCTTCAAAATTAGCTGTCAGTTTAAAGGCTTCACCTTGCTCTCAGTTATCTTAGTGTTTTTTTCTAAGCTGAAAAAGATACACTTGAGGTTTTGTTTTTTTTTTTTTTTACTTTCAGGTAAGCTGCAGCACTGGACTCAGGAAGCAGAGTCAAACCCTGAAAGTTATATTGGCTATTCTGCAACTGTCCATCAAACTGGAAGTAAGAGAGGCATTGTCCAGCCATGGCACAAGAACACAATGGCTCTTCCCAAAATCCTGAAGCACATGGTAATCGAGCACACTAAGTGCTGCAAGACGCTCACTCTTGTGAGAAATATTTTTAGTGACAATTTACATGGATTCCTCATCCACAAGCAAGCAGACTGATCACTCTTTGTCCAACAGCCACATCAACTTAATTACACAGAACAACAAATATGTATAACTTCCTTTTTCCTGTGTTCTTTCATTGAATTTTTTAATCCACATTTAAAAATCCTCTAAATGAAATGAGATGGCAGGTACAGAACAGGTTGGTAACAGTATTCAAACGCTGTATTTGGACTGAATACTTACTGCAGTTGTATGAGTTGGGGAACTCGAGCTTGTTGGCCAGGAGGGTACAGAATCTGTAGCTGAAGGATCCCAGATGGATGATGGAACGTTGTTGAATTCAGTCCAGTTTCTCTGAACATCCTGCCCATAAGCTGATCGAGCTAAACCAAGTTTGCTAAAAACCTCTAAAAAAAAAAAAACCGTGAAATACAACTGAGTACATTACTCTTCTCCTTTTTCCAAGACTAATGCTTTTCACAGTTATTTCCCATATTTTCCCAGCGGGTCCTGCTGCAATGCAAGAGCTGATATTAGAAAGTCACATAGTGATACAGATCTCATCTCAGGTGCCCAACATCAGACAGTGCCAACAAAGTTAAAATCGAAGTTACAGTGGGGAAAAGAGTTATACGCTTACTGTGTGTAATTCAGGATCAGCATATGGGATTTGTTTGGTTCCTGTTATTATTTGCCCAAGAGCAAACAACGCAGAACCAGGCAGAAGCACAGCAACAGAGTGTCCTGGCAGCTCCTCATAACAAGTTAACCGCAGGTGGAGTAAGTGACTGGCTTGAAGGAGTCTTTCATAATCACAGCACTCTCCTTCCCAGGTAACTGCTGGTATGGGAGGCAGCACTGGTTGTGCCCCAGCCCAGACCCCACCTCTGCTAGAGAAGGAGAACGCAGCACCAGTGCTTGTGGTTTGCCTTGTCCCTGCACACAGAACTGATCCCAGGCATCTTACTGCTGTCCCTCACAGTCTGGTGCCAAGTGATGCTGATGAAGAGGAAAGAACTCCACAGCAAGCATCCAGCATTTTTCAGTAGACGTATAATTTTTTTCAGTAGACAGGATTTTTCCGTAGCCATAAAATCCATTTTGCAAATGCCACAGGTGAACTTTCCTTTGCTTATCATCTTTTGCAAGCACCTTAAAAACCACCACACATCCCAAACGCAGTGTGCAAATGCACAATACGCAAGCAGAGCATCCATGCCCTACAATAGGGCCTGCCTGCATCAAAGGCCCTCTCAATAGCCACTTAGGGAAAGTTTACCCAAGTATTTCAATACAGGAATTACTGGCTGGTTTTAGCATGCACTAGTTCATCATGCAGCTATACAAACGCTAGAGGCAAACACAAGAGGAAAGCAACACAAGGAAAGGGCCATTGCCTCATTTAGAGCCGAATGTCTTTGTGCAGTCGTTAAATCCTCAGCACAGCACAGGACCAGGGGCACCCTTCCAACGCCTACAGTAAAGCTTCAAGGGGAAGGACAGAGGGGAGGAAAACTAAGGGAAAAACAAATATCAAGAATTCTTTCTAAAACCAATCTCCAAACTCGAGTGTTTCCAGCTCAAACACTCCAAAGATTAGTTTCCACTTTCTCTCTCTGGGCTGAAACAGAATACACTACCGTATTTTTAACACACTTTCCTAAGTAGTCATCCTTTCTGGGGGCAGGAATGGGAATGCTGTCTGTACGTACACCAGTGGAAAGAAGACACCATTTCACTACCTCTATTTGAACATGGAAAACACAAAATCTCACCTCCAGTTAAATTAAAAGAATGTCCAAATGCAGAGAATGAGTTGAGAGGCGTGAAGTCCGGACTGCTGGGATTGCTGATAGGACTCCACAAACCCGAACTGGAGTAATGGGAAAGCAACACACAACTCATCAACACAGTGCTACTGACAATATTAACTTATTGATCTATATACAAATGTGTATATAAAAATGTATATGCGGGTGTATATATTTAATGATACATATATATAGATTTAATGGTGATCAAGAGTTAGGAAACCAGCTTATTTTTGTTTTAACAGAAGATTTCAGAGAAACGCTCTTGTCCTGCATATATACCCACCCTGGAGTAACATACTGCTAGAGACATCCCTGCCTATGGCAGAGAGGTTGGAACTGGATGATCTTTAAGGTCTTTTCCAATCCAAACCATTCTACGATTCTATGATTCTACATAAAGCTTGTTAATCTGTAGACTGAGCTCCAACACAAACCTGAGAGTAGCTTTTTTTGATCAGTTTTTCAGAAAACAAAGGATCTTAAGCCATAGCACAGATTTTTGACAAGCAGATAAAATTCAGAACCACTTGGAAGGGATACAAATGATCACATTCCAGCTTGTGGGCAAGCTTCTTTAAACTACAGATAAGTTAACTGAAAACAGGGATAAATGTTTACAAAATCAAACCAAAACCCACAAACTTCACTCAGAAAAGCAATTCCTTTGGTATTGGAATTTGAATTCAAGTCTCCCTCCCATTCCAGGGAGACTAGGAGACGGCTCACTGATTTTACAACTGAAATAGAGGTGCACTGCTAAAATATGTCAAGAAAGACAGTATGCCTTGGGGAAAGTGACTGACCACAGCTCTATTCTGCTCTTATTTATAATGCAAATGGCCAGTGACAGTTCTGGTCTTGGTGTTAAAACTGGGAGTGAAAGATATCGCTGTACAGCAAGATATTCTGCCTGTAAGCTATTTCAAATAGCTTGGCTCTCACGCCTCAATACTGGAAGAGCCAAGCTGATTCCTCATTGTTTGAATGCCTGGGGAACACTAAACTGAATTACTGGGAATGAGGTGGGGGAAGTCCCCATCATACAATGGTTTGGGTTGGAAGGGACCTTAAAGATCATCCAGTTCCAACCCCCTGCCATGGGCAGGGACACCTCCCACCAGACCAGGTTGCCCAAGGCCCCATCCAATCTGGCCTTGAACACTTCCAGGGATGGGGCATCCACAGCTTCCCTGCACAATTCATCATGAGGAATTTCTTTCTAATGTCTAATCTAAGTCTTTCCCCCTTGCAATTTAAAGCCATTCCCCCAAGTCCTACCACTACACACCCTTGTAAAAAGTCTCTCCTCAGCTTTCCTGTACACCCCCCTTCAGGTACTTGAAGGCTGCTATGAGGTCCCTCGGAGCCTTCTCCTTTTCACACTGAAAAATCTCCAACCCTCTCTCTCAAGCCTCTCCTCAAATGGGAGGCGCTCCAGCGCTCTGATCATCTTTGTAGCCCTCCTCTGGACCTGTTCCAACAGTTCCATATCCTTCTTATATTTGGATTCCAGAACTGGACACAGTACTCCAGGTGGGGTCTCACAAGAGTAGATTAGAAAGGCAGAATCCCCTCCCTTGACCTGCTGGCCAAGCTTCTTTTGAAGCAGCCCAGGATTCAGTTGGCCTTCTGGGCTGTGAGTGCACATTACTGGCTCACATCAAACTTCTCATCAATCAGCACCCCTAAACATCACATCCAGAACATCCTTCTCTCTACTTTGAGTCACTCCTAAGTTCTGAATTTCTTTGCAAAGTGAGATGCTGTGCTCAGACTTAAAATAAGCCTCTTTATTTTAAAAAAAAAAAAGAGGAACCGGAATGAATTCTGTCACCACATTCAAAATACCATTAACAGCTTCCAATCTTCTTTTCTAGGGGCCCAGGTATTTGCCTAAGAATAAAAAAAAATTACCTGTCAGAGCCATCACTGTCAACAGCTGTGTGGGACATGCTGATATTGCTGGAAACCTCTGTCTTGCTTGGAGAAACCTTTGGTAAACCACCGCCACCTGAAAGAAAGTAGTATATGTAAAACAAGTAAAATAGAAATAAAAAGACCTCAAAAGAGTATATTCAGGAAATACTCAAAAATCCAAACTGGTTCTAGTACCTGGGCTCTTGTCATAACCTGCAGCTACAGCAGCAAAAGTGGGGTTTCCATTCCTGCCTGGAAGAGAAGCTGCCTTTGCCAGCTTATGTTTGGTACCATTAGGCTGCTTGCTTTTTGTTTCACTTAAAGAAGAAAGAAGAAAAAAAGGAGAAGTAAGATTGTGGACTTCAGCAGTTCGATAAAAAAAGCAGTAATTTAAGCTAGCATTCATGGAAATGTTAACAACAGCTCCACAGCTCATGTAATTGCACATTTCTCCAATCTTCCAAGTCATAAGAAACCCCAGAAAAATATAAATAGCATGGTAAAATATGCACGGTGCTATATGCAAAACAGCAGTTTCCACAGGAAGAGGAAATGGGTCTGAGAAAAAGGAGATGCACCCAATGAAGCACATGGGTTCCACAAGTGTTCTGTGCTGGGAAATCAGTAGGAGGTGCAGATTTGGACTCACTTGCTGCAGCTGCTGTTCACAATGCTGCTGTAAGTGCCTCCTCGGGGCCCAAAAGCTAAAGATGCAGGAGGAGGAGGAGGAGATGGAGAGGCAGGTGTCGGCGAGGGCTGTCGTTGTTTCAGGAAAGCATCTGCATTCAGGGTTTGCAGAGAGAGTTTATAAAGGTTGTCCGTAGCTATAAAGAGAAACACAGTTTCCTGTAGCGTTTACTTTAAAACAAAAGCCTCTCAAACTTCTGTCATCCTTGTTCCAAGTGAGGAATCAAGACAAAGGTAGCAATGGAAGAAGTAGTTCGTTCTCTATTTTCACCTCTTATTAGGCAGGTTTATTACCTATTTTCAGAGAGAGACTGTACTGCAGTAAAAGCACCAAGACAAACCTATTTCTACAGAAGGAAGAACCTTTCTAAGTGAGTACTGTGGAGAGGGATGACTTTGTTCACATGCAACCAAGAAGCTGACCCCACAAAAGGGACTTAACAGCACAACTAAAAAGCTTATAAAGGTTATAATCCTGTGAATCACTGAAGAACTGCAATATCAGCAGGATGGCCCATGTTCTACCCATGCAGTTTTCAAACCTCCCGGACTCTATCAGTGTGAGGCCTACAGCAGAAAACGGGAGCACAGCTATGCAGGGAGAAAAAAGACAGGAAGATCTATAAACAGGCTGAGCCTACCTACAGATATTCATTGCAGAAAAGTAATTCTGTCATCCTCTGGTGATTACTTACAGCTGCCAGCTTTGTGAAGAGGTACAGAGTCCCACTCCGGTGGTGGAGAATCCTTTTCGCCTTCTGAGCTGCTGGTGTTTCCTAGCTCCTGTCCAGAACTACTGGGGAGAAATTTGGCTAATACTGATGGCCTGCTGTCTGTTAACTTACTGTTTGGACCTATTAAAACAAAAGAAGAAAAGCAAGTCCATGGGTACTACACTGAACAGCTTTCTTCTCATACCAGACTTAGAATTAAGCACTCGGGAGGGGTTACAGACAACCCAATAAAACTCCCGAAGTTTTTAGAAAAAATAGCCTCATGCTACCTCTTGTTTTGGGGATGTTTCTTGATTTAGACCCATTTGTCAGAAGGTGCTGTGTAGACATCTTGGATGGAAAGGTTTTGCGCTGCTTGATTTCCAGTGGAGGAGTATAAGGCAATTCCAAGGAACTAAATGAAAACAGAGATCCATTTATTTGTAAGCTCTCTAAAGTGCTGAAGAGAAGACTTTATATACATATATATATGCAGAAGCCATACGGTCTTACAAAAGAGTAGTCTCCTGTAGCTTTCTCAATCTCAAACTCTTGCTCGTCTTCAAAGCTATTCATAAGTGGAGTTTTTTATTTCTCCTATATGCAACACGAACTCTTTCCTAGCCCAGTCTCATTTTCTACCCACACTGCTCCACACTTATTATGGCTCACTCACTTTCCATGAGTACCATTCATCCTGGAGCTCCAGGATTACAAAACTTGCTTGATTAGACAGAAGTAAACAACAGTAAACATCTGCCATTTTTCTGCTCAGGCCCATTTCTCCAGCTTGTCCAAGTCCCTCTGGATGACATCCCGAGAATTCCAAAACACCTGTCAATCGTGGCCTCTGAATACTGTCACACGTAATGAACTTGTCATTTATATGATAAAGGAAAGTAGGTACAGTAAGACTAAATAAGATGAGAAGGAGACTTTGCCATACAACATTTTCAGTATCAAGAATAACTAATCCTAGTAAGTTTAGTATTAATTACAGCAACAGGGAAAACACAAACCGGTACACCATGCCTCAGTAGGATTCCAGAATACTGTTTCAGAATGAACTAGGTAAGAGTAAGACCGAAGTTCTTCATTTTTCCCCTTTCTACAACCTACAATCAACCACCTGCCAGTAAGGGAAAGTAACTGGCAGCAGCCACAGCCTCCTTTAATAATATATCCAAGACTTTGATCTTACTCTATGATACAAAAAAGGAAATTGCATGGCTTTAATTTCACCAAAGGCAACTAAAGGCATTCATGTTAGCACTGGCTTGATGTGCTGCCACTAGAAGGTCCTCTAGAAGCATTAACACTATTTAATGTATGTGATACCACTTACGAAAAGCTTGGCATTGCTTAAACTTAATTTATTCGCTGGATTTTGTTCTCATTTTATTTAAGCACTGTATTCCCCTTAAATAATTTATTATTTACAAGTTTCTGATATTCCCTAATATCAGGAAAGCAGCTGCTTAAAGGTATCCGCTGTTGGCATTACTTGGACAGGGAGCCACCACAGTCAAATACACATACTTTTATTAATCCACCTTCCTTTCAAGCACGATGCCTTATCTACTACAAAGCCTTTGTTATGCTTACCTGGTTTTCACGTCTACAGGGTTTTCTTTCTTGATACTTGCTAGCAGTTTTTTAGTTTTCTGTTTTACCGGAACTATTTCATTTTCAGGTTTTTCTGGTATAACTTTTCCCTTTTGTTTTTCA
Source organism: Cuculus canorus (assembly GCF_017976375.1). Lineage (NCBI taxonomy): Eukaryota > Metazoa > Chordata > Aves > Cuculiformes > Cuculidae > Cuculus > Cuculus canorus. Next base: position 68,667,973 of record NC_071401.1, read on the forward strand.
GGTTCCTATAAAAGACATAACAATGTATTAATGTTCATGAGAAGTAAAGTCCCTTCTTGCATCACAACTTACATATAAACAGGGATAAGCAAAGAATGCTATCTGAAAATGTGCATTTTTGGAGCACAGAAGGTATCTTTTTACCACTTAGTGAGTACACCTATAAAACATGATATCAATTTTTTTCGTATTTGGAGAAACAGAAATTGAGCTATCCAGCAAATTCATGTGCTTCATGCAGATCACGTTTGCAAACACATAGTTCCTCAAGCCATGACCTCGAACGCTAGTCAAAAACATGCCAGCTCTGTACTGAGACTTAAATGCTTCTGTTCTGCACAGTCCAGGCTATCTAAAACAGGTTCTTCAACAAAGCAAAGAATATGAGCAATTTCAACATTCAGTTTATTATTTTTGAACAGTACTTCTAAGATTTTCTGAATATAGGTATAGTATCAAATAGCCATCCCAAAAAATGAAAGGTGATTTGCAAAAATTGACTTAAATGGTAACTTTTCATATATATTACATGGATTTCTTTTCTCCCCCCTCCTGCCTAACCAGAATCCCTATCTTTTCCAAAGCTCACATTTAAGATATATCAAAATTTAGGCTTAGTTTTCATCTCTTTGGAATTATTTTTACAACAAATTGGTTCCCTAGCACATGCTTTAGGACAAAATATTTTAAGACAATCTGACCACTACATAAATTGTTAAAACTTTCATTTATTACCTAGAAGCATGCAAGCCAAATGAATAAAATAAAGGCAGGGGTATTGTCAAAGGTAATTAAGTTAACTACCTGCTGACAAGTTACCAACAGTGAACAGATCCTTTGTAAATGATGAAATGCATGGGTTGAGCATACACCTCAATTATAAGGTAAAATTGGTGTCCACACTTTGGCGTTTTATTTGCAAACAGAATAGGCTACAGTCATTTGAGCAATGAAGCTGGTGAGGGGGCTGGAGAACAAGTCGTACGAGGAGCGGCTGAGAGAGCTGGGGTTGTTTAGCCTGGAGAACAGGAGGCTGAGGGGAGACCTTATTACTCTCTACAACTACCTGAAAGGAGGTTGTGGAGAGGAGGGAGCTGGCCTCTTCTCTCAAGTGACAGAGGACAGGACAAGGGGGAATGGCCTGAAGCTCTGCCAGGGGAGGGTCAGGCTGGATATCAGAAAACAATTCTTCACGGAAAGAGTCATCTGGCAGTGGAATAGGCTGCCCAGGGAGGTGGTCGAATCACCTTCCCTGGAGGTGTTTAAGAAACGGGTGGATGAAGTGCTTAGGGACATGGTTTAAGGGAGTGTTAGGAATGGTTGAACTCGATGATCCAGTGGGTCCTTTCCAACCTAGTGATTCTATGATTCAGGCACTTTTAGCCCTGAGACAACATGATTTAAGCATGTTCACACTCACAGAAGAGGAAACTTTATAAAGAAGCAAAGGCAAGGATTGGGAAAGAGCTTTTTAATTAATATTCCTCCTTCATAGGGTATTACAGTATATTAAAGTTGGGGATGGGGCGGGGGGAGGAGACTGTATTCCTGCTCTAACAGGTGACCCACCAGCTGCACAGGAGCCTCCCTTTATGAGCAGCACCGTACCTCTTTGAGAAGTGGTTCTGTATCTGGGTTGGAGGTTTCTGTTGTGGTTGAAGAACTGTCATCGTCTGCCAAGGAATCCTTCAGTTCATCCTCCTGTTGCTTTCCTTTCCCTCTTCTGTCCTTTTCTTCCCGTTTCTTCTGTGGCTTTGCCTTGCGCTGAAGTGTTTTCCCTTTCCCTAGGGAGATAATGACACTTCAGATTCTCAGCAGCAGTGATCCGAGATGGGCTAACCCACACGATTAACGCTCTGCAGTCTTGTCTATTATGATACACCAATTATTTACAGTCACTTCATACCAAATGCACACAATAGCATCAAACCTGAAGAACCATGATCTCCATCATTGCACTTAGGCTCCCAAGTCCTACCTCCATTGCCTATCTGTAGACGGTGGGCACCTGGCTACCTATAACTCTCCTCTGCTATGTTCCTGGCATTCCTTTTGAACACCTTAGAATCCAACTTGACAGTTTAACCATATAAAACTAAGTTTAAACATGAACTTCAGATGCTGGTACAAGCTTTATAATCCAAACAAATGAAGAACAGAAATGATCAGCACACTTGTCAGTTAAAAAAACCCAAAAAACCAACTTGCAGTGAGGCTAGAGCAGATGAGAAAAATCATGAACAGTATCTATCTAACAAAGACAGAAAAATCCCCAAAACTGAAACCTACACCCAAGTATACCTTCTCCCCTTGACATATTTTATTCTTCCAGAAGGTATTTTCTAAGAGCTATGACTAAGCCAAATGTAAAATAGTTTGGCTTGATACATTGAAGTGTTACTGCATTTCAAAACAGGTAAAACAACACGTTAAATTATCCAGGAGTTGTTTAATCAATTTTGTCAAAGCAATCAAAATATAACTAAATTATGCTACTTAAACAATTGATTATGTTTTTCCTACAATTTCTACAGGCTAACTGAAATGATGCTCAGTATAAGCTCTGATTGTAAAGGCTTAAGAACCTTCAAAATCAAGCCCAAGGTCTTGGCTTGCAAAATAGGCAGGATTAGCCTCCCACGGAGTAAGAAATTTATCAAAAAAAGGATCAATACAGAGAAACTGTGCGTGCATATGTGTGGAGCCATCAGTATCTTACCATTGCCTGTTGTTGTTCTCTTACAGCATGAGAACGTTCACAGTATTCTTATGTCTTTCATTACAGGTAATGTATGCCTGTACAAATATAATCTTTCTTCGATTACTGCCCTTCAGACTAAGCCTTCTCATTTATAAGCCCCACAGTGTCTGCGTACAGCTTCCAAGATGGACTTAATAGTTCACTCAAGAAAAGACTCAATTAACCTGTGCCGAATAAGTGGATTCAGCCCCTGCTGGGATTTGTACCAGCTCAAGTTGGAACTGAGTCTGGAAGCACAATGATAGCTGTCATATTTTATTCAGCAAAATGTCCCTGAGGGGAAGTTCACAGGAAAACATAAATTTGCCTTCAGTATTTTGGCAAATACCAGACACACAGCAAAGAGCACTTCCTTCAAGCTCCATTTTTTTTCAGACTTAATACCAATGTTGTCAGTATGAAGAACAAAAAAAAAAAAATCACTGGAGATAAAATATTCTTTTTAGTGTGAATGCAAACAAAAGAGCAGGGAGGGTTGGAACTGGATGACCTTAAGGTCCCTTCTAACCCAAACTTCTATGATGGCTATAAACTGAAGAGGCTCAGATTTAGACTAGACATAAGGAAGAACTTCTTCACAATGAGGGTGTTGAGGCACTGGCACAGGTTGCCCAGGGAAGCTGTGGATGCCTCATTCCCAGAAGTGATCACGGCCAGATTGGATGGGGCCTTGGGCAGCCTGATCTAGTGGGAGGAGTCCCTGCCCATCGCAGGGGAGCTGGAATCAGATGATCTTTAAGGTCCCTTCCAACTCAAACCATTGTACGATTCTTTGATGTTTTGTATGGAAATTTTCTAAAGTTTGGTTATTCCCGTTTTGCCTCAGAAGGATTTGTTCTAAAACCTGCTTGAAATTTAGTCTACATTCAGGATTGCTAAACAGTTTCACATTCATTGTTAGAAAACCTATTTTAAATGTTATCATGACACAAAAACATAATGTAAAGCAGGTGTTTAACAAAAACCCGATGCAGCCCCTGCAGCAGGCTGCCAGGATGCAAGAATTAGGAAACTGAAACAGAACACTCCAGAGACGGGAATCCTACACAGGGACATTATGCCAGCCAGTTTCAGTCCAGAGGCTGCTGCTTCTGTAAACATTTGTGACTGGCTTGAGCTGTTTCTCTGAAGACAAATATCAGTGTGTCAGTATGTAGATCCAGAGAGGTAACAGAACTTCCGCTGTGGTTTAACATTTTTAAAGAGGGCAAATAGAAATGGGTAAGATTTATTTGATGTGCTAAGCTTGTGAATCAAGTTATGGTTTACAGATAATGTAGGGCTTTTTTTTTTTTTTTAAAATAAAGCTTGTCAAAAAAAGACGTCTACATGCATATATCTGATTTATTTATCTGATATGATGAAGAAGTCACGAAAACTACCTGAACTGCAAAATATAACATTCTTAATATATTTTGCAATGCAGAATTTGTTTAAATATTCAAAATACCATCATGCCAGAGCACAAAGCCTCTGTAACAGGAGAAAAAACATTAATTTCTCTGATTGAATTTGTAATCAGGTGGAAGTTACAAAACAAGAAAGTAATGCCAAAAAGCGGAACCCATGTAAGTGATTAGGAACTAAATATTTCATCATTGTTTAAACAGCTTTTGAAATCAATAGATAAATCAATGCAAGCATCTATCTCAAGAAAACGTGTTGATAGTTGAAGAAATATACGGAAAGGTCTATCAACACTTAGGAGCAGCTGCTTGCCAAGACAATTTTCCAATACACAGACTGTGAGAAACTGCCATAGGTTCAAAAATGTTAACACAGGTACAGCACAGCAACGTGCTTTTGTAATGGTCCCCGCATACTGTTTGGCAGCTGCTTAGCACAGCAGGATTGGAGTGCAAGAGCTGGTTTCTTTTTAGGTTGAATTATAACCAGAAACACAGCCAGCCTTTTCAGGTACTCAGTATATGGATGGGATTGGTCCACTGGAAATCCGCTCCCATGAGGGTGTTGCAACCACACTACCAGTCATTTTGCTTTCTAAGACTACAATACTGTAATATTTGATAACATAGATGTAGTCTACGGAACCTAACTACAGTCTTGTCACTTGCTGGAATACCATTTAACCTTTATGAAAGAATGCCTGACAAACTGGTCATAATTTTCTTAATCTTAATTCCTTCAGCCACATACCCTTGTCTAAACTAATGGCAAAAAAGCCCAGAAATAAAGTAGCATATTTCAGCAGGATCCCAAACCCTCTTATCACTTCAGAGTCTCCACTTTGAACATCCAGTTGCATCATCACATCCATTCTGAACTATTTAAGAGTGTTCCGCTCATTACGCAATAACAGAGTGAAGCTCTTCTCTTTGGTGGTGCGTGATCATACAGACACTTCAGGCTTTATATGCCTTCCCACCATTCTTTTCCTTAACTTTACTTCTAATAGGCTACAAAGTATCTGTACTGTTCTGTAAAACAGTGTTATAAAAAAGGGAAAAAACACTCAGAAATGAACACATTAAGGTTAAATTAATAACCATGTAACTCTGGCACAACTGAAATGGATAACAGAAAAAGGATGATCAGAAGTTCTACTCTAACAGTGTTTAAAAAAAGGAAAATAACTAATATATAATTTTAAGTCTGAAGGTATCCAAGATATTAAATCCAACAAAATATTTTAAGCATTTAATCGAAAAGATGCATAAACTCTAACTTCACACAAGCAATGAATGCAACTTAAATATATGTGCTATATATTAATTTGCTGACCACTTGACATCGAGGATTTTCTACAACAGATGCAAGTCTCTGCACAACAAATTCCATACCCGAATACCATCACAGTTCACACATTTCTCTCTTCTTCTAGTGGGAGGTGTTCCCTGCCCATGGTGGGGGAGGGTTGGAACTGGATGATCTTTAAAGGTCCCTTCCAACCCAAACCATCCTATGATTCCTCCACTCCCTTTCTCCCTGTCTTAGTTATACACTCAGACAACTTCCTTTTCCTTTTCCCAAACCCCAGCCCCAAGTACATATGATGGAGGTGGGAGGGATGGATGCTAACTCAAAGGCAACCAAAAGCATCTTCCTTCTCCAGGGAGTCAGATGTCTAAATTTTCACACTTGCTTTCATCAAAACATTATAAAAATGCTGCAGGAATAATCCCCATTTATCACTGCATGGAGAACTTCACTGCCATGAAGTGAATAAAGGAAGTGTTCAAGACATGGGCACATAAAGAACGGCAGGCAACAGCTGAGAAGCTATCACTTTCCATACTATGAAAACATGACTTTTACAGTTGATTAAATCTTGTTCTGTGGATTTACATAATGAATCACCCTGTTAACAAAAAGTAGAACTACATTACCTTTGTTTTTTGCTAGTGGAGATGGGGGCTGCTCTGTAAACACATCTGGGGAAGGGGATTCTGGATGGTCAAAGTCTTTTTCCATAGTTTCTATAAGCCCAGTGAGATCTGAATCCTCTGAGCTGTGCCTTCTGCTGCCCTCACATTCAGCATGTGGCGGGCTGGGAAGTGGTAGCTGTGGCAAAGCGCTTTCAGTCTGTTGCTCTTGCTGCTGAGGCCCAGATGCTGGAGGTTGCTGGAGGGGCTGCTCTGTCAAAGCTGGTGCTGGCTGCTGTGTCAGCTGCTGGTTCTGCCTTGTCCCCTTGGCTCTTTTGCCTGCAGCATGAGTCTGAGCTGTGGCACCTGAATCCAAGGTAAAAGGGCCCGCTCTGTTCACTGACTGCACAGAAGCTGCTTGTGCTGAAGTCCTATTAGGTATGCTTGAACTGCTTTTGGATTTGATGTTTTCAACATCAGGTGCATTTCTATTGCTGTGAAGGTGTGCTGTTGCATTGTATTGTTTATGATTCCCTGCACTGGATCGTGAAGAACTGCTGGCTCCATAGATCCCTCTGGATGAATTGTGATTAGAATCTGATCCAAGTGCATTCAAGCTGGAAGAAAAACAAGCATTTAAATATAGTCTACAATGGCTCCATTCTTCCACATTAGAAAGGAATCACAGTTTCCTGTTCACTTGCTTACTGTACATACGAAAAAAACACAGTGAAATGAGACTCAACATATATGTTGGAGGTCTTTTTTTCGTTCTTTCTTTCCAAAAGGTGAATGTTCCTCACAATCACAAAAGCCATCTTTTTATTCAAGCGATCTTTTTATAAGTAGCTAGGAGAATCTTTATTCATTCATCTGTTCTAAAAAACACTATTACTTTCTTACTGGCCTTATGAGAAAAGAAGAAAAAGGGGAAGACATCCCACAAACCCTCTTAACATCCACTTACTTTCCGTCAGATGAAATTCCAACTATTCTCCTGAGATCGAGTGGCCTTCCCATATCAAAGGGAGGGTTTGAGGCCTCAAAGGACAAGCGTCTCCTAAATGGCTCCCATATTCCTTGAGCTTCTAGATAGGCTGTTCCAATTACCAAGAGAAAGAGTACACTGCAGAGAAGAGAGGTAGTCACCTAAGTATTTCTTAGTTTTGAGCATTTTAAGATTGATTAATCTGATCACACAAGACAAAGTTTGTATCTTGTATTGAAAAGCTGAAAATTGCACCCAAACTACAACTTTGTCTGACAGAAACGTAAAATACCCAAGTCTAGCATGATACATATATACATAGCTAACACTGACAATGGAAGGTAGATGCAAGCCTGACACGGAAGTGCCAAGAATATTAATCCAAAAGAGAGATATATAATTAAAATATTAAAATGATGGCACTCAAGTGATCAGCAGCTTTCACAGTTTGTTCGTGCAATTTCATTTTAAAAGCATAGACCCTCTGTGGAGAATTGTACTGCTGCCTAGAGAAGTCAAACTGAAGAGCGTTATTTCAAGGAGTTTTACATCTAGATGCATCTGCTGCAACACTGTGTTTAGGAGTTCTGCACTTACATAATACACTGCAGTGAACTATATTTTTGAATGAAGCAATAAAGCCACTGCAGAGACCTTCACTGCACTGCTATCGATTTAATCTTCTAACAGGTGGGAGTTTTGCGGGGAGGGGAGACAATGACGGGGACTAAACCTTGCCTTGCCTAGTATCCTAGAAAGATTATGAGAAAAGAACTCCAAATTAGCAACTTCAGGTTTTGTTCTTGTCCTTGTTCCGACTGTTGTTTTTCGAAGCCAAATGCATGCTATTTGAAAGTCTCACAAGACTGACAAAAACAATAGCATCACATCTCTATCAACCACCATGGTGCTACACAGACTCGGGATGAAGTGCATCACATTTTGGCGGGTTGGGTGAAGACACTTCCCTCTCAGCCCCATATAGCACTCCCCTTGTGGCACGAATGCTGGGCTCTGCAGAGGTTGTACAGGTGAGGCTGCAGCAGAAGGTCACCTTAAGAGCTTCTCCTCCTCCACCACCCTCTGGGTGAGGGCTCTATTCCCTTTATGTAAGCCAACTTTGGTGATTTGATAAAGGAACACCAATCTTAAAATGAAACAAACAGAGTAAATCTTGTTTTGTGGTCTTTTTAACTGCACTTTCTGGTTTTGGTGTGGTGGTGGTGATAGCAATGGTGGTTTGGATCTTTTACTTTTAAAAAAAATTACTATTAAAAAAAAAATATCAACAGCCTAAAGCGTTCAGGCCCTTTAAATTACAAGACAAATCAGTGTGAGGAGCAACACAGAGTGGGGAGTAACAGAGTCAAGGCAACCAAGAACAATCCCTCTTTCCACTCATGTTTTTCACACATATGCCTAGCTGACAAGTTCTTCGTGAAAAGGACTGGCTCCTTGTCATGTTTGTACATATTCGAGTAAGTTGGACTTCAAAACTTGGAGCCACAAGTATGGTAACAATCCAAACCAAGTGATTTAGGGAAGGCAACAATAAACACCACCATGTCAAATTAAAAACATGAACTAGACAAACCCTTAGAGCTGTTCATTCATAGAAATTAAGAACAGTTTTGCATCAATATGGAAGTATTGTTTTAGTGGCAACTAGCAAACCTCTATGTGATGGTATCCTAAAAGTCAGAGGCTGGCTGTGCTCAGAATCCTGGGAATATTATGAAATCTTTACATAAGACTCTTCTCTAGTTTGCTACCAAGAAGGATGTTTTGTACTTGTAGGAAAAATGTAGTGAGGGAGAGGATTAGTACCCTGCATTCTACTATAAATTCTAATTAACAAATACTGTACATGCCAAATTATCCACACAAAAAGCCCTACACTTACAAGCTCACATGCATTGTTCACTCTGTTAATAAACTAAAGAGAAACCAAGCTTTTACATTTTTGCAAATATACAGAAGAAAATCACTTAGTACTTACTCACCACTTTCCTGAGTAAAGCAGTGTTGGCTAGGAAACAAAATTTCCTAGTAACAGGAAAAATTCCCTTTCTTGAGTGACACTGCATTACTTAGGAAAGCGCTGAAGAGTCAGAAAGAACATGAAGCAAGCTGTTAACTTTATCTTCTCTATTTATTTTATCTATCTCTAGAAGGGAAAGCAGTCTAACCAAAACTTTATGTAATACAGTACAGTGAAATGGAAGAGCCAGTATCTTACTATGAACAAAAAATGCAGGAACATGACATATCTGCAACAATGCTTTGGATTTGCAGCACACAGAAAGACCACTTTTTCATCACAGACATCAATAGCACAAATTCATCTCACACCAAGATCTAAGTTTAACATTACCAAGGAAAACAGCATTTGTTGTTACTGATAAGCAACAATTTATACTGATTAGTTTTATCTGTATAAAGGCAGTGGGAAAAAGTGTTTCACATCCAAGAGAAGGGCAGGGACACATTGTTCATATCCTCAGATTTCAAATAAACAAATATAGGTAAGAGGTTAGACTAGGAAAACACAGTGGAACTTTCAACTCATATTTCATCCAGTCAGAGCTAAGTGTCTGCTGAAAAAAAAAAGCGGCATTAATATGCTACTATGTAACCTCCGAGTGTGCAGTGTTGCAAACAAAGCCCTTCAGGTTCTCAGAAATCCCATTATTAGTATCACCAGTTGTCTGTCACATACAAGGGGCAGCAAAGCTAAATTCATCCAAGGCACCTGCTAAGCTTATTACAGTCACTGTCTCATATCTCTGTAAAGTACAATACTCCAGAAGGATGCTTAAATTCCCATAGGAATTTATGGTTAGCAGTGCTTTAATACCTAATTTGATTCAAGTTTGGCTTCATTACTTATCAAAAAACCACATTACCAGGGTTATCTAGAGTGTATTATCATAGAATTGCTTGGAAAAGACCTTTGAGATCATCAACTCCAATCATCTCTGTCCGCTACTAAACCACATCCCTGAGTATCTCATCTACCCGTGTTTTAAATGCCTCCAGGGATAGTGACTCAACCACTTCCCTGGGCAGCCTCTGCCAGTACTGATAACCCTTTAGTTGCAGATATTTTTCCTGATGTCTAATCTGAACCTCTCCTGGTGCAACTTGAGGCCATTCCTTCTTGTCCTACTGCCTGTCCTTTGGGAGAAGATACCTACACCCACCTCGCTACAACCTCCTTTAAGGCCGTTGTAAACAGTGATAAGGTCTCCCCTCAGGCTCCTTATGCACTAAATACATATTCACTTCACTGTAACTTGCATTCAAGCAGTAGTAGTTTGTGCACAAACACTGATAAGATCAAACATACACACTACCTCATTATTCCTGAGATGATTATGTACAGCGCCAATTCCCAGTTGGGCCTAGGTAGCGCTTCTGCACATGTTGCTAACATGTGATATGGAAGGGACGCATTCAAGACAAACAGGAATTCAGAGCCTCCTATGGTGATGAATTTTAACTCGCGTATGACCCTGGAAGCAGTGAAATCGGGTGTAAACCTGAAAATAAAGTGAAGTGCATTAAATGTTGCCATATGAAGAGCACGAAAGTTTGAGATACTTTATATTATTCTTAAATAAAACAAACACCCTCCAATTACTACCTTGACTGGCATCCCAACTGAACATTTATAACAATCAGACCTAGTAGCACAACTAATGATCACCCACGCAATTAGCCTACAAATAATTATAAGTGTCTTTCAAATACGTTAAGATGTACCTAAATAAGTTGATCAACACCTATGACTAACACATCTGGTACTAGACTGCCCTTTGTCACGGTTTAACCCAGCAGGCAGCCAAACATCATGCAGCTGCTCATTCACTCTGCCCATCACAGTGGGATGGGAGAGACACCAAAGGTGGAGGGGAAGTAGAATTTGTGGGTTGAAATAAGAAGTTTTATAGAACAGCAAAAGAAGATAAAATAATAATAATAATAATAATGATAAAAAGAAGTATATAAAATCTGATGCACAATGCAACTGCCCCCCACCTGCCAAGTAACTGATGCCCAGTCCGTTACTGAGCAATGATCCTACCCCTGGACAACTGCCCCCAGGTCTAAGCATGACATTATACGGTATGGAACATCCCTTTGGTCACTTTGGGTCAGCTGTCCTGCCTGTGTTCCCTCCCAGCTTCTTGTGCACCTGCTGGCCAGTAAAGTATGGGAAGCTGGGAAGTCCTTGACTTCGCAACAACTAAAAACATCAGTGTGCTATCAACACCATTCTCATTCTAAATCCAAAACACAGCACTATACTAGCTACTAGGGAGAAAGTTACTCTACCCCATCCAAAACCAGGACACACCTGATACACTGTATGAAGATACATTATAGTAACTGAAATTAATTTCAGTTCTAAAATCTGAAGTGTTGACCATAACTGTTAAAAGAAATCTATGGATGCAGTAAAAAAATTAACAGCAGCTGTAAGGAAGCACTGGAACCAAACATTACATGAGCTATAAAGTTGTTAAAAAATTCACCTTTAAGACAGAACAGCATGCCTTTTCAAAAACACCACTACTATGCTCCCATCTGATCACAAACTAAGATTACTGCAGAAATACAAGTGAAGTTTCACTGTTTGCAGTATCTTGTACGTGCCCTTGCAGAACAGAAGCATCTTCTGAGCTTTTTAGATACTGTATTCTGAATAGTTAACTTTACAACCAAGCAGTTTGGTGCAGAGATCCTTTACAGTAAAATCTGACGGAATTAAACAGTCATTATCATTACAGGAACAGACAAAATATTCAGACTAAAATGCTGTGTGTTATGATAATAATCCTTAGACTAAATGCTCTTTCCTACCTACTGCAATGCACCAAAACCATGGATATCCAGGATATTGTGCATTCATAACCCAAATGAAGGAAACAGAATAGTGTTACTTTAAGTTTTTTACACAACTCAATAGCTTATACTTACTGGATAGTAACAAAAGTAATACCGTAGTCAGCCAGGAAAACTTGAAGTTATTAAATAATCAAATAGTGTTTGCAAGAAAAGAGAAAAAAATCATGCTTAAGGTGTATTAAAAAACCCCAAACACGCCAATCTGAAGTGTAAAAAAAAAAAAAAATAATCTCAGAATTTAGCCAACAGAATTTTCCTTTGAAATACAATTAGGTATCCAGAATTCCTAATGTGAGACTATTTAAATGTAGGATAAAACTACTAAAACCACTTACAATATGACAATGTCTTTAGAGGCATTGGCACTTAGTGCAAACTCATGACAGTTAACTACTTTGAATCCATATCCTTCACATGTATAGCCACTGATTTCCATGGTTTTCACATTAATCTGCAGCTGTCCTGTATTTTCCACTTTAAATGTTCTTCTCAGTGTGAAATTTGGTTCTTTGTATTTCATCTCTAGAAACAGACAGCAGAAAGTGGTTAGTGTTGTGCTAAACAGATATCCTTCAACGTATTCATATTCTACAGAAGACAGTTCTGTCAGTATTACACGAGGAAAGGGGACTAGCAAGGCCCGTGGAAATCTTAGCATAACCTGCAGGAACAGATCTCTGCAGCTAGATTCTCATCACTATAAAAGTAAGCACTTGTACAATTCTAAAGCATTCTAACTCATCAGGGAAAAAACCAAAGCCCTAAACCTCCGAGAAAACTGCTGCCTCATGAAAAATAATTTAAGCTGTAAAGTTCTTTCATGTATTGCTTATTGTTTTGGTATTCTGTGAGAAGTCCCAGCATGAGGAGAATTAAGACTCAGGTTTTTGTGTCCTTAAAATAATATCCATGGCTAAGCTATGGATAAATTACTAGCAAAAAAAAAAATCCCTAAACTACAACATGCAAGAGAAAATGACCACGTGTTACCTGAAATTTTCTCACTCGTCCCTCAAAAAAGCAGAATAATCTCACATATTAGTTAACATGACACCTTACAAATAAGTCTGAAAATCTGCAAAGTAACCAAGCAGTTTTTAATACCAAATAAAACTAAACCTCTTTTACCAGTTCCTTCGGTAATACAGGTAACTTTTAGCTTTTCCTCTTGGGAGCAAGCCTGGCCCACAGAGGAGAAAACCTCTGACTCCAGAGTAGAATCTAGACAGGCTTTAATTTTCTCTAAAGAATGTACTCTAATTTTTTCCATGCTGGCTACGTACATACTGATTATGAAGGGAAAAAAATATACAGAAAGTTGCATGCAGTTTGACTTAAATTCAGGAACTGGAGTATATCTTAGTAAATGCACTAGGAACTTCACCTCTATCTTGAATTTTAGTGGATGAAGGGCTTTTATTTCACCTTTTGTAATTTTCACATTAAAATGAAAACTCAAATATTTCTTTTTCTGTGTGAGTGAAAAAGCAATTTTAATGTATTTAAAGGAATTAAATTTCTGATGCACTAGAACATGGGAAAAAAAAATGTTTTCACACATTTAAAGTTGTACACATAGCTCATGGTGCACAGTAGCTCACGAAGTACTCACTTTCTGAGCAGTCTTTTAATAATGCTTCTGTGATTTTAAAGCGTAAAGAACTTCCTGGACCAGGAGGTTTGCCTGCAACCTTCAGACTCTCAGTTGTTCCCTGTCCTTGTACCATTATGGCATCTATTACAGTCAAATTATTTCTGTGTACAAAGAAAAAGGGGAAATGTTCATAAAACGATTATGCAGTCTATTGGTCCTGCAAGCCTCTCTACAGACTAGAAAAGTTATATCCCAAATGTGGAGGACAGAAATACAAGCTTTTCCACAGATAATTCCCCACAATATGGAAGTAACTAGCATGGGGTCTCAAACAGTGTGTGCAAGACAAAAACCTAGGGAATCACAACATAGTGTATGGATAAAATACCCAAAGAAGTACTAGCTAAAAGTTCATAATTTCATCATCACATTAATGTATCACATCCGATACAGAAGTGAAATAGTTACTCAAACAGAGTTCTTCACTAGAAAGATTGCTTGCATTGCAGCTTCATCTTGCAAATGGCGTCTTTAACTATAGTCCCTACTTTCAAGACAGTGTAGTATCTATTTAAGCATTCAAGTCTCCTGGTATAACAGTGGATTATGTATTCATATTAGAAAGTATGTACCGAACAAATGGTTTAACTGTTGTAAAATATATCATGATTACATTTAAATTAAACCTTTCCCTTGACACATGATTCTACAGTTATTCTCGTAAAAGCGATAGTTTCTTATTGGTAGCTGATCACAATTATGATCTTTATAAATAAAAAAAAAAAATCAGAAAAACTCACACTTATTTCAGAAATATATATCATACCTGATAACAATTAATGAAGAAACAGTTTTATTAAGAACTGGAGTGAACTTTACTTTGACAGACTTTCTCTCACCAGGTTTTAATATTAGGCTTAAAACTGAATGACGAGCCAGGCCCTTTGTAAATCCCATAGTGCTCTGCAGTGGTTGGACCTTAAGAGAGTGGGGAACACAAGTAACACTTCTAAAAACTGGAAATTTTTACAGGTATTTGACAGAAATTATATTATTTTACCTAGAAAATCTTTCTTATCATAAAGAAGTGTACGACCCAGCAACATACACTGCTTTTTTTTAACCAGAAAGTCTCCCAGCACAAGAATTTTCCTAGTTACTAGTAAGCCATCTGCTTATTAAGAAGCAGGACACAGTAATACAGACCTGAGCTAAACTATACACATAGACAAAAAAACCCTCTAGTACAAGAAAGAGTTCAGAAGGTTTTTAAATGTATATTTTAAACACCAAATTAGCATTGAGCCATTATGTAACATTTTCTACCTTCAAATTGTTCTGATGTTAAAGCATTTTTAGAATACTGCTTTTCCTAAGTAAAGGAAAAAAGGGAAAACACAAAACTTAAAAATAGAACTATTGAGAGAAGCATAGTTTGATAATCTTGCCTTTACACAGTGTGCAAGCATCAAATTGCTAATCTAAAACTAACTACAAATGGAGGGTAAAAGGCATATATTTTGGATGAGAAAAGAAAGCGTTCAAGGATGTGGCAAGCTCTATATGAAAGAGGACATGCTTAAAGTTGTCCGTAAAACTCAAATCATTTAAAATAAAGAACAACGGAATGGAAAACTCAATACTTTGCTAATTTTGGAACTACCAACCACTACAACAAAGAAAATAATCTTGTATCAAGTAACAGAATAAATAAATACATTTTCCTGTAACTTCTGCAATTCTACTCAAACCTACGCACACAGAAAAAGCGGCATTTTAACTGTTACATTTGAAGAAATACTACTTTTCCTAATTCCCTGAAAATATCCAACAGAAGCATCATATTTTACACATGTACTAATACCTAAACATTAGGTAGAAGAACATTAGGTGAAGACATGTATGGCTAAAACTCCTAATAAAACATTAAAATATCCAAATTTAAAAATCTAAAGTATTTATTTAAATACTTACGCAATTTCTGAAGACTTGGAACTCTAGAGTCCTCAGATTGAAATTAGCTGGCTTACTCAAATTAAACCTGAAACAGACATGTGATATTTTCTTTTCCCTCTCCCGATCAACGAAAATGACGACATACTTGCACTTATGGATCTCAGCACAAATCAAAATCATATGGTAGGACTCAAACAATATGCAGTTGAAATGGCAATTTGATTTGTTTTATTCCTCCCACCCCATACTTTAAGTTAGGGAAGAAACAAAAAGGGTTGCGTTCAAAGGTAACAGCCCAGATTCATTTCTCAACTGGGCTAATGATTCAAATTCTTGAAGTGGCTAGAACTGTAAGTACTAACATTTTGTAAACTGCATTTAGCAGTAAAGTGAGAATGGCCTAACTACTCTGAAGCAATACTTACCGTTCTAACAGTTTATCAACAAATGTAGATGGGTTAGAATACAGGGCTACAGGAAGGAACTGAACGTACACAGGAACATCAGCTGGATTTTCTAAAAAAATTTCTTCTTCCTATTCAGAAACATAATTTTGGTAAAGTTTACGTTGGTGCAAATGTAACTAGAAACAGCTATTAAAAATGCAGTCTCTACAAAATGATACTATCAACAAAATAACTTACTGATGAACTGTTCGTATTGGTAAGAGGAAAGCCTAGGTGGCGTGGTGAACTAAGGATGGAAGGCCAGGTCATTTCTGCTGTAACTTTCAACCGGACATCCTTCTGAAGATCTGTGTCTACTTCAAAAAAAGCATTCAGTCTGGAGAAATAAGTTATAAAATTTACTTTACAGGAGTAAAATAGGAAGAGCCTGAAAAAAGCAGAGTGCTTAAAAGCACCCTGAAAACCACATTAGTTTGAGAAATAGCATGGTATGCTGTATTTATATACAATTAAAAAAAACCCCACTGAGCTCTGCCCATAAACACTGCTGTTAAGAAGTGCAACAGAAACTACCAAAACACGCTAAATGAGAACAACCCAAAGATTCTAAAGATGTTCTCTATTTAGGTACTGTTGCCAACATATATCCATTCCACTTTCTGTTATGGCCTATTTATGGATAAAGGCAAGCAGAATTGTGCTAGGACTTAAGCACTGCATCACAAACCCTTCAGTATTTACATTTCTCTTAATTCACTTCTCTGTGGGCAGTGAGACAAATTTTATCTTTCATTAGGAAATGCCTAGCTCTTATTACCGCAGAAACAAAATGTGAGAAGAACTGAGATTCAGATCAGTAAGAAAAACAACCCAAAATATATTTGATAATTTGTAAAGGTATAAGCAGTAGAAAGGAAAAATATCAGTTCTGCTATAGTCTGTTCCCAGCACAACATCCAGCCATCCACTATCCAGTAAATGTTTTGTGCCTACAAATGTAATGGAGAGTAAACCTGTACATGTACTCTAACTGCAGTAGATACATGGAGTATGTGTCTGGAGTCCTGTCTAAACCAAATGTCAACCAGCACATTTGGCACCAGCTACTGTATCTATCAATGGATGAAGTTCTCCATAAAGCAATCTTTAAACCAGATTTGATGCCTTTTCTCAAAAATTCTCCATCGTGGGCCGAAACAAGACTACGAGTACTTAGTCTTCTCCAGTCAGCAAAACAGATGATACACTAGATTTCAAACCTTGAGAAGTATTTTGGAGAGAATCCACATGCCCAAGTCAGAACCCCTCTGTGTTCAGAAGGAGCAGGCCGTCCTCTGCTGAAAGCTACCTTGCACAGCTGGTTAATTCTAGCTCTCTTTAAAAGCATTACATATTCTAGATTATAAGTTGTATTAAAGGATCTCTATTCTACCTAAAACTGCTCTTTATTCAGAAGTAGTTTTAAAGAGAATTTTCCTTTACTGTACTCTTTCTGTAGGTAATAGGACACTCTTGAAAGTTACCAGCGTGGCTAAATAGAGAATTCTATTTAGATCACATTTGTTCAGGATTTATTACTACATCAGCAACAGAACAAAAAAAAAGTGCTAAAGGAGGTATGATTTGTTACTGTTTAGCTACATACAGTCTTTTTGTTTTATGCAAATATACATAACTTTTTTGAAATGGTAGTCTGGATGCTATCATCACAAAAGACACATGCACTTACTGTCAATGCTGAATTAGGTCTTAGAGATTAAATACTTCTATGTATGAGAAGGTAGATGTCTAAAAGGTACATAACAGCCTACAGAGCACGACTTTTTATAAAAATTAAATAGCAAATCTGAAGGAGATGAGAAACTGAGAAATACCAGACAGTGAATTCACTGATAATTCACTGAAATGTAATAGTCTCGGAAGAGCAGCAGTAGAAAAACTTGTGAAATCTAGGAGGGATACTGAGGTTACTACTTTAAAACAAATTACACAGGAATGCTGCACAGAGTAATCTGGTTTAGGAAATTTTTGCAGAGTAGAGAATGCCTTTCTGTTGCCATCTTTTCAAGAACTGCAGCACACTCCAGCAAATACTAACTTTCAGTGTTGTGTTTGAAATTACTGTTTTTTAACTTCTAAAATGTTCACTTTAAAGGGTATGCAGAGGTTAACTCATTCCTTCTCGGCCCCCTTTCAAAGGGCACTGCAATATTAAAATCCCTGCATTTTACAGGACACGTAAAAGTTATTTAGCGATTTAAGGCCCAAGAAAGCAACAGGCATAAAATTCTTACCTATGGCTTGAGCTTTCTTTTATATCTGTCCATTCCTTGAATAAGTTCTCATGCAAATCCCAGTCAGAATCCCATGTATCTTCTTGCATTGCTATGCTGTGCTGAACTTTAGATTCCGCTTTAAGAAATAACATTTTTTAAAAACTCTTCATGTAAAAACATTGTTTCAGGAAACTTTTTATGAACAGTTTCATTAAGAAGTTAAATCTTACTTACATTTAGATACGAAAGGCAATCCTACATAACAATGATCTCCACATTCTAAACTGGGATCAAAATAAATATTTGCAATCTGCAAAACAGGTAAGAGCAGATCAATCAAGAAACTGCACAGTAAATCTAATGACCAAAGTAAAAAGAAAGGAGATTTCTGATGACCACAAAAATTTAACATATGCTATATATAAGAAAGAGATTGTAAATATGTAGAAATAAGGCATAAACAAACCTTTGATTTTTTCCCTGGCTCTAAATCATCTTTATTACTTCTTAGCCTCTTATAATAAAACCTCACATCTTCTGACAGGGAACGGATGTGTTGTAGTTTCACTTTCTGAGAAAAGGAGTTCATGATATTCAGGCTCTGGTGAACTACTTTCCCCTAAAGAAAAGAAAGAATTAAAAATGTCTGCAGCACATGCATTTTCCCTAGCGTATTTATTTATTTATGCAGGCTGGAAAAGATCACAGTAGAGAAATGTTAAGTTAATATTTTTAACTATGCTATCTTAAAAAAATGTCACTTGTAAAAATGCCACTGGTAACACTTCAAGGTAACTTTCTATGAAGCTGTATTCTTTCCTTCTTCTTCTTCCAAACACAGTTCATCCCTCTTTCGAAAATTAAATACAACTTAAGTGTCTTGAAGAGCTAGGACAACAGTTCTGCTTTATGAAATCATGCAGAAGTACTAGAGGAAGAAAGGCAATAGCAAGCTTCAGAGGGAAACAAGTTTCTTGCAAGAGATCTAGCACATAGTTGCTAGTAATTAGAAATAACCTGTAAGGAACAGTACAGTGAAGCTGCAGATTGCAAACGCTACAGATGACAGAGGGCATTTAAAAACATAGGTACAATCCTCCTTCCCACTTCCAATGAAATTAAAACACCAGGCACTAAAATTACAACATTTGAAAAGGAATAAGGGCAATTTCCCCCCATCCCCCCCACCTTTATACCCTGCCTCTTCTTCTGAGCCAAACATTATTCTACCTTTTAAGCACCGAACATGTAGTTTAATTCTCAATCAGAATTATTGCAGCACTCAAGATGCCCTCACTTGCATATCAATGATTCTATGGCCATGTTTCTCACCTTATCTTAAGCCTCAACCCTGACAAGTCCAGAGTAAATGATAAAAAACCCAAACCAAAACAGACAAATGGGAGGTACATCTGAGCTTCACCTAGTTTTCCTGTGAGTAACAAAGCTGCCTTCAATTAGGCAAGATAGAAGTTTGTTAAACTCAGTAAAACACTGTTCATTTGTTCTACAAAGACCTTTATGTAGTACTTCAACTTGAAACAGATACAGACAGAAGACTTTACCCATCAGTAAAAAAACCCACAAAACAATGTTATTTAGCACACAGGCCCTCAAACATGAGTTTTGATCACGGAAGAGTTAATAGAGATGGCACTGTGAGCTAAAAATGCTTTATGAAGTAGAAGTCAACACAGCCTAGATCTGTTCACTTCAAGACACTGACCTTTACCAGACCTGTATACACTGCTAGTGTATCGTTGACAAATTTCTACAGAACACCAGCAGGCTTAGGTGCAAAGACACTAAAATTATGGAATGGAGAGCACTGGGAACCAGGCAGCTGCAGCAGAATTACATCCTAGGCATGAACTGAAAAGCAAGTGTTACTGAAATTGTAGCACCTAGTTATTCCTGGATATTATAGCTGTCACATTTCTCTTCCAGACACTGAAACAAGAACAACTAATGCTTTTTACGATTATTTTCATAAGTAATGGAGGCATTACAGAAAAACTAGATGCAAGAGTATCATGAATTCAGTGATCCCAAGTTTAGTTTGAAATTAATCCAAGTAAAAAGAAAACTATGCTGTCAATGTTCTCGATTTTCAAAAGAGCTATGTGATTAACCAACAGAAGTAATAAGTGAAGTTGACTACTCTGAAGAGCTCAGAGCTTGAACACAGAAAACAGTCTAGAATTTTGTCAAAAGTGATAATTATATCCCAAATCTCTACTCTCAAACAAAACGCAGGAGCCCAAAGTTCCCCTGAAGAATAATTAGGTGAAAATATTATCAGAAAACAGCAGGAAGCCAATAAAAACCACAGCAGTCTGGGGATGCGAAAGAATCATGACAACAAAGAAGCTATGTCTTAGAGGCTGAGAAATACAGGTGTTAAAAGAAGCAGTACCTGCCAAAACAAAACAGAAGAAAACAAAAAACCTCGAGCTGACCAAGACCTTGAGCATATACTGAGATACACTGAGAAGCAGTTTAGCCATTCCAGATAGAACAAAATAAAGGGGGATTAAAAAAGAAAAAATACTTTTTTATGGCCCAAAATGGAACAAGATATTTCAAGGAGGCATTCAAGAGAGACAATGATCTTGCCAGGAATTAGGATATATAAATTAGGATACAGAATATAGAAATTGCTTTATCCTTGATGAAAGAGAGGGAGACAGACCTTTAAGTTATTTCAGTTTATCAAAAATTTATGGAGCAGTTCATAGATGAAGTTACAGATATGGTAGTCAGTGTAATAAATATCCATATAATGCTGAGGCAATACAGTTAAATAGGAACCATAGATCCTAAAGACAAAAAAAATAACAAGCAATCTGTGCAAGGCAGGCATGACCATTTGACCTCAAGAATAGCATGACTCCAAAACAGTTTGTGAAGTGCGAGATCAGAAGGGAGATGGAATGGATAAAGGGACAAATGTAGCAATGACTTGCTAAAGTCCTACTGACTGACCTCCTTCTGCTGGTGAGACTTTACTGCATTACTTTTTATAAAAAAATGCCATTTACCTACCAGACTGAGGTAAAGCATTATCTACCAGACTGAGGTAAACCCTAAAGAGCCAGCAAAAAATTACTATTTAAGAGTTCACAAATTGTAAGATAAGCAGGAGATACTATGGATCTAATTGGAAAAGGAGGTAAGAACAGGCTTTATAACAGGTGCTCTACAAGACTATGCAGGACAGACAAGGACACAAAACCCATTTCCAACATGCAAGGAGTCAGTTTTATCCTTTCAGAGAATTGCCATCTCTACCTCCTTTTGCTACTTCCCCTCTCAACTTTTCAACAACCTTCCCTATGGTTTTCCATCATATTACATTCCCTGTTCATCAGAAATTCACATAAAGTTCAGACTTAAATGAGATACCAACTGCAAGTTAATATTCCTTGATTGCCCATGCTTCTATGGTTATGCTGAATGCCAAGTGAGAAGGAAGTACTATCTGGTTAATAGCTCGCTGCTTGAATCTGTAGCCCTGAGCAAAGAAACTGCTCTCAGCCCTCGCTGAATAAGCAGGGATGAAAACAGCCATTACATATTTTTGCAGAGCACTGTAGATGCGATGTACACAGCTTTCTTGCTTTCCTGTTTATGTACTCCACACCATGTACCCCTGAGAAGATTTACTTTCAGTGTGGAAACAATATAATAATGCTTCCACAGAGATCAAGGACTCCCACTGAAACATCAGTTTATTAGCTGACTTTGTCTTTGGTATTACACTTCATAAACTTGAAAAATGCATTTGTGCAATTTCATCTCTCTCTTACACTTGGTGCTAAACAGACGTGAATTGGTAACCAACAAGTGACCACAGCTACATTAGAATGAAGCTGCAAAGAATAAGGTTTGGAATCATATCAGGATTGTAAGATCCTATTCAAACAAGCAGTCGAGGAGATGGGGGGGGAGGAGAGGAATAAAAACCAGCAACTAATTGAATCATCACAGTTCAGCAGCACAACCTCTCCAGTAATTTGACGTGCAGCAATTCAAGACAATATTTTCTCTTGAAAATGACAGACAAATAAAAAAATATAGCAAGAAAACATTTAATACTATGACTTAACTCTCTTACCGGAAAAGAGGGTGGAAGAAAAATGTGTTTTGGGGAGCAGGTGAGCGAGCCTACAGCAATCACTGCCTTCACTGGTATAGTTAAAATCTGGGGGGGGGAAAAAAAACAAGGAAGGTCTAGGAAAAAAAATACTTAAAATTTCAGCCTTTAAAACTTCCATAGAATATCAAAACTCTGAAATTCTACAATTAACGTCGTCTGGGTTTATACACATGGTGAAAACACTGAAACATGAACTAAAATTTCAGCACATCATCATATTCAGAACATTCACTCATACTGTGGGGAAGCACACCCTTTCTCAGTCATATTTAGCACCACTCTACATGGAACACCAAAGCACAGGTAAAATATAAGCTCCACAATTGAGCCTTATACAGGTCTCAGTCAAGTAGGGCTTGCTTTGTTGGAAAACAGCAGGATAACATCTTCAAAGTAAATGAGTGTGAGGGAAGAGAATAGACTAAACTTCTCAAACAACATTAGGAATCATGGTAGGATCTTGAGATAGATGTAGACTTAGAAAAAGAAATATGGAAGAGATGCCAATGAGATCTTTCCTATGTATCATTAAAGCTACTAATACAGGTAGACTAACTTGTAAGAACAAAAAAGAGAATAAAATGCTTCAGATTCTATAACTGAAAGGTCATATACATGCATGGACATATTAAAAATAAGCTTAAAATCTCAGATAACTGGCAAAAATCAGTAATTTCATATTTTTCAGTAGCTTCATTAGAACCAGAGAGTAAGATATATAATCTGACTTCATTAGAATGGTGCGTCACACTTCCTTTGCTCTACATCTATCACCCAAAGATTTTAAATAAAGATTCCATTACGTATCAGAATCTCTCTTTCCTGCAAAATAATTTCTTAACAGGAAAGGCATATGAAGTTGCAAGTTAACTGGTTGTTCTTCTCTCCTTACTAATTTTAGTGTAAGAACTCTGTTTCATCAACTGCCAGCAAACTGCAGTTTCTCCAAAACAGCTTCATGTTGGGTTTTGACAGAAAAACTATCTGAAATTATAGCTCAATTTCAGTAACTGACAATGTACCAATCAGCACATTGTCAGTAAGCGTTACGCCAAAAGATCCATGCATTGATGATATGAGGTTGTGTCAAGTCATTGAAGAACCCATACCTCAAAGCATTAGGTCAGATTTAAATGGATATTTCTGAAAGCCAGGAGAAAATCATAATGAAAGTCATTCTTTGTTCCTCCAGAGAAGACAGTACAAGCAGCATTACCATCATTTGATGCAGGGTTAACTTGTAGAGGTAACTTGACCTCCAGAGGTCTCCTGAACCTCAGCTTCAACCTGATATTGCAATTTGTCCACTAATACAACTCTTAAAATATGACAATTAAAAAATCAAACAAATTATTTGGGCAACACCCATGAATACACAACAAATGTACCTCATAATCTGTCGTGATTTGTACAGCTCCATCGTGAATTCCTTCAAGTTCCTTTGCTATTAGTTTCACTCTAAACACAGCATAATAACCTGATGCTAGTATCACCTGTAAAAGGCAGAGAGCCAGTCATCCACTGTATTCCATTAAACAAAGAAATTTCACTAAAAACATAGACCTAACATTGTCTGATTTCTTTAAACTGAAATGAAATAAATTTGAAACAACTGTCACTGATAAATAAAAGTCCAAATACAAGTTACTAACGCAAAGTTTGCCTGTTCTTTAAGGTGATAAATTCCACTCTTCCCAGATAAATGATAAGCGCCATCTGAGGGCATGGAGGCTACTGCTTCTGAAGTTTCCTCTTTCAAAATCTAACCAATCTGAACACAATATTGCTTCTAAAAATATACTTTTAAAATTCTATGTGATTTATCATCCTCAAATTCAAACAAAAATTAAGAATTCTTATCCTCCCTTCCCCTTCTAAAATGTACCTACAAGAAGTTACACAGGTTCGTCTCCTTTTCCCCTCCTAGATCTAGCTTTAAGCCACAATTCAAATGATTACTTACTGAAGACTGATCGGATGCACTAGCATTTTGTAGTTCATGGTGGTTTGCAATTATCGTCGTTCTGTTTCCCTTTTCGGTTGTTAAAAGTTCTATGGACAAACCATCTCCTATAATATGCCAACTTCTTACAGCCAGCTTAAAAAGAACAAAAGGTACTGTTTTCAGCAACAAAAACAAAGTAAATTTTTTAAAACGCAAACTAAAAATAAATCCATCCTCACCTCTATCGGATTGCTGTTGATGACCACAAATAAAATGCTGGCAGCTTCTGTTGCACTCAATATGCCAAAATCTATAAATCGTTCCTCAGTTTTTGGAGGCAGTACAAAGTACTGGAAAGACAGATAAAGGTATTTTAGCGTAAGTTAAATATAATATGTGCTTAAACTCTAACCTCATTAACAAATGCATTAATACGTCTAATACAGCAGTATCATGACAACCTCCAAGTTCTACTAATTTTCTATGTAAAACTAAAGGGAAAAAAAATGCTTTTTCAGCAGTAACTGAATCTGTTTTTAAGGAAAGAACTGGTAAAATCATTTTGAAATTGAAAAAGCCATCATCCTGTAGAAGTAGAATAAAGACTTAAAAGCAATCCTATGAAGCCTGCCTCTAATTAGTCTAAATAAGCTAAAAAAAGGAAAATACTTACATCTAGAAATCCTGTGTATGCTCGGACAGGTAGGTGAAATTTAGAAGCATTGGTGATAAGTAAAATATTGTTATCTATATGAACAGATGATGTGGAAGGCATAAAATGAAGTGTAAAAATATATCTGGATTCATTAGGCGGAATTAAGACTGGTTTACTGAAGTTCTGGACCTAGATCAGTGAACAATGAAGATCAATGTTACGATTTAACAAAGTGCAGCACATTTAAACATCTACTATTAGGTAAAAACATTCACTGAAATGGAGCTTACTTTAAACATTGGTTTTGCTTCTTCTGGTAACACAACATCATGTATGAGGACTGCAAAACTGAATGTGTTTGTTAGATAGATTGGTCTTTCCACAGAATCAGCAGCACTGTCACGGATGTGAAAAAGCGTGGCAGCATGATCAAATCCTAAATATCTATTAAAAGAAAACAGTATGAGAAAAATGAAGACCTCCCTCAAACAACATTTTTTTCTTACACAAAAAGAGTATAATTCATTCAGTCCAACAGCCAAAAAGGTACACAACCCACTGTACGATGAAACTATAGTATTAGCATTACAGGCACATTGATAATTAAGTAATTCAAATGAGATAAGAAAACATGTGAATCAGCATAGTAGGAGGAGTAAAAGTGAGTGTTGGAGTATTCAAGATAGTTCGCAAATAGCATGTGTTTGTTATTAAGTAAATCAGGCATCTGCAGCACAAAAGTTCTGATTCTTTGCTTTTAAAGTACTCTGTTACTTCTGTTGACAAAGTAGCACTCCATTTCAACAATAATTTTAAAGTCAATTTAGCCACATTTTGTAAATAAATAGCAAAAAATACAGAAGTATTGACAGTTCCTTCAAAAATTTGCTTAAAACAAAAAATATTTTCAGTAACCTGATAAAACAGCAAACGCAAAACTGAAAAAATTTCCAATACTGCCCTTTAAAAATGTCTCACCTGCAGACTTCAACTGCTCTGAAAAACGACTCGCTAAGGTCACTTTGAACACAAGCCTTGAAAACAGTTTATGCAGGACTAAGACTACTCATCTACTACTGCAAAACCAGAAAAATTCAAATGAGTAATCACAGTTTCAGTTGAGGAGCCAGGTTCAGAAAATGTGGGTATCACTTCTTTATATCCCTTCTCCCCCTAAAAGGCTGTAGTCCCTGCTACATTAGCTAATATACAGCACTAAGTTTTTGAACTATGTTCAATTACTGCAAGCTTACCCATCCAACACTTCCGCTTGATACGGTATTTCAAGTTTGGAGTAGCTCTTCTCTTTCGCTTTGACAGTTATTTTCCCAGAAGACTGTGATGCTTTTTTTGCTTTTGATGCTGTGCACACAAGAATGTATGAAATTCGTTAAAGCAGACAAGAAAATGATCCATTAGGTTTGACTAGCACGAGTGGAAAAATAAAAGCATAGAACCAGCCCAGAGATGAAGTATCACGGAAGAGAAAAATGGATTATAAGGGAATTTCAATAAGCAACGGATATGGAATAAGTCTAGGAAGTAAGAGATCTGAGTTCCGAGTTCCTCCCCCTTAACACCAGCTAGTTGTCCTGCCTGAGTCACTAACCTTATCTGTGACAGGGAAGCCTGTTTATTCCTGTCCAATAAGTAACTTGGACATGTTTAGAGCATAATTCAGATCCCAAGCTGAATTCTCCCCCAAGGTAATGGAATACACCTGTCCCTTCACAGGAGGGAAACTAAAGATTGCTTGGCTTCTCCCTTAGAACTATCAGTTGAGCAGGACTTTGGGCCAGAAACACAGCAACATTTTAATAACTAAGAAATCAAAGACATGCTAAACTTCACAGAAATAGAGTGAGAATCCATGTGAGAACCCAAGCTACACAAGCCCCACGAATGAAGCTCACAGTTCTGCTCCAAGATCACAGAACAAGTAATGTTATCCTGGTATATGAAGCTGCCAAAAAAGTCAAGGGATTTAAATACTATCTAGGAGAAACCACCAGCACTTAAAGCCCCTACATATACTAGGACACCTGGAATAGCAAACATTTAGGGCTGGTTGCTTCACTGAAAAGAATTTACCAAGTCAACCCCTTAAACACATTAAGCAGCTTGGCTGGCTGATCTTCCCCCAGCTACCATTTCAGGATCTACCACATATTAGTTAGTAGGTCCTCGTATAACAATTCCCTCCAGCTCCAAAATCTGAACACATTATCACTTCAGGTTGACAGAGTTCAGCTGTTTCAGAATTTATTTACAAGCTAAACCATACTTCACTGATCTTACAAACTGTAAGCTATTAAAAATCTAAAGTGCTAATCAATAAGAACAATAAGAATCAACCCTCTCCTCTCTATCCATACAACTTCTAAAACTATGTCTACCTGAAAAGAAAAACATTGCATCTATAAACTTCCATTTCTAAGCAATCCCAGCAGAGAAACTTACAGCACCAACTAGTACCTTAAAGAAGTAACATCTGAGCAGGTCAGCAACATTCTGACAGTTGATTAAAATCTCCTTTAAAACCGAGGTGCCTTTCTACAAAATGTCAGCATAATATTTATGGTCACACTACACAGGAGGGAAATGACCCAGCACTTCTTTCATAAAAATATACATGAAAGTCCTTGTCAGCATACATAACGTCTTTGTAGAAAAGGTGAGTGTAAAAGGCGTTTCCACCTTTGCTTCCATTTTTCTTTAATATGAATTCAAGGCAGCCAAACAAAATAAGCCAGCTTTCACAGTAAGGTTCTCAAGAGCATGACAGAGCCCTATTTATATGGGCAATCCAAAGTAAAGTGTTATTTTTTATAAATAAGATTTTGGACTTTTTTTTTTTTCTTTTTAAACCTTGGAAGGACCAAAGGACAATCCAAGGGATATACTCTCCTCTGATATATATAACCACGAGGAACACATGCTGGTTTCTTAGGATTTCTCAGAAACATTTGTGTATTTAGACTAACAATACATTTTAAATAATTAGCGTCTTAACATATGAACACTGCTTATGTTTAATTGAAAACCAATGTTCAATTTTTATACACACACATAGGAGACTGCTTAAGAATTCCCTCTCCTCTCATCAGTATGTACTAGTCTTAGTTGCTTGTGGACTGTGATCAGAAATAACTTGTTAAAAGAACTGTAAATCTTTTCCAGGTAGGAAAATGCCATTTCCTTCTCAAAATTACCAATAGCACTTTGTTAAGAGTGGAAAACGATTCATGAAGTTTCAAGAAGTTTTAAGAAGCATTTAAGTTCTAGAAAGAGAGGAGCAGTACTTACCATCAAAGCTAATACTTGCAACTTTGGTATATTTACTTTCAGACGCTTTTAATGTAACTGGCTTGAAATGTACTGTTATAGCTTCATTCTGTGGTGTAGGTCTAACACTCTGCAAACAATCAAAATATGAAGCACCTGTAAATTTATCACTGTTAACACACTGTGCAGCCTTCGCATATCCTTCAAAGTGACACAACAGCAACTAGGTTTGAGCTGAGTTTTTACAGGTCTGTCTTTCCTATAACAAAGCAGCATTTTAAGAGGCTTTAGAATTTTTTTCAGGTCTCCCAAATGACTCAATATGTAGCAAACTGGGCAACAGAGTGTTCTTGGGAACACTGGATGAAGTGACAGTATGGACAGAAACACATTAATAAAACAGAAAACAATCTTTAAATAAAGTTTTCTTTTTTTAATGCTGCAGAGTTACAATAGCTAGACTATTTATTTCTGACTAACAAAGCTGTTAAGGGACTTGTGTAATTACTGGCGATTATACAGACATCCACCTCGTCTCCGATCCCCTGCTAAATCTGCAGAGCTGCTACAGGAAAAATAAAAGCACCTCCTTCATAACCAGCCACCTGATCCTTAGAGGGAACAAGCAGCACTGCTCCTGCAGCTAAGGAATAATCTCTGTTACCTTAAGTTTTGGATATTGGATTTAGTATTATTAGTTTTGTATTTTAGATTAGATTATGTACTGACCATCAATCACCTGCATACATGTGTGCAGATATTTGCTATTTCTCTTCACAAGTCAACTCATAATTATTACAATTTTCTTCTAATGAATCCACACTACAAAACTGAACTTGAGGTGTCTTTAAGAAAAACTCTCGAAACAGACAAAACCAAAGCTGTAATGAAGTTCATAGCTTTTCCATATCAGAAAGGATAACCATTTCTAGTACCTCTTTTCACTCAAACGCTGTTTTTTTAATTATTGACGTTTCAAATTATGCTGATTTCATTTAGCAAATTAAACTGGAAATATTCAAAAAGCCAGCTTGTTGCCAGAAAACTGGTAGGTTTCAGAGATGCACCTCTTAAACCACAAGTGCAACAAACCCATTTATACACTTACTAAAATTGTGTAGAACTAGTGTACCTAGTTAAGGAAGGAATTTAGCACTGTTTTGTTGAAAATTTCCTAACTCCACTAAGTACATTTTTTATTTATGGCCTGATTACAGGCTATAAAAGAAAGTACAGAACTAAGACAACTAAACCCAAACATCACTAAGAGTTCCTTCAACTTCTCTTTCCTCGAAGCTCAACCTATTTCAAATAAAGCCCAAGCAAACCTTGTCCTGAGATGTGCCTCAAAATTTAAGGCATGAGAAAAGAGGTCATGAGAAAACACATAAAACAAGTTCCATCATGAATCTAATACCATCGATTTTCTCAAAAAACATCCTGATAGCAACTTCTTTGGGGAAGAATAATTTAAAATAGACATGCTTCATTAACACACGGCTCTCCCGAAGATTGGCTCAGGATTCTCACCCTGCTATATTGAGATACATTCAATATTTAGCATAAGAGCACAAAATGAGGACCTTAAATGTTCTAGAGAATACAGACTGGGGAGAAAGCCTTGTCCTATTGCAGTAGTTATTTGGAAAGACTTCAAAGGTTTAAGGACTCTCAGACTATACCTATTCTAATAAACTAAAGAGGAGAAGAGTACAGGTTGAAACACTGGCATATCCATACTGTTTACCAGTCAGCAAGCTCCCAAGCATAGTTTTGCCTTGTTCACTAAAGGAAATGATACTGCTCTAAAGACTGAGCAGGCTGTAGACTTCTGCTTACACATAATCAAGACACAGCTACCACAGCTACCCTTCTGCAAGAGAAAAAAAACCCCTTCCTACAGGCTAAGGCTGGTTCAATGCACGTCAGAACCACATCTATCCTATGTTAATCACTTTTACAGACGCAATTATTTTGTCGGCAACAGCTTGGCCTTCAGTTTAAACAGGGACACACACAATCATCTAAAGATCCCTTTCACCATAAAGCGTCATCCTGAACAGCAATGGAATAAACTACTACTACATTTTAATCCTCTGAGGTAACTTTTCCTTGACAACTTTGAAATGCATGCACTCAGACGTGTAGACTGAAAACATAACTCAGAAGTAAACTGCTACTTGCAGGCTGATAAAAGCAAAAATCTCTGAAATACCTGAACTGTGACAGAAGGAACTAAATCCTTTCTTTTACTTCCAAATCAATAGAACTCATATTTAATATATGGCTGTCCTGAAGTTCCTGGTTCTTTATGCAAACTTGATCAGGAGCTCAAATTTTAAATGGCGCCCTTGCTTTTAGAAGTCAAATAGGCTTATTTTAGTAATCCAATGGGCTTAAATTGCCCTAAGGAAACACAGAATTTCTATTCCAGAGAAGGGATGAAAGTGTTCAACAATCTACACTTCCTAGATTTTTGACAGCATGAGTTAATTGCTGCAGCATGACAACAGTTAATCCAGTCACAAAATAAACATGATTCTCCCCAATTTTGGAGACAGCGCTACAAAATGCAATTAAAGAAGTTTTTATGAAGAGTTTTAGAACTCAAAAAAAGAAAGTCAAGTCACTTGGTTCTATTTTCCTGAATCAATTTGTTGGACCACAGCATGACCAAGTACTTCAAGGCAGAACAACAATTCTAGCAACAGTATTAGTGGCCTCTCACACACAGATGACCTGAAGATATTTTGCTCCTCCAGCACCAAGCTTAAATATATGCTAAATATAGCCTTGGCCTTTTCTTCTGACATTAAAATGAAATTTGGCACAGAGCTCTGTCTCACTGCTTTTAAATCCTAGCTCTAACCGGTCAGAAATCCACTTCTCGAGCTTTCCTAAAGGTAAGCTATTCACCAAATTCCTTCCAAAAATTCTTTATTCTTCCTTACCACTTTGAAACTCCGATTGGCACTGCAGCAGAAATTCACACTTCAAATGCTAGAAAGATTTCACAGCAAAGCTGTGCCTTAATGAGACGAACATTTGATTTGATATGTCATATATGACACACTGAAAAATACATTTTACCTGGACCTATGTGATAACTTTATCATTGCAGGAGTGAGTCCTAAAAGCCTTGAGATCACCACATTTACTGCTCTGATACACTGTAAAAGAATAGTTCATGTGGAAAAGTTCTGTCATGACATGTATAATGGCTATCAAATGACAGTCTTTCATTAGACTGCAGTTTATGGCCCAGTCTACAGCCCAAAGACCAAAGCTTCAAAAATTTAGTAGTTTTTTTTAGTATGAATTAGGCACTACATTATCAAGATACCGATGGTTTGAATCTACAGTTATTTGCATTGTACTCAGGAAGCATATTACACACTTAAAAAAACCCCACTACAAAAACTGTCCCTGTGTCAAAAAAAAGGCAAATATAAGAAGACAGACATGATATAAGATGGCAGGCATAGCTGGAAAAATAATTTAATAAATAAAAATCTTATACAGGTCTTTTTTCCAAAACCATCCATGGATGTTGGTTCATAGCTTACAAGGCCACAAGAGACCTTAAAGGATCATCTTACCTCATTAATACAATAAGCATTAGGACTTCGATAAATTAAATTGTTTGCACTACACTAAGAGTTACTCTCAACTTGAAAAAATTATTAGTACACAACATCTTAGCAAGCATTACAGTGGACTGCTATCATAGAGGAAAGTTATTCTCATTACTAAAAATATGCCCTGTTTCTAGTTCAAATTCATCTAGTCTCAGATTCCAGTATCTTAATTTTTTGTTAGAACTCTACTATTAAAATACTATTCCCTGCAGTTTGAGCTAGAAGCTTTAAAAACCCAGAAATGCTTTTCAAGAGCTCAGGAAGAAATCTTTGCCAATCCTCCAGTCCTTCTTCTGGGTCCTCTAGTTTCTTTTCAACACTTTTTGAAGTGCACTGGGACAAGGATAGCTAGCTATACAATTGACTCTGGAAAACAAGAAAGACCAGAATGGGAGAAGGAAGAAGTAAGAGAAATAATTGGCAATGAAAAAAAATTACACAAGGAAAAGGTATAAATGAACAAAGGTGAGCTACCAGACTAGAGCCAAAATTTGGTAATGAAAATAGAAAGTAGAAAAATCCAAACCCCAGAATTCTGAAGCTGGCTGCACTTCAGATGCAGCTGCAGTGATCTCACTGGAAAGGGCTCTAGAGCATTTGCAGGCCTTTTTCTTATTTCAAGCTACAAAGCAGAAAACCTCAAGAAAACAGGGTCATTTTACAGTCTGCTCTTGAAAGCTATTCTTTGCTCATCTTAAAAGATTATGCTAGGCACCCACTTTACACACTCCAATGGAGTGTGTGATGAGGACAAAGAATTCCACAGACTCTGCATTAATCACTCATTCACTGAATAGGAATCATAGTTCTCAAGTACAAAAGCTTGCAGAGGCTCAGCTATTGCAGGCACAGTCTATAAATGCTGAAACAGCCGTTCAAAGGTGACTATGAAGCAAATGAATTTTACCACGCATATAAATTATTTGTCTTACTATTGCTACATTTTCAGTCATGCATCACCTAGCTTCGAATTCTGAACACTACATGGTGAACCTGTGAGTGATCCATTTTTATGAGAGAAAGCAAATCCAAGTAGAAAGCTTCAAATTGAAAGGAAATAAAACTTACTGTAATTGGCACATCTTTTGTTCCTGAATTTAATAAATGTAGATTTAAAATTTTTGGCAGATCTGTTAAAGAACAAAAAACACACCTGGCTATTAGGCTATTTTAACATAACAACCTTACACAAAGTCATCTGCACTAGCTGGTTTCCCATAAATCCACTGTTTTTCAGTGTTAAAAAATTAGACTAACGTGATATTACAGCCAGTCAAAAAAGCTAGTCCCAAGAATATGACATACTTAAAAACTCCATTTTTGCGTACCAATACATATTACATGCTTCAGCTAACCGCCCTATTTCTAATACCTTAAGAAATGAACAGTTATTTACTGTTTTTCTTCAGTAATGAGTCCATTTTACAATTTCAAAAGATACCTTCAGTTTTACTACTATTTCACTAACCACTATAATTTAAAATGCAAATGTTAGGCACAAGTGTGTAAACAGAACTTAAAAGAAAAAAATCTTGCCATAAGTAACAAACCTGATGAAGTTTGCATACTTTCATTATTTCCTGTGTCTGAAAACTATTAATACTTATGCAGAGATAAAGCAAGTCTACAAATTAAATAAATTGACAATGGTTTTCAGACTAAGCCATGAGCAACTGTGGGAGACTAATATTATTACTAGTCTTCTAACTGGATATGCAAACTACTATTAACTTGCTCTGAGCAACTGGATCTAGTGGAAAGTGTCCCAGCCAGTGGATGGAACTGGATGATCTTTAAGGTCTCTTCCAACCCAAACCACTCTATGATTCTATAATTCAACTGTGCTTGCAGGTGAATACATCTGTGCATTCTTGTAACATACTGTGATCCTGCTTTTGAAACTCTAAAAAGCACCATTTCACAAGCAATCCTGAATAGTACAAAAATAATTGGGCTTTCCCCTCCCCATCCTACTCCTTATAAATAGTTTGAGACCTGAAATATAGTTTACCTTGTGTCCGTAGTGTACCAAAATCTAGCATTTCTGTTGATGAATATATTCCTGGTGCTTTAAGGAAAAAAGAAAAGTTATCATTTTCTTATTCTACTAAAATTTAATTAAGTTAAATAACTTCAAAAACAAGCAAGGGAAATACCAAATATCCAACCACTTTTCTACAAACCTGTTGTAACTTCTACTTCAACAGGGAGAATGATAAATTCTGTGCTGTCCGAGGCATTTGTTTTTATTCTAATGAAGGCTGTATGATTATCCGCTTCTCTTGAAGAAAAGCTGGCTCTCATCACTCCTTTTGTTTCATAGGGCGGTATTTCCTGATAAACAATCAAAGCATATCCATGAGAGTGCAGCAATTACAAAAAAGCTGCCATATCTAAATATTATAATGGAAACATTAAGTATAATTGGATTAAGAGATAAAGCTGCAATAGTAGTAAGAGATAGGCTGCATGTTATTAAAATTGCCATTAAATTTAGTAAGAATAGTTGTAATCATCTAATATAACATTGATTAAAAAAAGGTATATGCAAGAAGACTTTCACATTCCATTTGATTATGTTTTATGTACTAAAATTCTGGTAAAAAAGACAGTAGACTAAGCTGACAGAACCTACTAATAAAATCTATTCATAAAAATGTTACTGAGTGCTGTAACATCAAACATTGTGTCTGCTTTGGAGAAAAAAACAGATTTTCACTGCTACAGAAACAGATGTTAAAACCATGTAATTAAAACACAAATTAAAATGTGCAGAGCTGCAAGTAGCCAGAAGCTTGTGGAGCTGAAGGTTTATTAAGTCACCAAACAATTTACAGCAAAAAGTCAAAGGGTGTTTTAGTTTCTGTACCAAGCCTGTTCGCAGTCCCAACCTGCATTCACGGTCAGAAAGACCATTCTTTATATCTTGCTGGACACAGATGAAGCAGAAGACAAGCTGAAATACTAACACTGCATATTCTTCCTCATCACATTACAGAAGGGTTGAGGAAGTGGATTTATTTCTTTTTTCAATCTTGATTAGAAATTTGGAGCTTCTCTCACTTTAAATAAGTATGCAACTAAATATGGCAGAATGTAGGTATTTTTGATGAATAGTC
Organism: Cuculus canorus; assembly: GCF_017976375.1. Taxonomy (NCBI): domain Eukaryota; kingdom Metazoa; phylum Chordata; class Aves; order Cuculiformes; family Cuculidae; genus Cuculus; species Cuculus canorus. The sequence continues at coordinate 68,702,990 of NC_071401.1, forward strand.
TTTGCATCAACACCGTTTCAGCTGACATGTTCTTTATGTTTTTGATAAGCAAAACTGGATGTTACTCGTTATAGGTACTGACTGTCCTATAGATCTCTTCTGTGCTTTCTGTGCTACAAGCTCTTATCCATTCATTGTGGAGGTCAAGCCATATTTTCCATGGCATAATGACTGTAGATGTATTCTTTGAAAACTGCTGAATATCAAAGTAACTAGTTTCAACTGCTACTACCTGGCAAGTCCATAAACTAGCAAGTTCTGTTTCAGTACTTATTTAGGCACAAGGTAATGCAGCTACTCAATTTTGTTTCAAAAAATGCGATTTGATTCTTCTGTACGTGTAACCAGGGAATCAAGGTTTGTCAGATCTCTGAAGTAACTCTGAACAGTGATCACAAAAATACTTCTGCATACGCAGACTGCATCGTCCGCTCATCCAAACGTTTGGCATCAAAACAATTTTAGACAATGATGCATATCTATATGTCAAAGTATGATCATCTTACTTAAAATAATTTCTGCTTTGCAGCTTTTTCTTACTCCAATGCAGCTCTTAACATAGCAAATATAATGATGTATATGGGGTTTTTACTCCTGCTGGTTTAATTTCTTCTAGTTGCTTTATTGTTTTAAAATACCAGTGGTTGATATGAAAAACAAAGGGATTTGTGCTGACTAGTATTAACCTAACTGCCTTTCCATGCAATACACTGCAAGCTTTCGCATGCACAACATCATTGCTTTAACTGGCAACCTGACCTAGAGAAGTCGAAAACTACACGCTCAAGAACCAGTATTAGAAATAAACAAATCTATTTTTTTTGTTTGTGGCTGTAACATGCGTCTTACCCACTAGTGGCTACAGAATTCAACATTCCTCTTCAGTTACTATTTGTCAACAAGGAAGGGACTATTTTTAGAAGCAATGCCATTGGACTAAAATGGTTTCAAGACATTAGGACTTCTGTTTTTTAAAATCCATTTTAATGTTTACCTCTACTCTCTGTATCTGTTTACTTTTTCCATGGCATTTTTTAAAATCTTTACGATCTGTATTCATACTCAATTTTTTGCAACTTTTGTATTTAAAACTAAGATACTGTGATTCTCATTGACTTTCTCCAGAAAAGCCAGGAATTAAAGTTTTGTTATCAGCCCCTGTTAGCTCACTTGGAAATATCCTGGCCTTACTCATTACAATAGATGTAACCATCAGTGACTGTACAAATACACTCGACCAAGAGACAAGTTTCAGAGCCCAGCAACTTTAAAGTCTTCTCCAGACAAAAAAAAAAAAAAAAAATTTAAAAAAAAATTAAAAAAGGAATAATCCTAATCAAAGATGAAAATATGTTTTGTATGTAGTTGGACATTACCAACAGTGGGATATACAGCATGGAGCCTATACTTTACCTTCAGGATGCTTCCAAAATTTATTTCACTTAAAGATATCAGTATAGGTTATTTCAAAACTATATTAAGTGAAGAACACAACAAAACAGATTTAGTGGGCCAGGCCATGAGTCCATCCGAATCATTACTCCATCTCCAGCAGCAGACTGAAGAGTAAAGAGCAGCTGCAGAGCATGCGTATATGAATATTTTCCAGAAGAGTTTCCAGCTCTCTCAACTCATGATCTAGGTATTTAGTGTAGCTAGACACATCAGTGTTTTATTTAGCAGTCTTCAACAGATTCTTCTTCCCAAAGGTCATTCAGCTGCTTTTTCAAACCATTCATAGCGATTTGCAGGAGAACTCATTCAATTAAAAAAAAAATTCATATATTTTTCGTGTGGATTAGATCCAGGTCATAGGCCAATCTGAAGGACTGCAGTGGCCTGAATGCTCGGGTAGGTGTAATTCATTCTACTGGGAATCACCTCGTTCCTCTTATTTCAAAAAAGCACAGTTCAATCGTGATGGCGTCTTTTCATTAAATCTTTCCTTCAGTTCCTATTACTATAAAATTAACAGACCCTGTTATTTATTTATGAAATATTTTTAATAATTACCTGATAAAACCCAAAGTTGGTAAAAAGACACTGAAATGTAAAATAATATAAAAATGAAACTTCCCCAACCAAGTACAGTGAATGCTGCAAGGCTTTAAATTGCAAGGGCAAAGATTTAAGTTAGACATAAGGAAGAAATTCTTCACAATTAGGATGGCGAGACACTGGAAGAGGTTGCCCAGCGAAGCTGCAGAGGCCTCCTCCTTGGAGGACGTTCAAGGCCAAGTTGGATGGGGCCTTGAGCAGCGTGATCTAGTGGGAGGTGTCCCTGTCCATGGCAGGGGGGTTGGAACTGGATGATCTTTAAGGTCCCTTCAACCCAAACCAGTCTATAATACTATGACTACTCACCCATAGCTTCCTTGTACCTCCTTGCTGACCTGTTGGAAGCTCTAAGTGAAGATCACCTCCACTGGAATACATTTCTACCACCTAAGGTGGATAACAGAAAAATGTTAGCACTCAACTTCTAAGGAACCTTTGTTTAGTTATCAGTTATTATACTGTGTAATATTATTGCTTAGCAACTACTTGACCACTGGAATATCTTATACATTCACTTCTGATGATCGTATAGCCATTTGCTAGTGCTACACTTTCTGTAGCATTTCAGTTGTGGACCACTCAACAGAATTAGATCACGTTTATCAGTGACAATTAGCCACTAAACTACTAGTTTATCAGTAGACTATTCATTTACTTGTTTGGTTAGGTTACAGACATCAATCATGCCTTAACAAAAGAATACTTGACAACACTACACACGGGGTTACACTGTAGAGACATCTTATGCTGTGTAAAACACGCAGATGGAAAATAAGATGCATACCTGGATTAAAAGCATAAGACCTATTTTACTTCGTTTGCTTCAGTATTTTTCCTAATTACCAGTGAAGCTCAATTCTTTATTTTGCAGTACTTATGACCATTTTAAAAACGGAAATTTCACCTCAGTTTAGCAAATTAAGAGATCTCTGAGCGTAATCTAACATTTCTAGAACAACTGATTTTCATTTAAACTGAAAAACATTTATATTACGTGAAAGACTTGGCCTCAAACAAATTTAAAGTTCAAACAGAATTCTAAGTAGTACCAAAATAAACAAAAATTTTAGTTTAATATCACAAACATAAATGACTGTTTAACAGTTTTATCTTAGGCTCACCTGCAAAGGTTCACTGTGAGGGTTATGTATATTTATTATAGGAGAAAAACTGCTATTTACAGGAACTCGTGCCCCAATAAATGGGCGCAGACGATAGGGGTTCGGTACTCCAATGCCAAACACCTGGTTCAGAAAAAAAACAAGCTTCAGTAGCTGTATGCCATCGTTGCAGAGCCTAACATCTGGGCACGAATTTCAGTAATCTACCAATCGCTCTGTTTATTAATTTTTATTACTTCTAATCAAACATTTAAAAGCCGTATCATGCTAAAGCACTGAAATAAGGAAACTAGTTTAGTTTGCAGCTAAAAGGTAGTTCTCATAGTTACTGCTTACTTACACTGACATATTTAAAACACCGGAAGTCAAAATACTGTATTTCTTTCCTGATATTCTGAAATACTAGATACTAGCTAAAGGTTCAAAATATGCGAAATATCCTCTAACCATATAATTACGGAACAGATTATAGAAAGTATTTGTGGTGGTGTTTTGAAAACACTGCCATGATAAGAGTCATTCTTTTAACAAGAGGATTTCTCTCATTTTTCAGACCTCTCAAACCCTCGCATTTGTATGGTTTTATATTTTTGAATCTCAGTCTAAACAATAACATTATTTTGTCACTGGATCAGATAAATATAGAGCTAAAGAATGAGATAGATCACTGCAAGGTGTGACTAAAATCACACACACAAGAAAACAGTTGAGATTTTAAACCCTACATAATTTCACAGTACTATCCCACAGATCTTTACAAGGGTATACCTCTGTGTTACAAGCAGCAGAAGTGGAAACTTCCTCAAGGGGGCTGATTAAAAAAAAAAACAAAACAACAAACTATTGGGCAAATATTCTTACATAGGTAAGTATGCCATGGAAGATACTGCTCTGGTTGATTTGCACAACTTTTTCTGACAGAGTGCAATTCTCTTACCTGATAAGTAAATACCCCATGATTAGATGTGTTAATAAATAAAGTGTTCTCTACATTTCCCACTACTCTTGCGAGGAAAACTACATCAAAGGACGTATTCCCTCCTGGAAGAATTTTCTGGAAAAAAAAAAAAGCAAGTAAGCACAGGAATAAGCAAAACTGTTTACTGAAGACATTCCACAGACAAAAAATAGTTTTTGTGCTACAGATGATCTCCATGTGTCCTTTATGGGGAACTGAAATTAGAAACTCTAGTGCAGTTTTAGACAAAAAAGAGCACAAGTTTTAGACAGATAAAAATACGTAACGAAATAATAAAAATGTCAATATTCGACAAGTATTATCTAGTGTAATATCACATTTAATTCAATTTTTATGCTGAATTCTGAAGAGTTCAGCTTATCACATAATTATTTTGGACTGACAGTTTACAGAACACTGGAGAAAAGCATTACTACAAGGCTTCCGCAAGTGCGAAAGGTTGCTTACAGACAGGTTTTCTGAGGTTTTTAGTGTTGACATGGCCACTGCTAAGCCACAAGTGCTGCAGACAAAACTGAAACTAGAGGACTACATCTGATAGTAATGTGGTTGAGCTAACCCTGCTGACACCATGCTTTTTAACCGGCAAGTTCCTGTAGCGTGACTGCAGTAGTTATAAGCGCACTGGAGTGGCTGCTTCACACTGGACTTCAAAATTTCAGAAAATTTATACCAACAGCTTGTCCACGTAGATGATATAAGGCAACATATGCTTGATAGTCAATTCGGCAACAAAGGAGATATGCCATTAAACGATCAGTTATAGTATATACTTCCAACAGACAGAACTCCTATGCAATATTTTATTCCTTCTCTTCTAGCAAAGTTTGTGTGTGTGTTTCCCTATTCAGTTCAAATTTGCTGGGCAATCAATATGAGATCAAAAGCTACAGCATCTGGATACTTTTAGGCAGATAATTATTGCAGTAAGTAGCTCATTTAAGGAGGAGGGGGCGGGGGGGGGGGGGGGGTAATGAAGCTCCCATTCAGGCTAGGGAGGGGGAAGGAAAAGCTCATTTTGAGAAAGCAAAGTAAACTTACCCTATTTTGAAAAAATGATGCATGAAAATGTGACGTTGTAGCAGATATTGATACTAATGTAATTGTTTCTTCTGAGCTAGGGTTATGCAGGTAAACTTTTTCCATTTTTGGCATTCCAACTGGCCTGTTGAAAGAGAGAATATTTTTAAAGTGTTGGAATTCCAGAAAGTAAAGCATTGGGCTTTGCCCCATTAAACTAGACACAGACATAACAGTGATGAACTCTGACAATAGAACTTTCCACTAAATGTTTTCAAGTAACATATGTAAATTCTCCCTTGAAGGGTTACTTAGCTAACATCTTTTCCAACATTTTATTGATTACTTTTCCTGAAGGCTTACCTAACATTCAATCATCCTCCAAAAAGACACCGATCCAAAATGAAATTCTATTTTTCAGGGTTTTAATTCAGAATCAGAAAAGTTTTCTATTCCTGTGCTACAACCTTGAAATAATAACGTTAAAGGTTGCACACAGCAACTTAAATTAAACAGAAGGCATCCTAGACCTAAGCCTAAACACAATTATTTTCCTGATGGATCCTAAGTAGTCTTACCCACAACCCAGCATTTTTCTGGTATTATATTTTATTATATGCTCTACAGAATTAAGTACACAGGTATGTGCAGCAACATTTTATTCATATACTGCATCTGAACTCACACTTTAAGGAAAAAAAATAAAAAGCTGGAGACAAGTTCTGGAATTTAATAAGTATAAAACACAGAAACAGTTAGACAACAGCACACTTTCAGCAACAAACCGTGCTAACAATTCATTCCACACAAGCTTTAGGCTTGTTCCATTTTGCATACAGCAGCTGATGTGACAATAAATGCTTCAGTTTCACCAATTATTTTTCAGGCTTTGACATCTCGTCAGAATTTTTTCATGCCTTTTAGCATGTACGTGTTAAGCATCAGCACCAAAGCACTAAAAAGCACATAGGTCACAGTTTGCTCCAAATTAAATTTTGGAATTCAAAACAGTTAACTCTGAACTTTCAGGATACTCATATTCCATGTAGTACACTCTCCCATGTCAGCTGCTCCAAACATTGCAAGGACCACAAAATTATATTGATAAGAACTACTATCTGAAGTGATGACCACCAATAACAAGCAGTTGTTCTGTCATCCTCATTTAACTTTAACAGGCTAAATAATTAAGAGCTATTGTAGTTGCACAATTTTTTTCAACTGAGGGTGTGCGTCTCATACGTTTGCTGGAAATTAAAGGTTGCATCGAATGGAGGATACCACAATTTACAAAGTGACTGCATATCATGGTTTTGGCTGAGGCAGAGTTCATTTTCTTCCCAGGACCTGCTGTATTTTACACTTATCATGAGCAGGATGTTAATAATACACTGATGTTTTTAGTTGTTGCTAAGAAAACCGAGGGATTTTCCAGTTTTCCGGGCTCTGCTAGAGTAGGTGTACAAGAAGCTGTGAGGGGGCATAGCCAGGCAGCTGACACAAGCTGGCAAAAGAGATGTTCTATACCTTATAACATCATGCTCAGTATACAAACGGGAAGTTGGCTGGGGACCAGGGTTCACTGCTCAGGGACTGCCTGGGCATGGGTCACTGGGTGGTAAGCAACGGTACTGTGCATCACTTCTTTTGTATAATCTATTATTATCTTTAATCTCCCTTCCTTTTGCTGTCCTATTACATTGTCTTTATACCAACCACAAGATCAACCTTTTTTCCCTGATTCTCCTTGGCATCCCACTGGTTGGTCGGGGGTAGTGAGTGGGAGGCTGTTTGGTACTTAGTTGCTGCTGGGGCTAAACCACAACACTGTGGTAATAGGCATAACCTACTACTTATGAAATGGGGGCTAAACAGATAGATGCTAAAGACAGTAATGTTAACTCAAAGACACTATTGTTAATCTTCAATAAACTGCATCACCACTAACAGCAGAATATATCTGCACTCTGCTACTGCAAATCTCTTTGCTTTGTTTGCTGAGTCCTACTCATTTCATGTCTCCATCAACAAACACTCGATCCTTCTTTCACTGTCAAAAAATCTCATTTTAACTTCTCTAACTTAACTAGTAATCAAGACAATTTCTCTCCTCACCTTTTAGAACTTGTATAAAACCTACCAGCTAAGTCATAAAAAATTATTCGTATCTGTTGCCAGTATACATGGAGGTTATTAGCAAGGGAAATGGTTTATCAGCTGTGATGGTTTGCGTTAACTGCTGTAACTGCTACATTGTTGATCAATGGAATCAAACAGCAGGGCTCTACACCTGTTCTCCATTTGCTAAGGATAAAGTTTGTCAGACCAGAAGAATCTGAATGAGAGCCAGACCTCCAACATTCACCATCCCTACCCGACTCCCAGCAAAAAAAAAAAACAAACCCAAACCCAAACCAAACTACCCAAACCAACAACCAAACCACCCACAAAGGCACAACTGAGAAAAGTGTCTGTTGATATGGAGCTACCAGACATGCCCTGAATTCTCAACCCACTGCTTCAAACATATCTTCACTGACATCAGTACAGATGGGCTTAAGTATTTTATCTGCTTCGTAACTGACAGGCATAAGTAAGCTTTAGAACAGTCAGCAATTTTACAGTGAATTCATTGTTTAGAGAAAGTGGTCGTGCCTTAAATAAATTAACAGTAGTCCAACTCCTCTAGCGCTGAAGGAATTGTCTCCATTCTCTCCTGATCATCAGCTGTCTGCTCCCTAGTTATCTCCGAAATTTCCCATTTTCCACAGCGGACAACATGCTCCCAGCACATTGAGTATTGCTCAGTAGCAGAGACCATCCTCCTCCTCTATTACACTGCACTCCAACAGTCTTCGTAGGAGGAGCTTAAAAGCCAAACCCAAGACCAAGAAGAACAGTTCCCACCAACCACAACAGCAGGAAATGAGAGAAGATAAGGCACATGTGAGCAGATGAGATGACTAGCATATCACTTATGGTCTCTACAGATAAACAGGTGTATACTGAAAACCTGAGATCACAGTTGACTTTAGTGACACTTTTTATGATGCAGAATGTATGAAATATCACAAAACTAGTATAACTATGTTGGATGAACCAGGGTAATACTGAAAAGACACCCTGATCCCACCAGAAAGGTAGTTTGCAAATAAAACTCGTTATCCCAGGAAATGTTTCAAATATTTAAATCTTTTAAGGTCTCCATGCTTTTCCAGTTCTGAAAAGAAGGGAGTATAAGACAGTATAATTCGAGAGACTAAAGCCTATAAAAACAACTAGGAGGGAAGCAGCCATGGCAGACACCACAGTTTACTAACTTCAGATGCCAGACTAATGCACCACAGTATAGTTAGGGGTAATAAAGGCAGAAGCCACTAAAAAGGAATTTTGTTGCTGGCACCATGTTTTATTTTACTATTTTATTGTTTCAAAACCAGAATGGTCAATGGGTCTAATATTATGTTTTGGTCAGATACAGCTTTCCTTTTATTCTTTAAGCTTGATGTTAGCCAAATCTACAGAAATAGGACAGAGCAGAAGAATCTGTTTTTTCTGTCATATAAAATCCACGTAAACCAATGTGCACCAGATATGTTTAATGAACCTATAATCCAAGCAACAATCACAGAATGGATGCTCTCCAGGCTGCAGACAATTGCGCCACAATGATCTGCACTAGTATAGTGTTGCCTAGTGCGAAATTTTACAGCAGAATTCCTTGAGGCAGTCAAAGACAGCATTTTTCATTGCAAGAAGCTGCTACAGATACACAGCTTCAGGCAAACGTGACCTGTCAAAGCATGTAAAAGTTTTTGCTCTTTTGTCCCTGCATGGTATTAGGTCCATCTACCATGACAAAAAACAAATACCGCAACCTAGATGAGAAGATAGTAATTAACAAGGATGAAGTGCCTCTTTAAATGGGTAAAGAACCCTGTGTTCACATTCTTCGCTGCTGCAAGTCAACTCTTTCCAAAGTCCGAGCTAGTATTTGCAGTGTATTGTAAGCACATCCTTGTAATGGAATTCATTGCTGCTCTAGAAGTCAAGAGGTAGATTCTTTTAAGAAAGGAAACCAGGTCCTGCAAGAAGTTGGGGACATGAGTCCTTGAATTATTGGCCCAAACTTTACTTGCAAAAATATCTAGATACTCGGTGTGAAGCAAATAAGGATTGATAAAATCCCCTTTTAAAAGAGCAGTTACATTTTTCCTTGCTGCATGTAGTTTAGGTACCTCTGTAAAATGCTTGCTTGATTTATGAAAGCTGATAGAAATCTATTACCAAAAAGTATATAAATTCAGCAGATATATTTTCCCTCTTCCACTTCCTATTCTTCCTAATGAGACTGGAGAGAGAACTGAAGTCAACCAAAAGCTTCCCACTTAGATTTTGGAATGCTGGCAATATAGATAAATATACAAGAATAGAGATAAATTCCTCATGTATTTGAGAATTTAACAAATATGTTTCCCCCTATGTGTGGTTTGTTTTTTTTTTTTTCCTTCTAGCATCTTTGGCAGCTGCTGAAACAATTCTAAGACCAGCGGTCACACAGTGTATCAACACTTTCACGTGGGTTCAATCAGCACCCTGTGTCAGACAGGAGTAAATAGCAGATGCCTAGGAGGCTAAAGTGTAATAATGGGGAAAGCATACCAAGTCAGGTGCCCAGAAAACTCTTCTACCCTCTAAATATATGCAGCTCAGGAACCTTCTGAACCAAGGTAGATGGCTCTCCAGTCAATATGAGAGAGTAAGTTCCAAGAGCAAAAACTTGGGTGTTGACTTGCAACCTATCTAGCTACTTTTAATGAAACTAAATGAGCTGGTCTTAACAAGATTACCTCTAGAGACTGAAAGGAAATACCTTTTGCACCTTACTCTGAAGAAAAAGGGATAGTTCCTTACAAGAAGGAAGCTTACATGAGGTACAAGACTGAACAGTTAGCGAACAAAGCATTCTTACTGTTTCACACTAAACTATATGCATCACTAGTTGAGACAGGCAAGTTGCTTCTTTAACTGAAGTTAGAGTAACAGAAGCACCTAAGTCTGAGCATGCAAATGTGTCTAACTTGGAAAAGCAAAAGAAAACAAAGGTTTTGGTTTTGTACATGTACTAGCTTAAAGACCGATTGTTTCGCACCTTCCAGATGTTTCTGCCTTTTAACAATCAATAAAGTTGTTTGATATTACAGCTGTCAAAAAGTTAGTGTCCACACAACATACTAAATGGAACAAATGCCACATTTTATGTCCAGAATCTAACTCAGATCTCATACAAAAAATCATCTCTTTTCCAAATGGTTAGCAAAACCCTATATATAAAACACCAGTAGCAGAGTCTTACCCAGCCATGCCACCAACTATGACTTGAATGAATCTAAAAGCTTAGTAAACTATTATTTGCTCTGGTAGCATTTTGTGGTCTAGTATGACATGCAAACAAAACCAGAGGTAGATCTGGACTGAATGTCAATTTACTGTCAAAAGTTTCTTGCATTTAACAAACTCTAAGGGAAACGAAAATTTCATTTTGCAACATATTTTAAAAACTCCAACAATTTCAAACGCACGCATTAGTGGATCAAAAGTACTGTGTAAACATTTCACTGCATGCAGGTACCTAATGGGTCCTTTCACCAGTTGTAAATATACTTGTTCAAAATGTAGGAAAACTAATGATTTGGATAAACTCTCTAGTCACTAAAATTCTTCACTAACATCAAGAGATTACAGGTTTTGAAGAAAATAGACCATTTTGCTAAGCTTTCTAGGCATTCACCATAGAAGCATAGGTTGATCAAGGATTAAAATATTACTTCTCCTAGAAGTATCATTTCATACATTACCAATCATTTCTATGAAGCAGGGGTAAGGTGTCAACTTTATCTTTAAAATAATTACACATTTTAAATTTTTGATGATAAGCAGTTCTCTTTTATACTGTTAGTATTCTGCAATTATCAGCCTCCAAGTGTTCCTTTACCAAAAGTTACTTCTATCAAAAATTTAATTCTGAAGAACTTACAAACTTTACTTAGCCAGAGTTGAATTAACACAGATGCAGGCAAAGTACCGAGATCTATTAAGATTCAAATTGTTTCACAAAGCAGGTGCAAGAAGTGAACATAAACTGCCCTGCAACTGTATTCCAGTTAGGAACTGTATACCCAGATAGGCCACCTGCAAGAGCTCTAATCTAAAGGCATGTCTCAAACACAGAAAGCCATATAGGCGACTGCTCTGCCAAAATAACCTCTGAGCAACCAACTGCCAAAGCTATGGAAGATGACTATTGCTTGTATGGTAAAGCACCACAATTATTCCATTCCCATTTAACAACAGGGGAGAGTAACAGATTGAAAGAGAGACTACAATGAACATAATACAGCTAAGAATAAAGGCAGCTAGTTGTGGAGTTGGGTTTGGATGGAGGGTTTTTTTTTGTTTGTTTTCTATAAAGCTTCAAATCTCCAGTTTCCAACATGTTGCAGAAATTGTTCCAGAGGAAGACTAGCATTGCTTCAGAAACAGAGAAATGAGGCTTTCACACTAAATAACCAAATAAGTATTCTACTTAGTCCAAGCAGTCCCCTGGAGCAGTGATACGTGAGTACCTGCCGCGGTTCCACCCCATTCCCAGAAGCTTAATGTAAGCAGAGAACATCTGGGAACTCTTCAAGGAAGCTAAACATTTGCACATCCTAACATACAGCATACATTTCCTTTAATAAATCTGAGATTACCTGGACTGCCTTCAAAGTGGTAGAATATGGTAGTGTTTATTTTATATTAAAACAACAATTAAAAAACCCCAACTGTTTTAAATCAGAAGTATAAGGCCACTGCAATCTCATCTCCAGGTGGAACATAGAAAGTGTGTCTACAGCACCTTTTATATCAACTTAATACTCATTTTGATTTTCCAAATTCTCTAGATAAATCAAATTTTAACATTATTCCTGCTGAGGTTGGCTTGTTTTTGAAACATCTGATGAAATCCACACACTCTTAGCAAAACTGTCACAGGCAGAATGGGTTAACTTAAACCTGAAATTCAATATTGCAACTTTCTTTAGCCTAGGAATGATACATGTTGATAGCTCAGCATAAACACAAACTTTAAACAAACTTTTGCTCTAGTAAATGCTACATGCTACCTATTAAAAAAAAAATTTAGGTACAATACTTATACAGAAACTAAATATACATCTTACGCCTTTCCTAAAAGCAACTATTTACAAAGAAAGAAAAGCCCGAATTTGAATATGAAAATCATGTCAATTTTAAAAGGCAAAAGACCCTCAAGCTTAGATCTGCATTATTTGACTCCCAAGTTGCTTGGCACCTGCAGTTTGTTCCCACCATAAGGTTGAGTTACTCAGCATTTCTCAGAGTTGGTTCACATTTATTTAAATGCCTAAAGTCAGATTTTAAATTGAACTGTGGGGCTCCCTATCTAAATCTTTTCTAAAACTGTTTTGGACATCTTACTGAAGTTTGAATAAACCAGAAAACAATTTGTAGTTTAGGTCATGATCTTAGGCACAACAGATACATTAATTATCATAAAATAAAATTGAAAAGTAAACAAAACACAATGAACCAAGATCAAACACACAATTTCCCTATTTTAACTGATAGAGTACAGCAATCCCCCAGTACAGGTCTACATTTACTATACAGAGCCCTTCTTAAGTAAGAGATTTGCACTACTTTTACATTGTATTAGAGCTACCCTATTTCTTCAACGCTTTTAGGTCTCACGAGAATAGCTTACATAGAAGTCAAAACATAATGAAGAACAGCTTAAAGTACTTATGACACTGTCTGGGATCTATTTTTAGCGAGGAAAAAAACCCCAAAACCTCCAGACCATGTTTGGAAATCCACAAAGAAAAAAGCATGCACAGCTTTATTCAGAAAAGCATACAAACTATAGATAAATTTGAAAGCAAGACATTTCAGGGCACATCCACAAAAACACTTCATTCGTATTAGAAAAACATGTATAAAATAAATTTCAAATGTCAAAATTAGTAATTACTATAAACCGAAAAGTTTTACAATTTTAAGAGAAAAATCACTTCAAACCAAATCAATAGATAAGTTTACAGTTACTCTAACAAAGAGCAAACTGCTCTACAATTTTGAGTTTGTACTGCACCCACCAGTATAATTTGTTAATGTAATTTTGGTACAGTAGAGATGTAGCAGAGCAGGGCTCACCACTAGATATTTTACTATTCAATTTAGAAGGTCAATATCCTCTTACCTAGGACCAGTCACTGATGCTATAAAATCATACAACATCAAAAGCTAGATATTCCAAAATTTTGAAGGGATAAGGAAGAAGGGATAGAGTGATTCACCATGACTTTACTTAAAATTGTAAAACTTACAATTTTGTTAGACTAAGCCCAAATAAATTATGTAAAATGAGGCATTTGCTCATAGCTTTGTTATTTAGTGGCATTATGTTTGTTTCTTTTGTATAACGGCTATTTCTGGAAAACTATTTTATATGAACAATAAGCAGTGACAGCCTTTCTTCTTTCAGAAACACAGCAGTATACACCATGTCAATACGAAGGAGCTCCCTTGTACATCTCTGTAGTCACCACACTGTACAATGGTCTTTCCTACAGGAAAGTCATACTATATTTTTAATAATAATCCACGGCTGATCAGTAAATAAAGCAGCCCTCCATCCAGCAGCAGTGCTGGCAGAGGAAGCAATATTGTGCCATGGCACACGGGGGTATTTTCTTTGTTCCAGGTTGAACTCTTAACAAAACGTTTGAAATGTCCTCACTGCAGTTTACATTGTGTCAAAGTATCCATCATGTACAGAAGCAGCTTCCACGCACACCATCTTGAGAACTGATTTTTGACTGTTAACAAGAAGAAAGATTGTACCTGCCTACACAGTTACACAAGAACCACTTACTGCTAAGAAAAGTAAGACTGTAGCAGTTCACAGAGAACCTATCTAGGGGTACATTGTTGAAACATCCTTCCTCCTCCCTTTCTTTTATCTTTTAGAGAAGTCACAGATAGGTTTGCTGTAAGCCATTACATTCAGCTACTGAAAACTAAAACAGCAACCAGGTGCAAGATGGAGCACGGAGCTAGGTTCCTGGAGGCTGTTTGTCCTTCCTCAGGGCTGTATTTTCACAACTCCACATTGCTGTTCTAACAACTGCAGATCCACTGATGAATTTTTTTTGTCATCAAAGCAATAGTAAAATGGACACACGAGAGAAGATGCTCTCTGATGTGCGTTATGTCAAGCAGAAGGGTGATGTCCCATTTAAGTTCTAGACTTAAAACTGTTTCCACTCTGCAGAGCAGCTGTACCAGTGCCTAAGGAGTAAGTGCAAATACCTATACCGCCAAAACCATGGCAGCTAATAGGCTGCAACATGATGTTTAAGACAAAGTACAGCAGCAACAATTCAGTCAACCACACTTAGAGGCAATCTCTCAATACAACTTATGTATGCAACCTCCTCCTCCTCCAGTTTTAAATGCTCAAGATTTTTTTTTTTAATCTTAGTAATTAAACGGATCAAAAGACTTTTCAGCTTACTGTTCATGGAAATCCAGCATTGGTGGCTCAAACCGGAGAGGTCGGCAATTTCCCCGATACAGGGATACACTGCAAGAAAAATTAAAATACTGTAAGATATACTGTTAAATGATACAATTTTATTCCCTTCCCATCTCAAATTGTCCTTTCTTAGCAAAGCATTCATTAATACTAATAATAGAGCAACTAGTTCAGAAGAAGAAAGAGCCTGACAAACTTGCCCAGTCAGAATACCATAATTTTACCAGCCACTTACATGGTTATGTGGTGTCTCCAAGAACCATTATGCAAGGGTACGTATCTTGGAAATGGGCATAATTAAGCATTAGTTTTCCTCTATGTAGTGATGACTAAGTGAAATAGCGAGCTAAATAGGTCTATATCATCTTTCACAGTAATATCTAAACATCTTCCTTGATGTATAACAGTAATTTACATACACATAATGAGTTTCTCTAGCTACATCTATACTAGTACATAAACAATCTTGTACCCATTTGACGGTACTGAGGCCGCAAGGGAGAAAACAGTCCATGTCTATACTGTTAAAAACTCATTCTCCACAAGACAGGGACTCTGCTCTAAAACCACACCTTTGCTTTGCCTATACTAAGCTACTGAGAATTCTCTAGGAGAATGCTAGTAGATGAAGACTTTAAATATCACTCAAACAATGCAGCAGTAAAACAAAGTATCTGGAAACATTCTCTACTGCTGCTTGTTTTAGTAGTATAGTTAAATAGAGCACAATCAATAACCCGCAACATAGGTCACACACAAAAATACAAAACTTTAATTGACCGAAGCATTTCATTATTCAGAATGATGTGATCGTGACCACACTTAAGTATCTCTGGAATTCAGTAACACTTCAATTTGGGCTGAGTAAATATTGTATTAATACAATAAAACATAAAACAGGGACACAGTAATGAAAAAGAAAAACAGGGAAGGCTAAAAAATGGCTTAAGATCAATGGCTCCTGAATGGCTGAAGAGTAACGGGTTTCTTTTTTTTTTTTTTAAATGCTTTTGTTATTGATATTAAAATGGCACTTGTTTTAGATCCTTGCTTCCTGACCTTGTATCGGTCCCAGACACCCAAAGACAGAGCTGCAGCCATGTGTCCTGGGTCAGCAAAGCTGCTACACAAACCCTGCCAGGATAGCAGAACCACACCATTCTGCTTCAACAAAGGGAGAAGCCAGGAGACGGAGCAACCCTCAGAGAAGAACACGTGGCTCGCCTTATGAAAGCTGAGGCCTTGAACTCAATCAACCTAATTCCATCCAGCATTCTTCCAGGAAAAATAATTATTGGCCAAATTCAGATGTCTTCTCATACTTCAGAACCACATCAACAAAGAAGCTATTTACAGGAGTAAAAATTTAAGAACAGGGTACGAAATCTCAACTCCATTCTCCGATAGCACAATGACAACAGTGTAACAAGCTTTTCTTATAAAAATAGTATCTCAATGACTTGCCCTAGAACTCCACAACTCAATCGTCACAATTCAAGTATAATACACGTGTAACAGAGTGATCTAGTCGTGCTGATCAATTTACAGCTCTCAGTTTGGATGTCGAAGCATATCCAATACTATTCAGAGCCAAGTTGTTAAAACCAGCTTTATTTACATAATAAAACACTATTGAGGCAAGAGTAGGCACAGCACAGTCAGCATTAATGTATAGTTATACATGCTTGTGCATCTGCACACACATGCATGTGTATATGTGTGTGTATATATACATTCCAAAACAATAGAAGTGAATGTGTAAGATGCTAATAGGAAAAACTGTATTCGGATCTACAGAAAATTATAGTTCTTGCTACAAAAAGCTTATGTACCTCCATTGTGAAGGTAACACTGAATAGAAACTACTCTTCTTCAGTAATTATTTCTAAAATTTGTCAATTTTTTCCAATTTCAAAATTCTGAAGTCAGCCAGCATTGCTTTTTAATTGGCAAATATTCATAAAAGAACATAACTTCTCCATAAAAGGAACTGATACCAGAAATATTTACAGCATTTATAAAAGAAATAATGAAGATCTTTATTTCAAACATTGAAAGTAACAGTCAAGAATAACTTGACCTAACTTGAACAATCAGGGCATACAAATTCTCCTCATACATCAAAAAATTTAAGCAACATTTTCTCAGACAGCATAGCTGTATTATCCTAGATAGCTATTTAGACAAACACATAACTCTTACATGGTTAAAGTCTGGTAGCGACAGCTACATCATAATGAATGCCAGCTATTATCATAAAAGTAACAACTGTAATAAGATTCAAATGGGAATGAGCAATATTGGAATTCCCAAACTTTGCTACTGAAAGGCCCAACATGAGTCAACTTGCAGCAGACATACAAAATGATGATAATGTCTCCTTTGCTGGGCACTTGCTCACTGAAGGCTGGATACACCCATGGGTAGGGCAACTTTACAGCATAATGACATTTAATTACTACTGCATGCATGTAGAGCTATGTTTCACAGTCTTGTACCAGAATGTAAACATTTTTCTTTCCCTACCCCTCCAAGTTTTCTAACTTTCAAAGTCAAGAAGAACAACATGAAAAGGAAAAAAATGCATTTGAAAGAAAGGACTACTATGAAGTTCCAGGAATTACTCATTCCTGGCAACAATTTAAGATGGTCCCAACATGTTTGCTGTTCTGCAAGAATTCTAATTTCAAAAATGAGACTTAAGAGTGAACTACACACAGTCCCTGACACAATCATTACCTTCACTGTACCATCTACTCCGTCATGCAAGTGAGAGGGCATTCACCTCCACTACAAACTACTGTACTGCTAATACATGGAAGCAACCTACTATCATACACAATTTGCTGAAGTGCAGCTTCATGTCTCAATAACGTTAGTCACAGATACATATAAAGATGGCCAAAATATCAATGCCTGAAAAAACTGCAAGCAATAGAGATGTTCACCTGTACTGAGACACAATCTTCCTCTGCCTAAGGACATTCTGCAGCAATTCTATAACATTTTGCTTTATCACGGAGTACTAGGCACCCATAATTTTAAATAATCCATGCACATCTCTGCATTTGGAGATGAAGAAAATGCTTGTTAAATTTAGTATTTAAAAATTTCTGCAAAGCAGGGCAGTAACTGTTTCTCTGTATCCTTACATTACCTTTCTAGCTGTTCTGAGATTTCTGGAGGAGGTCTGTGATCTATGGAAAATTATCTGTTCCATCTTTAATTGCTACTTTAGAAAATGCAAATCTAAGAACTACTCTGTGTGTATTTTTCCCACATTACTTTACCAGTTGTTTGAAAGGTCTTATTTCCTCCCCTGTGCCATAAATCACCAAGAAATAAAGACAACTGCATTAAACCATCAAATAGCAAGAGACCTCATGATTTTCCTTAGCAACAAAAACTCTCAGAAAGCCTCTACTTTGTTATTTCTATGAGCACAAAATAAAATGTGAGTTCAAAAATAACCCTGTGAAATTTTAAAATGATAAATCGCAAATACCTCACAGTGGGTACTTTTTTGTGCCAGAACATCCTTGAAAGGGCCACCTCAAATATTTGGTAACTGATCATATTTCCCAGCGTGCCTCTATGACTTGTTAATACGTCAGGCTGAGCTGGATAATTCAGAAAATTTAAACTTTTTACAGTTAAAATAATTTTAGAGGTATGAGTATTAAACACAGCCTCAGTGAGAAAGTGAACTCCCACAAAACATTTGACTGCCTTGGTACCTGGCAACAGCTGCTGCAACAAGTGCAGAATAAAAAGACTAGCAACAGAAGTTTTTCATGAACTGCACCCAGCTAGTGGCTGGCTCAGTTATGCCAACCCTGTATCAGGAAAGCGCGTTCATGATATCAAACGTTAATCTTCAAAGCTAACATTTCCTGAGGGGGTTGTGTGGGAAAAGGGTTGGGAAAGAACAGGGTGAAGATTGAATAGATGCACTGTAACCTGACCATGGGCAAGAACAAAACAAATTAAATCGCTAGTTAATTTCTCTCCTTCCAATTAGTGTTAAAAAGCAGATCAAAGACCTCAATAAACTGTTGAGATAGGGAAGAAATATCTGCAAGCTATACCAAGAAGGAGAAACTATAATCCCTAATCAGGGCAATAAAAGACCAGTCACCTAGAGAAGTTAAAAGCATGTGGACCAAAAATGTACAATTATTAGCAATGCCACTGGGAAAAAAAAAAAAACCACCTACAAAAATACCTGAAAGAGAGATCCATGTAAACCCAAGAAAGACAGAGAGAGAAACAAACAGATGGCAAATTAAGCATTTACTTTGTAAAATGGCATCAAAGAGTTTGCAATGCAGATCTTTATTGCACTGTGATTGAACCCCAAACAGACCAGTGCTCTGAAGTGGGATGGACGATTTCTCCTGGCAAACCTAGAGATTTTTCAGATCTGTAAACCAGTGTTTTATTAGAACACGCTCTAGAAGACTGACATTTCAAACACAGAAAGCAATCTTCTCAGATGAGAAATTACAATGAAAAAATCCAGGACACATCTTTAATGCATGGCCTCATTCTCATTCTCGATGACTACAAATTCAGTTTCTTCCTAGCAGACAAAAAAACTGCATATAGTCCCTAGGTCCCCATCAAGGCACCTTCTTTCTGCCATTGAGACTCAATGATTTAAACGAGATACTATTCCATTTAAACTATATCCACCATGTCTCACTCTGCCTAAGACAAAATACATTAATCATGGTTGTCAGTTTCAACTGTCATCCCTAAATTGATATTTTCACCCTTGCAATCTGCTGGACACACTGCAGTGCGTTGCGACAGCTGTGGAAGAATGCAACAGATACCCACGGAACAAGAGCTCCGGTTCACAATTCATGTACAAACCCATCATCGCTGGGAGGGTAAAAAAAGTCATTGGACCATGAACTGCAGCAGCTGAGCTGCAGGCACGAACACTTTCTCTGTCACAGGAGAGAGAATCCTTGGCAGGAAGGAGAGGTAAACAGTAGCTGAGGTACTAGCATCTTAAACCACTTACGTTGTTTCTGAATTATGAACGACCAGAAGTCCAGTTGATTTAATATTACAAACCATGACAGGGAAGAACACAATGATCACTTAGCTTAAGGTACTTGGCTTATGGAAATGGAAGCTCTGGAAGCTAGTATTAGTTGTACTGCTCTGTAATGCATTTGCTTTGATTATGTTATTCCGGAAGCATTAAGGATCATCTTATTTATCTTTCAACATAAGACAAGTTCAATAATGAAATTTAATAGATCCTTTTACTGCAAAGTCTCAGTCCACAACAGAGTAATGAGTGCAGGGCTTCACAAAAGCGTTTTAAGACGGCAGAATGGGGAAAATCCCTATTAAATTATTTGAAGTGCATAATTTTAATTTTATCTTTAACAAACTATTTTTATTTTATATTGACCAAAATGTTAGAAGTTGTCTGATTGCAGCAAGCAGGAAAATGAAATTCAATTAACTCTAAATGCACGTTAACACTATATGTGGCAATTCTTTCTCCTGTCACAGTACAGTTACACACATGGAGGTGTATATATAGCATGTGTAAGTGATTAACAGAGAAATCAGTACTGATCAGAGCTTTGAAAGTGATTAATTATGGGAACAGTTTAGTGAAATGCATATTTTGCTTGCTTAATCCAGCAGGCAAGCAGAGAACAAATCACTTATTAAAAGTACCAGGCAGAAAGCTTAACTTGAGGGACTTCATAGGTAAGAAATAAATAGGCAGAAGTCCTAAGGGCAATGAGGAGCCTCCATTGCTGAGGAAGATGAAAGACAAATGATTCAGGAAAGGTACAGTATCACAAAATTTCAAGTTTTAGGCAGAATGACCAAGCTAAACTTTAATTAAAAAGCAAATGAGAAGTTCATATAACACAATTTTGATAAATACTTGCATTACCATAATATACAAATTATCTCAAGCTTCAGATCAAAAAACCCCTTATTTCAATACATATTTTAAATTCCTCTTTCACATTATCACAATAATGATAATGTGAATTTGAATTTCACCTGGCGTGAAAGACCCATCACATCCTCATAAGATTCTTCAGCACCTTTATGTTCACTCTTCCTCCTTAAAACCAATTTCAAGTATACTTAAGAACCTAGTACTAGGTAAGCAGTGTTTTCATAGAATTCAGGAGATCTAAACTGCAAGATTTAGGTCCACATCCAATCTGAAGGCAGCAGAGACTGGTTGCAAGTGATACAAAGAAGACAATGGATTTAAGTGTAAAATGAAAAAAATGTAGCTTTTTCCCCCCAGGGATTTTTCAAAACTTGTTGCAAAGAGAATGCTCTCGAGTCCATGTTTAAGCATACACAGCCAAATAAAAACTTTTGATATACTCATCTGAAAACAAAAATAATAGTCCTCTTTCTAGATTTCTCAGGAAGGAAGTGGAAACAGCTCAAAAAAAAAAATCTAGCTGCATTTACTGAAATACATTATGCTTTACATGACAGCTTGTTGAATGCTATTGTATAAGAAACAAGCTTCATTATTACTGTTCAATGTACTCATTAAATACACATGAATATTTGGGGAGTCTCCAGAGAAAATTAGGGGCTAGGGAAAACAAGAGGTCACTTCTTTTCCTTCTCAGATACTATACATGCAAAGTTCTTCAATAACATCTTGGAGGGGAAAGGGAGGGTGCGGGAGCCAGACCACATGGATGGGAAGAATCTATCAAAAGTAACAAATTTTTTCCTTCAAAAGGACCCCAAGATCTTTTCAAGCAGGTAAACAAACTCACTCCTTTTTCAATAAAACTTTGGTAAAATGATAAAAAGAACCCAAAACAAACGTACAAGTGTTTACTCCCTCCTGTTTTACACAAAATTACTCCATGGTATGCATTACGAAGTGAATTAAAGAATTCTTCCATTTCTTATTCCATATGTGAAGGGATTTAGCTGTCCAATATTAAAAATAATTTTACATTTTAGTTAACTCTATATGAGACAAATAATTGAAAAATTATGTGATTTGTATTTGATCTTGTTTACACTAAAATTATTATCCTTATGAAAAATATCAAAGATCTCACAATATGATGGCTGTACTAAACTTAAAATCATGCTTACCTTTTCTGCTGATATGAACTGAGGCCTATAGTTGTCTCTGTCTGTAAAAGAAAAAAATAATTTTAAATTTAAGACACTGACAGCATTATACTTCCTGTGGTGAAAAAACCCCAGCAACTGTAGTAAGTTAGTATATCAGATCTTGAAAGACAAAAGGTGAAGTTCTAATCTGGAGCAGAAAACGCAGACTGGCTTTTTCCAATTAATTGTTTAAAGAAATTAAGCCTCTATCAAAAGACTGTTTCACCCAGAATAGGAACTCCCACAAACTGTAAACAAGCAGCAACTTAACTTGAAAACTGAGAGAAGGAAAAGAAGTTCAGGAAATTATCACATCGTAGAGAGCAAAAGAAAAACATAGCATAGATGAAAGAAATAAATTGCAAAGAAAAACATACAAAACAATAACAGACAAACAATTATCTCACTGGGTTTTATTTAACAAACTAGAAAACAAAGAATGCATCACCTCTATTTGCTTAGGAAACTTCATCTCCTTCCCTGCTAATGATCTTCTAGCCTCCACCATTCATACCTTTACTATCACTCTGCTAGACATTACAGTTTATTACCCAAAACCAAGGAGGTTCGGTTGTCTGAGAAATCCCAGATGGTTTAGAAGGCTGCATATGGAATGCCCTGATACAGCTAATGACAAAATATACGCAATTTTGAAAAGTTTTGTCTTCCCAAAGACCAAACTGAGGACTTTAGTCTTTCTCTTAAAAGGCATTTCATGGCCAAGATGAATATTCATCTTCTGTGAGTGGGAAGAAAGCTTATAGGTCTGATAAAGTCTGTGGTGCGCCTTGTCTCATCCAACACAGTTCATCCTTAGTGTAAGGATATTGTTTGTTTGCAAGGGCAATGCGAGTTTTTCATATATCAGAACTAAAATCAAGACCCTTAATTGGGCACTTCATTTATTTCTATTTCAACTACAAATCACGCTTTTTTCTTAAAATAATTTTTTTAAAATTATCTTTACTCAAAAATTCCTTAATAAAAGAATCGTATCTTATTTTGCTCTTTGGCGGCACTTATTTGAAACTGCATAATCACGACTATTAAATCACTTAGCCCACAAACAATGTCTGATTCATGTCAAGGATCAATTCTATACTGCAAAACTAAGCAGTGATTCAGATTTAAACAAATTATTTGTAATTTCTATCAAATGAAAGAAAGCTGGAAGCATACTATTTACCATTGTAAGGCGAAGGTGACCTGTCTGTAACTTGTGGATTTATTTGCAATCTAGGCAGAGCATCAATTAGCTTTTTTTATCTTAAAATCTCTGGAACAGATGGGTACACTGCCCTGCTAAAGGGATGTTGCAGGTGAAAGAAGTTCATATGAAATTGTTTTGCACTACATCATGACCAGTGCAGTTTTTCTGCACTGAACAGAATGCTGAAGAGACAAGATAACTTGTTTTATATTGCCAATTTCATCATAAATTGAAAATCAGCAAGTTTTAATTTAAATTTAGCAAGCTTTCATTTAAAATTAGTATCCCACTTGCACTGTAATTAAGAAAACAGGGCATTTCCTATTTTTCATTAAAATATACTGGCTTGCAAATCTTTCCATAAAATTTTCCTAAGGTATCCTACTCACACACTGATAAGCTTTTAGTTCAGCTTCTTAATTTCTAATGTCACCCTCCATTTTCTATTTCCAGTAAGATACAAGTAAATACTTACAATCTGTAGTGAATAGTTTCAGAATAATATCAGAAATTCAATTAAAATAAAAAAAAATAAGAAATTTAAAATTAGTTTTAGTTAACTAACAAATGCTCAAGATACAAAATGTTTTGTATCATAAAACTTCCTAAAAACTGCCTAACAAGTCGATTAGCTCCAAAAGCTAAAGAACTGAATTGTTCTCTTCCTTCTATACCTTATTTCTTCCCCAGACCGGAAAGGTGAGAGTAACCCTTCAAGATTTAAACTGCCATCCATTAACTTCTCAACTTAAAAAACAGAGAGGAAACTGAATCAAAGTGAATCAGCTGAAAATATTTTCTCTCCATCCAAACAGGACTTGCACTGTCAAAATCTGGTTTAATACTTCACACAAGCACTTGTTCAAAACACTAAGCAAATTATTTCCTCTAGTTCACAACAGCATAGTTTTATAAGCTTTGCAAAAAATACTGCTTATTTTAAAAACTGTTTTAATAAGCTTCAAGCAGCTACTTATAATTACATTTACGTACTAGTGCTACCCACTTCTCTATCATAAATCCAACATGAATCACTATCTGCCTTTCCAATTTCATTTTTCTTTTTTTTTTTTCATTTCTTATTTTAAACTACGTAACTATTGCCTACAGCTTGCAGATATACTCTCTCTACAGCACATCAGACTATACGTGGCTCTGAGGGCTCTGCAAAAGCTGCTGCACAGCCTGTTCTGCAGAAACAGTCTAGTGCTTGCTTACAAGGACTACACAGGCTGAGTTACTTGACTGCAGCTGAGGCATGTTTATCTTCAACACAGCCAGCTACCACTGATCTAGGCTAACAGACAAATTGTTCAGTAAGTCCAGCAGTTATGAGCTTTATGCACATCTCTGAATAAACGTAGCAAGTGGTTTGCTCCCAGTGTTGATAATGAGGAAATTCTGAATCTGAAGATGTATGCAATCCATTCAGTCATGCAGATATACCTGAAAATGACCGAAATCTATTTCGAGTGTTTTTATTACTAACTGAAATCATCAATTATTCCTCCCTACCCAACAACTGCATATATCCCTCTCTTTTTTTTATTGCAGCACAGTCATTTAAAGCCATTCTTCTCCCAATTTCACCAGCTCCCTTCTTCCATGCTGTGCACTCACACCACTGACTTTCTTGCCTGCTCAAGGGAGACAACCGAAAACCGCTCAGATGGTGTTCCCGTGAAATACTGTTATACAACTGTACTGATTTGGGCTGGGATAGAGTTAGTCTTCTTCTGGAATGATACTCGAACACAGAGCGAGTAAGCAGCTGGGTTAGCCAGCTTAGTTGCCAGCTGGGATTAGACCACGACAATAACCAAACTTATCCTATGAAGTTAATAGATATATAAACAGCCTGTATTCCTTAATATCCTTGAAAGTGCATTATTCACTACTATTAAACACAAACTGATTTTTCTTTAGAAACACAACTAACGCACATCATTAAATTATCAGCAGTTACCTGACAGTCAGATGATGAAGCCAACAGGCTCAGACCCTATTACAGGGCAAACAAGAGAGTCATTACCAACGCTGTCCCATCCTTGACAACTAGGTTTAGCTTTAAAGAATAGCAGTTCCATTAAGTTTTAAAATTATTTGGCAAAGGAAATTGATTGTTATCTATGCTCCTAAGCACTGTATCAGGTAGTCAATACACCTAATATTGGTCTTAGTTGAAGATCCCACCCATCCTAATTTTTAGAAAGAGGGTAGTGGAGGCCAAGTTTAACTCCAGAAAAATGCAGAAACAAATCGAAATACACATCGTTGATAGCTGAACTACTACATAACCATGGCTGCTGTTAACCATTGGGAGTTAAACTCTCTGGCTGATCATACACTCAAGCTTTCCCTCATATATGTTCTCAAAGTACAGACTTCCTATGAAAATATTAGTCTAATACATGTAAGTAGAGTTTAAGGTCACTAAATCACTTTGGTAGGATATCATATTCCTGAACTATATTTAAGGGCAAAAATCTATCAAAGATTCAGGCTGATAAGGAAAAGCCTGCTTTTTCCCTTCAGATGTCAGTTAAATAAAAGCAAAATGACAAATTGGTTTCAATGACACCTTTTGTGTTCTGAGCAGGAGGGCGTTTGCTTTTTCATTTGTTTGGGGGGTTTGTGGGTATTTTGTTATAGGGCATTTAGTTGGGGGAGTGGTTTTGGATTACTTTTGTGTTCTTTTATTTATTTTTTTTAAATCAGGGTCAATCAAGAGCAAAGAAATTGCATACCAAGTTCAGCAGCTCATCAACCATGGCATCATGGAACTAAACCAAATATAAATCTCATGCGGCAGTTTCTATAATTATCACTCATTTTTATTACATGTCAGTCTTTAGAGTCGTGCAGTAAACAAAAACTTACAAATATGTTCAGTTACATGTTCTAAATAATTTTTTTTATTTCATCAAGTGAAATTTTAGACCTACTGTGCTCCAGCCTGACATGCTATTTTTCCTGTGTGACTGCATAAAACTGTCAAACACAAATGTCAAGCACTAAAACTGTGTACCAGATCAATCCACCACTCTTTAAAGTGTAGGTTTTATTTAATAACTGCCTGTTTTTCAGGTAAAATTAAATTATCCTCTTCAATAAATACAGCTTCTTCTTTTCTCCTGTAAAGGATACATCTGTAATAAAGCAGCATTAGCAAAATATGACTTATAGGAAAATTTTATTAAATATTCTCTGTACAGGAGAAGCATTACAAATAACAAAATACTTACTTGCAATGTACAGATCAGGAAGAAGGCTGGATGTGTACAGTATTAATACTTCAAGAGGTATAATAAGCTAAGTTACAGGCAAAAAATTAGATTAATTTCCTGATCCAAGTCACTGCCTAACAACTAAAACTAAGGTCAGCCCCCCAAAAACCCAGTAGAAATATATAACTGAGGGAGAAAAAAACTGGAAAAGGGAAAAAAAAAAAAAAAAATCACTCCTTTTACCAGTTCTGGGCTTTTATAATCCTTTTACCCAAAAGGCAGTGTTCAAGTTGTGGACATAGATGATTTTTTTTTTTCCCCCCCATTAAATATAAAGATAGCATGTGCCTTTAGACTGTTGCTACTAACAGTTGCATGTCTTAATTTATCTCTCATAACTCTAGCAGGATTAAACGAAAAAGCAAGGGGATTTCGGAATAAAGATCTCAAGACAACTTGCACACAGTGAGTTAGAAGATTTGAAGGCAGGCGGCCAGCACTAGTTCCAAGACTTACAACAACTTCTCTCCAGAGGCTCATATCCTTGAGAAAGATTTCACAGAGAATCCACACCTGAAAGCAGACCTCACAGGTGAATCTGCAGTACAGTTTTGGAAACATACCAGACAACAATCTTGCACATACGGAGAATCAACATCCACACTTTACAGCCTGAAGGCTGTCTCTAAAGACATAACCACGTTTTTTAACTTCAGCCAGAACACGCAACAAAAAAATTCCACCCAGAACTCAACCAACTACCACCACCAAAAGGTTAATTTTAAGGTCTCACTAGTCGGTTATAATAGCTATTCTTCACTTCTTGGTAAGAGGTCATATTACCTGGCACTACATTCAGTCATCTAAACATAGGCATCTGTTGCCACTTGAGATTACTGTCCCAGGGTAACCTGCCAGTTCCAGGACATTCAGAAGGGCACACAGTTTCTCCTGTGCCCTGTCTATACCTGCCAGGTTCATGCAGATGTCTGGGACAGCTGAGGGCATCTGAAATAGCACTGGTTACCAATGTTTAAGCAACTGAATTAAAGCCCTGAAGTCTTAAACAAGGATGGCTGCAGTGGCAGCAACAGCTACTTTGCCCAATTTGGCAGCATCCACAAACTCACAAAGAGTACTCTCTTTACCACCATTTAGGCTGCTAATGAAGACCTGAAGCAGAATTGTCCTCAGTATCAAGCTTCATCACGAGTAACCAACTGTCAGCTGAACTTTGTACTGTAGAGTACATCCATCACGGTTAACTGTCCAGCCACTTCTATTGCCTGCTCATGCGGTCTGTATCTTAGCAGTTTCACTATATGTATATTAATGGAAATCATATGAGAACCCTTCAAAAGGACAATATACAATATGAAAAGCTGATGTAATAAAAAAACACATTTAAACTTTACACCCTGAAAACACTCTGATACCAGAACTGAAAGGTTGCCACTTCTGTTAAGATACTTTCTTCACCGAATGGAATGAAGTATAGATCACACAAAATACTAAAATTCCTGCAGTAAGAGATTAGCATTGCTAATTCCCCTGCCTGTAACTCAAGTCCCATAGACTTCTTGTTGCAAAACCACTGCAAGTCATGCTAAGGTTCCATCCATTTGATATTTAGGACCGCTGTAATTCTCATTATCAGCTTTTGTGACCAGCAGTTTACAGTGTTTTATGAACAAAGACAACAAATACATATTAAGTGTGCGTGCATATATATATATATAGTATATATATATAAAAAACCACACAGGTTTCCTTTTCCCTCTATTTTAGCTATTCTGCAAGGCAGTAAGTATCAGTAAAATAATTTCTAAGAGTTCATCCATAAAAACGCATTTAATACGCTTAAGATTATTGCAGCAAGGGGAAGTGCAGTGATTCACGCTGAAAGAATTTTACTGAAGAGTCTTGTCATTTCCCCTTTTCGTTGTAGGAATATGCTACTTTAAAAATACTACTACATAAGCAGAAGTATTTTCGAAACACTTAGTCTGAATCGACCACCACTCTGGAAAACAGTGGCTCCAACTATATTGTGCAGGAACACATTAGATACCCAAGGCAAGAGCTCTCACAACAAACAAATGACCTGGGAAAAGTTTCTTTATGAACTAAAAGCAAAAGAAAACTTTGCTCTGAAAAATAAATTTTACTTTACTTTTCACTTTTCAAAATGAAAGGTTAATTTATTAAAAGTAACAGTTGTAGTTTATTTTAGCACTCCCAATATTTGCAGATGACATCATTGTCAGGGGCTTGAAGCATCTGTCAGGTCTAGACAAAGGTTCAAATAATGAAGATACATGAAGGAGATGGCCTGACACTAACAAGGCAAAGTCAAGCACAAGGACAGTTCAAATGTAAAACTAGGAATAATTGACTAATGACTAAATATATGTCTGGAAAGCACAGCTAAAACCAAACTACACGAGCAAACAAAATGCCGTCAAAAATCTGCAACTCATTTTGGAATTACAAGTGTTATTACATACAGAAGCAACTACTCTGTTCTTTCTGAAAGCTTCAGAGTACTAATGTGCCAATTACATGCTACGTTTTAAGTAGTATGTAGACAAATAAAAATTCATTAAAGAAAGTTACAGAGTGTTTTAAAAAATTGATTGAAGAAACTATGGGTGCCTTTTAGTAGAAAATTATCTTTATGAAGAGTGCAAAAAATCTAAGAAAAAGATAATCTGTATGTATATTGGAGAGAAAAGAAGCAGCAAAGCCAGCTTAGGTGTAGAACGGGTATGTACTTAAGGAAATTTGTGAAAAGTTACTTCCCTACAGGTTTTAAAAATAGAAGAGTCAAGCATCATCCAAGGGTATTCATCTACCTGCAACACTATCTGAAGAAAATACTAGGTGATCTCCCGAGGTCCATTCCAACCAGACAAATCTGTGACTCTGAAGTGTTAACCAATTAAATTGATATCTGCAAACTGCCAGCTATTGAAGAAAAAACCAAACCCTACATTGCATTGAGCAATGGACATTAATATTAATACAATTCTTACCCTATGTTGAGGATCTAAATATATTATTTAAAAAGTTCAAAAAGCTGTTGAGTTATTAAGGGGACATTCATGTGGAGAACAGACAGAATTGGGGAATTCTCTCATTACTGTAATTTAATCCATGGACAGAAGTAGCATAAATTTATTCAGCTATAAACTTTTAATCTAAACACGTATATTAATGAAAAAATCTCTCACTTTTACTATGTTAATATAGAGGGCAAAGCTACGTGTTGTAGCACTTTTTAGTGCACATATTGAAAGTTCACACCCAAAAAGCATAGTCTTCACTTCACAACTCTAATCCACTAGTATGAAATCTCCACTGCCAGTTTATTTTTACTAAATGCAAGGGTTTTCCACATAAGTACGTAAATATTTCTGCTCTTTCAACAAATAGCTGTTTTAAGTGAGTCAGGTCAAACCCAATTTTCCAACTCTTTTTTTTTTTTTTAAACAAAAGTCCCAAAATGTGATTGTATGCAGTGGTTTCACTGCACACATTAGGAGTTTCAGTGCTAGTACGTAGTTAGCATGTATTCCAGGTAAGTACAAAAAAAAGTATCAAGAAGGTATACTCTAGCTGGAAGGAGGTAGCAGGAATCCCTAATTATTACCTTATGTAAGGTAGCTCCATAGGAGACAATCCTTAAGGACAAGGGAGCCCACGAGTGCTGGGCGCTCTTCAAAAATGAAATCCTAGCAGCTCAGGAGCAAGCCATCCCCATGTTCCAGAAAAGGAGCCAGCGGGGAAAAAAACAGCTTGCTTGAGTAGGGAGATCATGAGAGATATCAAAAAGAAGAGGAATGTCTATGAGCTTTGGAAGAAGGGACAGGTGTCTTGGGTGGACTACAAGGAGGAAGTGAGATCGTGTAGGGAAAAAAGGCCCAACTAGAAATCAAACTGGCTAAGTCCATGAAAGATAATAAAAAAATCTTCCTACAAATACATCAACAAGAAAAGAAGGACTAGTCCCTACTAGTCCCTACTGGATGCAGAAGGAACAACAGTGACAACAGTGACAAGGGATGATGACAAGGCTGAGGTACTTAATGCCTTCTTTGCCTCAGTCTTTAAGAGTAAGGGAAGTTGTTCCCCCTGTGTACAAACCCAGGAATTAGAGGAGCAGATTGAGGCTCCCATGATCCAAGAGGAGGCGGTTAGAGACTTGCTTGCCCAGCTAGACACTCACAAGTCTATGGGGCCCGATGGAATCCACCCAAGAGTATTAAAGGAGCTGGCGGATGTCCTTTCCAAAACCCTTTCCATCATCATCTTCCAGTGGTCCTGGCTGACTGGGGAAGTTCCACTGGACTGGAGGCTGGCTGATGATGTACCCATCTACAAGAAGGGTTGCAGCGAGGATCCAGGGAACTACAGGCCTGTCAGTCTGACCTCAGTGCTGGAGAAAGTCATGGAACAGGTGATCTTGAGTGCTAACATGAAGCACATGCAAGAGAACCGGGTGATCAGGCCCAGTTAACATGGGTTCATGAAAGGCAGATCTTGCCAAACTAACCTGATCGCCTTCTATGACAAAGTGACTCCACTACTGGATGAGGGAAAGGCTGTGGATGTAGTCTTCTTGGACTTCAGTAAAGCCTTTGACACAGTTTCTCACAGCATTCTGCTTCAGAAACTGTCAGCCTCTGGCCTGGACAGGCGCACACTCTCCTGGGTTGAAAACTGGTTGGATGGCCGGGCCCAGAGAGTGGTGGTCAATGGAGTTAACTCCAGCTGGAGGCCAGTTACAAGTAGGGTACCCCAGGGCTCGTTACTGGGTCCAGCCCTGTTCAATGTCTTTATCAATGACCTGGATGAAGGCATCAAGTGCACCCTTAGCAAATCTGCAGATGACACTAAGCTGGGTGGAAGTGTGGATCTGATGGAGGGTAGGGAGGCTCTGCAAAGGGATCTGAACAGGCTGGACCGATGGGCTGAGACCAATGGCATGAGGTCTAACAAGGCCAAATGCTGGGTCCTACGCTTGGGGCACAACAACCCTATGCAATGCTACAGACTAGGAGAAGTCTGGCTAGAAAGCTGCCTGGAGGAGAAGGACCTGGGGGTGTTGGTTGACAGCCGACTGAATATGAGCCAGCAATGTGTCCAGGTGGCCAAGAAGGCCAATGGCATCTTGGCTTGTATCAGAAATGGCGTGACCAGCAGGTCCAGGGAGGTTATTCTCTCTCTGTACTTGGCACTGGTGAGACCGCACCTTGAGTACTGTGTTCAGTTCTGGGCCCCTCACCACAAGAAGGATGTTGAGGCTCTGGTGCATGTCCAGAGAAGAACAATGAAGCTGGTGAAGGGGCTGGAGAACAAGTCTTATGAGGAGCAGCTGAGAGAGCTGGGGTTCTTTAGCCTGGAGAAGAGGAGGCTGAGAGGAGACCTTATTGCTCTCTACAACTACCTGAAAGGAGGTTGTGGAGAGGAGGGAGCTGGCCTTTTCTTCCAAGCGACAGCAGACAGGACAAGGGGGAACGGCCTCAAGCTCCACCAGAGGAGGTTCAGGCTGGACATCAAGAAAAAATTTTTCACAGAAAGGGTCATTGGGCACCGGCACAGGCTGCCCAGGGAGGTGGTTGAGTCACCTTCCCTGGAGGTGTTTAAGGGTCGGATGGATGAGGTGCGGAGGGGCATGGTTTACGGAATGTTAGGAATGGTTGGACTCAATGACCCAGTGGGTCCCTTCCAACCTAGTGATTCTATGGTTCTATGATCATTATATTTGTTTTGTAATGACAGATGATCTACAATCAATGAACATTTGTAAAACTTACAGAAAGTCTGAGGGAGAAACATTCAATGACACTACAGTAGGTTTAAAATTTTCAAGCTGCTGTTCACAAGATGTCAATCTGTTTTTACAACTATGCATTTGCTCTGCTTTTATTTCTTAATTGCAGTAAGTAGTCACAAGAGTTTATCATATTAAAATTTACTGAAAAAAACCAAAACAAATAAATCGTAAGCTTAGGAAAACATGCTGTATTGTTCCGATTGAAAGGACCTGGTTTCACAAACTTAGGTATTTTCAGCTTAGGAGCCACAACCACAACAGAAAACAGAAACCATTTATTAGAAATTTTGTCTCTTGCTTAGTTTTAAAACAAATATTCTGTAGTGTATTAGGATAAGTGGCAGCCAAATACAATACAAAGTACTGTAAAGTTGACAGTGCAACATACAGAATTGCCTGACTTTATTCCACCATAATATTTAAACTGGTTCTCCTGTCTCTGTTGCATCTTGCAATAATGTTGAAATGATTAACAATCCATTTTATTTTCCCGTATTTACATGAATTACTGAGGTGGTTCACAGCATCATTACTTTCTAATCCTGAGAACTACAGTGATTAACAGACCGCTAAAATAAATGAGATAAAATTAATGATACAAGTTTGAAATTAATTAGTAAATGAAAAAAAAATCTTGCGAAAAAGC
The DNA here is from genome assembly GCF_017976375.1 of Cuculus canorus. Classification (NCBI taxonomy): domain Eukaryota; kingdom Metazoa; phylum Chordata; class Aves; order Cuculiformes; family Cuculidae; genus Cuculus; species Cuculus canorus. The sequence continues at coordinate 68,735,858 of NC_071401.1, forward strand.
CACCTAAAATACAGATAAGTAAATTCAACTACATCATTTTTATCTTAAAAAGTGAGCCAACGCCTATCATTTTTATTAGACCACTAAGCCTAGGGATATTTTTTGGTAGTATTTATACCGATACATGGTATCTCCATGCAAGTTAGAGAAATACTCTGAGTCAAAACCTGCAATAATCGAGACTGTAATCACTGTATGTAAAAGCTTCCACCATTCTATCTGTCCAAAAATAAGCCTACACAGATATCTATTATGATAATGTATTTGGTACATGACATCTAAACAACTGTTTAATGAGGAACCTGGGACTTTGTTGTTTGCCTGGGTTTTTTTGGTGTGGGGGGAGGGGGAGTTTCAGGGTTTTCATTTGTCTCTTTTTAACTGCAACCTTTTCTGTCACCTGTTTAGACAATTTCAAATGATCGTATCCTTGCACATTACAATCTTAAAACTTGTAGTACGTTATTCTTGATTTACATTAAGAACCAAGCAGCAAACAAGGAAAAAAAACCCACGAATAAATAAACAAAAAAACCCATCAGCTTAGGTAAGTAGGGGAGTAAAAAACCACCCTCTGAAAGGCATCAACTTTGTGACAAAACACCTACCTGAAACAAATAATATTATCAGGAGCTGAGAACTACACAGCTTTTACATTTGGCGACTCTTTATATCAGAAAGGAAGTAGGAATTGTAAATCAAGCACTGCACTGGTAACTAATGAAGTTAAACACAGTCATAGGCCATGTGTTAAAATGACTTAAACAATTAACTTTTCTTTCTCCTCCCTCTCAACTACCAGGATTCCTATCAAAGAATTCTAACAAAATATATTCTCAATATAAATACAACTCACAAAATGCATGCATACGAAATTCTAGTCAAGAGAACTTCAGAACTATGTAGCTCTAAAGTATCAAGCCATGTTGATGTCTTCCGCCCCACCTACTACCACGATCTACCCTCAGCAAGTTCGCAGATGACACCAAGCTGAGTGGCGTAGCAGCCACACTGGAAGAATGGATGTCATCCAGAGGGACCTGGACAGACTGGAGAAGTGGGCCTGTGAGAACCTCATGAGGTTCAACAAGGCTAAGTGTAAGGTCCTGCACCTGGGTCAGGGCAGTCCCCATTTTCAGTACACAATGGGGGGTGATGTGAATGAGAGCTGCCCTGCAGAGAAGGACTTGGGGGTGCTGACTGATGAGAAGCTCGACATGAGCCGGCAATGTGTGCTCACAGCCCAGAAGACCAACTGTTTCCTGGGCTGCATCAAAAGAAGCGTGGCCAGCAGGGCGAGGGAGGGAATTCTGCCTCTCTATTCCTCTCTTGTGAGGCCTCATCTGGAGTATTGTGTCCAGTTCTGGAATCCTCAACATAAGAAGGATATGGAGCTGTTGGAGTGGGTCCAGAGGAGGGCTACAAAGATGATCAGAGGTCTGGAGCACGTCCTGCAAGAGGACAGGCTAAGAGAGTTGGGCTTGTTCAGCCTGGAGAAGAGAAGGCTCAGAGATCTTATAGTGACCTTCCAGTACCTGAAGGGGACCTACAGAAAAGCTGGAGAGGGGCTATTCATAAAGGCTTGTGGTGACAGAACGAGGAGAAATGGGTATAAACTGGAGAGGGGCAGATTTAGACTGGACATTAGGAAGAGTTTCTTCACCATGAGAGTGGTGAGACACTGGCACAGGTTGTCCAGAGAAGCTGTGACTGTCCCATCCCTGGAGGTGTTCAAGGCCAGTTTGGATGGGACCTTGGGCAGCCTGCTTTAGAGGGTTGTCCCTGCCCATGCCAAAGGGGCTGGAACTAGATGATCTTTAAGGTCCCTTCCAACCCTAACTTTCTATGATCTCAAAATACCAGCAGATGCTCTTTAAACTTTACTTTTCATCTGTTTTGACTCAGTCAAAAAAAGCTGACAAGAATGGCAACATTATACCTGAAAAATCTCTATTTGCAACGGTAATTACCTCACTGCAGTAACTTGAACCTTCTTTAAATTCAGTGGTGACTCGGTCACAAGCACTGCCTTTACATTTGGGAACCCTGCAACACTTCTCAGTTCCTTTAGTTGTGCTATTCAACTGCTTTTCAACTCCCCATGAAGATGAGTCTTAAACACAAAGCATCCCCCAGTTTTTCTGAGGGAAAAAGAAAACCCGGACAAAGAGGTCAGACAGAACCTGCAGCAAACTCCATCAGTTTACCAACACAAAAGATCAGGGAACCAGAACCTCAGGACCCACCACAGCATGCTGTTGAAAACAACTCTAGAAGGTCCAAAAATGTTTTTTGGACTTAAGTTTGATGCTTGCTTATTTTCAAAAATACACTCACCCATAAGTTCCAAAAAGCAGCTACCAAAAAAGATGAAGCATCACTAGTTTAGGCCATTTCCTCTGACTACATACCTGCAATAGGTCTCCTTCATCAAAACGTAGCATTTCTATTATTCCATCTGACTGGATGAAAGCTGTGAAGAAACACAAAAATTTAAGTTACTTCACAGAAAAACAATTTGTTATTAAATCAAAAAGGGCATCTTCAGTATCTATAATTTGATGTACCTTGCTTTGTAGATAGCACTACAACAAAACAAAATAACAACGCAGAATCTAGCGAAATACCAAACACAAATCTGCGATACTAATTTTCCTCAGAGAGCTCCAGTTCCAAGGTGTTTGTATTAATAGGTACCATACTTTGCCAATTAGCTTATTCAGCATAAAAATATTTAAGTCCAAAGTGAACGACTACTTAGTTCCCTAAAAAGACTGGGTGTCCCAAGCTAACTCAGTACTTCAACCAATATGACTGACTGGGTACCTAAACAACTGAGTTTAAAGCATCTAAGCCTATAAAGAATTCAGACACTTACAAATGGAATTTCAGTTTTATATATACAACTAAAATCTTAACTGTACATCTGGAAAGTCCTGTTCACACTGCACCCTAATCCTTAATGTAGTAACAACCCTCCATCTTGACAGTAACAAAACAAAATTTGAAGCAGTCAGAAGTGTTCACACCATAAGATTGAACTTGATGAAAAGTTCATGCCTCAGTCACATATAAGATCCTCAAATTAAGCATTCCTCCTCTGCTTATTTCCTCTAAACGCTTGCTCAGGCAATTGTTCTTCAATTCCTCTCAAAAAGTAGGGAATACTACTTTCTTTTAAGGACAAAGAAACGAGGGCATTGCCCTTTCTGTAGGAATGAACATGAGTTAAAGAGAAAAGTTCAAAGAGGTCCAAATCTTACTCTCCAAAAGACTATTCACACACACAAGCACGTCTTTAGTATAAAAAACAGTAACAACCTGAAAACAGAAAAATTTACTAAAAAAAGAAATTCCTGTAAACAATTCCTCTCTTTCCCCATGACCTTTTATCCACAACTGCCTTTACCATTCAGATAGATGAAGTTGAGAGAATGCCACCATGCCCCTCTTTCCATAAAGGTCAGTAGGAGAAGTTGACAGGGGAAAGCAGCCCAGCTCAGTGTGAAAAATCACCACAGAGGTGAAAGAGTGGGCTCAGATTATAAACAATCTGCATGTCCTGCAATATTAAACAGTGGCACCAGTGGTACTAGTCTGCCACATCAGCAATATCTTACAAATTTTGTGTGTATTTGTTATTACCTTAATAATTTGAAAACAAAGAAGTCATCCTTAATCCAAGAATTCAGGGTTTGACCAATTATTTATATTGAAGAACTATACAGAACACAGGGCAAGAAATTTAAAAACAAAACAAAAGCAAAAAAGTGTGTTTAAATAGCTGTTACAAGTTCAATTTCTATGGCTTATGAAGATTTTCGCTTTCAAAAAATTACTGGTGTAGGTCTACCAGTTTAAAGTTTAACCCTAGAAACAAAGAGTAAGTGTATTCTCAATTTAACTGGCAATACATATTTAAGACATTGAAGTCACTGTTTATTTTCATCTTTAAAACCACTCAAAATCTCTAAGTGAATCGCAGGACAAGACATAAGAAAACAAGGCTTTGACAGGCTAGGTGAAAAAGTGAAGTATGACAGCTAACAGCAATTTCATAGAAAAGTCATGCCTATCCTCTGTGCAAAACTCTCAAATTACAGATCAGCTGATACAGAGGGGAAATTCTCAATTTTTAACTTACGGAGAAATTTAGAATGAAATTGTGTTTTCTCATGTATTTGATTTATTGCAAGTTTAACGATCACAATTTAATAAAAGAATTTATCAATACAAGCCCACCTTCATAACAGTCAAAAGGAAGTGCATCTCTGAGGTTGGGCTTTTTAGAATTATTTCATTTTCCTAGCTTTCTACTTTGGAAACAAAGAATACACAGAACTTAACTGTGACATCAGGCACAAACAAAAAAAATCAGAAAACAGCTTTTTTATATCATAATCTATCAACAATCACTAAAAACATAAAAGGTCATTTAATCAAATCACAAATTCTTAGTATCGTCCTGGTTTTTTTTTCTCCCCTATTTTAAATATGGTACATACTAGGTACAAAGAACTGAAAATAGCAACATTCTTCCACAAGGATAACACACACACACAAGCTCACAGAAGCTAGCCAAAGCTTTCCACCCAAGCAGCTTGAATGCAGGCAGCTCATCTTTAAACCCCAAACACTTTCTCAGCTACTCTTCAGTTATTTCATCTTTGCTGCAACAGATGTTACAGAACATTTTGAGTGGATGACACAGTTAAATAGAAGTGCCATTCATCATTATATCATTTAAGAAATGTTTTCAGAGAGCAGATGACAGTGCCAGGTGAAGTCAGATGTACTGCAAAGCTTGGCTGCTGGCCATTTAGCAGCAGTCACATCTCAACTGAGACCGTGATGAAATTTCAGTGTTCTTTTACTTTGTTTTAGACTAACTCTCAAGCTTTTGTTTCTACTTTATCCATTATTTCATCAAAGCAAGGAAATGACAAGTAAATACCTCACCTATGCAACCTGAAAGGTTGTTTTTGCCACTGACTTCTCAATTCAGGATGAGGCAACGAGTCACCTCATTCAAATGAGGCAAAGCCAATTACATTTTAAAAAAGCTCCACTGACGAGTCATAAAGAATCACCCAAATCCCTGTAAGAGTAGCTCTCAAACTATCCAATATGGACCACAGATATGACAAAGGCTTCTTCAAAGTGAAACACAGACGGTTCCCTAAGAGTAGAAGGAAGCATTCTGGGTATTTGCCCAGTCCAGAATTAGAAGCAGCTCCTCACCATTTGCACTTGTATTATCTGAGCCAAGTAAGTTCACAAACTTCTGCAAGTCCAAACACATAGTCTTTTCTGTCCTTTTATACAAAACGTACGTCACCAATGGAGAACAGGTTATTACCAATGCCAAAAGACTCTGCGAGCAATTAAGTGTTAGATCACTTGAGCATGCTTTATTAGTTGAACCATCACCCATGCTATAGAGGAAGATGACTGTTTCTGCTAAGGCCCTAACTATTTCTCCTGGAAAAACTTCTCAAAGTCCGTGCTGATGCCATCATCCTCCATTATCAGTCTAATACTCTGGAATAGTAAAGTGAGCGAATTAAGAACTGCTGACTGTGCCATTTCAGTCAACTCTGACACATGACTGGCAACTGGTACAAGAGGGGCATAATGTAACATTTGGGGTAGGAAGCATTTCGACTGGCACAGCGTGATCTGCCACTGCACAGATCAGCAGCCAAGAAGCCAAATTACACATTAGGAAAATCGTCTCTTCCTCACCCTACAGGCAACTGAAGCCCTGAAGGCCAATTATAATAATTATTAGTCGAACTTTAAATGTTATTAGCACGTTCACAGACCAAAGAAGGAACAGGATGAAGATCCACATCTACAGATCTGAAGTCCAGAAGAATCAGTCTCCTTTCTTCCTCACCTATATCAGAATATTTTATTATGAGAGGTATGCACAGAACCCTCTCAACAGAAAACCTTTAGCCTTTCAAGCACCTGCAAGAAGCAGATTTGATATTAAGTGCCGTTTGGCACTTAGTCTGGCAATCATCAGAGTCATGAGAATCCGTCACAATTTCAGCCACTCTCACTACTAGGATATTAAGTCATTTCAGGGTCAATTTTTTTCAGCTTCTAGGTTGTGTTTCCCCTTTTCAGATAGGAGGTCACTATTAAGACAAGTAAGATAAGCAACAGCAAACGCTAAAAACACCACAAGTTTCATTTTCTGTTTGTTTTCAATTCACAGCCTTTAAAAGACAACATCTTTGTTTCAGTCAGTTTTTCTATGAAAAGCCCATAAAAGATATCAGAAAAAAACCTATGAATGTAGGTCTTTCCACTTGCTCCAAAACACCTTTTTCTACAGAGACCATTTTCTAAGCTTTTATAAGCTGTTTAAAAAAGGGCAAAACAAAAACCACTACCACAGCCTTCTGGAACAGTAAAAACACTATCTGGTCATTATTATCAGTACCTTTCTATGTGTTTTCCCCCTGCCCTTTCCCACAACATCAGGGTGCTTGATGGTAAACACCTCAAGTAATAAAATGGAAACAACAGTGACCTAAAGAGATACTGAATTCACTTACATTCCTCAAAGCTTAAGCAGCTTCTTCTCAGATTTATATAGCTAGCAGCCAAATTTTACTCAAACACATTCCTGTTTTAATTGTCCTTGGTCCAAGCCTTTTATATTTTAGCTTAAAATAACTACAGACACATAAAACATCAAGTAACAAGAGAAAAATTTAAAAATCCTACACTTCTCCAAAGTAAAATGGCACTTAATATCAAAACCCCTTTAGCCAACATCAGTCTTTAGATGTGCCTGAATTACATAGAACATAATAAATTTGCATGTAATGTGAGACCACTGAATATGCCAAGACTCTTGCTACACAACGATAAAAAAATTCTCCATGGTTCACAGGTTATGAGGCCTACTGACTGAGATACAATTTTTAAGGTGGCTTTGAGAATTTTTCTTTCATTTAGTTGCTGTCAAGTTCTTTATTTCAACAGGAATGTATATTCTGGCATACAGGTTTATAAGATCAATATTCTGATTGACTAACTACTACTTAGTTCTGGAACAGCTACTACATAACAAAGTGCTTTCGTTTATTTTTATGTTAATCATCAGTATATAACCTCTTACAAGCTTGTAAGAACTGTTTTCTCCCTTATCTCTTGTCTAAACCAATCTTCTAATTTTCTTATGAGCTGTATTTATACAATCCAGCATCATCTAGTCTATTAATTTTCTCCAAATTCTGTAAATAGCGTCCCAACTTACTAAAACAGGCCCAAATAGATTATTTATTACAAATCTCTCCTAATTACACTAAGTTTTTTAAAAGTCCAGTTTCTAACCTTTTGTCTTAATCACTAAGCTCACTTCAAGGTAACAATAACCACATGATCCAACTACAATGTGCTAAATGTCATTCACTTCTGTCTCTGTAATTGTAATTAAAGCATTTCTATCACTACTGGGTAAACAGCACAGCTAAAACCAGACAAATTTGTTTTAAGGCTTTGACTACGAATTAACTGCTTACGCTCAATCACACAGCCGCAGTCATTATGAACAGTGGAAAACTGAGCAGCATGTGGAATACAGGCAAATGGATATAGAATGAATATAATGGATATAGAATGAAGAGTAAGTTACCATCATTATGAAACAAAAATTACATTGTAAAAAATTAAATACCACACAGATAAAGAAAAACAGTACTATGCTGTAATGCAAGCAACAATTTTTATTGGCTGCAACAATATAAAAGTCTGGTGAGCCTCAAGAAACATGTCCCAGTCTAGTGTTCAGGACAATAAAAGTTGTTTTAAAGAAAGGCCTATTCTCCAAGACAGGAGGGTCATAGCTCTCAGTCTGAATTTCTGCCTATGTCCAACAGGTGACTTATTCCCTAGAAAGGTAAAAGATTGTTCTCTTATGAGCCAGTGAAGCTCAGGCAAGAGGCTCCAAGAGAAAATCAGCAGCCAGCAGGCTTTTTATTTTAGCTAAATCCTCTGGCACTTTCATAGCCATTTCACTTGACTCTTTTCAAGTAGTCCATAAGAAAAGGAAGTTAATCCAGCAGACCTCAGGAAGAGCCAACACAGTTGAGACAGTAAATAAACACTAAGTAGTAAAGATCACAGCAAAAATAACTCGCTTGGAAGTCTTTTTGCATAGAAATATATTCAATCTTTTTTCTATACTAAACTTACTATCCTTCAAAAAGCCAGCTTGACGATTTTTTATTTTCTGTTTACATAATAGAGTTGAAATACAAATGTTTCTATATAGTCACCTTTAGTCATCACGTGAAACAAAATCACAATATATTAAGCTAAATAACAAAGAGAGAATTTTCATTAAAAACCTGATTTTGTGCTACTGATTATAAAAAACATTTTTATGATTTTATATGACACATACTCAAATAAGTTCATATGCATCAACCTATGTCCAAGTTAACAGAAGATCAACAGAGACAGTAGATCACTTGCACAACACCTGAGCGCATGATTCACTGTTCCACAGTGTGGGGAAAAAAGGCCAAATAATTTGTATTTTACTGCACACAGCAGCACAAATTTGACTGCATACACTGTTACTCAACTGAGTCTGCATATAATTTTTTGCTAATTTACTCATGTGTCATTTCAGACTTAAAAATACAAACCAAGGTTCTCTACACAGCCCGACACTTTCCCAGTAAGGACAGCTGTCACACTGCATTCATCAGTTTATCCCTTCTCCCCTTAAGTTAAGGCTGATGCAGATTTTTAGGAATTCAGTGATCAATTCAGTTTTTAAAGCCAGCCACAAAACAGAAAGTGACAGCACAATTCTGATTCAGAATGAAGGCCCCAGACAGACCATGAAGCAACCGCTCATTATGAGAGGGGAAGAAAGTGGGTCTGTGTCCTGAAGAAACTGTGTCCTGAAGACACAGTTCACACATCTGGCTCACAACATTTTTTTCATGCTTTAGAAGACGGTGCAACTGCTTGAAGGTTTCATTTACAGAGTTTGCATTGATTAGATGTGTTGTGTAATACATCTAGCCTCGCAATAAAACTATAGAAACATACTCAGAAACAAAAAATTTCACTTGAAAGTACTACACCTAGCAGTTTACTTTTATTTAGTTATTTTTCTAAGAAAATTACTTCAGATGATTTTTAGATGGACAGAAAAAGAAACATATTATTCACATAACTTATTCCGAGATGCTTATTCTGTACTCACCCTGTATTTCCACTTTACAGAAATTTGCGTCTTCAGCCCCTTCAGCTAGAGAAATTTTTATTTATATCTGATTTTTTTTGTGATAATAAAATTATCTGCCATTGACTAAAATGAGTCTGCCTCAGATGGCAGCAATAAATATCATAAAACTTCAACCTAAAAAAATTAAGTATTACTTTACAACTTGCCAGATGTTTTAAAATACCTATTAAAATCTTTTGCTTTGAGTTGGTGCTTTACTTTTAAATATTTCAGTAATTTCATTCCTCCAAAGACATTTAGTTGCTGACTCCAAAACACTTCTCAGGAAATAATATCCAACTCTGGCTTTTTTCCATGCAGATTTCATAGTCGTGTATGAATGAACTGAGAACACTTATTTTTAAATGATTTTTTTAAAAAAAAGAAAAAAAAAGAAAAAAAAGAAGAAATAATTCTCTCATCTGGAGAAAGACTTTAGCACACATTTGTAAACCAAAGAGAACAATACTTGCGACACTCATGGAAACGTGTCATAAATCATTGAAAGAAGAAAAAAAAAGAAAGAGAAACACAACATCTGCAAATAGCATAACAGCATCCTTTATTCTGGCTTTGAGCCATATAATTTATGGCTCTTTATTCTTTCTAGTGATGGCAATTTTAAATATTTTTAAATTTTAACATGGTAAATTAGGTTACACCTCTATAAATTTGCTGTTATCGAGCTTGCACAGACATAAAATTAATTAAAAATCTACCCTCAAAACCAAGATAACCTGTCCTGCAATAAGAGAGGGGGAAGCTGCAGCCCTCCCAAATTGTTCTTAAATCTCCATCATGCTTAAGTTCCCAAATTTTATATCAGAAACTTCTAATTGTGGCAGTAAGTTTTACTACTCAAAGAGCAGTGCAAATCAATGTGTGCACAGATAACATGGACTTACTGGAATTCTAACCTTTTCAGCATATTAAAACATTTAATATGCAGTTTGCAAGAAGTGACAGGCAATGCATAGCTTCTGCAGCCTCAGGAGAACAATGCATTAACTGACAATAATTGTAACTATTAGCATTAACATCAGCTTTCCAAACTTGCACTCTTATGAATTCAGCCACCGAACGGACCCACAAACCTGCTCACTGAATAAACAGACCATGCTGACACAGTGCGAAGGCCTACTTAAAAGTTACATCCAGCTGATTAATGACCTTAATAAACCATCACAAAGAGCAAGAATTATTCTCTACGCTGTAGAAAAGAGGCAGGGGGATGGAATTTTTGGAGTTTCTAAAAAAGCCCACAGAACAGGAAGATGACAGTGCCAGACCAATACCTCCCAACATCTAAATGTGTTGCTGGCAATGTGAAATGCAACCAGATAGGTGCTACAGCTTATGCTGGACACCCCTCAGTTTTCAATCCTTACTCCTACCTTGCTAACTGCTACAGAGGATGTATCAGGCACCTTAACCAATTTTGGGTGCAGAAACAGCAATCTACTGAGCGACCGAGTTCTGCTCTCCTTCCTGCCCTGATTCTACTCCTTCCTCCTTTTTAAGTCACTTACCAGGGTGAAACAGTATGAACTTATAAAACAACAAGGAAACTTGTCCAATACATTAATTTAGACTTTGCTGCATAACACTTGCAACTTGTTTAAGACTAAATTGCAAATTGAGACAATAATCGCTGGGACAGAGGAGCACAGTATCTCCATTCTCTCTATGCTCATGTGGCAATTGTTAACTCAAGCATCCAGTGGAAATAGCTATTAAGCCTAGAGGACAAGTAAAACAGCAGTAAGATAATGCTTACTCAGCTACCATACAAAGTCTACAAATACAACAATCGAAGGTCAAGAAAGGGTAGGAAAACCCTAATGTTAAAGCCCCAGCATTAATGATGTGGCAGCAATGCTACTTACTGATTGTTGAGCAAAGCAGTCTGTTGAATTGCCATATGGGAACACAGACCAGCAGGCACAAGCTGGCCACAACATCTGACAAAGCCAGAAAATAAATAGGTGGAGAAGAATAACTGCACTAAGTTTTGCAATAAGATAAAATACAGGGGGGGTGGGGGGGGGGGGGGTGGGGGGGGGGGGGTGTGGAATCAAACAAAATGGGGAATTCCAATTTGTGGCAAAAACTCCAAAAACAGTAACAAGAAATTAAAGGTGCAAGCATGCATATAGAAATGAAATGCTTCAGTATGTTTAACTGCATAAATACTACTCAACTACCCAAAATGGTAATGGTTGAGAAGCAGCTACCCCTCAGAAGTAAATAATCAATCTCTTCAGATCAGATTCTTTTCGAAACTGCTATCACGACCCGAGATGACGCCCTGAACAACACAGATCACAGTTTCACCCTTAGGCTTAATTACAGAATATGTTTTGAAGAGATACCCAATTCTACTTTAAAGATTACAACCATCCCACACCAAATTTGCCCCTTAACTAAGACAACAGTCAATTATCTTCACTCAAAAATAACTCTCATTTCTACTTTTACAGGCCTAGCACCAAGTCTCTACCCAAATACACAAACCCTTGCTAGACTAAATGACTGTGCAGCACTAGATTTTTTCCCATCCCCAATGTAGGTACTTTTAAGGCAGAATTAAATAATGCTAAATAGTTTTTTAATTCAATTCCTGAGTTCCTTACTCTAATGTATTTTTCCCTAGACAATTCAATTTAATCAAAGGAAGAATTCATGGGACTCATCAAGTACTGGAACTATGATCAAATTTTCCCTGATGAACTAGAAGTTTGTCTCAGTCTTTTCTCAATCAGGTAATGATATTCAGTATCATTCATTGGCAGAGTAACTTTGCCTATGAAAACTCATTCTCTATCAATGAAAATTATCCCTCCTTCAGCATCAGATATAATCAGACTTCCCCAAAACCAAGGAATTTATTAATATTTTTTCATTATTTTAGAAGATACAGTTTAGGCAAAGCTATTTGGGCACACCATGACCTAGTTAAGCTATACGAAAGGCAACTGATGAGGTATATGATAATATAAAAGCCACTATATCATAATATAAAAGTCCCTCACACCTAACTTCTTTATCACCTTATATTCAGGAGCAACAACTTAGAGGATGAGAGCAGTCTCAATGTTTTCTATCACTGAATTAAGCAGCAGGATGGCTAGGAACAAGGGTCTCACTAGATAACGGTCAATTCTGGTACCTCTAGATGTCCTATTACTCGCTCCACAGACTGAAGTTACACAGAGGTCCAGAAACGGAAATGCTTTCCAGGGAGGACCAAGTACTTCACGTCCTCTGCCGCAACAAAGGAACAGCCAAACTTGGCAACATTCAATATACAGATCTCTCAGTATTTCCTCAGATATATGAGCTGCACAGACACTTAAGTATTATTTTAATATATTTTGTACACTAACATGTCAACCACAATCCAATTTATTGTCCTATTACCAGCAGCTAGCAAAGACGAAACTAAAGGCTAAATTATCCTTTGCATGAAAGATGGGATACAAATATTCCTGTTGAAACAGATTTTTCAAGAGAAAGAATGAAAACCAGGGGAAAATAAAGCCTATGTGACACATGACTACAGAAACAAAGAATGGCAAACAGGGTCTTCTGCAATCACAATTCTTTAGTGATGCAGCGACACGTGAAACTTCCTGGATCAAACTGCAACTCCCCTTCTATCTAAATTATATCTAAATTACTACTACCATAGCGCTGATTTCACCATGGAGTTACGGGCAAACCCAGAGTTCTCCTATCTTACAAATATCCCCAACAGCTGCAAAAACTTACCACAACTTCCAACCAAGATTTTAAGATCATGAGGGAGACCCAAAACACAGAGAGCAATTCAGGGTGGAATGGACTTAACACATCATCTAGCTCAACCTTCTGCTGCAGCATGGTGAATGCTGAATTTGTATGATGTTGCTTAGGCTTATGTTTAGCTGGGCCTTGAAAACCTCCAAGATTAGAGATTCAACAACTTCTCTAGGGAATCTGTTTTAAAGTCTGACTGTCCTCATGGTGAAATATGACCTTACTATGTCAAGCAGTGATCCTGACTGGACACAGTTCACTGAAGAGTCAGTGATCCATGCAAGAGCTAACCTGAGTGGGCCCATGCCTGTGCTGTGTTGCATGTACAGGCTGGCTCTCAGGCCCTGCTGTGCTGCACATACGCCCTGGCTGCCGGATGAGCTCAGCCAGCTCACTGTAACAGAGGAGCCTGTAGGCAGCTTCGACTTGGTACTGGCAATTATGCCACCTGTTTGACCTTGCCAGTGGTCCCTCAGCCTCTCTTCATACATCATGCACGCATCAACCATCTTTACAGCCTTCCACTGGGATGGTGGAAAGCAAAACTGGATGCAGCAGTTTAGGTGTGGCCTGTCAAGTGCTGAGTAAACAGGAATAATCACTTTGTTCAGTCTAGTGGCTACACTCCTGCATGCTGCCAGGGTACAGTGCTGATTCGTGTATAGCATTTCCAGCTTGTATCCCCTGCAGGTGGTTATTCTGTCCCACATGAAGGACTCTCCATTTGTCCTTTTTGGATTTCATGAAGGTCCTGTCAGCTCATTGCTCTGTCCTCTTTAGATGTCTCTGGAATGCAGCCCTGCCCTTGAGCATACTGACTGCTCCCCAGATTTGGTACACTCCAGCTCCAGATCAGTGACAGAGATATTAAGCAGGACAGGTCCCAGAATAGAGCCAGGAGAAACTCCTTGTAACTAGTCTCCAAGGCAGAGCATGAACCACTGCTGGGAATAAATCAAAACAAACAAAAAAAAATGTGGTTTATCTAGCTACCTGGGTAGTTTTTGTCAATATCTACAAATTCCATCTGCAAATAATTGTACAGTATTTTGGTGAGAATCACTAATTCATTAAGATTTTTTCTGTATTGCTGGATGATTTCATATTTATTTACAAGCTTCAGATATCGAGTTTTTAAATTCACTTAGCATACTACATCAATATCTCAAATGGGTGACTGAAAAATCCCCTACTGGAAATAGGTATCGTGAAAAATAGCTGATAGCCGACTCCTCTAGTCTATTCAACGTCAGTATCTTCTATCATCTCCAATTTGAGCCAGACATTTTCAGTCTAAAGCTTATCTACTACAAAAATAAAGAAACTTCGTAAGTCAGTCACATCAAACTATGCTGAAGCCATCCAATTTCACACTGAGGAAACTACGTTGAGATGTTTTCAACAGAGTATGCTTCAAAGGAAAAGAGAAAGCTTTCTGTTTAAAAAGCTAAAATCCCCTTTCAAAACCTCCCTCTTTCAAAACCTCCTCTTTGAGAACTTCTCAATCATTTTTTTTCTCCAGTACCACCTTTCTCTACTTCAGATGTAAAAAGTCAAGCTGATGAACAATGGGTATATACAAGGTTTAGTGGAAACAAGCGTTCCAAGTTATTTAAGTCAATACCGTGCTTGTCTACAACTTTGTCTCCTATTCTACCATCACTCTCTGAAATGATGATTTAATCTTTTTAACATCACTAATTAGCTGTACTTCTTGACTTAAATAACTTTTTTTTAAAAAAACCTATAACCAAGGGTTGTTTGGGATTTTAAGTAACTCTTAAAAGACTGTGCACATTCTATTACACCAAATCCATACGGTCCAACACAGATCTAGATGTTCAACTGAAAAAATGCCTCAGATAATCCTTAAGATGCCATTGTTGAGAAAGATTGCTTTAAGGACAATAGTTCATGGATGCATTGATCAAATAATTTAAAAACCTAAGCATGTTGTATTACAGTAAGCTAAATGGTTCTATTAAATAACATGTTTTAACTTCATACAGTGCATAGACAGAAGCTATGAGGCGCATAGTTTCATTTGCTGTACACCTCCTTTCATTAAATTTTGCTCCGGAATCCTTAAAACCAGTTCAATAGCTAGAATACAACTCCAGTTGTTCTCCTATGGTTCTCTACTGCTATGCATGCTAGACAGTAGAAGAAGTATCAAAAATGCCTCTACAATAGTCTTAGTGAGAAGACAAATCTGCTAAGCGTAGTAGGAAAAATTACAAATTAGTGTAAACCTCAATTGTTCCCCTTTTCAGAGAGTAGAATTACACAGCAATCCTTCAGCGCTTTGCTATTTCCCCATTACAACCAAGGTTTTTAAAAAGAGAGAGCATCTACATTTTCAGTTTACAAGCCTTACAAAAAAAAAAAAGGAAAGCTGGTGGCAAGAAATACTGCCTCTGTACCTAGACTGTTAACTATTCCTCCAAATAAGAAAGGTGTGTGACAGTAAGCAAACCAAGTTGAACTATGTTACTGTTTCCAAATTAAAATGCTAGATTACTAATGCCAAACAAGTCAATCACAAAATAAAGGCCATTCCAGCAATGCACTGATACACTTCCTTTGCAGGAAGAAATTCTGTATCCTCCACGTTGGTATTAACAACTAAAATTGCTGGAATACTAACATACATTTTTAGGAAAAAAAAAAAAAGTAAATACTTTAAAAATAACTGTAGTTTAAGCAAATTCAGTAACTACCACAGGTGAATGAATCAAATCAGTTGTTTCCATAAATAAGCACCTGCTATGCTCACTGTTCGGAACCATAGGGTAGCACAGGCTGGAAATGACCCCAAAGGCCTTCAGTCCAGCTGCCTGGTCAGAGGGGGTCCAGCTAGAGCAGGCTGCTCAAGGTATAATCCAGTCCAGTTCCAAGTACTCACACTTATTACCATGAAGAGTGCAGATTTAGTTCAAATGCTGACTGTTAGAGGGAAAAAAAAAAGACACTTTCTCGCACCTCCTGTTACACACAAATAAGCCCATGCTGTAGACTAAGTCTGAGGCACCATACTGGACAGCAATTACTATCAAGAAAAGTAAAATAGATCTTTATTATAGACTTCTATTCTTGTTCAACCCACAAACACAGGAACAAAACAAACTGGTTCTAGCCTGTGCTTCAGTAGCCCAACTTTTACTCCTAGTTATGCATGAACCACAACATCAACCTTCCACAGTCAAACTTCCAGGTGATTTACCACGTTTACAAATTGAAAGGTTCTTTATACACATTAACTTAGTCAATTACACCATCGAATCATAAAATGCTTTGCTTTAAGCAGAGCAAAACTGGGTAGGTTTTGAAACAAAGTGACATACAGCCAATGGTCAAGTTTTGCTGCAAACAGCTGAAATTTTAACAGGCATAAATGTATCCAAATGACTCAAAGTAACCCATATTGCAATACTGGCAATCAATCACAAAAATCACAACTGAAAGCCTTAAATAAAGAAATGCCCATAGACTTCTGTAAATTTTGGAGGGGCTCCATCATGTTAGGCAGTATGCAAATACATAATAAGTTCCTTCAAGATTTTACAGTGGAAAGCCCTGAACTGCAACATGTTGTCCTTCAATGGACTCAGTCTGCCTCACCCCTGCAATATAACCCAGACACTGACGAGGGAGAAATAGATGCAAAGGAGAGAAGAGTAACCATTTTGAAATTACACCAGAAAGTCATGGAGAACATGGGGTCCCAACATCCTCTTATCCACTGCATTACAATAACCTTTCCTTACATTTAAATTGGCCCAAAGATACTGCAGACAAGTACGAGGCCTTTCAATCCAAGCCCATGGTTAATATTTATCATTCACAAGAGCAAAGACATAGTGCAAACCTAATCAGCTCTCCCATACTCGAGTTTCAAAAACGCAGTGACACAGTGAGACAGCATGGTCAATTTTTATTCACTGTTTTCCTCACACTGTTCATAAATTTGATGCGCTAGTTCAGCTGCTACAGTGTTTTCAGTTTGATTGAGGTCATTCTTTCTGGATCACATTTTTATTTAAGTCAGAGTCAACACATTAGCATGAAAATAAATGATAGCATGCTTCATATTAGTTCTGACAGCAAGATATGACAAACAAGCAGTGTATGTGAAAAGTTTATTATAATGTTATTTTAAACATAAAAGCTTCCCCCCCCCAACATCACCTTCCAGCATTAATCTGCTTTCAATATTCACATGAAGTATCCTGAATTGCCATTTTACATACCTGCAAACAGCAAAAAGGAAAAGCTATTTGTCTGAGATTAGACAGAAGAACAGAAACGGAACCAGAACTCCATCATCCCAATGCCATCTGTCCTAATACCATCATCTCCCTTCAACTCTTCTGTGATTATTTTACCTATCCTTTACACTCAGTAACTATCTTAGTTTCTAGGATTTTAGCAGAGAATATGTCAAGCTTCAGAAAAAAACAAAGAAATGTTTCCCAGATCCAGCAGTAAGATGTAATTTCTAAAGTTAGTGTTAGGGACTGAACCTAGCCTAAATATCAATCTTGCTCTGTTTGCACCAATCTTGTGAACTGGTGGGTAGGTTTAAGACAGTTTAATAGAACAGCAAAGGAAGAGAGAATAACAATAATAAGATTAATAATAATAATATACATAAAACAAGTGATGCACGGTACAATTGTTCACCACCCACAGAGACCAATACCTAGTGAACCCTGGTCTCCGACCAGCTTCCCATTTGTATACTGAGCATGATGTTATACTGTATAGAAAATCTCTTTGGCCAGCTTGGGTCAGCTGTCTGGCTATGCCTTCTCTGAGCTTCTTGTACACCTGCTCACTAGCAAAGCCTGTAAAACTGGAAGAGTCCTTGATTTCTTAACAACAACTAAAAACATCAGTGTATTATCAACATTCTGCTCATACTAACTTTAAAACAGAGGAGCTCATAGGAAGAAAATTAACTCTATCCCAGCTGAGCATAAACATCACCTGGCAACAACTAAAACAATGTGTTATCAACATTATTCTCATACTAAGTCCAAAACACAGCAGCCACTGAGAAGAAAATTAACTCTAACACAGCCAAAACCAAGACAATTTCTTAAGTGAAAAAACAAACAAACAAACAAATTTTACAGCCTTCTTAATCTTACTCATTTCTCTACAGTGCATGTGCACTGGGGACCCAACTAGACCAAAAAAAAAAAAAAAGAAAAGTCGCACATAATTGTTTAGTCTAAAATTGATGTTTAAGTTTTTTTGGCTGGTCCCACAGGCAGCTTTCTCAGCTCTCATATTTGTTCAGATACCAGATACTTTCCACAAGTTCTATTTTGCTAGCACAGAGAGAGTGTACAGCGATGTCACTGTTCCTCATGAGTTTGATTTACAGCTTGTATACACAAAGGATTTTGGTTTTGCTTTTTGCTGTTAGACAAATCGCAAAGCTGTTTATGTTACATTTTTACCCTCAAACTCTTTAACTAGGAGTGGGGACTAGATGCTGTCATGTCAATCTGGAATGCTCCAGCATCAATCTTCTTCCTACTCATGACAGCTCCATAAAGATTTGCTTGCAGCTCCATCTCCACCGAAGCCCAAAGCCAGCATCACTCCTCTGTGCATCTGCTCCATCTTTCCTCCAGTTTCTCCTCTCATACAAGCAAGGTAAGCGGAAAGCAGTGTCCTCTACCTTCATTTTTTTCACTTTAACTTATGATACACTGATCTCTGCTTCTCTCACTCCCATCATCCATCTGTGCACCTGCTTCTATCAACTTTTTTCTGTAGCAACTTCTCTGGAATATACGCTGCATTGTGTCTTACAACAGTCACCTTCGACTCAGCAGTGTAGAAATAGTACAGGAGCCAGAACGCATAACCTCAGTTCTAATATCCCTCCACAGCTTCCTTCCTGCAGCCGTAGTGAAACACATATGTCCACATTTGGGGGTTGGAAAGGATATTCCTAGCTACTTCCTTACCTCCATATATATATTTTTTTTTTAAAGTCCATCTTACTATGTTTAACTTGACACAACCTGGCAGAAGCAAAGGCATTGAAGGATAGAGCCTGAAACACCCTCCCATCCTTTGTTCTGAACTACCATTTCATTTTGAACTCCTGCCTTGGTCTAAAAGCCCACCATCCAAGCTGGTCCTTCCTCGCCTATGTTCAGTCCCTGCCCCTTGAAGACTGGCACTTACATTGCAGTTTAAGATTAGTGGGACTGGACCTTACAAGTCACCATTTGGCTCTGTCTTGCTTTAAAATGTCAGGGTTCTTTTATTCAGGGCTATAAAGAGACATTGCACTCAGCAAAAGGAAGACTCCAAGACAATCTTTTTCAATGTGTGAGCCACAAATGCCCACCATCAACAATTTTTTCTAAGGAATCCATAAGATAGGAATTTAAAAAAAAAAAAACTGAAAACAATACAACAAAAATACACACACAAAGAACCCAGAACCCCAAACCAAGACTTATTATTAAGCTTAAATACACCACTCAGACCACACTCAAGCAGCAGATATCTTGAGAAGAATGAGTATCAAAAAAGTCTGAAAAAAAATCCACGTTCTGTATGAGATTCAAATTCAGTTTTTGAAAGTGACAGAAGTATTGCTGGGATAAGTTTTAAGTAATAGACTGTATCAATAGAAGGAAATGGTATCATTACAAACTATTCTATTTTCTTGAAGGACTTCAATCATATCCGTTCAAATGCTGTAGATCTAAAACTGCCCTTGTTTATCTAGGAATGCCAAGGAAGTCCATAGAGGAAAAAAATGGTATGTCCTCCACAAATGAGGAAAGCCAGACCATGGCCCCAGATGTCACAATTTCAAGGGTATGAATCAATTCCATCATACTGGTATACAACACCTCTCAAAGCTTATAAACTCATATAAACTATTGCCTGTAAAGGAATGCAATCCAAATCAGGGTTAAAAATAGGCATCTCTGAAACATTTGAACTCTTCTAGGGCTTCAAGACTCTACAGACAGACTCTACAAATTCTCATCACTCTAAGGATACTATATCTTCACATTGTTTCCTAAATGTTAAATTCTCTGAAGAAATGTCTTGTAAACAAGGTGAACAAGAGGCTGTGACTCAAAATTTATTGTTTTTTATTACCACCTTAATATCAACACCATCATAAAGTTACTAGGAAAATTACTCAAAGGCATAGCTACATTTATTCTGATACATGCATTACCAGGATACCTTTAAAGACATATTTACATTTACTTTGATACATGCATTATTAGGATGTGTTCCTTCCCTCAAGCCTGGTCTAGAGACACGACCAAAGCCTCCCCACCAAGCTCCTATTCTGTACCTTTCTTATTCTTGTTCTTATTCCGTATTATCCTTTTAGACCTCAACTTGTAAATAAATTCTTGCAAGAAACTTGTAAGCAAATTCTCACGACAGCCGAAGTAAATCTGTTTCACCTACTTCTGTAACACATTGCATTTCTCTGCTGCTTTTTAACGCTGCCATACAGCCACACTTTAAAGCAGACAGTGAGTCTGCACCTTGAAAGCCGTTCTCAGCAATGCTACAAAATATGCTTAGGTGTTTCGCTCCGGGCTTTTTTTTTTCCCCCTTGTTAAACCACAATGGAAAGACAACGTGCCAAAATCAGAGACGCTGTAAGTTAAAAACGTCCCTGCCCGACTTTCACTGAAGTTTGGAGAACGCTCCACGGACCCTACAGAGCGGTCAGATACATGTCAAAAGTACAGGGAGCAAAGGAGGGTCTTGCTGTCACTTCCGAGCCTGCATTTCTGCCTTTTCCTAGGCAGGTTTTGCCCGTCTCTTTGGTTTGGCTCCGTTTCCCACTGGAAGCCCTGCTGCAGGGAAACCAGCTCAACGCGAAACAGCCTGGGTTTGGCTGGTTTTTTTTTTCCCCTCCTCCCTTCCTCTCTGCTTTTTAAAGGAGAGAGCGTAAGCAGAATGTTACCTGGGGCCTTGAACCGAACACAGTATTTTGACAAAAAATCAGTTTACATTGCTACTTTTTCCATTTATTTTTTTTTTTACAAATTTTTTTACATTTTATTTTTTTACATTTTTACTTGGAGGAAACGGAGCAGAACACAACGTGTATCTCCTTTTTTTTTTTTTTTTAAATGAACTGTGATTTACACGGAGAAAGCACAAATTGCTGAGTGGAAGGGAGGAAAGCAAAAGAGAAGATACAGTTGCATGACCTAAAATGGTATTCGTATCAAATCTGTCGGTTTCTGATTTCAAGTCGAAAATTAAACGAAACAAGTCATTCCTAGCTTTTATTTTCTTCTTGGATCCGAGCCGCTGCTTCAAAGAAGCAGCTCCATCCCCACCGCTATCAGTGAGCAGAAACCCCACCAAGCTCCCCACGATGTCAGCGATTCCCCACCCCCCCCAACCACACGCGGGGGAGGGGGCCGGTCCTGTGTGTATTGGGAATGGGAGGGGGCGGTCCTGTGTGTACGGAAGAAGGGGGGGGGGGCGGTCCTGTGTGTGTATATATGAAAGGGGGGGAGGGGTTTGTATGGGGGGGCGCCGCTCCCCAAAGGGGGGGGGGGGGCGCCTCACCAGCCACCGCCCCCCCGCTTCTCCTCGCGCACCGCCCCGAAGCAAAAAGGAAAAGAAAAGGGAAGAGGAGGAGTGGGGGAGATCTGTCTCACCTTCCTTCTCGGCCCGAGCCGTGTAGAAAGAGAGCAGCACCAGCAAGGCGAAGCGCAGCGCCGCGCCCCGCCGGACAGCAGCCGCCGCACAGCTGCCGGCGCCGCGAGGGAAGGGGGAGCCGGTGGTGGTGGTGTTGGTGCTGCTGAAGCAGCAACAGCAGCCGCCGGCAGCCCCCGCCGCCTCCCGCCGCGCCGTCATCGCGCTGCCGCAGCCGCCGCGGGTCGCGCCGCGTTTCTCCGCTCGGGCCGCGGCGCGCGCGCGGGGGAGCTCGGGGTGGGGCGGGGCCGCGGCGCCTCCCGGCGCGCGCGCGTCACGCAGAGGCGGGGGGACGAACGCGTAGCTCGAGGCGGAGGGGGGCGCTGTGGGCGGGTGGTCGTGCGCACGCGCGGGGACAGCCCGTAGGCGCGCTGACCTCCGCCCGCCCCGCCCCTTTTCCTGCTTGCCCGGAGGGGAGGGATTAACCCTGGTGAGGGAAGGCGCGGGCGCCATGTTAAGTAAGGGCGCGCCCGCCCGCGGGGACAGCCTAAGGGCGCGTTCGCGCACGCAGAGGAGCGTTCCTCAGGGCGCCCCGCCCCTTCCCCTGGCCGTGGGGCGGGGTTACCGGGCGAGGGCGGGCGCTGGCGCCATCTTAAGTGCGGGCAAGCAGCCTCTTCCCCCCGCCCCCTTCACGCCGGGGTAGGGAGTTCGCAGAATGACCCGAGTTGGAACGGAACCCTAAGGATCATTGAGTTCAGCTCCTGTATCTGTGTAGCAAAGCCCAACACTCAACCTGTGTGTCTGAGAGCGATCATAGAATGGTTTGGGTTGGAAGGGACCTTGCATAGTATCCAGTTCCAACCCCCTGCGACGGGATGTCCCGATGCTTCTTGAGTAAAGTCAGACTTGACGCCGTGGCTGCTTCCCCGGGAGCCTGTGCCAGCGCTCCGCCACCCCCTGGGTGAACAGCCACCTCCTAATGTCCAACCTAACCCTCCTCAAGAGTTCGGGGAACGGGTTGTTTTAGATGTATTTTGTCTAATGTCGGGGTCGCCCCCATCTGCCGCACGACTGGGGCGTCGCTGCGTCTGTTTCCCCGCCTTCAAGACGATGGGAGGTGTCCCTGCCCGTGGCTGGAGGTGGAACTGGATGGTTTTTAAGGTCCTTTCCAACCAGAACCATTTTGGGATGCTGTGGGGGCGGGCTCTCTCTGCTGTTTTGTGTCCTTCTCCCGTGGTTCCCGCTGCTGGCGGCCTGGGATGCTACGACAGGGATGTCCATAGATCCCGGTGAGGGAATCCATCCCTTTCTGCTGCTGGAGGCCCGGGATGCTGTTGGGGCACAGATGTCCGTAGCCCTCTCCGTGTGGGAATTGCCTCCCTCACTGCTGGAGGCCTGGGGTGCTCTGGGACACAGATGTCTATAGCCCTCTTGGTGAGGGAATCCATCCCTCTCTGCTGCTGGAGGCCTGGGATGCTATGGGACACGGATGTCCATAGATCTCAGTAAAGGAATCGCCCCCCTCACTGCTGGAGGGCAGAGATGCTGTGAGGCAGGGATGTCCATAGCCCTCTCAGGAAGGAAACCCACACTCCTACCCTGCTGCCAGGCCAAGCCAGTGCTATCCGCCCAGCATGCTCACCAGCATAGAATCGTAGAATTATAGAATAGTTTGGGTTGGAAGGGACCTTAAAGATCATTCAGTTCCACTCCACTGCCACGGACAGGGACACCTCCCATTAGATCAGGCTGCCCAAGGGCTCATCCAGCCTGGCCTTGAACACCTCCAGGGATGGGGCAGCCACAGCTTCCCTGGGCAACCTGTTGCAACAAAGCAATGAAGTCTGAGGACAGGGAGGAATTGCATTCCAGAGGCATAGTGCGAGGCTCTGTGCTAGAGCAAGAGCTTGATGCTGCGCCTCTGCCGCTGTTGAGGAGACACATACACCTGTCACCATCCCTTTCAGCAACATGGGCAGGCATAGGGCCTTTGTCGAATGCATGAAGCCAATTGGCAATGGGAGAGAAGGCCCGTTGTTATAAGTCTGAGGTTGGTATCTGCCAGTGGATGCAGCGTTTCACTGGTGAATGAGTGCGTTTCCCTGATGCTAAAAGGATCTGTGATACCAGGTGTGTGGCATGGTGAGACTGCTGATAAGAAATGTGAGTGGCTGAAGGAAATGGTTCAGCCTGGAGAAGAGGAGGCTGCAGGGAGACCTTATCACTCTTTACAGCTCCCTGAAAGGAGGCTGAAGTGAGTGTTGCTCTCTTCTCCCAAGTAATAAGTGATAAGATGAGAGGAAATGGCCTCAAGTTGCAGCAGGGGAGGCGTAGACTGGGTATTAGGAAATATCGCTTCACCGAAAGGGTTGTCAAGCATTGGAACAGACTGCCCAGGGAAGTGGTTGCGTCACCATCCCTGGAGGTATTTAAAAGCTATGCAGACGTGGCACTTAGGGACATGGTTTAGTGGTGAACTTGGCAGTGTCAGGTTTATGGTTGACTCAATGATTTAGAGGTCTTTCAAACCTAAATGATTCTGTGATTCTTTGAACTGCAGCCAGCTGGTTCTGGACATCAGCTGCCCAAGATCAGGACTGATAGTGCCAAAGCCATTTTGGATAAAGTGGTAGAGGAAAAAGTCTGCAGTACGAACAGTCTCTGTTCACTGATAAACCGGTTTAGCTTTTTAGAATAAAAAGTTGCATATAGCCATGCTCTGTTCCTTAATCATTCATTTCCCTACATGATCAATATGTTACATTGGGTTTGAAGTGCTTGAACGCGTGGTTGAATTTCAGCTGTCAGAAGAGCATTATAGATGGGGATAGCGTCATAGATTGAGAGTCTCTAAAGGACTGACTAACACACAGCCTAACTAAAAATAGTAACATTTATTAAGGCTGTTACACAATTGTAATATACACTGTTCTTTATTGTCAGAACACCCCAAAGACACCTTGAAATTCCAGATACTATTGTTTTGTTGAACTATGGCCACAGCAGCAACTAGTTTTATTTTCAAGGAAGAAATGGAAAATTAGAAACAGTGAGCTGAAGCCTTCCCCAGCAACAATGATCATTTCCAGAAAATGCTTGAGGAACCAAGTTTAAGTCTTCCGTGTAATTACTAATCTTTCAAACTTTAATAATCTTTTGCCACTGCATTGAAAAGGGACATACATGAATCAGTGACTTAAGAGCATGAGGCTCTGTTCGCAGCTCTCAGAACCACCCAAGCCACAGTAAATAGAAAGCCCGATCACTGCTGTGAGCAGAAGCCCACATGCTGACTTCTGTAGGGGACAGGTATATACATCAAAGAGCATAATCTTATCCAAGTAAAGAACTTAGAAAGATAAACTGCAGTTAGGGCTGCTTCTTTATTACAGCAAACCCTGTATGGTCTTGCTTTTAGCTTCTTGACTAGGCTTCTGCTGTACACACATTACTTTTCTGGAAAAAGAAGTCAGCTATTCTCTGTTTCTCATATTTCAAATCCAGTCTTGCACAACTGAGCAGCCAGACTTTCTCATTCTAATTCATGCGGTAGAGTATCCTACCCACTAAAATGAATGGGAACTCTAATGAAACTAAGATGTAAGGATGACAAAATCTGCCTCGGAGTAAAAATGGAAATGCCAACTGTGCTATTAAAAAAAAAAAAGGGCCGTGATATAAATGAGAGAACAACTGTGAGTCCTACCATTATGGTATGTATGAATCTTAAAACTTAGGGCATTAAAATATGAGTAGTTTTTAATTTTTTTATATACAGAATGTCTCTTTCAAAGGATATTATTAGATGTGTAGAAAACAAATGGCTTGCAGTGTATATTCTCCCTTTCATCTTTGTCCAGAACTCCCACTGTTTTCTGTGCAGAAAAAAACCAAAACAATATGGTTCAGTGTCTGTAAGTGATAAAGCAAAAAGGATTCTGTTAATTTATTTCTGAATTACTTTGGTTTATAATGTTTGAGACTCTTCAAGTTGCTTGGCTTATGCATGCAATGCATATAAATATTAATATTTAGATATTGCAGTATTGCTTGAGCCTATTGAACATTTTTTTTAAAAAAACAATTCCTATACTGAAAAAAACCCCCAAACTTTCTTATAATGAACTATGATGAGGCATAGAATGTAGTTTTTATGGAAATGTACTTCTGTTGATAAGCAGAAATTGCATGAACCCTCAGACACTACAGTTCAACAGCTGACTCATCAGATGAAGAAATGCCCTGTTCTGCAGAAGGACGTATCAGAAAGACTTTGAAATGGGGAGACGGACTCTGAATTCTGCAGCCATTGTCAGCTTTGTTAGCATAGTTGCTAAAAGAGAGTAAATTTAACACCACAAAAGGTATGGTCACTCTACCTTCACTCTTGCCTGACTTCAGTGGAAAGGTGTGTACTTAAAGATGACAACATTTACTGAGCTATGGTGGCTCAGTCCTCCTAAGCACACTCAAGTGTCAGCATCCAACTGTCATGAAAGTTACCTTTGTTGATAGTTTATATTCTTTCTCTGAGCAAGGAACCACAACTGCAAAGATACAAATGTGTGGCTTCTGCCCTGCCATCTTTACTATGGAGGCAGAAATTTCTGGGAGAGTAGCAAAGTGGTTAGTTAGAAGCCATGACCCTTTCAACTGCTGGTACTCATTGGAGGTTATCTGCCTGCTGGACTCCAAAAGCAATAATCAAATATTTGAACTACCCTATCACTCCTGCAGAGGCTTACCTCTTCTGTGAGACATGGATCAAATCCAGGTGATGTTGTACTTGAACAATTGAGAGATGTTCGTGGGGTCCCTTTCTCAGGTTCTGCTGGGAGGATAGGAACTCACAGTGGGAAATACAGTCTCTAAAATTGACATGGAGATTTCTGTCATGAATGTGCCCCAGATTTCTTTCTCTTTGCTTTTACAAAATATTGTATGTGGTCAATTTGTTGAAAATAGATGAAGGAAAAAAAGGAATGAGGAGAAGGGAGGCTGTTGGATCATCCAGTCAATTTTCCTGCTGGTACGGACTAACTCCTGGTAGCTTGCTTATTAGTATTTTTCAAATTCTTTTTGAAAATAATTTAACTGAAAGAATTCCAACCACTTCCTCTGAAAAAGTTGCACAAGCTCTGCTCTTCACTGCCAGCAAGATTTTCTGATATTCAGTCTTTCCCCACTCTCTTTTCATTTACTCCTACTTGTTCCCATATGGATAAGCCCAAGTGTTTCCTCCCCATCTGAAAGATTTGTGTTACTTAAGCATTTGCTGGCTGGAGACATGCCTCCATCTACCTCCAGTTTAACAAAACTAGATGTATTAAGCTCTTTTAACCTTCCTCTATAAAACTGCTCTTCCAAATAATTCTTGCTGCTGTTCCTTAAATTGCCTCATTTGCCTCGACATTATGATGGATTGCACAGAAACGATGCACGTACCAGCATTGAGTCTGTTAGGGCAAAGTCGTCCTTTCAGAAACGTTTCAATAAGCTTGAGTTGCCAAAATGAGTTTGCATCGCTTCACTGCTTTGCATCACTTAGCTACATTTTTGAACACCCTAAAACTGGGTTTACCACCCTGTGGATTGGTGGTGTGTCTTTTACATGCCAATACAGTGCAGCCCTCATACTCATCTAGACTTGGGTGCTGGCGACAGCCGTGCAGTGAGGACAAGTGGCTCAGGACTCCTCTCCATCTTCCCCTCAACCCATCCCCCTGCTTCATTGTGCATGCCAGCTTGAAGTCACTGAAGGGCTTTGTTTCCAACATTTTATTTGTGGCATTGCAAAACTTGTGCATGAAGAAAACAGAAGGTATGATATATTGGGAGTTTAATATTCAAGATTATCTGCAATGGTTATTTTCAGTGGACTCTTTTTTTAAGAGTCATTTTTACTTCATGGCTTTATTTTCTAGCTAAACACTGGTAAATTTGCACCTTTATTATTTGTTTTACTTATTTTCTTATTATTATTTACGTATTTTCCGTTCACTTAATCACTCACACGATCACATATCTAAATTAAAATCCAAGATATGTAATATAATTTTTGGTAACCCATTGAGGAGAAAAATATCCTTCAGTTATCTAAAAATTTTACATTTTATGAACTAAATATAATGGCCCAGAAGTTATTTTCTCAGAGAAATGGATGATTGCCTTCTGATCAGACTCATCATTTATTATACACACTTACTTGCTCAATGAGACCCTGCTTTCAGCTTTGCCATGATAAAAACCATGACACCATGTGTGATGTTGTTTTACCAGTTTCCTCCAAAAAAAGGATGCACTATTTTGCTGGCAATAATACTAGCCATAGCATCAGTATTGAGAGCTACGGTGTGAGCTTTTGCTGTGGATACATACCTGGAAAGTTGCATGTGATAGGCATTAGCCTCACTCATTTGACCACTGCTTCACGCTTCCCTACTGCTACATCAGTGTCCCTTTCTCCTATTGTGATCCTGGCACCAGACAAAGTGGGCTGGTCTGATCTGGGGTGACCTGATTAATTGTACCTGACATATAGGTTTGATATATAAAAGGTGGATAGAAATGGGTGTTGTGTGACTGTAGTACAGAGACATGAGTTGTCTGTGTGCTGAGTCACAGACCACTGTTACTCGACCTAATGCATTATCAGTTTCCTCATGCCCTATTCCATGTAGTGCTGTGCACTGGGACAGTGTGAACTTGGGACATACAGCACAAAGGGCTCAGTCCTGCTGTGAAGTCCAACAGAGTAGAAGGCTTCAACGCCAGGCTGGCTCTGTGCATAAGAGAACTGTCAGAGAAGGGAACTGCTCCCATTTGACCATGTGTTTGTTAGATGCCTTGCTAATATGCTCCACACTTTCCAGATTCATTCCCCAAGGGCACAAGCCTCAAGACCCCCATTCCACAAGCCCCCTTTTGCTACCCCGCCTCAGTTTCTGGTGTAGTTGATAGGTATTTTGATATGACACCTAGGTGTGTGATATTTATTTCCCCCATTCTCCACACTGATTCAACTACACTGAATGACAGTCTGGTAGAAAACCAAGACTGCTGTCATGGTATCGTAGCGTGGTACCTACAGAATCATCCTAGATACCTGCTATTTCTGTTGTATATTCTGTATGTTGATTTTACTGCTGGAAGAGGAGGCATGTAGTGCAAAACCACCCTTGATCAGAAAGACAGAGGAAAGAGGAAGAAAGAGAAAACAAATGGGCCTGAACAGAGTGCTGGCAAACCAAGTATCCTTTTCATCCCAAAGAAATGCAGACTATATTCCTAAGTTCCTAAAGCTTTTCTGAGCATTGAAACTTCATTGTAAATCTGTTCTGCATTGTAAATCAGTTAAATGGGATTCTACCAAAACAATGGTATACTTAGCTCTGTGTATCTTTTCCGATGACCATGTCCATCAACATTGCAATGATGTGCCAGCGCCAAAAAGTATCCATGTCTGGGTGAAAAGATGATAGTTACTAGTCAAACTGGTGGAATGCAAGTGGTTTGCTTGGCAGTTTGAAAATGATCAGCACACTCAATCATTTATCCAGTTGTCTCCATGAAGATTCAGAAGCCCAGCCACAGGCACATTAATCTGAAATTCTTGGCCAGGATTTATTCTGTCCTTATTATCTGCGAATGCATGTGGAACCCAGACATTGCAATGGTACAGGAGAGCATTTCTGTGAGGTGCTGTTGATTTCAGTTCACAAGCTGAGCAGAGCAATAGCTAAAGCGTGCAAAGAGGGTACACATCAGGTGCTGTGGATTGTGATTGCTGCCTGAGCTGCTGATCCTCAAAGAAGGAGACCAAAGTCACAGAGAACTGCACGTGGAGATCAACTTGCAGGATGAAATTCTGATGGTAGAATTTGATTAAATCCCTTAAAGTTTGAAAGCAGCTCCATCTACCTCTTCATGTGTTATGTACTTGTACTGTGTCTTGTTGCCTGTGTCTTTACAATCTCTCTTCTGGAGGAGCTTGAATGGTTTGATGATTAGCTTCTTCTCTTTGCCCTTCAGACAGCTCTAGATATTTTATCCTTCTTAACTGAGTCATATGCTACATGATAGAAAGAGTGAGTAGGTGGATGCCTGGATTTTCCTGTCCTTTCATGTAACCTATGTTATCATTAGTACTGGCATTCTGAGTATATGCTCTCGGGTGCACACTTCTTCTTTTCTGGTCTTCTGATGTCTCTTTCATTTCTGTTTTTGAGTTGGATTGTATAAAATAGTGGCTCTTCACTGTTGCCTGACTTCTCCTTTGCTGCTGTGGGTAAGCATCTCTTTCAGTTCTGCATGTTAAAATATTTTTTTTTAAAAAAAAAGAAACCAAAAACTATGGTAGACTCATGTGGTGTAGTGTTGTAGGTTTGGAAAGACCTTCCCTGCTATTTTATTGCTGTGGACTGGTTGATACCACTTTAACATATCTCTAAGTGCTTACTATCTCATGTCTCACACTGGGAAATAAAGGCTCCCAAGAAGCAATACACTGATATTTATGGTAAGCGTTAGCCCCAGGGTCTATAGACTGTACTAATATGATCATTCAAGACTCTTTCCTCAGCTTCCATCTTATTTGTGACTTCTCCACCTTCATTTAAAATGTTCTGTGTTGTCCTTTTCGTACTGTAGACTATGGGGAAAGGAGTGGGGTCTCTGCAGAGCTGTGGAATGGAGATAATGAGTGTTGTCTTTCACCCTTCAGAGGAGATATCAGATCTGTCAGGGCAGAAGACATAGAAGTGGCACCAGCTGAGAAGGATAGGAGTCATGCAGTTCCTGCGAGAGATTCCAGTAACTGCATGGGGCTGAGCAGTCCTGCAAATGAGATACAGCCAGCGGTTCAGGAATTGTCTGCAGTTCTCAATGCTGGCTCATCCTGCCTGGGCTAGCATGTCTTACTGTCCTGCAAAATTGAATGAGACATGCATGTGAGACATCCCAGTCTTTTGTTATACACCAGATTCAAAAGATGAAGCACTGCCTTGAATGAGGAACCGCAGTAGGCTGGAAGGCCAAAGGAGCCTGAACTGAGGCTCCTGAAAAGGTCAATTTTCTTGAAGAAGTTTGTTTTAATTAAGAACCAGCTGCTCTTCCTCCAGGTGCTGCTCTTCCACCAGCAACACAGGAGCATTCAGCCTTGCCTATCCAAACTGAGGTAGAGGTATATGCGCAGGCATCAAGGTGGAAGTTCATCTAACAGAAAGAATAGGCAGGAGAATTGAGAGCACTGAGAAGACAGAGCATTTTGGTGCTGATGCACTCTTTGGAATATTAAAGGGCCTTTATACATACCTCAGGGGTTATGTCTACATGGGTGAGTGTGGAGAGTTGCATGCCTACTGTTACACTTTGAGCTTACCAGTGTGCAGGCCAGCTCCGATATGAAAACTGAAACCACAACTGTGTGACATTGTGCTCACGTTTACCATAACCACACTCTCTTCAGGACTTATCAACACGACTCTGAGCTTTTGTTTAATGCAGCTTCCTAATATCCAGACTGGTGTGGCTTACATCGAGCTAGCTCAGACCACAAGCAAACGCCTGCACCACTCTTCGTGGACCCTTTTGGTTAGTTGCAGCAGTCAGCTCTCACAATGGCTTCTGCAGGACACGGATGCAGGAGCCAATTGGCAGTCATTGCACAGTGGAAGCAAACTGCTTATGTGACAACAGCACTCTTAGTATATAATTTCATGTTTCATCCTATATAATCCCTTTTGGATTGCTCCACTAAACTGTAAAAATGACAATGTATTGAAGTAAAAAAAAAAAAAAAGTTAAAAACAGAACAGCTCTGAATTATGACATATTTAAAATCACCTTGAAATGAAATAAAGCTTTCAAAGATTAATGTATTTCTTTGGGTTCCAAACAGTAAGCATCAAAATCCAGGCATACTTGTGCAGAAGTGATTTAGGTGGTGAATGGGGAGGAAATGGTCATAAAGCGCTGAGCTGAACGAAGTACTTTTGCAAGTGCTTGAAAAACTCACATAGGAGGGAGTCCCACATCAAATCTGTGAACTAATTACGATTCAACTTCATCCAGATCAGGTTTTCACGGGGGAATAAAGGACAAAACATCTGATCTTGATTGCTATGTTAGAAAACTTGGTAATCAACAGTCTTGTTAATGTCTTGATCATAGCTTATACAGAATTTTCTCTTGCTAACATTCCTCTCCTTCTCATTGTATTTTGACACAGTGCGACTGCGCAAGTGTCTCAACTAAACCCAATAGATCTCCTAGGAGGCCTGACTCCTTGTAGACCTCCAAAGCTGGGTGTGTCAGAAGAAAGGGACTAGACGAAAAGCAGCCAAGGGGACTTCCTGGCTGGGAATTGTGCAGCCAGCCATCAGCCTGGTCTCATGGAAACTCTAATAACAGAAACATCCCCAGAGGACTGTTTGGGCAAACAATGATGACAGATGGATCTGGGGACTGAAGCTTCTCCCTTAAGCAACAGCTGCTGATACTGGAAGTATCCAGAAAGCCACACCACACTTAAAAAATGAAACAAACAAATAAATCTGCAAGAAGAAGAACAAACCAAGATAAATTAGCTGCCAAGGTACACACTTGCCATGATAACCTGCATTTTAACAATAAAGCCATGTGAAAATGTTGCATAGCAGCAATCATGCCAGATAGAGAGCAAAGATCATTCTATGTCATAATGGAGAGTATGAGCCCAATGAGGGCTGGTTATGCCCAGAACTTGCAGGTATTTGACCTCTCTCAATCCTGCTTGAGACTTGGTAATTTACCATCCCATCTGGTTTATGTGCATGTCCCTCCTAAAATATAGGGAAGGTGGAAGTCTTAAAAATATTGTTAAGTGAAGCTTTGTTAGATGCTTGTGTGGTTTCTAAGACTTGTAATCTGTTTGAAGTCAGAAAACTGAGATACAAAATGAGTACACTGACTGAAAGGCAGAAAGAGGGAATGCCAAAGTTTTGAATAGAAAACCTATATGCTTGTAAGAAAAGAGAAAGCATATTTTTGAAACTACTGTTCCCGATTAAAAAAAAAAAGTTGAAAATAATTAAAAAAAACCCCAACCAACTAGTGCTACAGTGATATTCTGTGAAATTCTTAAACTTGTTACTACATTTGGTCATTGATAAATAAGTCAGTACCCTAGCGGCAACCTGTCTAGAAAGCTATGCAAGTTTCTGGAACACAAGCGAAAACCGAGTTATTTGTAATTTAACATTTCATTTCTTTTCATGCTTCATATCTTTGCAACCAGAGTCATTTTTAGCTCTTCAAAGTACAGGGACACCAGTTTTGTTTTCGCAAACCTATGTATTTAAAGGAGGGTGTTTAAACAATGCTGGCATCTTTGTATTTCTAAATGCTACTGTTCTGGTTTTCATCTAAATAAAGAAAGCAGGATTTGCAGTTGAAAAATTAAGTTTTTAAGCTCAAAAAATATAGTGAGAAAAAATATGTGGAAAAGCAAAAAAGCCAATTAAAAATATCTGTGTTAAAACTGGACCATATTGCCTGCTGCAATGTTACTCTTACTGGTGCTGTTGCTGTAGAAAGCAGAGTATCTGGACCAAGCATAGAAGTCCAGGAATTAACTTTTAGCTACTCCAGCAGGGCAGAGCCTTGTGAATCACACTAGGAAGCACAGATCGAATCCTCTTATGTAAACACCATAGGGGGCTGGCAGTAATCCTCTGTGCACCCTAGGAGGACTGCTGATGTGGCATTCCCCAAGCACACATTTGCTTTGTGTAATTGTAGGCAGTGATTCTCGGGCGCAGGAGGCCTAAGTGTAAGCCTTTGTATCTTCTGCTCAAGGTGAGCAAAAATAGATGTCGAAAAGCAAATGCTGAACGTGGCCATGGGCTCCCAGGGCCTCCTCATACAACTTTTGCGCTCACTGCCCTCCCCATTGATAGGATATCCTCCCCCCAGCACACCAGTGTTATGTGTCTGCATCCAAGCCCACAGAGACTTGGATTGCCGGTTGCAGACCTGGCTCCCGCTGGATCTATATCGCACCTGGGCTCCAGAACCACGTTGCTGGCATCCCCTTTTGTTTCCTAGCAGCTTTCCGCTTCAGTACAGAGTGCTGAGGACCCATCTGCTGTTTCACACCGATATTTAACTTGCTGAATCAGTACTCCGTGAACTGATTCAGACCGGGTTCCTGGTGACTAACGTCAGGCACTCCCTTCCTCGTAGGCAGCGGTAGTTCCTCAGTGCTCCCAAGCCCTGGTCAGCCAGGCAGCTACAGAACTGGAGACTAGATGTGCTGCTTTCCCCCACTAAGTGGTGATGGATAAGGCCTTGTTTCAGATTGCTGTTTTTTTGACAGTGTCAATTTGTAGTCTGAACTTTTTTTTTTTTTAAAAAATATGTGTAGTGATACAATCATAAAGCATAATCCCTGCACACACAGAGCCTGTAGTTTCAGAACTGTTCTTCTCAAAAAGAGTCTGGGTGGGGTACTGTGAAACTTCTGTTATTATTCTTCT
Organism: Cuculus canorus; assembly: GCF_017976375.1. Taxonomy (NCBI): domain Eukaryota; kingdom Metazoa; phylum Chordata; class Aves; order Cuculiformes; family Cuculidae; genus Cuculus; species Cuculus canorus. Next base: position 68,770,094 of record NC_071401.1, read on the forward strand.
CAGTCAGATAGGACCAGATGTGGAACAAAGCAAATGTCTTAGGAATACTTATAGCATTGCAGACTTTACGACAGGCATAATTTTATCTATATGGTCTTCTGCCAGGTTGTTTTATCATTCACACATAGAAGTCCAAGATGTAGAGAAGTACTCTGAGTAAAAGCTCTGGCCCCACTTCCATTTGCCTTTCCTCACCCATTCAACATGAAACGTGTAATATAATACAAAACCAGCAATTTTCCCTTAAGATAACCATACACCATAACCATCAGGTGCTCTCTGGTGCAGTCTTTCCCTATTTTGTTTAGCAAGAATTTGAAAGCATTAGCAGTTTGATCACTGCTGTGATCTCTGGTTGCAGGAAGCCAGTCAGACCTCGCAGGCTCCAGTGTGAGACTGCCTGCTCAAGTCTGGGGGATATTCCTCATTCTTCATTCTAGATTATCAGTGAGACAAAAATGCTTGATCTGCCAACCGGGCCCATCCATTGCATGTAATTTGTCTCTGACGGCTTCAGTGAAGAAGCTAGTGATGTCCCCAGTGAGTTCAACCTTCTCAACTAATCTTCTGAAAAAGCTGTAGAGGTCTTTTTGCCTGGGCTGCTTCTCCCTACTGAGGGTCTTCTTGGGTGTCTTCATATCTTGAGTTAGATAATTTATCATCCTCTGAAATATCTCTGGCGTGGGCACGAATATGAAAGATGCTCTGCAGAACTTGCAGTGGTTTGTGTTCTGTCTTAATTTGTCAATGTCAGTGTAATTGGATGACCCAGACTCCCAGTCAAAACTAATAAGTTATTCTGCTCTTGACTGCAGGGTATTGTGCTGGTATTTTGAGTTGCATTTCTCGTAGTCGTTACAAAGCTTTGACTCAGTTGTTGGGGAAGTCATCGAGGGTCTTTTTTTTTCTTTAATAGTTGCAGTATGGGAAGTTCAAGATGATGTAGAGGTGGCCAGGCCATTTTCCACTACCCACTGTAATCCCTCACAGTTATCCACTGTGACCAGAAAAAAAAAAAAAGATGCAAGGGCACATTGTGGTACAGCACATGATACTGCACCCAGTTGCATCGCTCGAGTTCTTGCAAATTTAAGGAAAACTGGTTGTACTAGAGCATCAACTTCTATTCTCTGCCTTTTTTAATGTTTCCCTGATTTCTAGAAAGAGTGGGCTGTTTCACACCTCTTTGCCATGACATGCTGCGAAACATTTGGCTATTGTCCTTAGGACCTTGTAACGTCAATCACATTTTTTGCTCTTACTTAGAGCTCAAATTTTGATGCTGCATGAGGCAGCATCCTGACAAGGAGAAAACCCGATGGCACAGCTGTAGTTTCAAATACTCCAACAGGTTCACTTAAGTGTACTATTGCACAATGACCTAGTTTAGAGCTGTCATGGAGAGCAATTAATCTTTGTCAGTCCATACTCATTCTGGAAGTACATGAAGCCCAGAGAGATCCCTGGAGCCATCTCTCTGCCTGCCTGCTTTCATGGAGGGCTTCAGTTCTGCTTCAGAGCCCATTTACTTGCTTCAGGACCCTTCCAGGTTCCCTAGAGGAAGGCAACTTTTGGTAAGACAGCAATAGAAATAATGATCACACAACATAATCCACCTAGTTTTCACAGGCACCAAATTTGATGGGAGATTAATTTCTTTTGGCGTCTGCATCAGCTGGCCATTAGCAGCTCCTAGTGTTATTCTGACAGTACATTTTCTTCCCCTTCACCTCCTAAGTATTTTCTGTGGATCATATTTTCACCAAATCACAATTATTTTTGGCTGTTGATTCCTGCAGAGAGCAGCAGATGCCTGGACTGCTCTTCACACATATTGCTCCAGTTGCTGTGTGTCACCATCTATGCAGCTCCTGCTTACCTCGATGAGGCTTCCTTCCATTTGGGCAAATCCACCTCCTTTGGCCTTTGACTCTACATCATCTGCAAATACCATCTGGTGCTGGGCCCCCTTAGAAACAGCGTCTTTCATATGACCCATGAGATGTCTATGAATGCATTGCACTTGGGCCTCCTCCAACTCTTTACTCACTTCACTAGAAATGATTCCTTGAAATGCAGCATCTGGTCTAAATGACTCACCCTGAGGCTGGGAATTCACAGCTGATACCTTTAAAAAACACCCTAAATTTCTATCTCAGTGGTTATATTATACTGTTCCGTCAGTAGCCTGTCTGTGGCACTAACAGTGATGTTATCTTTCTCAGCTAACAAACTACGAGTTGCTTTTGTGCAAACTCTTTTCAAAGTATGTCTTAATTCAAGTATTTGTTAAGGCCTCCCCCTGGGCATGCAGTCTTTATGTATTACTCATTTTGAATTCAATAAACAAAGTTCTGCCTCACTTAAACCATCTTCTGACCAGAAGTTGAGGAAACCCCCAGCAAAATCGTCCTTGATGCAAATAACCCACTCTGTGGAGGTTGCCCTATTGCTGCTTTTTGGTTTGCTGCTTGTTCAGCATTTCCAAGAAGCCACATTCCTGCTTTTTTTCCTTCCTGCATTTCAAGAAAAGTTTTTTAAGACTCTGATTTGCAAGATTCAAAGCGTACATATTAAAAATTGTGGCAAAAGGTTTTGGCCTTGCTATCCAGAAGCAAGAAGATGCTGTCCTGCTTCCCCTTTACCCACGGACGTGGAAAGTCCTCCTACTCAAGGCTAAAGTCCTCCTACTCAAGGCTAACAAATTTCTTCTTAGAAGAAATTTTTATTCTATTTTGAGCCCACTGCCACAGGTGCAAAGTAAGCAAAGGCTCCATGCCCAGCACGGAGCGCGGCATTGCCTTCCTTTACTCCCTGTGGCTCAGAGACAGCAGTTACAGTATAAAGCTGCATAGCAAGTTACTAATACAATACAGTACTACCTTTTTGAAGAGGTATAGTCTGGCCTAATAATTTTAAACTGCTTATTCCCTCATCTGTCTAGGAGTGAGCAGGAACTGGGGGGCTGCAATGTATAGGCAACCGAGCTGCCAGAAAATTAGTTGTTGAGTTAAAGCCATGCACAGTTTTATTATAGCTGAAGGCTTGAGTCAAGTCAGGGCAAACTCACAAGACTCTTCTGAGCCTGAATTTTGCCCTTCAACTGGGAGCTAGACCTGCACAGTCCTTGCAATAGATGACCAGGCTTGCTCCTAATATGCTTTTCTCAGTAAATGAGTGGCAACCAAGGCAGTTTGCCAAACCATCTTGTCCTCATTGTCAGAGTGAAAGAATATTGACTCATACCTCTGTCAATTTGGTTTGTGGTTGCTGTGTGGTCAAAGATTAGTAAGGTAATATTAGGCACTCATCCAGGTGGGTTACATACCTTCACAACAAAACATTCGTTTAAGACTTCATTTCAACTGAAATAGATGTCCTTATGAAGATTAACATGTATGTATTGGCTTTTTGTTCTCTTTTTTTTTTACTTCTTCACAGAAAAGAAAGGCCTAGAATAATTTCTTACTGTGGTAGTACAATCCCATTTAACTTTCTAAGCTCTGTAACGTAGAATGACTTTCATAGAGCGCAACAGCTGATGTGTAAAGATAAACAGCATTATTTTATTATTTCTGTGACTCACTTGATATCAGTCCACATTTATTCATACTATGAGGACCATATTGATGGGTAGGGAAATTTGTTTTGGTTACCAAACAAATGAATATTTTAATTCATTTAATTTATGGTGTATATCTATTACTGTAATAAAATGAAGACATTTAGGGCAAAAGTCCTTTCTGATGCCTGTGGCTTATATTCTCAGATTTGTAGGCAGCAGACAGCTTTTTTTATTCATTAATTTCTGGGGAGGAACTAGAGTTAGTAATGCTGCTAAAATAACAGCTGCTGAATGTTGTTTCCATAAGACTTAGCAATTATAGCACATGCCATCACCTAGTGTCTTAGTTGTTCTCTTGTATAGTCCTCTGATGGTTTCTTTCTCCTTCTCCCAGGGTATCAGACAACTGTAAACACTGAATGTGCTCTAAGAGTCTGTATGCAGAAGGCTCTGCCTTTTTTCTTTCCCTGAAGGGGAAATTGCTTAGTAAGCAGGACCTCTGGCCTAATGAACAGAAATATTGGGCACGTGGCCAAAATCCCTCCATCTGTGCCTGTCTTCTTTTTGCTAAAGGAAAGCTGATGTGCTGGCTTTGGCTGGGACAGAGTTAATTTTCTTCATAGTAGCTAATATGGGGCTATGTTCTGGATTTGTGCTGAAGCCAATGTTGATAATACAGGGTTGTTTTAGTTGCTGCTGAGCAGTGTTCACACAACATCACAGTCTTTTCTGCTCCTCACCCCATCCCACCAGTGAATGGGCTGCACAAGTTGGAAGAGGACACAGCTGGGACAGCTGACCTCAGCTGGCCAAAAGAATATGCCATACCATATAATGTGCTCAGCATAGAAAGCTGTGGGAAGAAGGAAGAGGGACACATTTGGGGTGGTGCTTTCCCAGAGATGTCTGAACACCTGCCTGCCAGTGGGAAGTAGGGAGTAAATTCCTTGCTTTGCTTTGCTAGAGTGAGCAGCTTTTGCTTTACCCTTTAAACTGTCTTTATCTCAACCCACGAGTTTTCTCTTTTTTCACCATTCGCATTCTCTCCCCCATCCCACCGGGAGAGAGTGAGTGAGCAGCTGGGTGGTGCTTAGTTACCAACTGGGGTTAAACCACAACAACCAGTTTTCTTTTTTTTTTTCGATCATTCTGAGCATGGGAGTTATTGATCCCCTGTTGCTGAAGATATCTGAGATCTGCCCAGCCATCTGCCATTCCTCTGGGACTGTGATGCTGTGTCTCGCGTCCCTGCAGCATGACTCCACTGCTTTTCTTTTGCAGTGAAATGGTATGGTCCTTTGGCAGCTTCCAGCTCTGATCCTGTCATACCTGGTAGTCCAAGTGCTTTCTGCTTACCTAGTGTATTGTAAACTTTTTCTTATCAGTAGAAGTCCCTGACAAAAGAGAAAACCAGGAGGTTATATGAAGGAAAACAAGACCAAGCCATTATTTTCTAAGGTAAACAAGCAATCAGTCACAGACTGCCCCTCTTACTCATTTTTCCAGCTACTAGACATTTCCACAGAGTACTGTACAAAACAAATTAACAGCTGATTGCTTCCTGTTGCTGAAGGACTGATGCATGAATCTTTCAGTTCTTCAGTCTGTTCCATTCCTATGAAGCCAGGAACAAAGAACAAAACCACTTATATTATAAAAATGCTAAAATAAATCACTTAAATACAACTATTTGAAGTGCAGGAAAAGATAAAAGCTACAACAAGATCGATTTTTTCTGGGGGCTTGCAAAGTTGTGCTTTATGCTTCCTCTGATGATTTTCAGTAGCTCCATTGTCCCACTGCTTTTAATGCTTGACTGCTGAACAACTTTTGGCCATGGGCTTCTTTTGACTATGCAGATATGGCTGAAGTTTTCAAACTTCCCAAATTCTTTAATTGGAAAAGACTCAAGACAAATATGAAATGCCAGCAGATCCCTTCCTGTCATCTGTAAATAATTTTCAAAGACTACAGAGAATATTGTAGACATGTCAAGTTTTCAATAATCTCAGGAGAAAGCAAGGATCCAAATGTAAATACCAAGTGGTATATGATATCTGTCCTGGGAGGCCAACATGGCAATCAAATTGAAAGTATGTTCTTCAGTAGAAAATTGCCTGCAGCTTTAATCAGCTTTAGCTGGATTTTTGCAGACTACCATATTTACTGAAGTATAAGGCAACCTTGAATGGAAGATGACCTCCCACTGTCTATTTTAGAAGGAAAAAAAATCAAATATCATCATGTGTTGAAAATTCTCTGAATTATCACTGCAACCCAGAATGATTCTGCCTCTGACAAGCCACCCCGATGTCTGGTGGAGACATAAGAATTAATATGGAGCAGGAAATATGCTGGTGTTAAGTAAAGACTAGGCTTGCTCTTATGTATGACAGTTGCTGGTTCCAAGTTAAGTCAAGAAAAAAGCCAGAAAAAAAATAATGGTACCTCTTTAAATGTTGAAGGGTGTTTCCAGGAGAATTTCTGGAGAGAAGTGTACAGAAATGACAGTAAAGACTTCTTCAATAAACAGTGTGTGGATTTGTGCCGATGATACCTGGATAATGACATGAATGCTACCTGTAGGCAATTATGTAGCTTATTGGATTCTACAACATAACCCATACATTGGTGGAGATAATTATATCGGTAATTAAAGGTATACCTTACATCTAGATCCTAGGATCAACAATTGTGGGAAACCACAGCAGGTTCAGTGTTGGGTTTGGTAAACGGATTGTAAAAGAAGGAACCATGAGCTACAGATACTCCTTGCTAGCAGCAGTGCCTTCAGCTAGCATTTCAGGATGCTATTATAAACAATACTGCCCTTAAAGATCCTTTTGCTAAACACTGGATAAAGCCACAAATGTATTCACATTTTTATCCAACCTTACCCAGGAAAGGAACCAGTCATGCCTTTCCTACAAGCAGCCAGACAGATCCCATGCAGAAAAGCTGCCTTCTGTTTCTGACTGCTGCTTTGCTGTCTGTACAACTCGTGATTGTGATGGTGAGGTTGAATTTGTGGCATAACAGCTCAAATAGGAAACGTGCGTGTTAATTCCAGAGGTTGGCTAAACCATCCATCCCAAACTCTGTACAGGCTGAATGTTTCAGCACCAGAATCTCTTATGAAAATTACTTCATTTACTTTAGATGATTTATGATTGAGGTTGTAATTCCTTTTGGAATCAGATTAAAGCTGGTAAAAGTCTGAATGCCTAAGTTTCCAGGAAGAAGTCCTTTCTTTCCCTCCTTCTCCTCGCTCTGGTTTCAAAATCTGAAACAAAAGCCCCAAATCATTAAAGTTTTATAGATTTATTTAGCTAGAAATTATCTTACTGTATGCAATTACAAGTTTGAAAAGAACGAGTACCCATTTTTTTAAAAATTGCAATTCTTGTGACAGATCCAATCTTCCTGGAAATGGCTGAAGATGTGTGGTCCTGATTACGCTCATAATCATGCGATTTCCCTAATTTAGGCTGTAGCATTCAGACTTTCAGTTTACAAGTTTGTTGGGGGCAATTCCCAAATGTTTCTGTTTGCTCAGCCAAGCAGGATGTAAGTTATCCTCTAAAACCAGGGAAGCCAATATAAAATTATTTTGTTTGGACCTGTATCCCTACATTGCGCATAGTTAATGCACTCAGAGCCACATGGCTTTGAAACACAGGAGAAAAATCATGGCTCAAGGATGTATTACACATACGTAAGGACTACATGGATGACTTGACAGCTTAGAGATGCTGGGGAGGAATATATTTCAGGAAGGCCAGGGCCTTAGATCACTGCCTGTCATGTGTTCGGCTCTGTAAGCTGTTCTCCCTGGGATTAAGTTTCAGAAAGGGATGCCGTCATGGGCGGGTTCACACCATGACTAAAACTGCTGACTTTCCAGGAGGATGATTAACCTCCCGTTCTAGGCTTGACTCTTGCTTTATTTACTAATGCAGCTCCTAGTCGTTACGTGGCAGAAAACCAGGGGTAAACGGTCTGCCTTGGGAGTATGTGCAAGTGGAGAAAGTACCACTCATCTCCCCAGCATCTTATTCTCTCCTCCAAGGCAGTGGGAAGAGTTGTCATCTTCGGTCAGGGAACTACTAGCAGGAAAGAGCATGAAAAGGAAGTGGAGTTCACTGGTAGCTTTAAGCCCAGCAGAAAAAGTAACCACAGAATAGAGCATTTCAGGATGTGATATGGTGATATGTCTTCTGTTATGTTCTCAGTGCAGGGAGAAAGGACCTGGACAGGACCCACTGCAAAGACAACAGCTGAAAGGAGGGTTTATGGCCATGTGGTTCTCCTAGAAATGTAGCTCTTTGGTGTTAGAAGATCGAATTGGAACAACTCCTACACAACATGCCTTTTGCTGTATGGCAACAAACCAGCCAGGGGTCAAACCTTTACCTGCATTCACACCAAAATACTATTTTTGGTGAAATAGTTGGTAGTCAATTATTACTTCGAAAGACCAATAATACTTAAATGATGACAGTTCCTTAATATCACAGAAATACCAAGTTTCTTATTAGCTGATCTTTTGTAGTAGCAAAAATACACCTCAAAATACAAAAGTTCAAAATGGGAAAACATGTAAGCATTGCTAACTTGTGCTGTGGTCTTGGTTCAGGCACTGCCCACGTTCACAGGTTCTTTATGAGTAACAAGGTTTTATCTTGAATCCCAGCTTCCTGAGTCATGGAATTTTATGCGATTCATCCCTCTTGTCCTTCTCCTGTCTAAGGATGATGATGGCAGCCATCATGGAAGTATTCGAAACGACAGGCTTCAAAAATTACATTCTTCCTAGTGAGTAAGCTGTAGCATGATCTGGAATGACTCATCAGGTTAAAGGGTTGTAAGGCCAAGCCGTTTATGAAAATACCCTTTAAATACTGGCTGAGTTTTCTGAGAAGGAAATTTTGTATAAACACCATGAAAAATTGCATCCAGTAGGCACTAATTATTTAAATATATTTTTGCTAAGATTTGTAATTCCATTTTTCTTATTTTTCTTTATTTTTTCTATATGGAAAAGTAAATTTTAAAGCAAAAGCCCTATAAACAAATGCTTGCAAATATTCTTACTATCCAGTATATTCAGCCATATTTAATTAACTTGTCAGGCTTGGTTTTTACCAAGCTCTTTCTGCGGCTATGATAAATTGTATCTTCCAGATCTGATTATTCATTAAATGTCTACAGTGAATTTCAGGCTCCCTCATGCTTAAAATACAGTGCATGTTTAATAAGATTAAAATTAAAATATGTTTCTTAATTTTATTTAATATATGACCTGAAATAAGAATTTAAATTCAAAGGTCACTACAGAATACATCAATTAACTGTACTGAGCTAATTAACTTTTATAATAATTTTTTTGACTGCAGCACATATATTTTCAGACCTGAAAGATATGACTGGACTGTTTATTACTGAGATGAGCTTAAAAGCTTTGCTTTGATTTCAGTGGTGGGCACATTTTAATCCACTTTTGAAGTTGACTGAACGCTCATTGCATTTATCAGAAAGATTCAATTATGAAATCAAACATTATCTTAGAGTATTGTTTTGCACTGTTTCTTGAGTGGCATAATAAAATGTTGGGAGGTTTTTTGCAGGACTTTGAAGGCATGGACATCTCACTGCTGTGCAATAATAAGCAATAAAGATTTTGCTCTCCTGCAGTAGGGGAGCAGGATTAGAGCTGAGGTTCTCAGTAGGTGTTGCTTAAAACCCCTGAGTCTGGCCCAGTTCACACCAATGGCTATGGGTTGGTTCTCACTGATTCCTATAGATCCTAGGTTAGATGGATTAGAGCTGTATTGCACAGACTACAGTTGGTACATTGTTTTCATATGCCTGTTTCTCTGAAGAAAGTAGTTTTGTCCTTTTTGTCATGAAAATGACATATTTTGTTTTTCTTTTTTTTTTTTTTAATGAACCATTATCCCTGTATGGAAGGCTTTATTTTCTCCATTCAAGGCTATAAGAGACTCTTTATCACAAGCTTGGGTAAAATTTGCATGAGAAATTATTTGTAGCACACAGCCAACCACCGCTTCATTATACTTACAGGAAACTCCCTCTTCTCTCAACAAAGCAAAAATTTAAAAATAGGACTCTGTATGCAGCCTGATGCTATCGCTGCTGTCTTCAGCTGCAGTCCTGTCGTTCATGACAGTTGCGTAGTTTGTTCAACAAAGGTTTTACAGGCTGAAAACATGCTGGGAGAAATGTAATGCTTATGAAAATGCCATTAGAGTAATCATCAAGAAGGAGGACAGTGTGAAAAACAATTTTAAAGGACAACACAAGCATCCCAGACTCATCCCAATAGATCTTTTCAACTGTCTTAACTGGGAAGGAAAATAATCCTTAGACAAGTTGCCAAAGATTGTTTCTCCTTCACAAGTAACTTCAAAATCCAAAAGAAAGACTTTTCCAAAATGTATTTTCTGCTTGAGCTACAGCTACTGGGCTGTGTAACGCATCAGTTCAAGCAAGTCCTACAGCTTTTGCTACAAAGACTTCCCTGACTCAAAATTGGACATAAACAAATCTTCGTGTCTTATTAGACAAAAACGTGTCACAAAGACTAAGAGTTAATGTCAATAGGTTGCATTTCTTGTAGCCCTTTTATCTGTGATATCTGTGACAATACTTTATTCTCTACTCTCCCCCTGTAACATGTTTCTCCATGGCATCCTCTTCTGCGTGGAAGAAGCTCTCTGAGGTCATCTCATATTCCAGCAATGCGTTTGCAAGTCCCCCTTCTGCTGTGGTGCCTGTAAGAAAACAGCTGCTCTTTAACAGCTTGAGAGAGACACTTGTAAAACAGGAGCTACACTAAAAGCAGAAGAAACTTTGATGCAGTTTTTTTACATTTGACAGTGTCCTTCTCTCCAAAATGGGGACAGGGCTCGTTCTCTTATATCTTCATCTATGAAGGGCAGCTCAAGTGCTGCATGGAGCATTAAGAACCCGTGGCATGTTCTTATAAACATCAATTAAATGTTTAAAAGTAATAATATGTACACCCAGCCCCAGTTAACTGAGGCTGGTTACATAAGCAGTCATTTTGCTGCTGCGGGACTTTCTTTGCTGCTTGGCAAGAAGAGCTGGAAAATAGTTTTTTCTGATTTGTAAAACTAGCTGGTGCCACTGCCAGTTTCGGATAGACACATGAATCCAGTTTTACAATCCACGATGGAAAGCCTGTTTGAAGACATAGTAGGCAACAAGCCCTGACTCGCAATAAAATAATCCTTAAATATCAGATGTTCCTCAGTGTTGGATTGAAGGGATTGCATTTAAGGCATTTGTTGTGTTTGGCATTCATGACATTCAGTACAAATGTTGCCATTCAGTTTTTGAGGAAAGAAATAATAAAAAATGGGAAGTTCTTTAGGTATGTGCTAAATGAACCTATTACTATGCTCCTTAAAGTTTTGCCTGAGAAGTGTTTTTATGGAGGTTTAGCACTATTAATTCCAAGAGCTGTGCATTTTTGCATTAGCTTTACTGAGTATAAGGAGATGACAGAGCACAATAGCATAAGAAAACCATTAACATTAATACAAATGGAAAAGGAAATAATAAAAAATAAGACTTTTTTTCACGTTTCTACAAAAATATAATGAAAGAGAACATGCAAGTCTATACCATTGTAATTAATAACCATTTAATTGTAAATGCAGAATTTGATGAATAGTTTTCAAAAAGGCTGCCACAGATGTGGCACTGAATAAAATGGAATATTCAATGAATAAATAAGTATATTCAACAGTTTCTGAGTCTAGCATATTCCATTTTACTGTGCTTTGCAAATATTAACTGGGGAGTAAATCTGACATCAGCCTGAGATAAATGCGTGTCTCATTCTATGGTAGTGAGAGGGACTGCAAAACACAGAGGGATTGGGTGATCTGCATAGAAATGTCCTCATGCTCTTTCTTTTCCTTCCTGTGTGGTGTCAGCAACAATGAACTGAAAAATAATGTCTGAATTGCACCTGCATGTACATCACGTGTTTGTCTGTGCACTGATTTTTTCTGAGTGTTAGCGCCAGCCAAGCTACACACCATGCCATGCATATAATGTTATTTTTATATAGAAGTAGAGGCAGAAGTATGAAGCCTGTTTTTCTGTTAGATTTTAAACTACAGCATGTTTATATACTTACTGAACATATCTGTGAGAAAGGAAAATATGCAATGAAAAAGATAACATTCGAATATTTATTTCAGTAATTAAGTCAAATAAAAATTATTTAAATGCACTATATATGTGGCTGTCACAAATCACCTTTTAACAGAGCAAAATAATCTTTAGCTTCAGGAAAAGTAAAGCAGGTGTTCATATAGAAGAATAGCCTCCGATCATTATTTTGGATGTTTTCAAAAGTCTGAAAGCTATTTCTCTCAGGGAAGAAAGAGCTTCTGGCAGAGTTAATCTTCAACCAGAAAAATAACACACTCTCTTTCAGTAAAAGTTTGGATCCTTTTTACATGTCTAGAATGAACGCTCACACTTACCAGTTGACCCCCAAAAAGGTAAACTAGGAAAAGTGAAAGGCTCAACTTTCATCGTTGATGACCAAGTAAATTACAAATCTGATTGTTTATCATTAGTATATATTGACAAGTTAAACATTTACACTTCTGTAGAGTACACAAGACACCGGGATTTGACTCTAAAAGGAACAACAGGGTGTGAAAAAGACAGTGGAGAAAGTCTGAGTTCCTTTTGGAGACAGGGAAATGCTTATTGTCACTCCAAGCTGTATTTTCAGACTCATGACATTTCATGTATGGAATTACAGTGACTTCTCCTTCCTCTCACAGCCCTGTTGAAGAAAAGTCCATCTCTTTTTGGAAAGTTTTTATATATGTGCTGAAGGGATTAAATATATGCTGAGGGCCTATTTTGTTATTACAAGAATATTTTACTTAATAACGAGCAAGAACAGAGAGGAAGAAATGAAGTATGCCCTTTCCTGAATCAGAATAATGAAGTACCTGGAGATGCTAATAAGTTGTGCTGACTTCTACGTTTTTTCGGTCTGTGAAAAACATTAACCGTCCTCTGCCAGCTGCCTCAATCTCTTCCCAGAAGATTCCAATATTAGAGCTCTGTATTCTAAGCATTAATTTCCTCAGTGATGGAAATCACAGGACAAGTTAAAACAAGGCAAATGTAGTATCAAAATAACTGAAAAAAAAAACCCAAAAAAATCTTCTTTGCTGTGAGGGTGACAGAGCACTGGAACAGGCTGCCCAGAGAGGCTGTGAAATCTCCTTCTCTGGAGATATTCAAAACTTATATGGATTCATTTCTGTGCAACCTGCTCTACGTGAAACTGCTTTAGCAGGGGGATTGGACCAAGTGATCTCCAGAGGTCCTTTCCAACCCTAACCATTCTGTGATTCCATGATCTTGTGAAAGAGAAGACTCTGTTTGAGCAGCGCAAAATAATCCTATTTTACTTGCTACATGTGCAGATCCATCCATGTTGGCCGCAGAGGCAACAAAACATGCTTCTATCTTGCTCTGGGCTCATGAACTCTTCTCATTCAGCCTGTTCTCATTCATTGTGATCCCTCGGTTCAACGTGTCTAACCAAGGCTAAAGGCTGGGTCATCCTGGCTTCTGGGTCATCATGGTTTCCAGGATGCTGATAACATTTTTCAAAACCAGCTACTTTTTGCAAAGATTCTGGTGTTGCATCTTTATACCTTGTGTCCAAAAGTGGAAGAAAGGCTCTTACAGCAATGAGGTTTGTTCTGTTTCTTCAGGTTTGTGCTAAGGAAGACCTGGAGTCTCTCATGGGACTCTTTACTAAGAAGTGGAATGAGGGAGAGCAGGGCTTTCTATAGCAGCCTGTTCAAAGAGTTCCTTGTTTGCTGTTGGAGCCAACAGCGTTTTCTGTGGTTACCGTTGTCACAACACAAAGCTACTCAAAAGTGTTGTGTGCCTGTCACAACGTGCTTGTGTAAATACTGGTAAAAGCAAATGATTTAGCAAAAGAAATATGAACTGTAAGTGCCAGCATCCTTTTGCTAGCTGGCTACATCTTAAACTGCTTTTTGTTCTCGCTTTCGTGGCTAAACTCAAAATCTTATGTGTTGAGAGCCTTTATTTTGCTGGCACAGGCCACAAACTGTGGGCATAGCGTGCAATCACAGCTTTATGTAAATACTCATTCCAAGACCACTGCAAGACAGACAGAACTGAAATGCATCCAAAGCCAATGTAGGTAGCCGCAGGAAGTAGAGTCTGATGTGATTATTGCTTGCAAATGACCTGGATGCACTGGGGGCCACTTGATGGCACAGGTTTTCATGTTGAAGTGGATCTTTAGTACAGGATTCAGAGCCTTTAGCTTCAAAATGATAGAAGGGCTTGTTAGTGTATTTCCTTAAGCAAAGTAGAATAGACAGCAAAACATACTAGCTTTCTGTAGAAAAATAAACGTCCCGGGCTTCAGCAGTCTTTTCAGTCTCTCTGTTTCTCATTTCTCTCCTCGATAGTGCTTGGATAGTACCTGAGGAAGGATAAGGGTAATGATAAATCGATGATAAACTTCTATGAATTAAGAAACAGGATGTAAAGTTATTAAATTTATGGATGAGTAACAGCTGAATCACAATTGCGACTCAAATTGGCAGAATCTTTGAATCTCTATTCCAAGAGAAATTCCAAAATAAGAAGTCATTCTAAAACAAAAGGACAAAAAAATCTTTGAGATTTCACATGGAAGGAAATTTTTGGATTTTGTTTTTCCAGGACAGCATTCTGAATGACGTATTCGTTTATCTTTTACAAATTCTTCCTTGAGGTCCTTGAACAGCCAATAGCTCTGGCACTTTACCATGCAGTGACGTGGGAACCTCAAGACGGAGAAAACCAAAAAAGCCTCATTTTGTCATACTTGGAAGTCCTGGATAAAACCTTCATGTGAACATCTGTTTTGGAACCCGGGTCTGGGTTATTGTGAGACAATTCATACAACAACATAGACTAATCACGAGGACCTTGTCATTTAAATGCTCCAATTACTTTTTTTCCACAATAGCTTCTGTTCTTCTCCACATCCCACAATGCATTCCAGGGCTACTATGATAATTGGAAGTATATTCCTGTGCATGAAGTGGACTTTAATTAGCACCTAGGGGCCCATTCTAATGTCGTGACTCAAATGGCATGGAGGTGTCGCTTCATCGCAGCCTGTGGGACTGCTGATGATGAGAGGCACTTCCTGGTCTGGACGAAGGCTGTGTGGGAAGCTCCACTGACTCTATCAGCATGCAATGGCCTGGGGCCCTATAAAACAATGGTTACACTAATGCTTCCAATTATTTTTATCAACCGATGAGTAATATGAGTGGCTCCAGATTTTAAGTCTGTGAGCAATGTAGGAACACTGCAAAAATTGGGATTGCAGGCAGTCTTGTAGTAAATGAATGACTTTGACTATTAGGCGAGTCATCTGTAAATGGGCCTTGAGTTATGAAGACACAGACCAACTGTGAGGGGTATTAGGGAATATTAAAATTAATATGACACAATACTGCTTCAATTACAATAAAAGTACTGCAGGTGGAAGCGATGGGAAAAGTGGGAGGGACGTAACTCCACTGATTAGCATAATTATATCCATGCATCTGGTTTCCAAAAGCAGGGTGCAAATTGGTTTCAGCTTGGCACCAGCACCTCCTGCCAGACATGCAGCAAGACAGCTGTGAGCAGACACCCCGGCCTCTGCTTCGTGGGGTGAAGCTGGCAGCGAGGCTGGAAGGAAACAAAGAGCACTGATTAAAACAAAATCCTAGTCGGCAGGTTCTGCAATCAGTACATATTAAGTTGTCTTTTTTTTTTTTTTCTTTTGCCTTAATGCTATTAATCACCTTTCAAAGCCCTTACAAGATGTACTTCCCCACGATGATATAAAATATCCCCTCCAGCATCAGTTTTCCACCTTTTTCCTTGTTCTAAACCCACATGCACTCAAAATCCTCACCTGAAGGTCTGTGGGTACAGATGCCACTAAGTACAGCTTCGTTGGTGGTATCTACAGGATGATGTGTGTCACAGTCCTGTTCATAGGCATCAGATAACAATGCCAGAAGGAGGAACCAGAGCCAAGTTATAAATCATCTGGGCAGTGTCCTGATTGCGCTATCATCTCTAAGACGCATGTCCTGCTCTTAGTGACAACGTGGGATTAAAATGTCAGCAAGTACTTCATGAAAGTTGTTATCTATGAATTATTTCATAACTGTGCAGATTATTCTGTAAAGGGTTATTCAGACTTCAGAATTGTTATCTTAATCGTGCTTGGACTGGAAAAATAATTACAGTGCACTGAGGTTACTGAATGAGCTTAGTGGTAGTAAAATATTTTAAAATGCTTTAAAATGAGGAGAGAAGTGACGTTATTTAAACACAAATTCCTGCCTAAAAATGTTCTAAG
The DNA here is from genome assembly GCF_017976375.1 of Cuculus canorus. Taxonomy (NCBI): domain Eukaryota; kingdom Metazoa; phylum Chordata; class Aves; order Cuculiformes; family Cuculidae; genus Cuculus; species Cuculus canorus. Next base: position 68,786,140 of record NC_071401.1, read on the forward strand.
CAACATGCCCATCACAAAGGTAATACAGAAATATATGAAAACTAAAAGGTGAAAACCGGGTTTTAATTACTTAATGCATTTCTTTTCCTATGTTATCAAAATGTTGTACAGGATTTTATCAACACCAAATTTATTTTATATTGTTAAAAGACAGTAAAATGTTTTAAAATAGAGCATTAATAAGTTTAATGTCTCCCGTAGAACAGGATGTAACTCATATAATGAGAAAAGACTGCATATCTGCCAGTGAAGAGAAAGCCTTAATATTCTTCTGTATTTTGGAAATGATACACTAGATGTTTTTTCTATATGAAATAACTGTCCAGTGTACATCCTGCTAGGTAAAGAATTGTCATCTAGGATATATTTCTTCCGGCCAAATAGTTCTTTAGCATGAATGAATGTAAAGTAATTAATTTATTGGTCAAAACACAGGCCTTGGTATAAACATAGTGCCTGGGTATAAATATTGCTTTCAGGATCAATATTTATTATCTCTCAGTGATCAAGGTTGGACTGATGCTGCATTAACAAATAGAAACAAATCCTTTTTCCTCTCCTTTAACTGCTAGCCTTGTGATCTCAGCTTAAGATTTAAGAGTCAGCATTGAGACCTCTCCTTTCAGCACATAACCCCCAGCCTGGCAGAGCTGCGAGGCCCTCACCCGCACTCTTGGTCCTGTCTCCCCTGGTGCTTTAAAAAGGGTTGGTGCAGAGGTAAATGATGTGATCTGCAGCAAGCGGTGAGCTCTCTGCTGCTGGAGTGCAGATCCCTGGAGCTGAAAACAGGGTTCTGTCCAGCTGGGATGCATGAAGGTGCATTGGTCTCTGCTGCTAGCACAGGTCTGAGCCTGCTGGCAGGACCACACCTGCCCATCATTCACACAGTTTCTCAAGCTGGAGAGACCATGAATGTTTCCTGCTCTGCAGAGGTGTGAGCTGGCGTGCTCAGCCTGGGCAGCCAAAGCATAAGCAGTTATGGGGAGGTGGCTACATATCTCTCCCCGCTGGCTCGTCAAGGAGGGCTGGTGATTAGCTTTGGTTAATTGCTCATCTCATAGATAACTGAAGTCATATGCGGCAAATCCCTTTCTGTGGGCCTATGTGACCAGGAGCACAACACCTGCAATTCTCATCTCCAGTTATCCCGTTTGATAACACTATGATACTCTACGTGAAAGAAAATAATACTGTTTAGTTTGAATAATGTTTCAAGCTGACCTACTGCCCTTTGCTGTATGCTTACTGGCTGAGCAGCAAATCAATCCAGATCAACTTTATCTAAAACGGAAAAAGCTGCTTTCACAGTGAAATACCCAACCTGGTACTCAACCAGCTTACTGATGTAGGTCTTTCATCTGTACATTAAAGTGTTGAATTTATTGTTATATAATATTATATACCTTGCATAATGGTAATGAAGTACTTTGGGGCATCTCTCATTCTTCTGGATTCCCCTGCTTTGTCTCCTGCTGTTCCTGCTTTCATTTGTAGCCACCTCCTGCTCCCCCTCATGCTGCCTTCACCAGCAGCAGCCATCACTTAGGGAACTTGGACTTGTTTTCCTTGATTAGTGCCTCTCTTACCCCATCCTTGCTCTACTTTTGTCAGTAATACAATAATATTACATTATCTCTTATCTAGGCTTGATTAGAAATCTTAACATACTTATGTTGCAGTGAAGTTCCTCTGTTATCTGTTATATAATATGGGCAACCTCTTAAAAAAATGTTTGTTTTTAGCAATTAGTGGTCTTTTTTTCTGGTATTCCCAACATTCCCTGGTTTCATAGGCTTAGTCGCTGTAACAAGGACTAAAGAATGCGTATTTTTCTGTAGAACGCAGACAACATTGTAGAAATAATATATGTAAACCTCTAGCAAGCACTTAAGAAAATAAAATGCAATAACAGAATCACTTGTGCATGCATGGATTGATGCATTTGAGTATGAAAGGCAGGATGGCAGTGCAGCTAGATTACTGTGGATGAAGTGTGGCTCTAAGTATTTATAAATAGAAAATACTGACTTTCATAAAGGCTGTTTTTGTTATAAATGAATGTCCTTTGAGTTGGATTCAGCCTCTAGATATTATCAAACAATTGCCTCCAGCCAGGCTGGAATCCCAGGGACTCTGATGTATCTTGATGACTTTGTCACTTATGACCTCTTGCTACCCATTCACACCAGGTCCTCTTAGAAAGATTTGTGGTTTTGGTAACATTCACTTCATTCTTACAATTGTTTTTAATTCACTACACCGAACTTGTTGGTTTCCCATGAGTTATCACTGTTGCTCCGTAGTGCTTGTGTTAAGTCAAACATTCCCTTGTTGGAGGAAACAGTTCATTCTCCGTCTTGCCTTGGAAGAATGAACTATTAGCTTGGGCTTAGCCTAGTGTATTCAGCTCACTAAGTTATTCACTAGCTTTTAAACATTGCTGCAGAATGTTTGTTAGATTTTTGAACTCTAGTGGCACCCAAACAATCCAAGCATTTTCAGTACAAACGTCTGTCACTATGTGCTTATTAACTGTGCCCCAAATGCCTATTCACATTTAATGTTTCTTAGCTGGTGTAAAATGAGTATTAGAACCCAAAGGAAACTAATAACTGTCTTAACTTGCTCTTATTCCAATTCCTGCATTGAAAATTCCCCCCCCCCCAGTGCAAATTAATCTACACATTCATTCCTTCTCTCACTCCTCATTGCCATTTACTCCTCTCTATCCTCTTTTGTTTTATATCTTGCCTTTATCACATTTATGTGTCTAGTCCTAAGAAAAGATGACTGGACAGGACCTATTTGATCTCTTTGAACCCTTGTATATACAGTCTGCCATAAAACAGTTTATGTCCCACCAATACGACAGCTTTACGTCTGTTCCAGTTCCTCACTGTTTTCACATTTGAGAACTTTATTCTGTTTTCTAAACCAGAATTATTAATGGCCAGCTAAGTGTCTTTCATTTGCCCGTTGTACCACTAATGGGGAAAAAAAAAATCCACCCTTACTTTCTCACTTTTGCTTTATATGCTTCCCAGCCTCTGTATCTGTTCTGTTTTTTCTCCTTTCTTGTTAAACTCTTTCTAGACTATCAGTGCCTATAGTGTTCAAAACACTTTCCGGATAGTCCAGGGTGGATAGGCCATGTCCTGGGGTTTCAGAGCCCGAAGAATATTAGCAAGAAGAGATGTTTGTGGAAACAGGCAGGGACTTTCTGTTCATGCTAAAAAGAATCATCATGGAACAGAAAGACAGAGATGGGAAAATGATGGAAAGAGATATCATAGCAAATGCATTCTTTTCTGGTTCCTCACTGGAATTATAAACCAGTTCCTCTTCTTTCCACTCCACTTAAATAGAAGACCTCGGTTCAAGGACAGGGTATAAAAAAGAGTGGCTCCAGAAAGGGGAAGGAGCACATCATTGATGATAGACTTGGGAAAGGACAAGAACTGTGAGCGTCTTTCCTTTATTTGCTGAGGATGACATAAAGTACTTCCACGCAGTAAGGGCAGGGTGCCTGCTAGCATGCTTTTCTGCTTGCGCAATCAGGCTACCTGGAAAGAAATCCATGTGATATAAGTAAGGCAATATCACCCCAGGGCAGTGAGGAATCAGCAGCATTTCTATCTGTCATCATCCGTTCCAGACAACACAAGCACTGCGTGGATTCTAGGGAGTGGCAAACCTTGATCTGTTGTGCCTGTCTTAAACGCAAAGGTCATGGAACACTGATATCTTATTTTGCTATTATTCTATTCTATTCTATTCTATTCTATTCTATTCTATTCTATTCTATTCTATTCTATTCTATTCTATTCTTTTATTATTTTAAATTCTAATCAGTCTGTTACTTATTACATAGTGCTCCAAGTAGCATTGCTTCTTCAGTGAAAAGCTCACTTCCTTTGTGCCTGGTCATGTTACACGTGGTAATTGGAAGACAGAAATTTTCTAGGATGGGGAAGTTTTTGTTCACTCCTGTCAGTTTGACAACACTTCTAGTAAAGTATAGATCTAAAGACAAACAAAAAGAAGAGAAAAAAAAAAAAAGCCACAGAATCACAGAGTCATAGAATGTTTTGGGTTGGAAGGGACTTTAAAAAACATCTAGTTTCAACTCTTCTCCCATGGGCAGGGATGTGGATCTTCAGCAACCATCCTTCTTTCAAGATTGCACGTGGCAGATTCAGAAAACAGCAGAGGATGATTACATAGAGAAAACACGAATAACTCAAAAAACATGGGTGGGCTATTGAAGATAACCAGTTGCTGGCTTCTGTTAGAAACATGACTCTTTTTCCTCAAGGTCTGAAACTAGATGCTTAAACATGGGCACTAGACATTCACGGGAGATCCCCAGCTTTTTGTTATTATTCTATGCCTAACAGTTTAGTCCTACCACTATTACAGTTTGGTTAAACCTTTTTGCAGCGATATTAGCCTCCTACTGCCATGCCTTTCTCCTCCACTTCAGTGCTCCTACAGCATAAGTCTTATGGTTTATCCAGTGCATTCTATTTGTCAAGCAGATTGTGAGGTGAAGGGTAAAAAGTCCCTATACACATCACTTTCACTATGCCACTCCAGCCACAATGCAGTGCCTATTTTTTAGTTTCATGCCACCTCCCTGCAATGTCCTCATCCAAAAGTGTGATTATGTCTAAGTTAATGTCTGGCAGACTAAGGCAGACATGAGCTAGAAGTCAGTCACAGGCTGTAGGCTGCATACTTCTGACATGCAGAACTTTAGAAACATCTTAAAAAAATGAAGGAACCTTTAAACTTAAAATACTTCTCTTTGGGTAAGTGTACAAGGTACAGTGTAATGCCATACAGATGTGGTGGAGGCTGCTCTAAATCCAGCTCTTCTGCCCAAAGCTGTGTCCTGCGTCATTTGCCTGCCTTCTAGGCAGAAAAAGGCAAAACCCCACATGTCAGTATATCACCACTGACACCAGGGTCAGCCCTTTCACAGCTACCTCATTTATCTCTCACTATGAAGAAAATCTTTTTAGAAGGCTCTTAAAGGGTGGGAGCAGCATACACATCAAAGGAGCATTTAAAATATTGCACTTTGACTTTCTTTTTATGCTATTTACAAGATCTGACACAAAAAAAAAGAGACTAACCCTATATCTTGGGAACCAAGATTGGAAGAGGAGACACAAAGATAGCTGTAGAACATGTTCTAACCTGTCACAGTGAGACAAGCATCAGCTCGATTGCTTCAATCAGTATGAGTGGACACATGTTCAAATACAGACATTTTCTTACCCTTGGTGAGGAAATACCGGTGTGTAAGAGCAAACAGTGAGTAAACATCAAGACAACACAAAGAAGTTTTAGCTAATAACAACATCCCTGTACTTGAGCACCTACCCTGTTTGCTAGACCTGGCTCCCTGTGATTTCTGCCTCTTCCCAAAGATCAAAAGAAATAGATTTTTTGTCAATAGAAGATGTGAAAGCAAAAATGATGGACATCCTCAACAGCCTTTCTGAAAATAATCTGCAGAATTGCTTTGAACATTGGCAGCTGTGTGCCAACTCAGAAGGGAACTATTTTGAAGGTGATCATAGCTGATTTTCTTAATTTGTTAAATGAAAAGAGTTACAGGCACAGCCTCAGGGCTTTTGTTTCACATCTTTTATATTCTACCTGTGCTGATAAGCTGCTTTTTAGGCATGTGCATTTTTTATTTTGAACAATCACTGTAAACAATATGCCTAGCAAGGACAGCGGTTAATTCAGTTTCAGTCCAACTTGCTTTTCTTTTCTTCCATACTCCTTGCAAGGGATTCCTGTCTCTCTTTGAGAGGGAGTCAACAGGAAGCATGACACTATGGGGCAGGATATGTGACAGCGTTAAACTTCCCGGAGAAGCTCCATTCTTTGTACTATCATAGCCATAATCATCAGTGCAGTAAGTACCCTTACTGATTGCATCACTGTAGAAGACCATATCTTTCTTATTTCAATAACAGTCAGAGTAGATGCACTATGCATAATGCTTTGCATGCATAAAGAACATTTGCAAATTTATATTAAATGTGGTTTTAATTATCTAAAAAAAAAGGGAAAATGCTAAAGAGTTTTCTTTTTTAACTTATTTTTTTAAAAATGGAAGATAAAATTGAGTTGATTGGTTTATTTTGGTTGAAAAAGAATCACTACAAAAAACAAACCAAAAGTTCCATGTTGTAAGCACCGATAGAGAGGAAATGCTGACAATGCTGACAATCTTTTCGCGATAAGAAAAAGTGATCAAATATATTTATTGATAGGTGAAATACTCTAGAGTCAGGACAAAGTCATACTTGCTAATGCAATTTCAGGCCCATGTTACAATACATTCTCTAATGAATGACATAACAATGTGTTTTCTACCCATCAATACTGCTTCGTCATTCAGCCTAAAGGTCAGATGACAGAGTGGCTCAAGATTTATTTTTATCACCCCAGTACAAGGAGTGAATTCCCACTTCCTAGTTACTTGAGTCCCCACCTCCTTTATTATTCAGCCTTGCCTCATTCAGCAGGCAGCATCTGGACAACACATTCCTCATTTTCCACAGGGCAGGCAGTGGCCAAGGCAAGGCTTCAATGTGAACCTGGAACACTGCTTATTTGATGTGCAAAGATCACCTCCTTTTCCAAAAAACTTTAACTAAGGAAGACAGCCAGTTGATCACGGAGCCTGTAAGAGTTAGAAGTAGATTTGCATTTGCCAGCCTTTGCCCTTGGGCTTGTCGGGTAAAAGCACTGCAGTTCAAAGCATTGTAAGGAATATTTTCTTGCAACACTTTTTGTTCAACATAGCCAAGTCTAGAGTGAATGTTTCTGGCAGGCTCTTTGCAGAGAAGTTACAGCACCTATAATAACTTTTTTAATCTTATAATTACTACATTTATAGACATTTAGGCACGAGGAGACAAGGGCTCATTATTTATAGTATAGAAAAAGTGACCCAAGTGAGGCATTGTAGGTGTCTGGTAAAAAAGATTCTGTTGCTGGAAGCAGCAAAACACAGCAGGAGTTTGACTAGATTGATTTTGGGGCACCTACTTATAAAATCTATTGTACTTGCACTTACAAGAGAAATTTTAAAAGTTCCCTGCCCCCTAAACCTGGCTCCTTAAAGAAGCTTGCACTACGGCTGTTGTGATGTCTGAAAGGGTTCAGAGACCATGCTGCACCTACTACTTTCAAAGATATTATGGGAATCTGTTTCATGCCTGAGAAATAAATGCCTTTTCTACACCTCAGAGGAACAATTGTGCAATCCTGAATGACTTGCTGTGCCCAGGTTAGTCTTTAAGCACTTGGTTCCAACTGTACCAGACGCTGGAACTCCAGAAAGCTGTGTTCCCATCCCAATTGAATGCCCTATAAGGAACTTTTCTTTCCTATCTCTATTTACCTAAGCCATCTCAAAGGGCTGAAGCAATGCTTTGGCACGCCGCTGGACAGACCCGTCTGTGCCTGGGGGTGTGTGTTTCCATCTGAACATCAGTTCATAGATAACACTGGTCAGTTGATTCTACAAAGCCACCGATCGTTTATTACTTTGTGATTGCATAGTAGACCAAAGCAAAGCAGAGGAAGTGCAGAGCTCAGCGCTATTTGTTTCTCAGCTGGAAACTATGCTCACAAACATTTACAGCCCAAACACTGCAAACCTAGGTTTCTGGCTACCTGAATAAATGGGAACTGTTTAAAATCAAGTTCAGGTTTATGACACACATCTTTTTGTATATATTACTAGAGCAGAATAATTTTCAGTTAAGCTTCTCCAGGAGCATGGTAATTCCCCGGCAGCATGGATCACTCCTCTGACTTAAACAAAGGACAGGAGGCTGTTCTTAGTATAAATATTGTCAATGGCTTAATCTAAGTTATGAATTAACAAGACGAGAAAACACAAATCCACTATATATAGATTTCTGTGGCTCTCCAAGTTGTCTTGGGGTTTTTTGGCTCCTAAAGAAATGAGTGACAAGAACACAGAATGGTTGGGGTTGGAAGGGACCTCAGGAGATCATCTGGTGCAACACCCACCCCTCGCTGAAGCAGGTTCAGCTAGAGCAGGTGCTGATCTTAGGTTGCTGCTGTGGCCTCTGTTGGCAATGAATTTATATTCTTCATTTACACCCCGCAGCAGTGGCACAGTGTGAGAAACACTTATTTACTGGTAAAATATTGAAAAGGACGAAGTCTTTGAAGCAAAGGCAATAGTACTTGTAGTTTATAATTCAGCGCTGAATCGGATGCCCTTCTAAAAAAAGGCATCCCATCTTAAAAAAGCATTAGGTAAATATACTATTTTTAGACAAAGAACTGTGTAAGTCCCCAAAGAATGTTTATTTTTTTTGGTTATCCAACCATGTCTGGAGACTCCCTTCAGGTTATCTCCTGACTCAAGACAACTACATCTTACAAGTCAATTCATAGAATCATAGAATCGTAGAACAGTTTGGGTTGGAAGGGATCTTAAAGATCATCCGTTCCAACTCCCCCCCTGCCATGGGCAGGGACACCTCCCACTGGATCAGGCTGCCCAAGGCCCCATCCAACCTGGCCTTGAACACCTCCAGGAATGGGGCAGCCACAGCTCCCCTGGGCAACCTGTGCCAGTGCCTCACCACTCTCATGGTGAAGAAATTTTTCCTTATGTCTAGTCTAAATCTGCCCCTCTCCAGTTTATACCCATTGCCCCTCATCCTGTCACCACAAGCCTTTATGAACAGTCCTTCCCCAGCTTTCTTGTAGCCCCTTCAGGTACTGGAAGGTCGCTATAAGGACTTCTTAGAGCCTTCTGTTCTTCAGGCTGAACAACCCAAACTCTCTCAGCCTATCAATTAAGCACACCAATAAATTCTCGCAGCCCTAAGACAGGTTATCGCTTGACCTAAACCAGCTACATCTTAAAAGACAATGAAGTGTCTCAATACATTCTTACAACTTTAAGAGGGTGTTTGTTCTTTCAGGTTATTCATATGTTCTCTCTCGATACGAGATAGATTTATATGACGAGATAATGAAACATACAAACCAGCAGCAGCAAAACTAATCAATGAATTCTCACATCAGAGCAGGGCCCCCCGGTTAAAGCCCTCACCCATCCCCCCTCCAGCCCGTGTTTCCCTCCCGGGCGGCTCTGCCCTCTCGCTCTTCCTCCTCCCCTCTCGGGCGGAGGCGGGTGATGCTGCGCTCGTAGCAACCGGACGGTCTCCAGGTCAGAAGGGACGCGGGCAGGTGCGGGGGGCGCTGGGTGCTGGGAGAGGCGGCGGCGGAGCCCGGCACCCCTATCCCTTCACCCCAGGGGCCTCGGTTTCCCTTCCCTGCTTTTTCCACTCAGTGCATCCCGAGGAACGTGTGTTGCTGAGCGTTGCCCGGCTGTGCTGCACCCCGGTGGCCCCACTGGCTGCCCCAGCCTTGCCCTGCGTGCGCCAGTTTTTGCTTTTGCCCCACTACAGTTTTGCGATGACGCCTTCTGAGCAGAAGATGTGTGCTTGCAGCCCAGGAGGCCAACCATGCCCTGGGCTGCATCAGATGAGTTCTGACCAGCAGGTCAAATGAGGTGATGCTCAAATGTCCAGATGGAGATCTGTGACAAGTGGTGTCCCTCAAGGGTCCGCGCTGGAACCAGTGCTGTTTAATATCTTCATCAATCATATAGAGAGCGAGAGCGAGTGTGCCCTCAGTGAGTTTGCAGATGACACTGAGCTGAGTGGTGCGGTTGCCACAACAGAAGGACAGGGTGTCATCCAGAGGGACCTGGACAAGCTGGAGAATTGGGCCTGTGTGAATCTCATGAGGTTCAACAAGGCCAAGTGCGAAGTCCTACACCTGGGTCAGGGCAGTCCCTGATTTCAGTGCAGGATGGGGGATGATGTGAATGAGAGCAGCTCTGCAGAGAAGGACTTGGGGTGCTGGTCAATGAGAAGCTCAACATGAGCCGGCAGTGTGCGCTCGCAGCCCAGAAGGCCAACCGTAATCTGAGCTGCATCAAAAGAAGCGTGGCCGGCAGGTGGAGGCAGGGGATCATGCCCCTCTATTCCTCTCTTGTGAGACCTCACCTGGAGTATTGTGTCCAGTTCTGGAATCCTCAACATAAAAAGGATAAGGAACTGTTGGAATAGGTCCAGAGGAGGGCTACAAAGATGAACGGAGGGCTGGAGCACCTTCCATATGATGACAGGTTGAGAGAGTTGGGCTTGTTCAGCCTGAAGAAGAGAAGGCTCCGAGGAGACCTTATAGCGACCTTCCAGTACCTGAAGGGGCTACAAGAAAGCTGGGGAGGGGCTATTCATAAAGGCTTGTGGTGATAGGATGAGGGGGAACAGGTATAAACTGGAGAGGGGCAGATTTAGACTATACATAAGGAAGAATTTCTTCACTGTGAGAGTGGTGAGATACTGGCACAGGTTGCCCAGGGAAGCTGTGGATGCCCCATCCCTGGAGGTGTTCAAGGCCAGGCTGGATGGGGCCTTGGGCAGCCTGGTCTGGTGGGAGGTGTCCGTGCTCATGGCAGGGGGTTTGGAACTGGATGATCTTTAAGGTCCCTTCCAACCCAAACTATTCTATGATTCTATGACTCTATAATTCTGCCCTGTTTCTGTAGCTGGCAGCTGCCCAGCTCAGCCCTCCGCACACCTTTCCTCAGAGGTTCAGTGCTTCGGGTGGCAAGGGGCAGCCTCTTGCACGAGTTTTCCCAAGGCATTTCTGTGTATGAGGGACAGTCTGGTTGTACTGCCTCGGTAATCACTTCTGCATCTGCTAAAAACTCAAAGGATGTGGTGGGTGAAGGTTTTAGCGGATTGTTTACGCTGACCAAAGCGGAAGGGTAGAGGTGCCCAGATGAACTCTCTTTCACCCTTCAGAAATAAACTGTTTCCATTCCAACTTTGGGCTGAAGGTTATCCCAGCTGTCATTGGTTTTGAATTCACCTTTCCAAGACTTGAGGTAAACTCACTGTTTCCGTTAGAAGTCACTTGTCTCCTTTCAAATGCTCCTTTTCATGCAGTGCCAGCATTCACATCCGGGTGCTGGAGGCTAATGCAAGGGAAAATCTGTCACCACACCTCTGGGCATCTGGAAATGAGGGTAGAACCTGGGATTTGTTCTCTGATGCAGGCTGCTGCAGGAAATGTGTCTCAGCTGTTACTGTGAGACTGCTGCAGCACTATTTCTGCAGCCTGAGAGAGCAACAGCACAACTCTGGTGGCTTATTATGGCCATTCACTATTGACATCGTCTGCCATGGCTCACCTGTGGCAAGGACTGCTTTTTACTGTGCTCACAGCAAGCCCAGGCTATTCAGGGGTTGTGCTGCTGGTTTGCATCTTCTACACAATGCCTGGGGTGTTAGGGTGCAGAATAGAGTCCTGTTTTTTTAAAGTTCTCCCAGCCTTTTACACTGTTCACATCTTTCTGCATGGACAGGACAGAGATTGCAGTGGTTTGTGTGTTTCCGTATAAGTATTTAAACCCATATCAGAGGAATAAGTAGCATGTTCATTTCTGCAATGAAGAAAGAGGAAAAATGCTAAGTCTTTGGGTTATTATTTTATCCAGTTTTTGCTTTTCCCAGGAATAACTGCTTGGTGACTATAGCTAGCAGCTAGCCTGCTAGTGATTCATAAATATCCCTCATTCATTCATCTTATTTATTAAAAGAAGAGCCGAGTAAATGGCAAAATATGATGTCTCAAAGTGATACACTCAGCCAATATGTGCTGTCTTGCTTCTCTGGTGTTTTGTTTCCTATTCCTATCTTCTATCTTATTCACTGTTCACCCTTATACCACTTACATATACACGTATATGTGCATAATTCTTCTACTTTGTGAATCACCTTGTAGTCTTATAGGCAAAGTTATGAATCTCCTCATGAAATTACATCTAAGATACTTCCAGGTTTAGTCATAAATTGTATTATAGTAAAGGTAAGGTATAATGCAAAGCAATAATAGAATATAATACAACTGGCTGACAGCAGGCCGAAACACCGCAGTCATTTTTTCTAGCATATATGTGTGGAAACTTCCATATTGTTGCTTTTTTAATGATAATTTAGAGGGATGGGAGGCAAATCATATTACCAGTTTCCCACTTTCCCATTTCTGAGTATGGAGCTCCCTGTCAAATCTGACTTCAGCCTTTTTGACATGGTCATATCTATCCTTTATTATTTATAATATTATTCTCCTTGAAAATCTTGATCTCAGTCTTCTGCCTTTTATTATTGCCTGGCCTTGTGGAGCTGGTCTCCAGCTCATTTTGACCTATGCATGAGAATATGTTATTTTTTAAAAAAACCTAATAATTCCTCAGGTTTTCAAGAACAAATCAAAGAGGACCTGCCAATCAAGTGATCTGTCATGGCTGGCAGTCCATCTAGGATACTTGTTTGGAGTGACTGTGAGTATTTCAGGATTTTTTTTGCATAGATGCCATGTTTTCCTTGATAGCCTCCAGTTTCATTCGCAGCATTGTGGTGTGCACGCTGCTAGCTGTGTATGACACATTTTGAAGCTGTGTCAATCTCACCTGTGCTGTATATGGGGTGCTGTGCTGGCCTTTCTATGTTTTCAGAGGAGGAAACTGGGAATGGCTGTTCAAGTGACTATATAGAGTGCCTGACTATGTACAATGCCCAAATGGCTGCAAATCTTCACTTGTCTCATTCTCCACAGTTAACATTTGTCACTGCTGCTTATGTATTGAGTAGAGGAGAAGGGCTGGTAAAGTCTCAACCTCTACAGGCGTGCCAGCCCAATACCTGCTTGTAGGACTGATGACTGTGAAAAAGCTGGTGCCAGTCTGTCCATATAGAAGGCTACTGTCTTTGAAAGATGATTTCAGAAGATACAGTCTCATTTCCTTTATGTATTATTAACTGAGGTACAGTCTAATCAACCTTTGTATCTAGGTTAGTTGTTGTAATATTTGATCTTGGCAAAGAGTTCTGACCTCAATGTTTCCTACTAGACTGAAGGTTATTTTTTAGCCGTTAAAGATAGAAGTATCCTTCTTTGTATGTATTATAACCTGCCAGGAGAGGTTTAGATTGGATATTTGAAAAAAATTCTTTACCGAAAGAGTGGTCAAACATTGGAACAGGCTGCCTAGGACAGTGATGGAGTCTCCTTCCCTGGTGAATAAAAAGCTTTTAGACATGGCACTTTGTGACATGGTTTGGTAGGCACGGTGGTATTGGTCTGACTATTGGACTTGATGATATTAGAGGTCTTTTCCAGTCTTAATGATTCTATGATTTTGGACCAGTTTATCCATGTGGTACATTTACAGCCAGCTTACAGTATATGGGCAATGGGGGACCGGCATCCTCCAGATAATGTTGATGCTGGGGAAAATGGGCAGAAATATAAAAAGTCCACAGAAAATAAACTTAGATACAGCAAGGGTATTTCAACAGCTAGAGCCAGCTTAGCTCATGCAGAGTATTTTGGGAATGAGCAGGAAATACCAAAGTCCTCCTAGAACCTCTGTGCTAAGGAACAGAGGCATTATTGTTGTTATTTCTGCCTCAACCACTCTAGGATCTGGGCTGTGCCTGCTGCCAGTTTCAACTGGAGTTAGCGTGGCCAGCTGTACATTGATATTGAGATATGTTTGTTGTTTTGTAGAACTTAAAATGAACATAGACCTTCATATCCATGATTTCCTGTACATTCACATGATCCATCACAGCCTGGAGCAGATTCTGCCAGAGCCATCATTTACACTTGAGGTAAATGATGTGAGGAGAGGGAGTTTCACCAGTCTTGCAATAAAGTCATCATCTGCTGCTGGCTCTGCTATTGCTTATGGTAGGAGTTCAACATACAGTTGTTAAGAAATACTTGTTTATTGCATAATGTTTTTGATTCGTGTGCAGTCATGGTCTAACAATCTTTGAATGTCTATTATGAGTTCCTATTCCTAAGATTTAGGAGAGATGTCTTAGGAATTGGAAGAATTGCTGTTCGGCAAACTGGACTTAGCTTTCAAGGTTTGGATTTCAGCACACAAGAGATGTTGGATGAATAAAAACATATGACAGCAAGCGATGTATAGGACTGACAGCAGCTTTGGAGATTAAGGACATTGTTCAGTGTAACAAAATAAAATGAGAAGCAAACTGTGTGTGTACAGAGTACTATGGAATACTGGTAAAGAAAGGAGACAAATCAAGTTAATTTTTTGGTTGAAGTATAAATGTGTTTCCCTCATTTCTCTTTTCTACAGATGCCTTTGATTCAAAACACAGACAAGATCCTGAAGATCCCCATGAAGCCCCCAAGAAGAACTCAAAAGAGAAGGAAAGGAGACTGCCAGTAACTCAGTGGGACATGGATGTACAACTCCTCACTTCATCTTCTAAATGGCTTCAAATTTATGGGCTCAAAAGAAACAAATTGTCCCTATCTCACATTTTGTCACAGATTGGATTCCAGCATAGGAAAGGTATAAGAAATCAATAATAGAATAATAAAAAACCCACCAACTTTATATAGTGTATAGGGTCATGCTCATTTTGCGCCTCAGTTTAGGCAGAGGAGATTTTCATGTTGTCTCTTATCTTATGACTGTGGCAGAAAGGGAAGCTGTATCCTCAGCTGCCGACATTGACAGTTCAGAGAACTGAGGAACTCCAGTCCTTTTGATCTGAGGAGGACTTAGAATCTGAGAGGGCTTTCCTTACTCAACTATACTGTTGCTTTACCCTAGGTTCCAGGTCAAATCTTCTCCAATTTAGCCATAGCTGGGAAATAACATGGGCTGCTGAGGCTGTTAGTCTTTTTCCTGCAAAGAACACACCATAAGATGTCTGTCCATTTTTAGATGGCAAATATAATGTATGCTGTGCCACAATCTGCAGTCTACTAGTTGTTCATCAGGGCTAGCCAGCCTTCTTGGGAACAGTACAGGGATCCAGCTTTGAGGAAGCAGTTAAATTTGATTAGAATTCAGACTGCTTTTCATGCAAAGTCAGGCTATAGAAAAATGTTCCTTTGCAATTATCTGACAGCTGGAGGGGAAGAGTTTGCTAATAATTATTAATCACTGTCAGAATAGTGCTTTGCAGAGCATGGTAAGATATTCTATTCTTTGAAGAGCTTGCTGCCTGAGAAGTAGGAATTGTAATGTGTTGCAATTGTTTTAAGCTGCATAATTTAAGATTTTGGCTGGCTTCTATCCATGGGGCATTCAAATATCGAAAGTGCAGATCTTGAAACCCTGTATGCTGTAGATGAAGGAGAAGCTGTTAAACAAGGTTGATGTCATAGAGTAATTTTAGGAGCAGAATGTACTAGCTTAGCTGGACAACATGCTGTACAGAATAGCTGATTTGGGACGTTAAATATTCCCACCCCTAATGTTTTCCTATCAGTGGAGATCCTGTAGAAGATTTCTAGCTACTAAAAGAGCAGAGTGCAACCTTTTCCTTAGTTGCACCCGCTTCTGCACGTGTTTAGTTGTGTAAGAGAGCAGCATTATCTACTCCAGATTTTGTGTTTTGTTTGATAGACAAATATTTGTGAGTCCTGTTGTGAGGTAAATGGATAATATACAAGTTTAATTGCCTAAACCTTTCATTTATTAAAGTCCCATGTAGCTTTTTGACCTATGAATAATTAAATGCGGGGGGGTTTCCCATTTCTGGCTAGATGGTCAGGGAGCAGCAAGATCAGGGCTGCTCCATCGTGGGGAAAATGAGCCTGGAGCCAAAGGGAACTGCAGCCCGGACAGTGCCCTCACTGACCAGGATGCAGTGCTGCAGCATCTAAGCACCACAGGCAGAGCAGGGTGCTGCTAACAGTGTCCAAAGACCGTCCCAGACAAGTTGAGGTGATGAGCCATATCTGGGGTCCAGGCAGGGATTGCAGCCAGGGATTGCAGCCAGGGACTGCAGCCAGGAACAGCAGTAGACAGAGCCAGAAACAAGACTGGAGACAAGGCCATGGCATAGGTCTAAGAGCCTCATCCAGGAGACAGCACTGGGGACAAGGCTGTAATACAGTGCTGAGAGGTCTCTCCAGGACAGAGGTCCACTAGCAGAACGTGAGGCAGGTATGCCTACAACACAGCTAAAGCAAAGATTGGATGCCCACACCTGAGCACCTTGTGAGTGGAAATCCCACGTGGGGCTGATCAGGGTAATCAAGGGCTGTTGATGCCATCAGATCCCCAACATAGACAGAGCCAGAAAAGACTGTAAAACCAAAAACCACGATCAGAATTCTTCTCAAGTTTCCTAACTTTAAGAGTTTCATGCATATGCACGTGCCTCGCACACATATGATATGCACATAAACCTGAAAAATATCTGTTTGAAGTAATCCTTCTGATTAGCAACTTGATCTCTTGTAATCTTTACTGCAGATTATGTGACCACCTTGGGGAAACTTGTGGCTTCTCGGTATGCAGATGGTCTGTTTCCTCAATACAAGAGAGCACAAGATGGCAGCGTGTATAATGTAAGTGTGACTGATTTGTGGTAACTTCCAGGTGCACTTAGAAGTTATTATCACCGTAGCAGAGTGGTGTGACTAAAATGTCCCCCTGTGGCATGAAATATTTACATACTTTGTAAGAACCTTATCTTTTGATCATTTTTTCTGTTTTGTCAAACTGTTAGTGATAGCAATCACTGATAAAGAAGCTAGATGTATTTTTCTTTTATTTTCCTTACATCTTATGCTCTTGCCTTGGTGCAGCATTGCAGTAAATCTTTCCAGACAAGACCGCAGTTTCTAAGCAACATTTACCCTAGCTTGAAAGAGGGAACACTTAAAAAGAAGATACTCAGCTAAGTTAATAAAAAAAAAAAACTAGTAGTCAATAAAACAAGTGGGGATGCTGAAATATTATAAGAAGAAATAATGTGCTGTCATTGCCGATGCAAAGAGCTGCTTTGCTTAGTACCAGAGGGTCACAAAAGGCTCAGCCTACTCTATAGAGACAGCTAGCTGGATCTCTGCCCAGGCTTCTGTTCCAAGGAATGTCTTAGCAACAGCTGCTGACGGCCCCATTGTTAAGAGGATGGATTCTGACTGAAGAAATACACATGGAAGCCAGGAGGGGAGAGAGTTAATTCATAAAGGATTTTACTAAAGCAAATAGCTGTCAGCTTTTCTGATGACTATAGTCAATTCTAAGGCACAACGCTTAATATGGAAAAAGAACCATTTCAGGGGGCTTTTTCCCCTCAATTTTTCCCATCGGTTCCATATGAAATACCTACATAATGTCATTTAATCCTAGGACATGTCTGGAACCATGAAATGACATTTCTTGTAGCGTTAGGGTAGCAATACCACTATACAAGATCTGTGGAGATCTCATTTAAGATATTGTGTACAATATTGTGTACAGTTACCAGAGGTTGAGAAGAAGTAATTCAAACCAGAACAGGCACTGCGTAGAGCTAGTAGGATGAACTGCAATGGAGTGCTGATCTTATAAAAGGGCTTGGTTGACATTGATGTATGTAAGACTGAAGAAGACTGACAAAGGGTACCGTTATTGCCCTTGAATGCCTACAGAAAGCCAAATTACAGGGTCAGGGAAAAACTATAGTTTCCTATGCTAAAAGGCATGCTAGTCCGATAATAAATGGGTATGAACTGCCAGGAATAAATTTAGGCTGGACAGTCAGAAGTTTTCCAGCCCTCAGAGAAACAGGAATCTGGACTGGCCAACTACAAGTGAACGGATGGTGCAAGAAAACTGCTTTGTTATAGGATGGAGTTTGATTGGTGTAGTGCAATAAGCTTCTTTGTATGAGTCTCGCTGTCATAGAAGGAAACTGAGTTTTCTAAGTTCTCCTCCCCAGGCCTACATTCTTTTGGCAGACAGCCTGAGACTGTATCTAGGAGGCACAGTACAGGGCCCTAGCTGACATTAAAGAACAGAGAAAAATACAAATGAGAGGAAGAAGTGTGCACAAAATATTTTCTCAATGAGAAATATTCTTGTTTAAAAACATTTTTATCTCCAAGGTTTTGTACGTAGTCCTGGTAAGGTAGTTGGAGGTAGAAGGTAGCCAATAAATTAGATTAGATGGGTCAGAGATACTGGGGAAATCTATTTTCTGGAATCTACGGTGAATTTTTAAATCCACAAATCATTCTACACAGTGAACACATATTCATAGGGAGGCTCTGCTGTTTTTCATTTTAATATTGAATCTAGTTTTTTTGCCTGAACAGAGCACCTACCTACAAATAGTTAATCTGTAATGTTAGGCGTTGTTAGTGAAATAATTGTACAAACAGGAAACGTTTTACATTTTCCTTTCAAATGCTAAAGACAAGGTGGAGATTGAAGTGCCCCTGCACCAAACTCCGGGTGCTCCCTTGTACTGCTGTACAAAACTTGAAGAGCCAGTCAAAATTCTAGTCTAAGAAGGTACAAAGTTTCTGTGTCCTTGTTGTTCACCCATCTGCTCTGCAGCCCTTTCAACATCTTAGATTTTGTTCAGTTCATTTTAATTGCTCCAGTCTTGAGACAGACAAGTCAGCCAACCCACTGACACTGTCCCATGCTTGTATAAAAAGTTTTTGAAAAGCAATTAGAACAAAATGCAGTGTCTTTTCTATTATAGCCTAGATGCATTTGTTAAGTATTTGCTCTTGAAATAGTGGAAGAAAAGTGGGTTGTTTTCACTGCTACCTTGGCTGGCGTATCTGGCGCTTGCAAATCAGTTATTGCAGCTGTGCTAAGCTTGGGTCTGCATTTGTGTTATTTGGTTTGCTGTTCAATTTCTTTCTCTCCTTTATTTAAATAAAGCTGACAGCCAAGAAAGAACTGATTCTTCATTTTGTGGATTGTCTAATGGGAGCTATTGAGCTATATAAGCAGAGAATGGAATGGTTAACCAGTGAGAGCCGGCAGATATTTGGAGTGATTCAAGAACGGTGCATTGTCATAGTTCTGGATTTTGGCACTGCAGCTCAAACTGAATTTGATCTATGTCGGCACGCACTTTCTATGGTACTTGTGGAACAAGTGACCCAAATTGCCAAATTCAACCTTATTCGGTAAGCAGAAAGAATCATAGAACGGTTTGGGTTGGAAGGGACCATGAAGAGCATCTCGTCCAATCCTCCTGCAGTAAGCAGGGGCATCTTCAACTCAATCAGGTTGCTCAGAGCCCTGTTAAGGATGAAGCACCTACCACCTTTCTGGATAACCTGTTCCAGTGTTTCGCTACCCTCCTTATAAAAAATGTCTCCCTTAGATCTAGCCTAAATCTCTTTTAGTTTAAAACCATTATTTCTTGCCCTGTCAATACAGGCTCTGTTAAAAAATCTGTCCTCATCTTTCTGACAAGCCCCTTTCAAGTACTGAAAGGCTGCAATAAGGTCTCCCTGGAGCCTTTTCTTCTCCAGGCTGAACAAAGAAGTCCATGTCTGCCCATTGCTGGAGAATAAAAGAGTCCCATATGATATAGACATATTTGGATACTATACTTTCTGTAGAGGAAATTTTTCTGATTCATGTAATGGTAATTTTATAGATTTTTCACCAAGTTTCACCCACAGTCATGCAGAGATTGCTACTTCCATTTAACAAAAAGTCCATTGTTGTCCTGAAGAACAGGTAAGGACTAACAGAACCCAAATACTGATATGCGCCATCTACAAATGTAGCACAGAAAAACAGAAAGATAAGGGAGTGTCCTGGCTCTGCACCTCTGCATTTGCAAAACACGGTAAGCTGAAAACTGTCCTTGATTGTTCAGTAACAGCTAAAAAAACCCCAGCCAAATACAAAAAATCAGTGTGTTTTCCACATTCGTCTCATACTAAGTCTAAAACCCAGCAGCTGCTGGGAAGAAAATGAATTATATCCCAGACAAGCATAAACATTACCTGCAACAACTAAAACAGTATGTATTACCAACATTATTCCTACACACTAAATCCAAAACACAGCAGCTACTGGGAAGAAAATTAACTTTATCCCACCTGAGACCATGACAGGGACACTTTTTGACAGCAGTAATGCTCTTCAAGCATCTGAGTATTACAGAGTGAAAAAATGAGGTCCCATCTGACTGCCTGGGCATTCTTGTGTCTTTAGGCATTACAGGTTTCTGCTTTGCAGCTAAATGTACACTCCCCCAAGTGCCATAGGCACAGGCATAGTCATTTGTGTTTCTATAGATTTCCATGGTCACAGAAATGAGTAGCAGAACTAGGAAACAATACTAGATTTCCATAACAAAAGACAAGTGCTTGTTCTCTAACAGGAGCAAATGAATTTGGGTTTAGTTATAAATGGAAGAATAGAAGCCGCTATTCAAGTTTATGTATCTCTGCACAAATTTTTATCTGCTTAAGGGTTTGAACCTATGAGCTTGGGTTTGTATAAATGAATGGAATTTTGTAAGAAAAATGATGCACACATTAGGTCATATAATTTTAAAATCGGTTCCACAATGATAACTTGCAACTACACTGTGATTGTTAAAGTTGCTTTACTCAAGCTTTGTCCTACAGATTTAATTCTGGTGTCCTAATCTTAATTCTATGCCTTGTGATACACCTGAGATTTGAAAAGCAGAAGATGATTTCCATAGCTTTCTAGAAACACATGAAACATCACCTTTAAATATGATCTGCAAAACCAAGTTAATATTTAGGCACAATAACTGTGTTCATCAATTTGGTTTTTCATGGAGAAAGGAGACAAAGGGCATCATAGTGTACAAATTATTACTTAAAAAGAACCTTTGAAAGCATACTTGTCTTTTAGATTTGCAAGAAACTCTTCAAAATAGTGCTTGATGGAATGTCACAGACATTGGAGTCAGTTAATTTTTAATTTACTTTCTGTCTTTTTATGTGCAAGTGCACAGGCATACATGCTCATGTACTTTGTACTTCCATCAATTAAAGTATCAAAAAGCTTAGCATCACAAGTTTTATTTTGATAGGTGGAGAAGGATCAGCAAAATTACAAAAGAAAAAGGTCAGTTAAAACGATCTGACACAAAAGTCATGCAGCAAGTTGTGGAAAGATACCTGTAGAAGACATTTATTTTCATATGCATATTTTAAAAACTTGATCGTGCTTTCATATTAAAGGTAAATATGAATTAGGAACTGTTTGTAAAGTACTTTGGCTGTCTTGACCTTATTCAGTTATTTCAAAAAAATTCTTATAAAAATTATATAATTATATAATTATAAAAATTATATTATATAATTATTAAAAAATTACATTATTTTTCTAAGCATTTTATTTTTCCTCTGCTTCTTTTATGGCAAGTCTAGACTCAGTATCAGGACTTTAACTGTTATTTAAAAATATGAAAGAATAGTAACAGTAGCAGAGCTTCACTCTTTAGCTTTGCCAGCATCATTCTCATTACTTGTGATTTATAGTTAATGTCATTTTCAGGGCTGCTCTGAACCTTATGAAGTGGCAACAACAATCTACTCCTGTGTCTCAGCACACTGTAAAGTCTGCTGTTATGTGGCTCTGGAAGCTGGACCTTATGACAGCTGCCAGCCATACCAGCTCTGCTGAAGCCCTGCTGGAAGCCATGAGTGATGAAGCGGTAAGCTTATATACCTTTTCAGATGCCTCAAGTAAATCCAAGAATATTCAGTGCCAGACTGGCTGCTGTGATTCATCCTGATGAATATTGCAAAGAAATATTAATGGAGGCAATTGGAAAGGTTTTTTCCCCCAAATGTAGCTGCATACTCTATTACTGATGGCCTGTTCATGTAAATGAATGTACAACAAAATGTACTTTGAATGCAGAAACTTGTTTGTTTTCTTTTCTAGAGTACACAAAATAAACAACATATTCAGTCATTAAGGGAAAGAGAAAACATCTTCTCTTCCACTTTCTTTGCTGTATATGTCTTTCAGAGCTTCAAGTTTATGAGATAATTGCTAGCATTAACATTTTTGAAGATGGGGAAACTGGTTTTATTTTGTTATTTATCCAAAGTGCTTATGAAAAATTATATTTAAAATCCAAAATAATAAGTACAGAGATTTTTTTTAAGTATTAACTCATGGTAGAGGTATGCAAATCTTTTTTTTATAAGCCAGGTTATTGCTAGAGTTTCTTTCAGGACAAAAAGACAAAGCACACACAGGTATTGCGGCAATTATAGTCTGTCTGTTTCTGAAAGTGCCACGTAACTTCATTCATTATAGCAGAGTCATAAGACATAAAACATATATGCCATCACTTGAGTTAGTCACTTAAAACTTGTGTTTTTAAAGAGGTATTTTATGAAATTTGCCTAAAACGCATGTTGTTTTAGTTCCCTAGCAGTCAAATTTAATGGAAAATTAGGCCTAGTGAGTGTGGACCTGAATAGTTAGTTTTCATTACCATTAAGATCCACTGCTGTGCACAGATCCAATCCCAGCTCTTTTGTAAATCTCATTCTGAGACGTTGAAGGAGAAAGTAAATTTGGCTTGAATTTCCTTCTGCCTCCCTGTGCTGGTGGGTTCTCACCCAAACGAACCTGGATGTTTGGAAACTAATATTAAAAAGGAACTGGGCAAGGAACAAACTTTGCAACAGTGAGATTTTTTTCTGACTGTTTTTTTAAATTCCTTCAACATAAATTTTATTAACATTTTCAATTTGCAGTATATTACTGATTTCCTTGCAGGAAATTAAAAAGATCATATTTAGATTTCAGTATTGTCTGGATGAAAAAACGGTTTGTTAGAGCTGGTGGGTCTGCATATGAATAAACAGAAATTAAAATCCACCCAACAGTGAGACACCTATTATTTTTTTTCTGGATGTTGGAGGGCTAATGTGGCTGGTGGTCAACATAAAACGAACTTCAATTACTCCTAAATACAGTCATTATAATTCATAACTGACAGTTCGGTTGGGTGTAAGCTTTACTGTAGTGCAGACTAGGGAAGAACCCATTCAGTCCTATGCAAAAGCTGCATACTCACTGCAAAGGCATAAATGACTCATTCCTCACAACTGGCTTCATCAATAGAAGTTGCTCCAAAACAATAGCTCTTTTTTTCCCTAGACTTAGTTCTTCCTGTTATTCCTTTAGCTGATCTTCCCTTCCCATATGTAGTAACTCCCTTGATTTCCTTTCCTCATGACCTGTTGGTCCCAAGTGCAAGATCACTCTGCTTTAAGATTGCAATCCTTTGAGCTCTACCTGCAACAGATGCATCTGCAGCATTTAACTTGCAGTGCTGTAAAGGTGCCACTCCACAAAGTGTGAGCCACCCATCCAAAACACACCTCCCCACCAAGGTAAAGACTGTGACTCCTTCCTGTTCTTGTACGAAGCTTGTTTAACAGGCTGCATAAATTATTATTTTCAAAATATGAAGGAGTATATGGAAAGGTTTTAAACTTTCCTCACTAATCTGTGTGGAACATTTCTGTTATTGCTGGATTTGCAGCTAAGTAGAGTGAACTGTCTGTGGTCAGTACTTTTGTTTATTTTCTCATGAAGACTTGACTCTGCATCAGCTATGCCCAAGAAATGTCAGCATTTGAAAAGCTGCAGAAGGAAGCAATAACAGGAGGAACTGTGAAAATTGATAATCCTTATTAAATATCAGGTTTAGGAATTATTGGCAGTCTTAGGAGGCAGGGGTAGAAGACGTGAATCTGGAGGAACACAGAGAAAAGGGGTTGTGCAATATGCATGCATTCCCCCAGGTCAGGAGCCTCTTTGGGAGTAGAAACAAGGCTTTGTCCAAGGAATGTTTCATCTGTGAGAGCTGTGTGCATGCTCAGATAGCTTTTTAGCTGGATGAAACAGTTAATGGGATAGCTGTTGTTACATTTGTTTTAAATTATGGTGAAAATTCAAAAAGAATTTTACTTACCATGAGGATTGTTAGGATGGATAAGTGCAGGTAATGTCAAATCCCTCATAATGTAGTACTCAAGCAATAACTAAAGGACATTCCTTCAGCTTCTCCCTTGTAATAACATTTTCAGAATATAAGTGTGTGTGGTCATAATAAACCTGCCAAGCTCCCTCTACCTTGCGAAATAGAAAAAAATACAAATTATCTGTAAATACCAGCAGTAACATTCAAAGAAGGATGCATCTTTTCTACCCTTAAAATACATACTGCCAGCAGCAGTATGTGTGGTATAAAAGTTCCTGCTGATTTTCGGCCCTGGCAAGGCAACAACATAGCATCCCGCTTCATAAACGCGGAAGGTGACTCAGACTCTTTCCCTGACTAGTAATATGGTTATCCTTCCTTACACTTCTTTTTGGTTTCAGTTAACTTCTGTGGAATGGGGACTGTATTGGGCAGAATCAAATCCAGGGGCTGTGAGCCAGGTTCTCTTCTCACTTCAGGAAATTTTCTGTGGATTTGATTTGATTTACTGGTGTAAGTGAGAGTGAGAACTGAAGATCTGAAAATCTGAAATAAAGCACTGGTTCTACCAAATTTTCCTACCAGTAGTCAGCACAGGACAGTGCTTGAATAAGTACCAGGCATCTCTGTAAAATAATACCTTCCAATTCCCATTTTTTTCTTTTCAATGACAGGTTGAAGCTGTTTATTATTTTGCTGTGGGTGATATTCCAGTAGACACAAAGCAGCTACTCCTTGAGAAGGTTTCTGATGGCCCCTGTCCAGTCAACACCGTATCTTTCAATGCTAGGGAAGATGAAACTATTGTTTTTCTGAAAGAGTTGAGCCACTTGGCATCTGGCAGGTATGACAATGAAGAAGCACAGTAGATCTAGAGCTTTGTTCAACCAAGTGCCATACAGACATGTCCTGAAAAGGTAATGCCTGTCCTAAATGGGCATTTCCCAGAAGAACAGAAAATTGATGTGGTGTTATCCATCAGGCCTGGTTGTGTGGAAATGCAGTTCTGTACAATGCTTTTTAGCATCTACTTGGTATGGTTCATGGAAACTGATAAATTCCATATGGCTCATTGGCTACTTTATGCTGGGAATCAGCCGGGTGGTGAGAATCAGCCTTTTCAGTATAACTGTAATCTTGATTCTGACATCAGTATAAGGAAAACAAATGAACAAACTCAATCCCTCACAATACCAAACTCAACCCCTCGCAATACCAACTCATGCTGAGCAGCAGGAGAGCAGTAGGAGTCAGTCACTCTTTGTCTGCTTAACAGAAGTCACTGTACAATTACAGAGCTGTGAAATGGCTGCTAGCCCTTGCTCTCTCACTGTTGTTTGTGCAAGAGTGGGAAGATGTCCAGCATCAGAGTTTTCCCAAATGACAGCAGCAAAATTGGTAAGATGGCAGCTACTTAGATCTTTTATAGCCATCTGTGTTTAGAAGTAGCTTCTAAGAGATGGAGCATCTGCCACAAAACAAAGTGTTTTGTTTGCTCTGGTCTGATGTGTGACTAAAATGCTCGTGGTCATTTAGAACTGTGGTACCTCCATGATACCAGGGACATTGCCCATGACCATTCTTCATCTTCTTTTGGCTTCTTTGGTTTTTTACCTCCTTTACAAAAGGAATGTAAATATTTCCTTTTAAAAGAGGCAAGAAAGGTTGTGGTAGGGAGCTTAGAGGGATTGTTTTGTTTAATATGATTCCCATTATCATCTTTTTACGTGATTCTAGCTTTGGTCCACAGACTCATTGGACCAATTAATATCTTGCTGGTATGTGGTTGCCTAACAACTTTCTATAAGGTTGTCAGTTTTCCTGAAGAAATGGCCAAGTCCATGGGCTTTTCATGGCCTGAAGCTGTTTCTAGTGAAGTTCTGGTTTAGAAATGCATAATTTTTCCTGCTCCTCGAGCTTTTCTGTTTTGACAGTGAGGGTAAATGAAGTCTGCTTAACTTCCTGATTTGTATGTCGACAACAAAATAAATGTGCCTGTTGGGTTTTCAACTGGGAGGACAATCTGATAAAAAGGTGTTAGTGTCATCTCAGACATCTCAAATGACATGATTGCTCAGCATGTTAAAAGCATTAATTAAAAATAGATTTCGAGGAGATTGAAAACGGAGGTGCCTCAGAGTAAATGATACCAAAATGAAAGCATGTTCTTCATGAGAAGAATTCAGAATGTACACAAATGTTTATGAAAGATTTTATAATATTCATAGTGTTGTTTTAGTTGAAGACTTAGATATCTTGAATAGATAAGCAAGTAATTCTGAAGTTGTACACAATTATCATCTTGTGACATACATCTTGTTGAAATTAGAGGAGTGTTGATGTAGTTCATGTACTGGTGAAAACTCATTTTGTATTACAGATTCCATGCTTTTGCTGAGAAGAATGACTGTAGAGATGCTACTGGACCTGCACTAAAATGTGAAGAGGATGGAAAAAGTCTAATTGCCCTGAATTCCAGAAAAGTGAAAGGGCGAATACCACTAGGTAGACAATATAACCCCCAAGATGATACTGATTTTCTCAGTGAAGTTTCAGAATGTAATACAGGAACTTGCTAAACGTAAAATCAAAAGAAGCCTTCTATAGGCATGGGATGGGGTGGGGGCAGGACTGATCAAATAGAAATTCTGTGGGTGGGAAGGAGAGAAAAAGGAAAAGATAGAAGTGAAGAGAGCAGAGGATGTGCATGTGAGAATGAAAGCGAAGCGAAAAAAGGCAGAAGAAGAAGATGTATTTAAAGAGATGAAGAATAGCATTGGTGTGCTTATGCCAGCAAACTTGTGGAAATTGTGTATAGACAAGTGGTTGAAAGAAGGAGAAATACTGTGGAAGACCATCTACTGCAATAGCAACAGGCCAAGTTCAAGCATAGTATTAGAGGATTAAATCCACATGAGGTTGACTTGCTTCTCTCCGGATCTGAATTTGTCATAAAGACAGGCAACAAAACCAGTAAAAGGACATAGAGAAGAAAGTGCAGGGGGGGAACCCGGGAACTGATGAAAAAAAAAAACCCAAAAGAAACAAATAACAGAAAGAAACCCTTTTACTGGGGGGGTGGGGCTGGGCAGAAAGCTCTCAGTGTGTTTCATATTAGTCACAGTGCTACTTCCTCTGGGTATGTCAGCCTTACTGTTCAGTGGGGCTGGACTGGGGTTTCAGCCCGGGTGGGAGGAGACCAGCTCGTGCTGTGAAGTGAGGCTTGTGTATGTCAAGTCTGATATCTTTATCAGCAGCGCATTACATTAAAAAATGGTTTCTTTTAAAAATCAGGAGGCGTAAGACCTCCTTATTCTAATGGCTCACATCCCCATTATGCTGGGGGGCGTTAGTGTTGTGTTACCCTCTTCTTACTTCAAGGGCATGTTTGGCATAAGGTGGATTTAGCGACTCACTCAAGGTCATTTGTCAGTCTTGGAATAACTAGCCCCTAGTTCCAGTTGTTCTAGTCTAGTTCCTTGTGGACTAACCTATTCTTCCATAGGACTGTGATGGTAACAGCGTGAGACAACCATAATGGGGGGACAGAAGTAGGAGATTGAGGTGTCACCTGTTTTTTTTTTTTCTTCATGGAGGGACACTCAAGCCTCACCCACGCAGGACTTAGAAGCCAGCAGAAGAGTATGCTTCAAAACCCTATCTCTCATTTCATACTAATTCAGAGCAGTATAATCTTTGCCTTGAGTCTGCCATCAGTGCTTCCTTGCTGGACCCAGTTTGGGGTTGTGGGGGGTGGGAGCTGGCTTCCTCTTCCCCCCGGGCAGTCATCTTGTTTCAATAGATGGGTCTAGAGCTCATGTATGACTGAAATTACTTCCTCACCACTGTTTCTAAAGCTGAAAGCTGAATAGTTTTAATCACTCAAAAGGGCAGTAATCCCCTTGAAGTGCATTGTCTGTTGTGTCTTATTGCTATTATGGAGTAGAATTTACACATTAAAAAGGAACACAATTAGCTTTCTGCATTTACTGGGTGTTTTAAGCACAATCGTGACATCACCGGCAGCCAATGAGAGCATTTCAGTTGTGTAGAGAATCTGAAGTCCTTTCAGAAAAGAAAATACATTTGAGACATTATTCTGGTCTGTGCCTGATGTCTCTTGTTTCAGAGACTCCTTCAAAGATTGCAGAAAGCAATAATAATAAAAGTGCTGATTACTCACAAATGAGCTCTGAAGCTGGTTCTCAGATGTGTGGCATAAACTATACAAGGAAATAAATAGAGAATAAACTAGAGATTTAATCTTCCAAATGTGGTGTTTCTTGAAAGTAAGGGGAGGCACAGAAATATTTTGATTGTTTCTTTTTGAGCCACAAATGCTACAGCTGGAAACTGAAAGTCATCATTATGTTTTATGGACCGCAAAAGCTGTTTCAAGGACATCTGATAGTTTTCTGGATATCCACTGAATAACAGCATTTTGCAAATACAGGATATCTTGATGTTCACTCTTTTTCATCTGCTTAACCAAAACAAGTCGGAAGTGAACTATTTAAAACTTCAGATAAGAGCTCTGTTTTCCCCTGTTTTGCATCTTAGACAGTCAGAAAGTGAGCGTGAGAAACTGCCAAATTTGAATTTTTTTTGTACACTCATTTTGAGTGGTTGCTCAAGATCAAAACAGGTGTAACCTGGTGAAAAATTAAGGTCCTTACGTTGGCAGATTCGGATTTGTTAAGGCAGACTCAGATTTACTTAAGGCAGAGAAATGCTTTTGCATAAAGCCTAATTTAACCAGTGTGATGATATCTCCTCATCCAGCACTGATTTGCCTGTTATCATTTCTGCCTGCATTCTTTGTGTAGGTTCTTCATGTGCAAAAAGCTGCAGAATTAAGCAATCCTGTTAGATAGTTAAAATTATAAGTGGAAGGGAGGTGAAATTTAAATTGGAACTTGAAGACATAGAGGGCAAGAGATGGTGAAAGCTGTGGAGAAGAGGGTTCTTGCCGAAAAGGGGAGCAGTTGTGGCTTCTGCTTGGAGTGACAGTGAGATAAGCCGTCCAGTCTCCTGTATGACATTGAAGTCAATGAACTCTGCACTATTTATGTACACAGACGTGGGAAAGACCAAGCCCTTCCTTTGGAGAGCCAGGATAATGACTTATGAGTAGCTACTTTGCCTACAAGGTGTAGCAAAGATGATTGCCTCTGCTTTTTCCTTGCATGTGCTTTGTCTAGTTTTAGCAGCCTAACCTTGGGCTGGCAGATCTCTTTGCTAATGTGTAGAGAGTGATGCAGATAGCCACTCTGTGATACCACATGGGATACAAAGTTCATTTACTTTGTCCATTTGCCCAGTGGGATTGGGCTGCAGTGAGTTTCAGTGCTGCTTGACCTGACAGATAGGCAGCTGTACTCCCCTCCTGTGTTCCTTTGTACCTCCTTTCATGCTCCTCTTAGTGAGGATTTTAGAAACCAGCGGTTGAGGGGATGTTGCTATGTTCTGCTGCCACGTAGAGGCTGAGGAAGGGACCAGCACTGAAAAAAAGACAATTGCTCATCTTGCCTTCTAGACAAATGAAACTTAAAATAGACTTTATTCCATTATATTAAGATTTACTTGCTTCCGTTGCTTAAGTCATATAATCAGAGAAGGAAGAAATGCTTCTGTTTTCCATGAGTTACTTTTGCGTTGGTATTTGTTTGATATTTCAAAGATATTGTAGATTTTGTAGGCTTCTTTTTTTTTTTTTTTGGTGTAGGCTTTTTTTCTCAGCAGGTTTTGTGTCTTGAGTATGAAATCATGTGGGTTACAGTGACTTGTCAAACTGGATGAGTTTGTCTGCTGGGAGGTAGGTGTGGAAAAGCTGCTTCTTTTAAGATTGCCTGACAGTGTTAAATAACTGGGAAATGGAAATGAGGGTGGTTATGAGTTTCCGTGTACATAAGCAAGTGTGCTTGTGTTTTCACTTCAACCTTCCGTCTTGCTTCTCAATTGACCCATGTCAGCAAAATGGTTGTGCCCCTCGCCGCAGGGTCTCTCCACACCCTTCCCTGTCCTCTTCGTCTTTTGTCAGGACCTCCCTCCTCCACAGCAGAAATGCCATTCAAGCAAGGGCAGGGCACAGTCTGAAACATTACCCAGTGTGAGGTGCTCTGCAGGGTCGTGATGGCCACCGGTAAGAGCCAAAACCAACTGACGGTGCTCGGCATTATGGCCAGTTCCTCTTGCGTGTCTGGTAGCCGCCCTCTTACTGGTGCTGTGTGGCCGTTTTTGAGTTAGAACCAGTGGGTCCCCAGAGGTCTGGTGGTTAAACTGCCAGCCAAGGCAGCTGGGGGTGTGCTTCAAGGCAGCAGGAGACAGAGCCCTTTCCTTCTGTGGATAAAGCAATCTTTTTAAGAGGTCTCTCCTGGGATGTGGACACCTGGAGGCATGTGAGAGCTGGTGAGCCTGGAGCAATTGAGAACTACACCCTCCTGGGGTGGTGACTTTCAGCTGCTTTTCAGTTGGTGGCCCCCAAAATGGCGCAGCTGAGATGCGAACTCAGGAAGTTTAAACCAAAGAGAGGTTTGTGTTTTCCTGGTCGTTTTTCACTGATGCGCTTTGACGGGTGGGTCACAGGTTGAGAACCACACCTAAAAGATACAATGCCTTGTATGTCTATATATATTTTGAGTTTGGGGTCTCGGTTTTGAAAGGTGCAGCTTTTTCCTTCCCACTCCTCAGCTGGAGAGGAAAATAGGCCAAGATGGAGGCACGTATCCCATGTAGAGAAAGTCGCTGTGGTCATCACTGCTTGCAACCTGCTCTCACAGTTGGATCCAGGAAAAACTGTTGCCAGATAAAAGGTTTTCTAAGCAACCTGACTTTCACATTGTGCAGTTTTTGATGCCTGCATTTGTCCTATGCAATAAGTGTCTTCAAACTTAGTTGCTTTGAAAGTGCATGCAGTTTTCCTTTGCTGTGCTGCAGCATAAATAAGGAAAAATTACCTTCTTGTCTAATACCAATTCAATACATATATTTTACTGGGCACAGTAACAATAATCTTGTAAGTTTTGATAAGTCCATAGTAGCATTTTAAGGGGAAATGAAACAATGCAGTGATATTTTCAGAATTGTTTTAAAGGTAGTTGAAATATGTGTACTTCTTTCAATATTTTCAAACATAACGTTGAGGAGGATATGGAGGTTATCCAGATTTAGTTGGAGGCTGCTCCACTGGAATTGCAGTCTCAACAGTCTTAACTTAGCAACTTGTGCATATATGGTGTGAATGCATGTGCTTTGTGGTTTTAACTATGACAACAAGTGTGTATATATTTATTTAATGGCAACTACTCATCAACAAATCTCCCTACTTGCTGGAATTTTGCCAAAGCTGTGATTTGCACTCTCAGAAGGAATTGTTTATAAAAGAAAATTTGACTTCTTTCTGAAGTATTTAAACAGAATAATTTTCTTACACTTAAAAAATAATGATAATAGGCTGAGTTTTTTTCTCTTTTATGTGCTGTGGTGTGGAATTATCTGCTTTACTAAAGCATTTTGTGATTTAAGAAATGTTGATCTTTGTCCTAATGGCTGAAACAGATGTTTTTTAAATGCTAGGAGGTCCCAGGAGATGGCAGTGTACAATAACACATTTCAAAATATTTCTTGGAAATGAAAAGCATTTCACAATTAAAACTGAGTTGTTATTTTGTATAGTGTTCATATTATTATTTCAGGGAAGTTTATCAAAGAACACTATGATCAGGTTGGTTTTTTTAGTGATAGCCTACTTTAGTAGAAAGGCCTGCATGTCTTATCTTTTATACAGTGAACCACTAGATGATAAGGTATAGTTTGACTTGTTCAGCATGTTTACATGCAATTCAGTAATAGATTGTAATCTACCATGGGTCTGCAGCTGTGGTTAGGGTAGCTCATCATACAGTTTCTTTTATATTTTTACTGTAACACTACAATTATTCTGTATTGTCCTATATTGCAATTTGAGATTAACCAAATTTAACGCATATTTTAGTAGTATTCACATTACCTAGATATGGACAGTGTCTCAATTTTAATAATTATACTCTACTAAAGGAATAAGTATTTTAGTTTTTTAATCAAGACAAACATATCTATTGAGATTAAGAAAACCTTGTATCAACTTCAACTTTGGATTTTTCCAGGTTTTTGAGAAGATAGTCTGATAGTAAGACATTTTAGATTTTTTAGCATTTATTTATGACTGTTGAGAATTGTTAGGATAAAAACAAACTTCTCTCAGCAAAATTTCATCACATACTCTTCAGAAAAAGAATATTTCTTTAAAAATAAAGGTACTTCTGGACTTCAAGGGAATTAAAAGAGTTGAAAATATCTTCTCTTTAGCATTTCAAAGTTGGGTCTACTATTTAGATCTAGCTTTTGCAATGAAGTCTAGGGGACAATGTGAATTTGTTTGTGGAATTTCCTTATTGTTATCCAAGAGCAATAAATAGGATGTTTCTGTTATGGGAAAAATCCATGCTCTACTTTGGAGGTTACTTCCACCAGGCTAAGAATCTCTCAATTCTGAGTGACAGCTTTAAGCCTTTTTTTAAGTCTATCGAAGAACAGCACTTGTCACTACAATGGGACGTCAAGAAAACAAGGTTGTATGGCAACATCTAGATGAACCCAATGACTGTGTGGTAATTGAGGAGTTATAAAAAACACAAGTTGTCTTAATGTCAAGTTCTTTTTATGATTTCTTTTGTAGTAGCTGGTGTCCGTGAAGATGTCTTTTTGATGTGGAAGGAGTTGGAGGAAGCCAGGAGTACAGTGAGAGAAGCTCAAAAAATTTTAGCAGAATCTGACTGGCCTGCTTCTCGAGATGGTATCATTTATGTTTCTTTCAAGAGAGTTACCATTCTATTCATGATCGATATTTTATTTGTGAAGAGTTTTGATTGCATGTCAGTTTGGGGATGATTTTCTCAGAAATGCCTACACACAGATAGCACCTGTACTTGGCATCTAAACTTAGGGTTTCTTAGAACTTTCCATCATAAATCTCTGTTTACTACTGCTTAAGCTTGGTGAACTTTAACAGCCTAGACTGAAACACACTGTTTTTAGCTCACTGGTGACTAGACTTAGAAATTGCCTAGATTTCAAGATACCAAAATTTGTTTTCTGTGGTCTCTTCCTTTCTGCCTGTGCAAGTAGATTTTTAACTTTATTCTACACAGTGCCTGGGAACTACCTAATCTCTCTCCCATTACGGTCTTATTGTGATAGCCTCCAACCTGGTAGCAAGTTCATCCCCTAAAAGAGAAGAAGTCTAGGTTTCAATTCTCATAGTCAAAGGTACATGACTAAAACTGAACCTGAATGAGTGCTCTGGCAACTCTTGTCTTAAGAAGCATAGAGGAACACCCACATTTGTTCATAAAACTAATAGTTCCCACCATTATGTTTGTCTTAGAACATGATCCATGTATTGTTTTGTGTATATTGATTGGATTGAGCCCTACAGAGGACAGAAGCATATGGTGAGAAGCTACTCAGCCCTGGGGATGATTTGTGTCAGAACAATCACGCTGACAAGACTTAAATGCTGAAAAATTAGGAATCTGCAGAGTCAAGGCATCTTCAGCATTGGGCTGCAACTGAAGGAGTGGATTTTCAGGATCATAGCTGTGGTTGTCGGTGCCTACATTCTGCATTAGTCCCTGGTTTTAAAATACTTACATGGTATTTTTTGCATAAGTTGATACAAGATTCAGGTTGAGTTAGCAGAAGGCATCAGTGAATTTGTGTAGCTCCGGTACTGGTTTTGCAGTGCAATTGCTTTTGGCTAGATGGGGCTTGGGACCAGGTACTCTTTTCTGCTGAAGAACTCTTTGAACTGTCAGTTGGTCAGTCATTTGAATTCTCAACAGTGTGTTGTAGGGTGATGATGGTGAAGATTTGATCCTGGGAACATTCTCTGCCTGCACTGGGTTGGAAGTTCAATAACATAACTCTGCAGGACTTAAGATTGAGTTTATTATTCTGTGAAGGTGTAATACAGTTTTTGTACTGATAATAACACCTTCTGAATTAGCAGGACTGCCCAAGTTAAATTAAACAGCTATGGCGTAAAGTATGTGAACAAAAAGACCACAGTAAAGCTGCAAGGGCAGCCCTCATTTCAGTGTTTATTTGCTCCTGACTATGCAGCTTTAATGTTCTTTTAGTGTTTGCCTTAATATATAATCACTTATAAATAAATAAAAAGGAAGGAGATTACAGTGTGATTTATTTTGTCAGTCCTTCAGCATTTTTTTGACTGTTGCCCATTGATCCTAATAACTGCACTCGTATCTGTTTGCCTGCGTCATTTCCCGGTTTTGCCTTTCTGATCTCTTTAAAATGTTCTGCTGCAAAGTGTATTTTGTTCTGAAAATCATAATGTTCTTTAGGAGAAGAAACAGAGAAAAAGAGAGCCATTTTCTGCTGACTCTCCAGATAAAACACTAGTTACCTGAACTGAGACATGGCTTTTTACATAACACACATGTAAGAAAGACAATGACAGTTTTCTTTTTAAATTATGTGAGTGCATTTGTGATACTTTCCACATTGGCTGTCCTAAGGACCACAAGCAAGCAGAAAGCAAATGTTTCCACATGAACAGGCCCTGACCCTGCACCTGTCCTGACTCTGGCTGATCTCTGTGTTTGTTAAGGCAGGAGATGTGTCCATAGGTTTGTTTATAGGCTCAGGATCTTAATACTGTTGTCCCTGTAGCTGCACCCAGAGTCCTAGGTCCGGTGAAATTGAAGTGTGACAAAATAAATACACCCTGCCATGAGACCCTGCAGGGTCATATGATTTAGGTGTGGTTTATTGAGCTAGTGAAGAGTGAGTGTAGAGCTCTGTATCCTGCTACCAGTATCCAGAGATACGCAGTGCCCAACCTTAAGATGATCCTTACAAGATTTTTAAGACAATATGACATAAAAGAGTAAGCATGAGAACAGTCATACTGAATCAGACCAAAAATATCCCATTTCTTTCAGGAGCAATTAAAAATGCTAAAAGGAGAGTGCAGAACTAGAGAAAATATCATGATGGTACACGAGTGACTTGTGGCTTGGGATACATGGTGCAATATTCAGCCTATAAAAAGGCTATATTGCAGAGAATAAATCTCTTCCAAAGACATAAAATCTCTTCCAAAGACATTGTAGTTTGCCTTTTACTTTAAATGGCCTTTGAAAAAAAACCAATGGCAATGTTAGCCAATGTTAGCCAACTATGATTTCAATTATATCTTCTGTTGTTTCTTTTTCTCAAATGATTTTCCTTGAAGTTAGACATCTTACACAGCAATCTTTTCTGGAATTTTGTAATTCAGCCAGTACGAAGGTTATGTCAAGGTTCATACGACTAAGAATATTCCCTTTATATGTTGATCCCATAGCTATTCACTTTTTTTGCTCTCTGTCTCCTGATGGATTTATTCGGTTTGCAAAGGAGTTTGTTCCCTAAGAAATGCCTAATAAGAAGAAAATCCCTACAACTGAATTAAATTCATATCATATTAATTAGAAATATCCTTTCACTCCAAACCTGTAAGTGAAGTAGCCTGCTTTCGAAAAATACCTCATACGGAATAAGCCATGCTATATATGAAGTTTTGTTTGTTTTATTTTCTTTCTTAGCAACAAAAGCTGATCATCTATTACAAAAGCATACATCTGACAAATATATGTCTAGTGAGAAGTGGCTGCAGAAGTATGGCTTGAAAGCTCAGAAGCTCACACTGTACGATGCACTTGCTGATTGTACTTTTCGCCATGCAGATGGAGTTGTTGACATAAAAACTAAACCAGAGGATGAATCTTCACAAACTGATGCTGTGAGTGCTGTTAATTTCCCTCGTGTCCTATGAATTGATTGAGTTTTCTTTTAAAACTTGAGAACTTGACCAATAGCTCAATTTCTGATGAAGTGTATGGTCTGTTGTTATGGGTTTTTTATTAAAACCAACTTATTAGTGGATTTGGACACAGATGGTTGTAAACAAGATTGTTTCAAAGAGCTATTTGAAAATGATTCTTTTAATGACTCCTTCCTGATCCACTATAATCTTCAAGGAAGAATCAGGGCTGGCTTAAGCAATGCTTTGTTTTTCTATGTATTTATGAGGGATAGGGCAAAGATTGCTTGTCATCTTTATTTTTCCTCAGAAAAAGTGTTGGTCTCAGCTGCTGCAGTGTTTGCAGATCCTTAAACAAATTTGGATTAATTTGTCTTCTATTTGTTTTTCTCAAGCTCTACCATTACATTGTTTGATAAGCTTCCGTTCTTTCTAGCTACAAGAATAAAACCAGTTCTATTGACTTTTGCTAGGAACAGATTCTGTGACCACCCTAATCCATGTCTATTTCTGCGCTTGTTCATGTGCAACAAGCATGTACCTTTGAAGTTTGTTCACCAAATATTAATAGCACTGCAAAATAATGTGTTTTGGAACACGAAATCTGTTTTTCTTGGCTGTAGGAGACGAAGAGGAAGGTAATTCATGCAAAATACTGTGACAAGTTTGTACATACCTTCTGGAAAGATGGATCTATAGTTCACGTGTATGTAAGTACAGAAAAATATAAGAAGTACAAAGAGAAAATGAGGACGACTCTCAGACAAGTGGAAGGAAGGTTAGTGTTCTCTCACAAAAAATCAGTTTGTGTTGAAAAATTCATTAGTGTTGAAATGTTTGACATTTACTGTCATAATAAGCTGAAGTGATTGGTAAACTGCCAGTAGTAGTACTAAGCCAGAAATCCCTTTTAGATCAGGATTTCTTAGTATCCATGTAAGAAAACCGATGAACAGTTTTGTCTTTTGTCCTCCTTCCGCATGGCAGGGGAGTTGGAACTAGATGATCTTTAAGGTCTTTTCCAACCCTAACTATTCTGATTCTATGCTTCTGGAATTGTAATATGAAAGTTAGTCTGCACACTACTGAAGTACTGGTAAAAGTGCTAAAAAGCATCATGGCATAAGGTGGCGGAGAGCTTCTAGAATCACCATTAAAACCTAGTAAATGTTCACCCTGGGTACCTAGGATTCCTTGTGGTACCTCTGCCACCAGGTAGCACAGCTTGGCTTGTGCCCATGCTAAAAATGTTTATCTGCCCTTTTTGCAATTTTGTGTTGAAGACAAGTTTGAAGAGCCAGGACATGAGCTATTAAGTAATGCATCTTATCAGAAGTAAAGTGCTCCAGCTGGCTCCTTATTTAACTTTTCTGCAGCCATAAAGATACGCTCCTAGATTTTGTAGGATATCTACAAAAAAATTGGCAAACTGAGTGTCTGGTTCACCTGCTATACAGGTGCCCTAAAGTAAATTGTTTTTTATATCTACAGTAGAAGAAGAAGAAAATTTTCAAAGTTATTATTGTAGAACCCAAAGAAAGAAGTAACGTTGCCCTCTGTTTTTTATGTTAGAACAATGAGATGTCTCACTGAAAAAAGGAGGATGTGAATGTTCATTTTATTGCCGCTTCATTACCAAATATACAACAGCCTGATTAGAGTAATATTTTTCCCAGGGCTATTACATTCCATCTGTTCCAAGACTCTGTTTCAGAGTAGACAAGTAGTTTATTACACTAAAGGGAAATCAGATTTGGACATGTTGTGGCCATTACTGAGGAAATGTTACACACAGCAGTATGTATGCATGTACAGAACTAGCAAGCATGCTTAAATCCTGTTTAAAATGTAAAAATAAGTCTGTATTTAGTCTCAAGGTCAACGAAGCATTGAAGCATCTGTATTATATTAAGACTCTTCAAAGTGTTCAAGTTCAATGAGTATAAGCTGGAGAGGGGCAGACTTAGACTGAACATTAGGAAGAATTTCTTCACCATGAGAGTGGTGAGACAATGGCACAGGTTGCCCAGGGAAGCTGCGGATGCCCCATTCCTGGAGGTGTTCAAGACCAGGTTGGATGGGGCCTTGGGCAGCCTGATCTAGGGGGATGTCCCTGCGCATGGCAGGAGGGTTGGAACTAGATGGTCTTTAAGGTCCCTTCCAACCCTATTCCATGATTCTGTGATTCTATGATTGTATGATTCTATGATTCCTTCCAGAGTAAGTTAAATGGTTTCGTGGAGGTTTTGTGGAAACAGAGGCATATGAACATACGGTTAAATGATTTCCTGAGGCTGGAGAACAGCTACAGAGGCAATACTTACAGTTACTTCCTCATGGGATTTCCCAGCTCAAACTACCCGATAATTGACTTTATAAGGGTGCTGTATAGCTTTTTCTGTTTAGTCTGTCTCCGGATTCTTACTCAAATTAGAAAAACAATGCCTTGTGTCCTTACATAATGATGGAGGATTGGTTTATCAAGGCCAATGTACTGCTTCTCACAGTGACTGATAACAGGTTCTTAGTGAAAGAGAATACGACGTACAGCAGTGATACACAGACCAGGTTTTGATTTTTCTTTTCTTCCCCCAGGATGAAGTGGCTTCAACAAGGAAGCAGAGGTCTCTTTGGGGATGTACTTGAAGATGATATCTATATTCTTATTGATATATCCCAGTCTATGAAGGACAAGCTGCCGTTAGTGAAGAAGAAAATATTTCAGCTCATACAGGTATGACAAACTGATGATAATGAAGACAGGGGATTATTTTAGAGCAGGCTGATCTTTTCTGGATGGTTGTTATTCTATTTTTCATTTTCATATTTAAAAATTACTTTAAAAATATCAGCTTTGTAAAAATATTTTATTTTTCTTGGTGTGCTCATTTTTCAGTTAAAAATTTATATATTTTCCTCATTTGTAAAAATATTTTAAAAAATCTGGAGAAAATGTTTAAAATTAAAGAGACTTAAGTAGGTCTTTCTCTCAAGCCACCTTCCTCCTAAAAAAAAAAAGGAAAAGAAAATATAAGGAAAACAAAGAAAAATGATGCAATTAAACACCTTTTGATATTTTTATTTTTAAGCAGTGTCATCCGGTTGCATTGGTATGTTGTTATTTGTAATGGATGTTGTACATTCCCTTTCATACTTTCACAGTAGAGGGTGTAGAATGTTTTGAACTTGCTTACACCTCACAGTGACTCAGAACATTGCAAAGGGACTTGCAAAGTGAAGAAGTACCTCAGAAGCTGTCAGTCCTGGGAGACACACCTAGGATGTGATTTGTCTCACCTCGTTTTAGAAATCTATGAAACAGGCACTGTTAAAAAGTGATTAATCTTAGCATTTTTAAACCTGAGAGGAATAACCGACAAAAATTCTGTCAGTCTGGCATTGATAGCAATCATTAGTAGGACTAGAAGATTTAAAACTGTAAGAAAGAGGGTTTTGAGACAAATGCAAAAGTGGTAGGACTTAGTATGATGTGGCCCTCTTGGCAGATCAGCACTAGAAGACTATTAGATATTGTGCCAGAAGGTTTCACAGGCAGCTGCACAAAAATGGTAATGATAGCGAAGCAAAGATTCAAGGCTCTGAAAGTTTTTACTAGCTTGCACAAATCTTTCCCTCCTTGTAACTTCTGTCCAACAGCAACTTCGGCAAATTCTTCACTTCATTCTTTCTTGCTGTCCTGGTTCCGCTTGCCAGTGGCCTATGACTGATTCTTGTTTTCCTCCTCTACATGATGCCTTGCTTTGTTTCTAATTTCAATTTCCTTTGGTAAGCAGTCATAATTTCTTCCTGTTCATACTCAGTTTTGTCTGTCTTTCTCTTGGCCTACTAGGCATTTGCTGCTCAAGTGGTTTGAGAAATATGAGTAAGTGTAGACTTACATT
The DNA here is from genome assembly GCF_017976375.1 of Cuculus canorus. NCBI lineage: Eukaryota > Metazoa > Chordata > Aves > Cuculiformes > Cuculidae > Cuculus > Cuculus canorus. The sequence goes on from NC_071401.1 coordinate 68,825,793, forward strand.
GGGAAGTTCAAGTAATCTTGATATTAATAGTTGCAGGCAATAATTATAATTGTCTCTGTATGTCTCTCTATATACCATAACTGAATATTATAAGTTTTTATTGTAACCATGTAGGGGCAATGGGTATAAACTTAGGGGCAATGGATATAAATTGGAGAGGGGCAGATTTAGACTAGACATAAGGAAGAATTTTTTCACCATGAGAGTGGTGAGGCTCTGGAACAGATTGACCAGGGAAGTTGTGGATATCCCATTCCTGGAGGTGTTCAAGGCCAGGATGGATGGGGCCTTGGGCAGCCTGATCTGGTGGGAGGTTTCCCTGCCAATGGCAGGGGGAAGGAACTAGATGATCTTTAAGGTCCCTTCCAACACAAACTATTCTATGATTCTGTGATTCTATGATTTTATGATTCTATTATTCTATATAATCAACTATACATAATTTGAAACAACTCCTACTAGTCAGCATTTCAGCATACATATATTATTTCTCTTAACACTGAGTAAAATTCATATGCTATCTTTTGCAGGAACAATTGAGATACAAAAAGAGATTTAACTTTGTGAAATTTACTGCCAGAGCAGTGGCATGGCGAGAGAAACTTGCTGAAGTTAATGAGGAAAATTTGCAAGATGCTTGGCTTTGGATAAAAAGGCTTGAGGTAACATGGCAACTAATTATCACAAAACATGTTTGTACAAAGTTATATTTGTGTCTTCTCTTCCTGTATGGCTGCGGTATTTTTGGATTCACTAAGTATTTTACTTTAGTAAGCTGAAATATATAGATGAAGTATAGACTTCAGTAGATCTGAGTATGATATAGTATGTGTCAGCTATAATTATCCTTTAACATATTAATTCAACTTGCAGCCTGCTACTTTTAGCAGCCACAACATACATGTTGGCCAATTTGATTTCTGTAGGAACCATGACTCTGCTTGGACCCTGTGCCTAAACTTGTTACTCATGCTGCATGGTTGCTGCATGGATGAGGGCTGTCACTGACAGACTTGCAGCTCAGAGATGATACGGAAAGCTGGTGCCACCAAGCTGGAGGAGCATTTCTAGTCCCTTTTGGTGCATAGATAGACAACTGACTTAAGCTTTCATGGGAACATGAGAGGAACTATACTCAGACCAAACATCTGTCTATCTACCCAATATTCTTTCATTGCCAGTGGCCAAAATCTGAGGACTTTTCCCTGAAATAGAGTAGAAATGCTTGTAGACAGCCATAGTCAGCCACCACATTGTACCTGTCAGCAGGTTTAGAGCCAGTTAATGTTTCAAACTTGGACAGCAATGTTATGAACGCAGCACTGAAAATCAGTCCATCAACAGTACAGATATATCCCATATTACATTTTCTAACTCAAAAACATATTTATATAATAAAACTCCTCAGCATTATGACAGCTCTTCCTCAGACTTCATAATGAAATTCCCAGGGATGAGGGAATTGAGGAAGCTACATTATATCTCCAAGACTACATAGCAAGATAAGTAACTTGGTATTCTCAGAAAATGCTTACAGAAAAACATGTGGAGAAAAGGAAGAATTAGTGTGGCCTCACTGAGTAGTTATGAATACTTATAACTGAGGTCAGTAGATGTAATTTTGAGGCCTTCCTTGAGACTGAAAAGTTGTGTCTGTTTAAGCCATATATGTGTTACAGCATCGTGCAAGTTATATAGGGTTTTGAACACAGGGAATAGTACGAGAACCATCTACTTTTTTTTCAGGGATGACATATGCTGCTGACCTTTTGTCTGTTTAAAGCAGTGCAGATGTAATTCTGAGATCATAAAGCTGGCTTTACAGTGAAGCTGAAATGAACAGAAGATTGCTCTGCAATGTTAATCTGAGTAGATCTTTCGATCTCATTTTATACACTTTGGTCCCAGTACGTTGAATAAGAAAGATGAGCTATAAACAGTAACTAGCTGTTCTTTAAAAATCCTTTAAAGGTGATAGCACTTAAAATTCAGGGGATAATTATGCTGTGTAGTTGAAACATGTCAACTTTGTTTAAACTCTGATAAAACCAGTGTCCATTGTTAACAGCACCAACTGAGGAACTGAAAATTAACAGCTTTTACTGTGAGATACACAGTTATTTCCAAGGTATCATCAACATCCTTACTATTATCCCATGATATAGTGGAAGAAGTTGTTTTATTTCACATCAGACCAAACCATGTACTATTATTGAAAAGAGCAAGGATGGCCAATTTGCACATAGTAATGAGTGGTGTGCCTAAAACTTCATAGTGCTTACTAAAACATCAGGAATATTACACATATTTAATGCAAAGAAAATGGCTCTGGCTAGTTATTTCTTATGAGTGAGTGCTGGTAAATATTGTTTGTGGATTAGGAGATAGGATTATAAAGCATCTGAGCTATCTTGTTGCCTGGCCCATATATTCCTATGCAGCCCCATAGAGTCAATCTCAGAATGTACCAACTGTTCCATTTCACCTGATTTACTTACTCTGCCCTTTCTAATAGAATTCCATGATGAAGGAACAAACTGGATGTATTAACACAATTAATAGGACTGAAGAAATAATGCTCTCTCATATTTTTTTGCATGTCTGGGTCAATGTTACTGATTTATATTTATCTGCTGTAATGCATTATAAATAAGGATCCTGAACTTCTTCTCACACCACTGCAACGCTCACTGCCCTCCAGAGTGGTACTCAGGTGTTATACTAGCATAAACCAGACTCATATCATTTCAGGGATTTGTCCTTGAAAGACTAAGCTAAGACTTAGTCCTAAGTCCTTGAAAGACTAAGATTAGCCCTTTAAAGACTAAGACTTGACAAAAACCATTTCCATACTGACAAAACCTTACTTTTCCCTTAAACTTGGGAGGTTTTGTTCACTGAATTTTTGATAGGTGGAAATCTGAAGATATAAACTGTAGTTTTTAGGTTCCTATAAGCAGTGAAATGCATTTCAGTAAGTCTAGAGTGTATAAAACACAGATCATGACACTAAGTATGTGAATGACACAGGAAAAGTGCTAGCATTACTCAAATATTGATATTTAGGGGGCATAGTATTGCTTTAATGTGTATATTTTGTTGTGCTAATTTTTGTGCTAAAAAATAAATGATATTTACATTGATGTGCTGAGGGGCTTGATGTGAGACAGTCTAGAAAAATTATTGTTCAGAAACCAGGAAGTCCAATTTTTGAGAAATAAACTTGTACAACTCTCTTGTGGAGCTTTTGAATTATTTAAGTAAAACACGTAATTCAAGGGAGAATGACACTTTGGCAGTCAGGAGCAGCAGTGGGAAAATATTATAGAATGTAAACTTCTGCTTATATTTTCCTGTCTGTTTATAGTCTGTTAGTGATTGCTTTAGTTTCTACAGCTCTTATTTCTCTTGCCAGCATTTTACTTACTTGTGGTTGCATAAGCACTGAATACCAGTTTGGCATGAATTTATGCTACTTTGACACTTTGATTATTTTGATCTTTCTAGCTATTTGGCAGAAATATTTTTACCGTTTTAGTACTCATTTCAGTTCTGTAATATCCCTTGATTCAGTATGCTGTTATTTGAAATTTAAGAACAGAGACAAAAAATTGTAGCTGTTACTTCGACTTTTTCTTTTTGGTTTCTTAGGTTGGAAGTTCCACAAATACACTCAAAGCTCTTCAGATTGCTCTTTCCGATACTGACACTCAGGCTATATATCTCTTGACTGATGGGAGACCTGACCAGGTATTTCTGAAACGAAAAACCAGAAAATGCAGCAGTGTGGTGCTACAGTGATCGTGTCAAAAGGCTGAAATATGAGATGGAGGATATCATGCCTGCAGAGCTGAGCCTCTTAGGCAGTGTCATAATATTGAAAAATGGTATCTGAGAAATGTGCTGTTCATAAATGAGTTTTGCTTAGAGCTCTTCGCCCACAATCTAGTCTTTGGCACGTAATAACTCATGACGTTTCTCACGTTTCTCACGAGTTGTTTTAAGGATCTGGTAATTGGTAAAGCTGTACGTTAGTATCAAGGTTAGGGGTAGTGTTAAATAAAATATCTTCCTAACTTAATACAAATATCTCATGAATTAAAAATCAGAAAATAATGATGGTCCCATGATATGAGTGGATTTAAATGTTAAAACCCTGCAATCTTGTGTGATGGCTTGAAAATCTAAAAATAAGATGACTGAATGCAAAATAAAACCATTTTTCCACAATAAAGACATCAAATATATAAGTAGGTACTTTCTTACATTCTGTTGCAGAGCTTACATAAGGGCTATGTTGTATCTGAGGAATAAAGTACTAATTATTCATTTACTTTATTTTCCTATTAAGATGTTACCTTTCATATTGATCCATGAGGTCTCCATATGATACTCAATTTCATCTTTATTCCTACTAAGTCAAATTTGACCTCATGTAGGTGCAATTCTGGAGTAGCAGCAGTCTGGAATTGCTTTAAGTCTTGGTTTTAAGTGGGTAACAAAACCAAAAGTATGCTTTTATTTTTGAAAGTGTTGTTGCCATGACTTAAAATGATGCTATTTCATGTGATAGTACATTATAGAACACCAAAAAACACTTGGGAAATCCCACTTGTTTATCAGATATAATAATGCAAATAAGGTAGAACTGAGCTTTGAAGCATGGTGGAACCTAGCGAGTATACTGAGAATGGCATTTTAAAAATATGTGGGAAGTTTAGCTTTGTTGTAATGGCAGATATGCAGCAAAAATCTGACTCATGCAAATAGCTTGGCTGAAGGGCACATAAAGAATTACTGAAGAATATACCATAAATCCAAGATTCGGAGAACTTCATAAACTTGCAGAAATAATTTATTTATTCCTTGATAATGAAGAAAGACACTAAAAGCTCACTTTTCTTTTGGTTTTATTTTTCTTGATAAAAGAAAAGTGGTTTATAAGTAAGGCTGGATTTATATGCTTTGAATTCATTTGATTATCAAATTGTAAACCTGTTTTAAGTTAGCAGATGAGAAACTTTGACTTACATCTTCTAATGTTTTTAATTTTAGTTTTAAACTTTGTTATTTTGTAATCTTTGTTATTTTCTTAATCTTTGTTATTTCCAGTACCTGAAAGGGGGCTACAAGAAAGCTGGGGAGGGACTTTTTATAAAGGCATGTAGTGATAGGATGAGGGGGAATGGCTGTAAATTGGACAGGGGCAGATTTAGACTAGACATAAGGAGGAAATTCTTCACGATGAGTGTGGTGAGGCCTGGGAAGAGGTTGCCCAGGGAAGCTGTGGATGCCCCATCCCTGGAGGTGTTCAAGGCCAGGTTGGATGAGACTTTGAGCACCTTGATATAGTGAGAAGTGTCCCTGCCCATGGCAGGAGGCTTGGAACTGGGTGATCTTTAAGGTCCCTTCCAACTCAAACTATTCTGACTCTCTGATTCTATAATTCTAATGACAAGTTGACTGATTAAAACTCAATTTACAGCTCATCAAAATCTTTGCATTCTTTTACACTTCCTTTGCTAGCTAGGAGCATATATTCATATTTTATTAAAAAATGATTTGGCTTCATGTATCCTTTTCCAGATTCTTCATCTTAATATTTTTATTGAGTTAGAAGTTAGTGAACATTTCATTTCTTCTTACCTAGTTAATAATGGCTTTATTATTTATATTATATGTTTTGATGAAAAAGAGGAAATTACACCAAGATTATTTTTAACTATTAAGGTACAACACACTTGCAAATATCAGGAGAAAGCTAAAATTATCAAGATTATCAAATTATCAGTATTCTGAACAACTAAAGTGTTATCAGAAATTAGAGAACTTGGAGAATAATTTATTTCTACCACATCCTTCAACATTTTTAGACATGGTAGATCTCTTACTTTTCTTTATTGAAGGAGGAACACTAGCCTTCCTATTTCCTCAGATTCTGTTTTGTTTCCTGACATTGAATCAACTTGTCATTGAGCTAATTTATCTTAATAAAAATATCAATAGTTATATACATCCAAAAATATTCAGTTATATACAACCAGTGGTACTAAACACCAATGTAGTAGTTTAATTTCCTATACTTCAGTAATTTCCTTTAAGATTTAAGGAAAAGAGTGCTATTTATATTATAAGTACTGTTTATATTGTAACTTACATTTTATTTTATTAGTGTCCTGTGCCTTAATGCATTAAAAGTATTTCAAATTCACTTTTAAGTTGGATAATTTTATATAATTATGAAATAGCAATCCCAACAGTATGTATGCTTTTAACTGATAAATATCTGTCTCTAAGCAACAGTATGACTGATTAAATTCTTACATATTCTCCATGTTTTGCTAAATACATTTCTAGGTGTCCCATGATTTATATATATTTTTTTATTTCAGCCCCCCCAACTAATTTTGGCTGAAGTCCAGCTCCATCGTAAAATTCCCATCCATACAGTATCCTTCAACTGTGATGATATAGAAGCTAATAAATTTTTGTATGAACTATCTACGGAAACAGAGGGACAGTTTCATTATTATGACATTTATTTGACTGATCCTGATGCTGCAGAGTTTGCTGTTGTGAGTATCTGAAAATAAATATCTTTGTTTTTTCTTGCTATTGAAGGAACCACAGGACTCACATTATTGTGATTTCATATTGCCTTATATTATTTAAAAAGAGGGTTAATCCTGGTCAGATTTGAAGTGGTGTGGAAGCAGTGAGTGTGACATTTGAAATTTTGTTAGACCACAACAAAAAAGCCTGAATATCATGCAAAGTACATTAGTAGTACTACTGTTGCAAAAAACCAACCCAACCTCCAAACCCCAGAAACATATAACCCAAATTCAGCTCTGGAAGAAACACACATGATCCCTGCTGTTGCAGAGACAAGTTACTATTTAAAATGAAGCTATGGTTTGTGTCCTGTTAATAAATGAGAGTGTGCAGTGTTGAATTTGAATGATGATGAATGAATGATTCCGTGAATTTTGCTAGAAGTTCACTGTACAACAGCCACTGGGGAGAGATCTGTAATGAGTAAAACGACTGGAATAGCTGTCACCTATCAAGCGTGACTAAGCAGCTCAATCTAACAGTCCCCAGTAGGAAATTTCTGAATAGACTAACAGAAACACCCATTTAAAACAGACTCCTGTTTTTAATTAAAGTTAACACTCCGTTAATTAGCTCCACAAATTTTAGAAATGATGGCAGTGGAACAATGAGGACAACCAGGAACAACACAGTAGCAGGAAATTTAGAACTTTGCAGACAGCAAGTAGAAGGAAGATGTGAAAATACTCCATCTCTTGGAAGATATCAGGAAGTGTAGTGGGCAGTTTTGGTGGTTCTGCTGATGTGGACTCTGTGACACTGCATGGTGGAAAGATGAGGGCCAGAGTCCGTGTTGCCTATCTCCACAGTTCTGGCCCTGTGGGAATTGTAAAGGGATCATTGTTGGAATTTGCTTCCTGTTTTCCTGTAGTCAAATGATTCCTACTTAGTTCCAATGCTTACTTGAAGAGTATGGGTTTTACAACCAGTTTTTCAGGGATGGTGTGTGAGTGTGATACAGCTGTGATCTGTAGAATGATGGGACAACAGTTGTAATGTACATATCTTGCATTATATTTCACTTATTTACTCATTTGCTTGCTTGCTTGGAATGAGGGGAGCTATTTACCTTATTACATTATTCAGAAATACAACTGTTCATATCTTAAGGGTAACTGGCTTGTCAGAGAATGCTTGTCCTTTTCCTGAAAACAAAGAATAATTTGAAACATTGTATTGCCAAGCACACCTTAATCTTGTTTTTTATAAGCCTGCACACACATAGAGAAAGTGAACAAAACAAACTTTGATTTAGGAAACAGAGAGACTGTGGGGAAAAGTACACAAAATTATGCAGTTTTCCTAACTGAGTCATTACTCAAAATTATCGTTCGAGCTTGCATCTTTTCAGTTCAGAAATGAAATGTTTAGGAGTAATTGTAATAAAATATTTGATTTTGTTTTTGTTAGAGTGAAGACATACAGCTTTTGAAAAGAGAGATTGAACGAGGAGAAAGAGACCTAGAGAAAATGAAAACCTTTCATGATAGATGTCTGATAAAGGATCTTTATAATGGAGAAAATGATCCAGAGAATAAGTATGTCCTCATATTGCTATTATGTTAATAAGAGATAGGAGCTATTTGTTACATTTCTCCTTTTTAATTGTCTTGCATTTTTAATCTCTGACATTCTCCTCTCCTAAAAAGAAATATGTTTTTTTCTTTTTTTTTTTTTTTCAAACAATCACAGTAATGGAAGAGAAAATATGGAAAAATACACTAAATGCATTAACAAAATAGCATTGCCCAGTGCCTTTTTATCTGTGCAGTAATAGTACAAAAGCCAAAAAGTACATTAAAAAAGAATCCTGTTTTTAAGACAGAAATCTATTAAAAACCAGCAAGTTAAAACAAACATATTAAAAATAAACTAAAATAAATTAAAGGAGGAGAGTGCTGTGGAACAATTTCACACGTGGAAGGGCAGGCAGGATGTCCAGCATAAAAATGTAGATAAACGTTTCTATCAGAATTTAGACTTTTTAAAATTAATGTTGGGACATAGAGGGGGTGTGTGTGTGTGTATACATATAAAACTATTTACATGTATGTATTTTTATATGTATAAAATCTAAATATATAGGTGTCAGTTATCTTCACTACTGACGGTAGGTTTATTTTTCCCCCAGGATTCAAAGAGACTGTTAAACAACATTCTGACTTCACTAAAAATGTACAAGAGTGTTGCTTTAAAAGTAATGAATGCTTTTAAATAGACCAAGAAACAACTTTTAAATAGTTAAAAACCCCAAGAATATTTTAACCTCCTTTGAACTCCCCTTTGAAATGCGGACTAGGATAACAGAGGAAATATTTTGCACTATTGGAAGCATTTGAAATGAGTATTTAACCAACCAGAAGAATTCAGCTTAGCCTTTTTTAAACCATTGCTATAAAATTGAAGTAATTTCTTGCTTGTTTCTTCTTTTTGTCACTTAGAAGCACTAATCACAAGCAGACCCATGCCGTGTCTTCTGTAACCGAACATGTTGAAGAGCTTAATATTGCTGCTAGCAGCAGGCCATGCTGTGCTTCAGAAGACCCAGCACTGACACTGCATCACCAAACCTGGCAAACCACTCCTGACAGTCCAGCCCAAAGGAAGAAAGTATTATATGCAGGTAAGACTAATGTGAACTGTAGCTGTTTGTGGGGTTTATTCACTGACTTGAAAAGATTCTGTAGAAAACAGGAAAAAGCATCCCTCGTTGTAAGAATGAATAAAGCCTTTGATAATTTAAATAATCATCTTTCTGAAATTTTGACTTAACTTTTCTTCATTTTTACTTTTCAGCCATCTTACTCATTTGACCCAAACAGACAGACAATTGTCTGTTCATTTATACTTCATCACAGGCCCTGTGATGAAAGAAGCATGACCAGCAGGTTGAGGGAGGTGATTCTGTTCCTCTATTCTTCTGTTGTGCGACCTCATCTGGGGCATTGTGTCCAGTTCTGTATCCTCAACATAAGAAGGATATGGAGCTGTTGGAACAGGTCCAGAGGAGGGCTACAAAGATGATCAGAGGGCTGGAGCACCTCCCATAAGAGGACAGGCTGAGAGAGTTGGGCTTGTTCAGTCTGGAGAAGAAGAGGCTCTGAGGAGACCTTATAGCGACCTTCCAGTACCTGAAGGGGCTACAAGAAAGCCGGGAGGGACTGTTCACAAAGGCTTGTAGTGATAGGATGAGGGGGAACAGGTATAAACTGGAGAGAGGCAGATTTAGGGTAGACATAAGGAGGAATTTCTTCACCATGAGAGTGGGGAGGCACTGGCACAGGTTGCCCAGGGAAGCTGTGGCTGCCCCATCCCTGGAGGTATTCAAGGCCAGGTTGGATGGGTTCTTGGGCAGCCTGGTCTGGTGGGAGGTGTCCCTGCCCATGGCAGGGGAGTTGGAACTGGATGATCTTTAAGATCCCTTCCAACCCAAACTACTCTATGATTCTAGGATTCTATGATTAACCATTTTCACAGAATGTTTTAAAAGGTGTGCAAGCACTTTTTAATAGTAGATATTAACCTCTTATTTCTTTGTATTAGAATAAGTACATTGGCAGGGATGAAGGGCTGATCTATTTTTCACTAGTTACAGCCTTACTTACACTAATATTTCCCCTTATTACACCTGTAACTACATTTCTCTCTGAAGTATCCTATGTATGTAGGTTGAAACGAAGTATACCCGGCTGATGTGAAAGAATTCTTTGTCCATGGCAAAGTATGAAGTACAAATTAGTGCTGAAGTCATTTTGTGGTTCAGGTTTTATGTAGTCAGTCCCTTAAAAACTGGGACTGGATACCAAAAATCCTAGGCAAGCCTTTGAGCAATAAATTAGTTCTTCCTTTCTTTCCCTTTCAACATCCACAGAGCAAACAAAGACGAGTTTGCTGCGAATCCTGAGCCACAGCATGAAATCAAGGGAAGAAAGCCTAGAGGAAGGAATACCTCCTGAAAAAAAGAGTGTTTCTGTCAAAAAGAGCATGAAACATACAACCATTTCCAAAGGCAAGTTGACAGCCAGGAAGCTCTGGGTGGGGCAGCAGATAGCATTTCTTCTGCTGCATTTTTTACTAATAGGGCCTCATTTGAGGCAAAAGTGTGCACACCTGTAGTACAAAGGACCAGGATGCAGCAAATACACAGAGAACTGGACACACTGGAAGCTATTGGTACCCAAACGATTTGGTTTACAACAGCTTAGTTACGTCCATAGCACGTGACAACTATGATACAGCAGTGCCTTAGACTGCTGAAAGGGTACATAGGCGCTTATTACCTTCTAATAAATAGCTCTTGAGAGTCTTGTTAGAATACAGCAATAGATTTTTGCTGTGATACATTAATTTGTGCTTTCGTTCAGTGTTGACGTTAAAGCTGAGAGTGGTCATTCTACTTCTGTGGAACCAATATGAAAGCAAGTTGCAATTTACTAAAACACGTGTTCTCTGAGTACACCCTATGTAGATACAAAAGTATTTCCAGTAGGGCTTGAATATACATCCAAAGAGTTTTAATTTTTTTTGGTAATTCATGCAACTCTGAACTGTATGGTAGGTCCTCTAAGTTGTTCTAAAACCTCACCTATGATACTTAAAGATGTTTGTCTTTTTTTTTTTTTTAAATTTCAGCTTCTTATTTTAAGCACTTTTTATACACATTTTCAGTGTTATACCTTAAATTAGCCACTCCTGACCATCTCATTAGTAATAGTACTTGGTATAACATCTTGAATTGGGGAATAAACTGAGTTATCTTTATTTTGGGGCTATAAGAAATAAATGCATACAAAGCTCTTTTTTTTTAAAAAAAACCCCTTAAATTATTCCTCACCTATTTTATAAATTTGTTATTGATTAATTAAGGCTCATGAAGCATACTGTAACACTGTTACTATTGATCTAAGAAAAGCAAGAAACTTAATTCTCATTGATTAATTTAGCAACAGAAATAGACCTTATTGTGTAGTCTTTGTGACACTGCTAGTAGGCTCAAATGAAAAAATGACGCTATTATATGTTAGCTTATTAATGTATACTTCTGTGTGCACAAAATTGTAAGATAATGAAATGCAAATGTTTTGTTTTAGATCTGAAAATGCAGAAATCTGTGGAAAAGACATCTAAAAGGTATGTGTGTACATATGTAGATACCACACAAAAATTACAGTTTGTGTTTTCCTTCAGTCATTTCAAACTTCTCAAATGTATTTCTGCCTTGTGCTACATCTTACCGTCTGTTTTTTCCAGTTCTCTAGATGTTTCTTCGGCTCTTTGGTTAGAGACTCATGGCTTGGTTGCTAGGCGACTTACCATCATGGATGCCTTAGCTCCTACAGCTGTCCCTCATAGTACCAAATACATCCCAGTTCTGGACAAACATGTATTTTCTAAAGTATTTGATGAGGTAAAACTCTTACCCTCTTTCAAAGAAAATGTAAAACTTTGTCCTGTTTTCAAAAGTATTTTTTATTAATTTCTGTAAATGTCATAAGTGCATTCTCTAGTCTTCATTGTGGATGGTTGATGTGCACTAAATGTTTAATGCATGTCTGAATGTTCATTCATGCATCAGTAAGAAGGCAAAACTGATAGTTAATAGTATTTCTTGCAGATTTTACCCTTAAGTTTTAGAGCCATATGTTTTTCTTTCACAGTTACCAGTTGATGGCAGTGTGCAGCCATCAGGTGTTGAGCAATTTCTTGAGCACCACAGCCTCTTCTGTTACCTATTAATTCACTGAAGTATGTATTTTAGGTCCACAAAGTCATTTGGAAAACTGTACAGGTGCATAATTTATGGATTTGTGCATTCTCAATGTTTACATGTGTCTGCCAAGTCTTTTTGAGAAGTATTTGAATTCAGTAATTAGAATTTAATTCTGATAGGTGTAGGCAATTGTGAGATTCTAGAGGTGCAAAATTCATGATGAACTGTGTATCATGAAGCTCTAACCGCCATTCCACTTAAAGGAAATCAATTTTGTGGCCAGTTGCTCTAATTCTTCTTGTGTGATATATCCTGTGAAAGTCCTATGAATATACTGCAGCTCGTTTTAACTATTAAAAACCATTTCTTTAAAAAATACTCAGAGAAAAAGCTAAACAGCATCTGTTTAAATAACAAGGGGTAAGCAAGGAGTATGGAATAGGATGTGGTATGGAGCTAAGAAGAATATCTATAACTAATGTACACATTTGTACTTCTTAAAGTTTTCATGTTTGTCTTTTTAAATTTAGGAATGGGAAGCTTTGCTATAGCATGCAGACTGTGGAAGCAAACCCAGATTCTCTGATTTAGTAAAAGCAAGTCAAACCCAACATATTTAAGCATTTTTTTGAAGTGTGAGGTTTTTTTTAAGCTATAAAAAGATGGCTTTTTGTACAAAAAAGTTTTTTCAAATATACATTTTAATGTTTCAGATGCAAAATAGCCATTTTTTACTAAAGAAGTATTTAATGATTACAAAACAATCTATTGTAAGTGAAATGTCGAACAAAAGGCATTGACTTTCATATAACTCTTACAACTGATTTCTGAGCAGTCACTTCATTTCATATCTTCTTCTGAATACACCTACTAAGTAGAGCTCTTTCTGCCATGTTTCTACATGAAGACTCCTTAGAGTCCTTTCTGGACAATTCTGAGCTGCATTTGAAATGTTATTTGCAAAAACAGTAGTCTGTAAAACATAATGGTCCTTGAAAATAGTCAAAGCTATGATTCTGCAAGTGATAGAGGTAACTTTTAATGGTAGCTCATGGGAGCTTGTGGTAATCTAGTTCAGGGCTGAACTAAGTTCGGTATTCTTAGAATGAATAGCTGATTTACAGAATCAAAGCAGCGATCCATGGGCTTTCTTTAGAGTCACGGATATAAACACATATATAATTTTTACCACTTTTTTGTACCTGCCAAGACTCGGTAGTTGTATGGAGACACTCAGTTTCTCAGGCAGTGGAGAATTATCATTCTATGTGTAAAAGCATGGATTTTTCTGGATCTGAAGCAGGGTATAGAAAGGAAAAAGAAGGTTGGGGTTTGCACATGAGGTGAAACAAGTAGAGTTTATGAGCTGTGGAACGCATTCTCCCTCAAGTCTCAAGCCAGCATATCAAGGAAAAGCAGAAAATAAGTTCTGGGACTACACATAGAGCTTGAATAGAAGATGTTAACAAATTGATTAAGAGTTTTGATTATTCCAGTATTTCAGAAGACATCATTGAAGATAATAAACATACAGACATTTTTGCATTCTTCCTTCTGAAATCTTAGTTTTCTTGATGTGGATGCATACATCCCTGACTGCTTTTCTGAGGGTAGTGTAATTTATGCTTTTGGTCTTTGCTAGCAGTGATAATGCTATCAACTATGAGCAACAACTATGAGCAGTTTTCTCACCTTGGAGATGCAGCAAGCAAAAGATCTTCATAACAACTCCTGATTAGCAAGAAACTGTCCTGTTTTCAGGTGTGCTTGACCTGTCAGTTTCACCTGAGTTATTTCAAAGAGGTTAATTCATTAAGTTACCCATCACCTTCAGATCTAGAAAAAAGAAAATTGGTTTAGGGGTTTGTCTAAATTATGCTGTGGTGTTTCTGGAACAAACCTTCCCTGTAGAACTATCTGAGTACTTGTTACAGATTGTGGCATCTTAAGTACAGCTTTCCATGTCATGGAGTTTTGATATGAAGCTCCATCTGAGAGCTTCATATCAAAAGGAAAAGTTTTTTCTAGGGTTATTGTGCTTTGGTTTTGTCCATAAAAATTGAGATTTTGTTTTTGAAATAACAGTCATTTTGAAACAAGCAAATTCTTTTGGTGTGAAAGTTTAATTTAGAAAAATGACAAAACATTTTGGCACTGAAAAAGCTTCCCTGTGATTTCTTTCAGCTGAATCTGTCAAATTTCACTTGACTTTGTGAGGAGTTTTCATTGCTTCAAAACATACATAATATTTCAAATTTACTATTTGATAAAAACATATTCTGTTCCAATTTTATTCCTCACTACTGTAATAATGTGTTTATGTTTGCCCCTCATATTCTACTCAAAGTGTTTTATAAACTATATTAAATATTAATTTTGCAAATTATGCCGTTTGTACTCTGAATTTTTAAAGGGGTGTTGGAGAGGGCTTCACGCCCTGCTAAACTTGGTTTGAGAAACATAGCAGACAACCACCATGACAGTATGAAACCGGAATACGGGTAGTCTCAGTTCCTTGCCTTTCAGCTTTCAAATGCCACCTGGAAATGACAGCTAGCCAGATTTCGTGGCTCACAGTTCTGGGCAGAGTTTTACCTCATCTGTCTCTGGTAAGATACTTCACTGACATGTTCCCATTAGCTTTAGCTTCTACGTGATCTGAAGATTAATTTAATATGAGGAGCTTTGATGTGGTCTGGCACTGATGCGACACAGATTTATTAATCAGAGAGAAGATGTCCTCAGAGAGAGAGTGGCATGTTAAGTAACACCACTGCTCCTGAAAAAATAGCCATACAGCAGTAATTTGGAATCCAGCTAGGCTGTGATGATTCAAACACAAATAAAGCATCACCAAAAAATGTTCTCAATTAAGAAAGTATTTTTATTCTCTTATCTGAACCTCATCCATTTTTTTTCTCATCTAAATCCTGATCTCAGGCAGGCACTTGGAGAAGCTCTTCACTCTACCATATGTATTGAATACAGTTTTGAGAAGAGTAACATCGTCCATCTTCTCCATTTCTTTCTTGGATTTTTTTCTGTTTATAATCATCATCAGGACACTGATATGTAAAAAAGATTTTCTTACATGAATTGCTGAGTAATTTAAGAGGCTGAATGATGGTACTTTGGACTGAAAGATGGGAAAGAATCTTTCCTTCTCTCTGTCATCTTTTTCTACACTTTTCTCTGCCTTTTGAAGATCTGCTCTAAGTATAAGACTTTCTATTTATTAGTTAAGTTGACTTACATATATGCTTATGTATTGTGAAATTTGAAGGGTATTGAAGTTCCTGGTTCTGACCAACCAGGTTAGGCTCCTAAGCATTATTGTGGTTAATTAAAACCAGTTTCAGTGAGCAGTATCCACTTTGTTCATGCTTTGATGATAGGTGTGGTGGTAAAAAATGTCTCTTTCCACCTTTAGTACTATAATTCCCTAGAAAATATGGTCCTCCAGAATAAGAGCATTAAATACACTCAAATAAGTAAGCATCACACCTTTACGCTAGAATTAGATGCTAATAAGTATATGAGAATCTTGTTTTAAAGCAATACAGTCTGGAATATGGCCATGACCTAGACAGGATTGTCTCCCACCTGACCTAACCTTCCACTGTTAGAGTGACTTTTTGACAGTCTTTTTTGACAGTACTGATTTAGTTAATTTGCAACTTCTGCATAAAGAGATTCTATAATTTCATAAGATTTTATTAACGGACTGGAACTATGTCTTAATTCTGACATTTCTTTTGGGGTGGTCAGATCTTTCTTTCTGCAGCCTTCCAGTGTTCCTGGTGTCTGTTTTGATTCTTGGAAATGGACTCATGGACATTCAGTTGTTCTGGTGGAGGAAAAGTTGTATGATAAATGAAGTCTTTGTCTTTTGTTCTATAATAGATGTTACCATTGGCTCATGTTGGCAGCGATAAAAAGCAGATCACACTAATTAATCCTCAGGCAGTGAATCTTGATGCCTATAAAGAGAAGCTGGAACAAGCAATTAAATCCTATGAAAGGCAAGTCTATTTATTAGAAATTTATCATATTTTCAGTCTAATTTTTGATTTTTTCTTATGTAAAGGGGATCTACTCACATGTGCTTTGCTTAATACTGGTAATTTTGCACACTGACACACTGTAATCAATCATCAGCCTGTAGGATAAGTGTTTATTTTCTTCAAAAAAACGTGCGGAATGAAAAAAATAGATAATAGCCAAGAAGACAAGAAATAACCAATATGTTGCTCATATTATGTTTGTTTAATGACAAAAAAAAATCTTCTTTTACTTTCTAGGAATAAACCTGAAAGCAATCTTCCCTGGGGAGGAATCCCTGCTAAACATACAGTAGTAGTCAGACTTTTAACTTGCAATTAAACTCCTAAATCCATAGACTGACATTTAAATTAGTAGCTTGCTTTTTGCTGCCAGCTTGCGAGCACCTGACTACAGATCTAAGAGTGTAATTGAGGCACCTGTAAGATACTGACAATTTTAATTTTTTATTTTTCTTAAGAAAGATATGTGTTGTGCTTATTAGTTAAATATTGTAAAAGGTAAACAGGACAAGGACACTATCTCTCTAAGCTATTTCTTTCCTTGATCTAGCTTTATGCATTCTTTTTTTTTGAAGCAATGCAATTATTTGACTACTGGTGTCATTCAAGTAGCCTTAAGCAATCTTTGATGAAAATCGCTTTAATAAAACAGATATCTTTACAAGCAGTATTCTAATAATATTTGCAGTTGTAGTTATTTCATATGATCAAAAACTGCTTGATGACTAGTGTTTAGTCTTTGCTTTTTAATTAATTTCATTGAGGCCCTTTAAGGTTTTTTTTTCCTCTGTAGCTCTACAATCATACCAGTTCTTTTTAAAGTACGTAATAACTCTCTTTTTCATTCTCATTTTTTATTTCTGAATATATCCACCTTTTGCCGTAAAAATCAAGAATTATGGTTCACAAATGCTGCTTGCTATGCCTAGTATTAATGGAATTCAGTGAAGAAAAATCTGTGGGTTTTGTGTGCTCTGTCACTGAGACAATGCTATTATTATCAGACATATGAATACCTCATAGAAATCTGGATTTATCACTCATTTTGATAGAACATTGAAGTGGTATATTTTTGATGGTGACTTCTGAAAAAAACATGTAAGTTTTCATTGCTGTTCTATACCATTAGATATTTTACATTTATTGACTTCAATTTTGAGGGAAAGAAGAGTGTTTTCTGGTTAAACTCGGATGATCTCCTACTGACAGCATTTTCACAGTCTCCATAAAAATTTGATGATTAGGAGTATGGTTTTCTTGTGTTTATCCAAAGACATCAAAGAATCAGTGTATTTACAATAGCAGGATTGAGTTTCCTACTATTCCCTACACTAAAGATGTGCAGAGGGGAGTTTTGTCTGAAGATCCTTATAATCGACAATGTAAAAAAGAGTTCTCATTGCTTTTCCTCTACATGTGAAACAGCAACTCAGTCAAATTTAGTTTGCTCCAAATGCTGCAGTACTTTTCTAGTAATTGAATTTTGCAAAGATTGCGGTTCAGCTTAGTGGAGAGTGGTTGGTCACAAATTTATTCTGACATCTATAGATGAGACGATACATCAAGGCAAGTAGGTTTCAAGAACAGAAGCAAGCGTGACAATATCTTTCCTATATGTAAATTGATCTTAGCAGGAAAAACAGAGGGAGAAAAGTGGTGCGGGCAGAAATTTTGTGTTCTGACAGAAAGAATATCCAGTACTGAAGGAGAAAAATGCTGAAAGCTTCAAAATGTGTGTGATCTTGTATAGCCAGAGGCTTTTACAAATGAGTTAGTTATGAGCGTGCACATTTAGAAGCATGAAATAGGCAGTGGAGCTTGCTGAAACTGCAGAGTGTGAATGAACTAAGTAATTTACATTCTAAAAATGCTGAGGTTTGGTTTCTAGTAGAGAAAATGAATCACCAAGAAATTAATATTCAAAATCTGGTGTTAATGAGCTTTTTTGTACATGCACCTGTAAATCTGGCAAAGCTGTTAAAAAATCTAATGGTTACAATCTGAATTTTTCCTAACAATGACTTTGTTCTTGTATTTCCAAAGGAAGCTTGCAATTGAGATCATCATTAGAGGTTTATCTATGTATTATGAAATGAAGTCATTGAGTGATGGATTGGTTGAGATTTTAACAGAAAAGACTAAGTTAGGTGATCTCATAAGCGTTTATCATTTATATCTAATAAATAACAGCAGAAAATTTAGTAATGCTTTTAAAAGATCTCAGAACTGCATTGCTTTGTGATAATCATTTCTGTTTTCCTGTCAGTAGTTTTTCTTCATAGCCACAGTTTAATGAAGTAGAAACCTGATTGCTACAACCAAGGGGTTATCTCAGCAGGAAAAAAAATTAGCATTACTCTCCATGTGTCTTCAGGCTACAGTTTTCAGACACTGTTTAATTGGAGGAACTGTGCTTGGCTTAACTGGCATTTAATCAGTTTTTAAATTTGATTTATCTCACTAATGTTTTCCATAGAAAATCCTGGCAGGAAGCAATAGTGATTGCCATTAATCTTTCTTTGACCCAGAAACAGACATGTTGCTACTTGATGGAAGATGCTGTTTTCCCATCTTCTCTTGCAGCTGATAATTTCATAGCTGAATGATAAGGATCCAGTCTGATGATACAGTGCTCTTGGAATACAAATCAGTGCAGATATCTTAAGAAACTGTGTTTATTTGCTAGTTTTGAGATTATCAGATGCACAAAGAACTGCATTCTCTCAAAACTGTTTTCCTTTCTTTAATAGGCGCCTAAACCTAGTTGTTTGGAGAGCACTGTCTCAGGACGAAAGAGACAAGTAAGCTATCACCTTTTAGTATTCTACCTGAACTCTGAAAGGCTAATCATAAATATTTGTTACTCTTAAAATCACTATTCCTATAACCAACTGGTTTTATTGTCAAGTATTTCCTAAGTGTACTTTGCTTTCAAGAATGTACATGTGATATGGAGTAATATGACATTCAGGACCAGCTTTTTGCAATGGTGATTATTTTTAAAGGATTTGCATTCCATGTTAATGGTTCTAGTCATTCTTGGTCAGTGTCAAATGGCAGGGATTTGGGTGGGCAGCGTGTCGTCACCTTTGGCATCAAGGTAAAAGTGCTCATCTGGTAAAGAGCACTTCAGTGGCAGGCTTGTAAAGGGATAATAAACACCTTTACAGCATGTGCTGAAACTGTATTTCACACTGGAATTGTGTACTACTTTAGCTTGTTTCTGTACATCGATTTCAAAAACTAGCAATGGTATAAACATGAGTGACATCAGCGAAGTTAGCATTTCTTTACTTTAGAGAATAAAATGAAGATCACTTAATGGAAACTGAATTGGCATGAAATATTCTATGCAGAAAAATAGGAATGAATCATAGAATGCTTTTAACGAGGCTTAAGCTAAGGAGCAAAACCCACACTGTTCTGTCATCAATAAGAACTACAATCCCGTTCTTGTAAAAAGGAAGTGAAGGCTGTTAAACAAAAGAACAGTGTATAATTACAAAAAGTAAAAAGATATCTATTGATAGACAGTGAGTTACTGAGCATAGAAAGTTGACAAGGTGGTATTTAAGATATTTTTTTGTTTGTAATGTACAGCCAATTATGTATATGATTAATTAATAACATTAATTTTGACTGGAGATTTAAACAATGCTACTTGTTCTGTATTTTGGAGGTTTTAGTTTGGTTTTATCAACAAGATTACTGTATCTGTTTCACCTTTCTGTGTATAGTGTAGGCTCAAAATGGCTCTTTAGTCCAGTAGACATTGATGTATCCAAAATCATCAATGGAAGCAAACTCTGATCATTGAGTGAAAACTGAGCAGTGCAAAAATGATAGAGGAATAAACATCAGGAGATTATATTTATATATATTTTTTTATATGGTCAGTCAAGGCTTATGTGGCAAATCAGGACTTAATAGGCATCCGGATGCTGGTCACTTCACAGTAGCTGCTCCAGAAAGGCCAGGGATTTCCATAATTTCTCAATCATTTCTACAAGTTCTTTATTGATGGCTCACATATTCTGGGATGTCTAAAATGGCACCAGGTTTGTACGCTTGAACTGCTTTGTATATATCTTTCTGTGAGGTATCGTTAAGCCAGATGTGATTGTTTGACTAATCAAAATGGTAGCTGAATGAAACACAAGAACTTATAATGCACAGAAGATAGAATGTATGAATCTGATGTATTTTTTATTCTGCTTTTGAGCTTTGTGATTCTATTTCTAAAGTATTGCCAAATTATTTTTTTTGTCTGTGATTACTATATTTTTTTTAAGATTTAAAGAGGATGGGCCAGTCCAATACATGCAGCATAAAGAGGCTTTGCTAGAGTCTTTAGAGAATTTGGGGTGGCCAATTTCCTGTGAAGATGTAATATTGTTAGAAGATGAGATAGCGACAGCATTATCGTATATACAACAGGCCTCTGATCTTCAGGAAGCTATCAAAAAGGAAACAGAGAAAAGCTCAGAATCATGCATAAGCAACAATAAAAAGGTAATGGATATTCCACATATTCCTCTTCAGTATGTGCTTCTGGAAGAATTTTGTTCTATGGCAATAATGGGTGATAAATCAGGTGTTTGGCATGATGTTATTATCCAAATGGATAGAGGAAAGAAGGTAGATAAAAAGAGAGAAAATTTTCAATGACTTTTTGGAGGTACCAAGTAAAGAAACGTTCTGGAGCTGAGAGCACCACAGAGATTGACCCTCTTAGGAGCAAATCTAAGCAAAGTATCTTTACCTCCTCTGCGGAGACAGCAGAGGTACGTATGAAAGAACGGAAAGAAGAGCTATATGAAAGGCAATTATAAGATAAGAGTTATGGTTGATTTACTATCTGATAAATAGGACTAAAAGATCTTGTAATTCTGGAGTGATTAAGTGTATTCTTCTGTAGTATCTTTCTTCTAAGAAAAAAGATTAAGAGAAGGGTTGGGATTTGGCTTCATATTTGGAGGCTGAAATTTAGCTGTCCATAAAAGGTAGGCAGATATGAACTGGTGGCTATCTCAGTGTTGTGAACGGAGCCCTCGTTGACAGTCAACAATATCTGGAAAGCAGTTTAGCTCATCCTTAAGTGTACATCTACTACTAGTGAGCCAGAGTGCTTGCTCCATTCCATTAATGCATACGGTGATATGTATGTTCAGGAAACATATATTAGGTGGCAATGTTGTATTCTTCAATTATTATTTTGGCTCTTTCAGAACATTCTTGAAAATTGATTCTACCTTATTGATTTTATCATCAAGTTATTAATATAAATTCTCAGGAAAATGAAGAACAGACTTTTAAATAACAATTTAACATTCCCTGGTGAAAAGATATCTGTATACCCTGTTAGTTCTTTTTACCTTTGAAAAAACACCAAAGTACTTCTTATTTGGTTCCAAGATTTTTAATCTAATAGATTAACCAAACAGTGCTTCACTGGAAGTGCTATTGCCTCTGCAGAACTGCTGTCTAGGTGTAGTTGTACTATGATAACATTAAAATAAGCTGTCTTGGAAACTAATAAGAAAGGAAATGTTCTCTCAGACTTCTAGGTTCTAATAGAGGATAATTAAAAACAAATAAAGAATTAATCATAAAGCTCTTCTATTAATATATTCCTTCTCTTTTTCATTGTTTTATATCATGGAGAGGAACAACTAACTGAACCTGAAGGTGTGGTTGACCTATTGCAGAGAATGCTGAGGAAAGTCCTATGCTTTTTATTGTGTAGAAAACATAATAAAATGATCATAGTAGTTCTTTTTTTTGCCCTGACATATGCATATGTACATATACTAATATATATACGTATACACATACATCAGTTTTGAGGGGTAAGCTAAGTGCAACTCAAATGAGCAGAGTAGAAACCTCTTGAGTTGCACTTAGCTTACCCCTCAGCAATGAATGGGAATGTGCAACTGGAATTTACAGTTCTAAATTATGCCAAGTATCTGTATACTCTACTGAGCAAGTCATGCCTAGAAATGTGTTCTTTAAAAAGACATTTTTTTCATTTGACAATCCTTGATTGAGATATGCCTCTCTTTTTGTTGAGATCAACAATAGTTTTCACAATGAGCTAAGGCATTTTACATGGTATAACATAAATTATAAGAAGAATATATTATGATGACACAGGCCACGGGCAGCATCATATTCAGTTTTCTGTAATCTTGGAAAATTTAATGGACTAAGAATGTAGCTTTGAAAACATTTTAATGTCTTCAAAAATCAGATGATCTTGATTCATTTTTCATTAGTCTGAAAATATCACATTGCTCATACAGCTGTTTTGATTACTGATTTACCTCTGTCATGTAATGCCACAATGCAAGAGCAGCAGAAACATATTCATGTTTCTTTTGTTGACTGTAATTTTACTGTTTCCTTGAAACAACTAATGTGTGCTCCCACACATGATGTGATTAACATTGTGCAATCACTTGTCCTGAGTCAACCTGCTTTAGAAGTCTAATCAGAGCACCATCTTCAGTAAATGCTAATCTGCACTGAAAGGCATTAAGAATGAGAGGCAGAAATGCAGATGTAATTAGAGTTCTGTTTGTGTGGTGGAAAAAAACAGTGAAAAAAATACCCGGAAAAAAACCCTGCAGAGCCTTTTAAAAATGCTGTCAGAGGTTTTTCCTACTGTGATTTCTGTCTACAAAATGGGTATTAAAAAAAAAAATAAACTGCCAGCTGAAATACATTTCAGCAAGGAAATAGCTGATATGACATTCAATGAAAATTAATCATTGTGAGATGGTAGAAAAATCACAATTATCCCGAAAGTCTACTCAACAAAACAAACTTCTAAATTTCCTTCTAGTTTTTTTTTTTTTACTAAATTAAAAATACCACCTCTTAGTTTTTAGCTTTTAAGAGTTCCTACTTACCTTCACAAGTTAAGAGAATTAGTAATCCTTTTTGGATGTTCTTGCTACGAGAACTTTCTGTTTAAGCTTACAACTGAATTAATGGTCTTATTATCTGTGCTCTGACTTTCTCTGGGAGTTGTGTTCGGTCTGCTATGTTTGCACATATCTGTGAAAGGTAGGGTATGCCGCTGTCTTGTTGCAGGAGGATGAAGTACTCATCCATCTGCACAGGGCCATGAGGTGACTGAAGACCTCTAGTAATGCAAGATGTAAATGCTTCAGGAAAGGAGCAAACTAAATATCCATTTAGTTATTATCAGGCAAAATATAAAACACTGAATGTTTGTGATCACTTAACCAGAAGGCTAATTGCAGACTGTATTTTACTTAGCTTTTTCAGTTCTTTTTCCTGTACAGATTAAAGAATGAGTTGACAAAAATCTTCCTTTTCAAGCTGACACTCAGCTTTCATCTATAGATATGAAAAATGAGGAATGTATAATTTACTTTGTTGTTTGTTTTTTCTATTTTGAACTTTTCAGGCATAACAGTCAGACATCATTTCTTATTATGTTATTTTTCTCACTGAATTATAAAGCTGTTTACAACATGATGTCACTTAGTAAAAGGAATTTTTCTGGGTCCCTTACCTACTCCTCATTAGATCACCTCAGGTCTACTGGGGTCTTGGCATTACTATTCTCAAAGCATGATAGCTTCCAAGACAGCTTGGTGCATTTCATCAATGCCCATAACATTTTCATGTTAAGGATTTCTTTCCCCGAGTGGTATAATCTGGCTTTTGAAAGTGATGGAGACCATTTAATCTCATACTAAATATTTCTGCTTCTGCACATGGATAGATTTCAGATTCTGCAGAGGGATGAAACTGCATTCATTGCTAAGGATTCACTCTCCTTAAGAATATACTTTTTTAAAATTACTGTGTTTCCCTTAGGATGAGCTAGAACATGCAACGCTTACACTTGTTTGTGATGCTGTTAAAAGGCCACAACGTGACAAAAACAATTTAAAATGGTTAATAAGTATAATGTGTTTTGCAAAGCAGGTTTATTTGGGTGGAATGGGACCTCTAATGGCTAACTGAGTTTATTCCCTCTGAAAAATATATTTCATATACAGTTGATTCAATTATTCCTTATGAAATATTTATATCTGAGACTTGATTCTTTATAAGAAGGGAAATTCAGTATCTCTCCTGATAGTTTCTTCTATTTCCTGGTGTCCTAATTCTTACAGTCCTTATTCTTCCTCACTTTTTCAGGATCACTAGTCACTGTCTATTGATATCTTTTATGCATTAATATGTTTCCCAAACAGCTCAGCAAACTCTGCCTTTG
Source organism: Cuculus canorus (assembly GCF_017976375.1). Lineage (NCBI taxonomy): Eukaryota > Metazoa > Chordata > Aves > Cuculiformes > Cuculidae > Cuculus > Cuculus canorus. The sequence continues at coordinate 68,850,439 of NC_071401.1, forward strand.
TTCCTGTGTCTCTTCAGGGAGACAAGGGAAAACAAGCATTCCAAATAGAATCACAGAATCAAAGAATGACCCAAGTTGGAAGGGATCCACAAGGATTATCGAGTCCAATTCCTATCCCTGCGTAGGACAACCCCAAAATTTACACCATGTGTCTGAGAGCATTGTCCAAATACTTGAAAACTGTTGGGCTTGGTGCCATGACTGCTTCCCTGGGGAGCTTGTTTCAGCACTCCACCACCCTCTGAGTGAAGAACCTTTTCCTAATATCCAACCTAAACGTCCCCTGGCACATCTCCCTGCCATTCCCGTAGGTCCTATCACTGGTCACCAGAGAGAAGAGATCAGCACCTGTTTCTCCTCCTTCCCTTGTGAGAAAGCTGTAAACTGTGATGAGGTCTACCCTCAGCATCCTCTTCTCTAGGCTGAACAGACCAAGTCACTTCAGCTGCTCTTCACATGACTTCCCATCTAGACCCTTCACCAACTTTGTGGCCCTCTTCTGAACACGCTAGAGCAGCTTGATATCCTTTTTATGCTGTGGCAAACAAAACTGCACACAGTACTCGAGGTGGGACCGCATCTGTGCAGAGTAGAGCGGGTCAGCAAAATAGTGCAGCAACAAAATATTTATACTTACCTAGAAATGTTTGGTCAAATTTTCCATTGTCATCAATGAAGTAATCTGCTGGAAGGACAGCATGTTGCTACAAAAACTTAGACTCTTTTATAAAAATGGATTGTGGTCTACACAAAATGGCTTGCTGCCACTGATAGTCTGGGAAAAGCAGTGGCTGTTTGGCTCTGGATGTGTCAGGATTGTGAAATGCCAAAGTTAGAGCCAAGACACATGGAAATCTGTGGATAGTGTTTCAATCTATTCTCATTTACAGTAGGAAAGTGCAAAACCTAATCTCTTTGAAAGGGAATTTTAAATTACTGCAGGTGTTGGTTGGGGGAACAAAGTCTCCTTCACCTCCTGGTTTAATGCATAGCGTTCAAGAGAAGCAGAGCCAAACAGAGGGAAAATCCTTGAGAATCGGACAAGGCTGTTTTGTAATAAAAATACTGGAGAACGATATCCCAGACAAGGGCACTCTGATGGTGTCTGGGTCAGTCGTGCTGAACACCTAAGGGCTGCATGAGAGGTATGGAAGATGGAGTTGAATGTGCACAGCATTTCTGAGCCACCTGAATTCTGCAGGGCTTGGCACCCTCATTGTGGATGCCTGCACAGTCTTTAGTATTTGGGGTAATGCGGAGCGCTGGAAGTTGCCCAAGTTATTAGTCAAGCATTGCAAATTAGCTGATAATAAATATTCAGAAGCAGCTGTCCGTTTGGAGCCTGAGGAATTAAGTAAACGGTTTACCGAAATACCTTTTTGTGTGTCTAGAGCTGTAAGTCTTTGCACTCAAATCAGCCTTTGTTAGGTTATACTTCAAGCAGTCAGTTAAGTGCTATGAAGAGCCTCTGGTTGAGACTAAGACTAAAAAACAGAAGTGTTGATGTACTTTATATTCTATAGCGATAAAGAATAAATTAGGAAAAAACACATATCTCTCACTAAAATATATCTGCTTTTTCTGTGTGTGTGTTTTGCTTATTTTTCAGACTTTCTTTTAGGGTTGGTTGCTATTTTTGAGTAGGAGAATGGATAAGAGGGTTTGTGATAGTTCTAGTGCAAGTGAGAAAAAACAGTTTAGTCAAAGTTATTCTCATCTTCACTATCCATTAGGGAAAACAGAGTGTCAAAATAAAATAAATCCTTTTAGGAAGAAAAATGTTGTCAGGCAAAGACTGAGGTCATACATACCCTAGTAAGGAGGGGAGGGTAAGAGTCCATGAGTTATGGTTGGGTTTTTTTCAGAACAGAGTGTAGGTGCGTGGAAAAGTTTGAGATTTCAAGCTGTGTGTTTTCCTGATTCAAAGGAACTGTACAACAGATGGATGCTTGCAAATTGTTTATAAGATAGGCTAATACATAAGTATTTTAAAAATTAATGGGGAAACATTTATTTAACTTTGCATGCTTATAATTTATATTTAGAAGCATTATTGCAAGCAGTATGGAGAGAATAATAGACTTTTTAAAGAATTAATATGCTATTGTTGTAGTAAACATAAATTTCATTGTTACTCTAGAGGATTATTAAAATCTATTTATAAAAATACTGGGATTACAGACTTTTTAATATTAGAAAGAAAAAGGTTTTATATAATCAGTTTTCTTAATTTTCTTGGAAAAGCAAAATATAAAGATATGAAATGTCCTTTCACATTCTGACATATACACATAATACGCTGATCCTGTCAAAACTTCCTGTAAGAGGAATGGGAAGAAATTCTTCTCAAAAGAAAAAAAAACGAGGCTCAGAAACTTGATTTACTCCAAAAGCTAATAATCCTGAGACTCCATAAAATATTATTGTGAGATATAAAAGGCTTTAAGGTAAAAGATTATGATGACTATAAAATGAAGTATATAGAAGGTCGGGAAGCCCAACAGTGTAATTTTACTTAGAGCCACTTGTGAGTCTCTGGCTATTTTTCACATATTGTGTTTCCCCGAGCTCCGTGCTTCAGTTTTTATGTGGGAACCATTGTGCTTTTTGCATTCCTCTATTAGTTACTACTATGTGGAGTCACTGACTTCAACTAGGAATTGAGTCAGTCTACGTACTGCTGGTTGCTGTGCTGGTATTTCCGTTCTCAGCAGTGTGGTACGTGGTCCACCAGAATTATTTATGAGCAATTCAACAGCAAGCTCCAGTGTTCTATGTGGCTGTTGTATGTTACATGAGCTGTAGCCCGGGAAGCTGTCCCCAAAGTAGAAGGATTAGTGTATGAAGAACCTAACCTGGCAGAGCAGAATGATGGACCAGTGGCAGCTCTGGAAAATGTGGTGCAATATTTTGCTAAGCTGGAATAGTTTAAAACTGCTAAAAAAAATATTGAATTTATATATTGTAAATCAACATATTTTCCAGGCACTTCAAGAATTTTTTACAAGTTTTTTGATTCTGGGTTTGATTTTTTTAATCAGTCATTCTATAAAGTGGGGTACTTCCGATGAAAGTAAGATTATTGTGAAGATTCATCTATCTGGACAAAAGAATGTGCATAGCACCTTCACTTATTCTGCAAAACCAGTTTATTTTTCTTTACCTCATCCTTGAATATAAATTGTGCAACTTTGTAAATTTATTTCTAGGCAAATGGCCACCAGAGCCATATTGTTATGACCATGTAGAATATGATTTTATAGTGAAAAGATGATCTTATCTGTGAGTACTTAAATGATCTAATCTATGAGTACTTCTTGCAAAATCACTTCCTCGGGTTTTGACTATTCTCTATATTTCAAATAATTCCAGTTTTTCATAACATTATATTGCTTAAATTTTTACCTAATTTCAAAGGATAGATTGAGGTTGACTGGCTTAGCTATTGTGGAAAAAAAATAATTGTATCAATTTACAGAGAGCTGAAGAAGAAACTGTGAAGTCAAAGTCAAAAAAAAGACAAAAAGGCCAAGTATTTGTGACTCACAAAAGCCAAAAGGTGATTGCAAGATCAGATGTCACAGGATTTTATTATCCAGGTATATATTTTTGTCCACTTAAAGTGTTTTTTATAGTTTCTCAATACTGATAAAAGTTTATTTTTGTTCCTAACTAGCTACATCTGCCTCAATCAGATATAATGCTACATGTGCATATTCATGAAAAAATAACATATATTTTATGTGTGCACATATATAGATTTTTATAAAAAGACATAAATTTTTTAAAGTTAGACAGCAAGGAGACATTTATATAAGAAAACTAGTAAAGGAAATCCTTTTAAGTAAATGAGTACCCAAGAGTATCAACCTATCTGTCTTTGATGTCTCCCTTGAACGTTTTTGTTGAGCATTTGGCAAAAGCCCAGCTTTTGCTTGTGTTCAAAGTATTCACTAAATGCTTCTGCCATTTTGTGAGTTTTGAGACAGAATGAATAGGAGGTAAATTTGTGTTCTGCTTTTTCATTAAAAAAAATACTGTATGTGTGTTTATTTTGTGTTACCCTTGTTTGTTTGTTTTAAATTACACATTTTTAATAATAACTTTAATAATTTTAATAATAACTGTGGTAATAGTTTCATTATGGCCACAATCATCCACTTGATCAGCTTACGAGTTTCACCCTGGGCTTGAAAATTATCCTTTGTTTTATTTTTATAGAATCATAGAGTCATAGAGTGCTTTGAGTTGGACAGAACCTTAAAGATCATCCAGTTTCACCCCTGCTGCCACAGGCAGGGACACCTCCCACTAGATCAGGTTGCTCAAAGCCCCATCCAGCCTGGCCCTGAACATTTCCAGGGTTCCATGCCTTCTCTGGGCAACCTGCTCCAGCATCTCGCCACCCTCACAGTAAAAGCTGTCTTACTAATATCTGATGTAAATCTCCTCTCTTTCAGCTTAAAACTGTTACTCCCAGTCCTATCTCTGCTTTCCTGTGGCATTATTAAGAATGGTTACTAGGACTGTATATTTTTTATGTTCAGGTGTCTCTATTGCCCTGGCACAGCTTACCCTACCTAAACGAAAAATAAAGAATCTATAGGATACACAAGTCTGACCTCAGTGGTGTATGACAGCCTATAGGGTTTGAAAAAAAACCTACAAGAGGTAAAAGAAAATGCATTTGAATATTTTATTATGTCATTTTTCAGGAACTGTGATAAAGAATATCAGTTCTACCCGTGCACTAGTTGGCTTCAGCAATGGGGAGACTTGCATTGTTCCTGTGAAGTTTGCTATACCCGTGGGAGGTGCTGTGCCATGCCCCTATCTGCAGGTGAAAATTTGTATTTTTTAATTTTATATATTTGGCCATACATTTGGCCACACATAGAATAAGAGATAGGTGTTTTTTAACCTTTTAAATGCATCTATTTAATTTAAACAAGAGCGTTTTAGTGGTAGCAATATAACGATATTTTCGACAAGCTGTTTTTCGTTTGTTTGGAACTTATTTTCATTGTAATCCACTCTTTTGTTCCTTAGAAGTCTATATTATTTTCTTTATGTAACATGAATATTGGCCACTTATAGAAGAAAGGTGAGCTATTTACCAGCAGAATGATTGCTTTCTAGCACATAGATTATGAATCAAGGAGAGCTTTTTATATACAATGTGTTGTGCAGCAATTTATAACCATTTTTTTTCACAGCATATTTTAAATCCAGCAGATAGCCTTATACTAAGGCAAATAACAGTAATAATAAAAAAATCTTACTCCGTTTCTGTTTGTATTTAATATTATCAGCTGACTATCTGTAATCACAGCTTTTTTTTTGAGGCGATTCTTATTTTATACATGAGAGTGATGGTGGATACAGAAAGGATACAGAATGGATACTTCATTTTTTAGCACAAAAATCTTTTTTAAAACTGTTTTGTTACATTTAAAACTAGAGATGTGCCTGTTTATACCTTTAAATTAAGGCAAATCCTGAACAGGTAGTTCCTGATACTGTAAGTGAAGCATCCAATTCTAGAGAAGATCAGCAGAATTTGATAGAAAATGGTGATTTCTGTGTACAGTTAAAAATGACTTTGTATAAGTGACCACCTTTGTGTCAGTTACATATGGAATTTTCTGAAATTCCCCAGGTTGGTTTAAAAGTTTATTAAAAGCATCTAAATGTGTGGGAAGTTCAAGGGGTTGAAGAGTTGTAAGAATTTGCTCATTCTCTTCTACTTGCTAGTTGAGCTGTGGTACATTTAGGGTTCTGTCCTTTATTTTTGCTCTGTGTTCTCTCCCTGATTCGGTGGAAACCGTGAGTGATCGGTACATGCAAAGACCAAGTTCTTCTTTTCTTTGAGAGATCCATGTTAAATCATGGGAACATGTTGGAATGATATGATTAAGGTAGAAATATCTTAGTATTTACTTTCTATATCTCATAAAACTCATGTTACACGGCTATTGCAAAACAATGCTTTCCTGGCGTGCAGGTTGGAGACTATGTGTTTGCCAGAACTGGGACACAGACAGGAAAAGAATATTATGCGCCTGCCATTGTCATAGCAACATCAAAGAGGGTGGAAATGGGTGGTAAACTCTACACAGTTCTGATGTTCAACAACAGGAAGGTAAGTAAACCTAGAAGATGATACAAATTTGGCAACGGTATTATCCTTGTTCTGTTTCTGATGAGGCAGATATAATTTTCCAGGATAATGAGGTCACTGTCCCAGTCCCTGTCTCCAACTAAGCAAAGTAAATTAGATTTCAGGGCTCAAAGAAAAGCTGGTGCAATAGATGTGAACCAAGAGATTCTGTAGGATAATTTATTCTTAAATCATACTCATCATACTCTGTTCTTTCGTCTGTAATCCATTTGGTGGCTTTCACAAGCTTCATGCTGCTAAAATGAGGAACGTTGGGGGTTTTATCACAGTCAGTAGAGTCTCCAGTTAATTTCATTATATTTGTTTGTCAGCCATTATGATAATTCTACTGCTTTTCTTAGTGCATATTAAGAAAATCTATTTTGTACTTGAAAATTTATCTTCATTATTTAGAGGCTGTTTACAGTTACATTAAAACAGCGGGCTTTTTATTCATATGTATTTTCATTGTTTCTGAGGTTTAGACTTAAATCTAACTTGAATGTTGATTGTGCTATTGCAGGAACACTGTGTAAGAACTGGGCTTATTAAAATCAGCCAAGCGAAGTATGCTTTTTCCTGTCAATATATAAAAATGGTGCAGATGGTGGATTATGTGACGTGAGTATGCTTGAATCTAAAAATATAAAAATTATTTTACATGAATCCTAAATGTTGCACTTTGGGTTCAGCTCTGCTATCAGGTTTCCATGTGTAGTACTGTAACTGTATTTGTTGTGAATTGGCTTGCTCTACACATACAGCCAACTGATTTGACCCACAAACATGTCAATCAGAAGAACATTAACTGTCTGTCCTACCATTTTATTCCCTGTCAATTTATGGCCCTATTTTCATCTTGGAGACATGGGTGGGATATTATGTTTTGAAGTTTCGCACCAGGAAATTTTTACAAGATTACTGAAACATGAAATGGAGTTTCTATTTGTTGTAGACCTTATTTTTCTTCTAAGATATTTATTGTGATACAAAGCTATGCATGAAATTGCAAGTTGCTTCTAAGATACTGAATCTTCTACTGGGCTTAAATCTGGGGAATGGTGTGGAGAGAGCATGTAGGACAAATATGAGCCCCTACTTAAGTTCTGCCAAACTTGTATATAGTAAAGGTGACATTTTTCTGATATGAAATGTGTGTTGAATGGGTAGTGCTTCCGAGTGACTGTGGATTAATTTTTCATCTTGTGTTAAATTCTAGTTTAATCTACTTGAAACATCATTGGATTACGGTAACTGCAACAATCTGACACCTGGCAGCTGCAGATCTTGGGAAATAGAGTAGGATCAGAACAATCATCTAAAGATATTTTTCCAGAATATATTCCCAGCCTCCAGTAATTTGTGAGATAATAATTTCATTAAATAGAATTGGTGTCTCCTCTTGGGAGATTTCTTCCCAAAAGGTTGCATGGACAGAACAAATCCCTGCTTTAAAGGCAATTTTAGAAGTTCTTAATTTTTATTGAAATTTTCTAATATGATGATCAGTGCTAAGGATTACGTCTAACAATAATGGGTGAGGGTACCAGTTGTGGGCTGATCTATGGTTGCCCTGAGAAAGATGGAATGAAAAAGAACACTGATCCAAGACTTGTTCCCCACACATTTCTGGTAGTGATTCCAGCGCAGTTTGAAACTCACCCTTCAACCAGTTCACAGCCACAGCACATACACAAATGAACACACCCATTTTACTGAGCAGAATTCAAAATCTGGAAATACATCAATGCCTTTTTCCTGGCCAGATCACTTACCCAACAGTAGCCTCTTTTCACTGAACCCTTCCACTGGGTTGAATTATATTCTAAATGAGGTTATTAGAAAAGATGTGACTCAATGTATAAGCAACAAGAGTGACTTCCATTCTATGTGATTTTTTTAATGACTGTGAGCTTTAATATTAAATTTAATAGTCGTTCTCCAAACACGCTTTATTGGCAAGCTGACTTGCTGTTATGTACAAATAATGAGAAAATTGAGTTATTCACTAGCAAACTGAGGAATTATTTGGGGAAATGACTGAAATAAATGCACTAATTATTTTGCGAGTGAGAATAAATATAGTCATTAGATCTACATTTTAGATTAGGTGATATCAATCTGGCAGATCTCTGGGCAAACAGGAGGTGAAACTGCATTTTCAAGTTATATTAATTGTAAATTTCCATGTAATATTTCCTACTATTAAACACTGATTTGGTTGTAAATGCACTGGCCGGTTTGTATAGCAGATTATTGAAATCAAATTAACGAAATCTAAATAAAATATTCCTAACAATATTGCTACCACAGCATGAAATAATGGATTTTTACTTATGGCATTCTTTTTATTCCCTTTAAATCGAACTAAAACAGTTTCTGTTATGGCCTGAAACAGAAAATAAATTTTGCAAACATAGTGATTGAACACATCAATGTCTTACACTTGCTTTAATATCTGAATGTTTCACTACATAATTTCAGGCTTTTGTATGTGCAGCACTTGTAGTTTTATAAACAAACAACCATATCTGCAATGAAAATATTTAACTGAAAAATGTCTCCATTTTTGAAGATAGCACTATTCAAATTGTTCTTGAGTCACCCCCATTAAAGAACACAAGAAGGGCCTCCAAACAACGTTATTTCAAGTGCTATTACTTACGTCTGATTGCTAGTGTTTTAGACACCAAGGCCCAGATACACAGAGGGATGTAGTGGGACTCAAAGCAGTAACATCTGAGCATTTTGCTGCTCTGAGAGTAGAATTTAGGTGCTTTGGCTCCATGAATGTATATTGAATGTTGTCATTTATAGTGCCGAGTGAAGTGAAATGTGTAAAGCAGCTAATAAGAAATGACAAAAAAGCTGAGAATCTAAAACTGGGACTCTCTTAACTTAGATACCCACTTACAGCCCTGAGTTGGGCATATAGGAACGTTTGGGATTCCCAGGCTTCTTTGTTGGCATTGGATATGTTTCGTAAATAGTAATTTTTAACATATAGGCAACATAGACCTAACCCCCAGGTCCCCAGATGAAGTGAATTGGTGTGCCAATAACAAACCTACTGATCCACAATATTCCACAATTCTGCTTCCAGAATCACAGGATCTTCTTTTGCTCATTCCCAACTTTATAATCTAATGCAATATAATTCTTTTTATCTTTTTTCCACATTCTTCATCATATCTGGTTCTGCCAAATTTTCAGTCTCTTTTCTAAGAGCTAACGACAGAAACCTGATACTACAGAGCTTTTATAGTTAAGAGACTTTTAAGTTTGCCACTTCTTGCATCTATAGCTCCCTACAGTAAATTGCTTTGTAAGATTTGAGTAGACAGTCTGTGACAATGCACTTACTAATTCAGAGCATTCATAGAATCATACAGTTATAGTATGGCTTAGGTCGGAAGGGACATTAAAATCATCTAGTTCCAGCCTCCCTGCCAAGGGAAGGGACATCTTCCACTAGATCAGGTTGCTCAAAGCCTCATCCAACCTGGCACTTTAGTATCAGATAGGCATACATAATGTTCTTTTCTGGGCATTGACTGCTTTAACTCTGTGGCTGAATCATAAAAAGCTAGTACTAGCCCCAGTTTTACTGTGCATTTGCTTCTTTGTGTATCCACTATGCCATGTTGAATGACCGTTTTCCTTTTCTGAGTTATATGTTCAATGCCATTGAAAAACTGTGTTTTACTAGTTACACGTTAATCAGTTACTAATATTAGCAATGCTGTGGCGGTGCTCCAGCCCAAATTGAGGTGGAGTTTCCAGTAGAATTCCTACCTTTTCAAGGCATGGAATTGTGCTTCCTGCTGAAACTTATTATTTATAGAGATCACGTTTAATTCACTAAGCTTTAGAGGTACTAATATAGCTCTCATGCTAGCATCTGTTTGAGGTATTTTCCTGCTATTACAATGGAAAGAAATAATTATAGCAAAACAACTGGCCTGCAAATGAAACTAACAAATTCTAGTTTCCAAAGCATTCCTGATAATTTGGGTCTTAGTGCAGTCAAAGGAGACATCTGTAACTATATTTTGCTCCGTAACTATTCCACAAATTTTAGAAATCTTACAAGTGGGCTAGGAATGGACTCTGTGAAGGTTACGAAAAGTATGAATTCCTGCTGATTCATATTTGAGCTAATGTTAACAGGAATGTTATCCAGAATATTTTAAACAGGAAAAATTGTATGTAATAGGCTAGCAAGATATACAGTATCTACAGGAAATAGAGCGTGAAAGTGCGCATGCTGTGTTTTAGGTTTTTCTTTACTTTTTTCAATGACTGAAAAGGAAAATTAATTGTAAGACATTAATTGCCCTGTAAAAAACTGTAGTGCGCAAGTCCTTCTTTTGTCAGTAATGTGTGATGTCCATGTAAGGAAAAAAAAGGATTTAAAGTAGTATGCAGTATGTGTACTTTTAGTTTAGTGAATTCCCTTGTCTGATTTTCTAGCCTGGACAGAAAGACCACAAAGGCCTACCTGCAGTCACCTGTGGAAGACAAAGGAGGAGAAGAAGCAAAGGAAAGTATTGTGAAAGAAGATAGAGGAAAAAAGAAAAAGAAGAAAGCAGAAGACAAAAGTCATCCCAGGGAGAGGGTGTCAGACTCTGATGATCTTTTGTCTGTCTCGAGAGGGAAAGTAAAACACAGAGGAAGTAATTCATTGCCTAGTGATGAAGAAGAATTTGAAGGTAAAGAAGTAGCTTTGGAAAATTATAAATATTAGGGATTAAACAGACCTGATGGGCTTATCTCCACACAAGGAATCAGGGTTCTGCATTATCTTTTCTGGGTGTTAGACCCGCCTACTTTCCCATGTCCTGTGTGATGGGGCTCTTTCACCTCCTTTGGAAACCATTCTTGACATTGATCATTCTCACATGTGTTTCCATGGCAAAGAAAAGAAGTGAATAAAGTATGTTCCAGCATGTGTCCAGCACATTAATTTCCCTAACATTTGTATTAGTAATGAATAATAGTAATAGTAAGTAACAGTGCAATAACACCAACCTTAATACCTGCTAAGAAGCAGAGTGTATATTCCAGTCCCTCTACTGTTTGTTACTTGTTAAAGGTATATCTATATTACAGGCAACAAATTATTGCATATGGAGCTTATTGCTTCAGAGGTTAAATTGCTTTTAGTGTCTGAGTTATAGCTCAGTTATGGCTGACATTGCTATCCATACTTCCTATCACTCTGGAGTAGAGACTTGGGCTAATGTAGGCATGTCATCACATGCCAGTCAGCTCTTAATTTTGAGGATCACACTGTCAGTGGAAAAATAAGAGGATTTTTATCCATACTTGCTACTTGTACCTCCTTGTACTATTTTACATGTTCTCAACATCTTCGTTAGTTATTTACTTCCTGAAGTAGTGAATCATAGATTCACTTAATCATCATGTTGTCAATCAACTTGATTTGGCTCCTTTGTTGAACTTTCCTTCTGTGTTCTCACTCGCCATCCAAAGATTGTCTGCAGATTCCATTTACATTGCTTATACTGGGTGTTATAGTGCCACTGCATTTTAGGAGTCAAGAGTTAGAGCCAAGAGTGGTCAGTATTATGTGAGAGCAGAGATGCTGAGCTTGTCCTGTAGCTGTATGAGAGACCACAGCTTCCAGCGGTAGGGTTACTTCACTGGAAATACTCAATTATCCCACACTCGTCCCTCTTCGACATCTTGAGATGCAGATGCTGAGTAAATGTGAAATAATGCTAATGTGATCAGCAAGTCCTGGTACTGATTTTATGTAGGTTGCAAGAAAGATTGAATGTGAGCAGTGGCTATCTAGCACTTGAATCCTGCCTAGACCTACCAAATACCCTCGTAACACCCTACTACAGTTCTAGCTTTGAGGTGGCATGCAGGTCAAACATGCTATAAGAGAGTACTCTGTCCTCTTTTGATGACACCAGGGACATTTGATGTGGCTTTTATTTTTTTTCTTTTAAATGTATTTTCATTTACATATCCTTCTGTGCTTTAACAGAAAAAGGAAAGTCAGAGAGCTAATGAAGATGTTAAATAAGTCTATATTGCCACCTTCAGATACCTCTTTATCTGATCTCTGTACATGATTGCGCTTTTATCCTATTTGGGTGTAGATATTTGTTCCAATTTCATATACTTCATTATTTCTTGATTTTTTATCACAAAGGCAGATTTAAAAAAAATACAGACAGCATCTCAAAAAACTATTTTGAATACCTCTAGCTACTATTAATTGTTAAAGCCAATAACTTTGGTATCTAAATATCTTTTAGGGTAACTAGGTTATGCTTATTTTTTCAAGATCTCTAAAAGCAGTCCATTAAACTTGGAAGTGGTTTATCTGAAAGATGCATAATACTCCCACATATTCTTTTCCTTGTAATATCTCATACCTGAATAATTGGGATATCTTTTGACATTAAAAAAAGCTCAATAGTCCTGATCTATTTTCCTAAAGTTAAGGCTTTTTCTTCATGTTTATACACAATAGTTTTCTGTGAACGTTAGTATGTGTCTGAAGCGTTAAAAGCATTTAATGCCATCAATACTCCCTACATTTCCTTCCCAAAGGTTTGTTTTATCACTTCTTAGGAACTCTCTAGATACAGATATATTTTTTTAATAATCTGTTTGGGTTGTGTTTTGTAGCTACTTTGTGTGTAGCACTTCATCCAGTGGTTCTGCTGACTTCATGTGTATGTTTCTCCATTATATGAGGAAGTTCTCCTGAACTTGAATGAGAATTGCCTAACACAGAGATGGATTTTTGTGCTTCCAAGATAAAGTGGATCCAGGAGCATGGCTTTTATATAGGTCACTGATGGAGCCTTGTGTTTCCATGAAGTGTTCCACAGTGCTGTGGGTCCCATATGAATTAATGGAGCATTTTTGAACGTTTGTGGTTTGGTTTGTGCCTAGCTAAAATATTGCTGATTGTTAGGGGGAATCAACAAACTATTCCCACTCAGAATTCACAGAAGTGAATAAAGATTAAGTAATTGTATATTTAGTATATGTTAGCTTCATTATTATGTTGATGTGTAAATTTGTCTTATTTATTCCAAAACTACTATACTTAACATATTGTTATTTTAATGTGTATGTCTGCTACTCCTATTGTGTTAGCTCTGTATAGTTAAAAGACAGTGAATAAAGCTCTGGCAAATTCCCAGTGTTAGTGGGACAATGATTCTTTGTCTAGGTAACTCAAATAGAACGATTTAGTTGAGCAAGATTATAATCACTTAACTCTCTCATTGGTTATTGCAATCATTGTTTTTATAGATGCTTTAAAACATGTCTGTTTTTCTACAGAAAAATTCTTCTCCCTGTCTCTCTAATTTTCTCTGTGTTCTGTAATTCTTAAAATCAATATCCATTTCACATTATTTCCTTGATGATTTTTCAAAATGATGATGTAGAAAAAAACTAAATCAGAAAACAATTGAGAGTGAAGCACAGATATGATATATAGTGACAGGCTGCATTGTCTAAAGCATAAGCAAATCATAACAGAGCCCGCATCTCCTTTTTAATTTATAATGGGATGTGACTTGAAGCAATTACACTGATAATTACTGTAACTGCCAATATGGGGTAGGTGGGAGACCTTTGAAAATGATCATTTTCTATCCTTTGCTGTGACAAATCTAGTTCCTCTGAGTTGGGGTCAAGAGTGTAACACCTGTGGCACCTGGCAGTCTCGTGGATTGGCTGGGTTTCCCACAGCAGAATTTCACATTTTTAGCACTCACTTGTTTTTCAGTCTCATTTTCCAGATAGTTCATTCAGTGTTTGGAGAAGGCTACCATAATAAAGCAGTGTTCCCATCTGCCAGTCATGACTTGTTTAATAAGCAGTTAATGCTAATTCAGCTATGCTTACATCTGTTACTTACTGCAGCTGTGTGCTCTTAAGGGCTCCCCAACAGCCTCCAGATTTAGCTTTTGTTTTTCTGTTCATAGCATGTTACAACTTAGCTGGAACTACTCTCTTCTGTCAGGGTTGTCTGCTCATCAAAAGAGGAAAGTGTGTTAAACTTTCCGTCTCTTTCCCCATGAAGAGTGAAACATGGAGGGGTGCAAAGGAATTGCAGTTCCGTTGGTGTAGGAGGCATATGTTAGGGTGTAGGTTCCATTGGTGTAGGAGGCATGTGTTGGCTTGTCTGGAGGGGTGGAAGGAAGGGTTATTTTGTCCAGATTCTGAGAGCAAGACCAGAATGGTTTCTTTTAACACCTCGGCAAGGCACATAGAGAACACATGCACTGGGTAAAGAAAAGAAGCTGTTCGTGAATTGGGGGCGAAGGGGAACACTCATTTAAGAGTGCATCTTTCATTTTATACAGGGCACTACTATGGCTGGAATACCTTTCAGTATTTTAGTGTTTTTGTACTGCCGACAGATACCGTCAGCTTATAGGATACAGTCAAGAAATTTTCTAAACCTTACACAAGTGAAATCCAGATTCCTGTCTCTTTGGTTGCCCGAGAATAAATATGTACCTTTTGTGTGTCTAAATGCCAATGTTGTTTGTGTATGAGATAATATCCAAAGGCATGCCTTTGATGTTTAAACACTCAGCTTCAGGGTTTTCAGTGGCAGCTATAGGTGATCAGCATTCCTAGAACTAACCATACTTATGCCTCGTACTCTCTGCATACTCTATCTGTGCTGTTGCTTGCCCACTTCATGTATCATCATTTTATTTTTTAGATGCCTTCCATGCTTTTGTTTTTTGCTACAGGAGTTTATTATATGATCATTTAAATCCCCCAAATCCTCCCTAAAGAAATAGATGAAGCGAAATAAAGCATGTGATTTTGTGTACTTTTTTCCTTCCTATTTTATTCTCTTTCATTTTTTCCTCCTGCTTCCAGTCTTTTGCCGTTCATTCATTATAGTTGCTGTCATTTTGTGCCAAGAGGGTACCTAGTAGTTGGTGGTCTCATTTGATATGACTGTAAAAAATGACTTTTCAATGGCACAGTACTGTTAATAGCAAATCAGAGAAGATAAGCACGGTTGTACTGGGTCAGACAAAGTTCCATATAGCCTGGACCCTGTCCCTAGCAGTGGCTAGAGGAGAATTCCTGAGGAAAAGTAAGAAAAATAATTGGCAAGTGCATAACAACAACTACAAGCTGAGAAAATGAGAATAAAGGAGCAGACTGGTTTGAACTTCTGAGGATGAAAGCAAAAAGGAAAGCGGTAAAAAGCTTCCTTACATAAGACTGTTGCTCTGTTACCACAGCCAGGAAGTCATTGGTTCCATGATAAATTCCAAAGTGTGTCTTGGGGGAGGTGCTGAACTGTTATATCCAAGCTCATGATGGGTTAATATATTCTCTCACTAAAGACTACCTTTTCTCTTTTAGCATCTTCATTCTCCGTTTCATCTTCCTGGCGTTCATTGAGGCGTCGATCTCTAGAGCTGCCGAGAGCTCCAACTCACTGCTCAGCAAAGCATTCCTGTTGCTTGCACGGTCCTGCTGTAGAACAAGATCCAGAACCTGGTAAAAGCAGCGTCACAAGAACCACTAGAGTCAACATAGACCAGCAAGGTTTGTCCAGACAGCCTCAGCACCACTGTGCAGAGCAAAGGAAGCCATGTTAATGGTGCATGATGAAGGAGCTTGTGAAAAATGGGTGAGGCTGCAGATAGAAAAGATTTTTAGCACTTGCAGCTGTGAAATTTAATTCCTTGAATCAAAAATAAACTATTTTATGCTAAATTATTTATGATTTTGCTGTCTTTCTTTGGAAGTATGAAAGAGAAACAGTGTCAGAGTTTCAGCTCTGCTGCTGAGAAGTATCAATGTAACAAGAGAGAATGGAAAATTGTATTTGTCAAAGTATCTTTTGTTTGCAGTAGACCTATTTGATTTACTGACTGTGGGTCTTTCTTACAAAATGCCTTTTTCCAAAACTCCTTTTTCACGTATTCAGTCTGTAAGGCAGCTGTGACGACCTGCTGCAGGGAGCTTATGTGGTTTTCTACTGATGCTGACTTTTATGTGTATCTGTCCTAAAGCTTTTCCACTGATGAAGTCTGTCCCATGAGAACACAGATGAAGTCCTTTGCCCCTGTTTGCGCTAACACAGGCTTAGACCAAGGGCTGACTTCTTCTCTGAGATAGAATGGAAGCAGAATCATAGAATGGTTTGATTCAGAAGACACCTTAAAGATCATCTAGTTTCAACACCCAATGCCCTGTCCATGTTTGATATAAATCCAGTGCTACTCTGAAGGCAGAGAAATTGTTCCAGTACTATGGTATTATGAATGAAAGCAGGAATTGCACCTAACCACGTTTAGGAGCATCTCTACTTTTAGCTTCCAAAGAATGGATGGATGACTGAACTGAGTAAAAAAAAATTCCAAAGAAAGAATAATTTTCTCCATCTAACAAAGTTAATGCAATATTCACCGTCCAAGACAAGATATATGAAATGGCACAGAGTTGGGGGTATTTGGTGCATCTAGCGCTGAAGATCCTCACCTCAATGAAAGTATGACTTCTGAATGTAATGACACAATTGTGTGGTTGTCTAATGCTTTCTGTTAAGAAGGTGAAGACTGATTCTTGTATTTTTGACATAAGTGAAAGGGAATGAATGATTCTTGCAAGCTGGACTGTAGATACCAATGTGATTTCTGGGCAGATACATGTATTCATCTTTACATTTCAAGTAGAGTAGAAAAGATGCACTTAAACAAACAGGCCAATAAAAGGGTATGTATTGTAACTCAGTGGTACATTTATATTCAATCAATTCCAGCTTTTATGGTAGCCAATTTAATCACAGACCTTTTCTGTGTTCCAGATACATGACACGTCTGACTGCTAGGATATTCTTCTGGATGTAGCAGTAATATCTCAGGCCTTTACCTTTGCTACCTCCTCTACACTTTGATTCCTCTCTTTTTAGATGTCCTTCTCAGATAAAGTATATCCTTGGATTAATATTACATTATTAAATTCCACATATCTTTCTGACTGAATTAGCAAATACTAAAGACTGCTGCATGATTAAGCAAAGAGTAATACAGATAATTTCACCTTACGAGATGAAGTCTGGCTGTCCTGGGTTTTCTAGATACTTAGAATGTAGCATTGTTACTGCAGATTTCAAATGGCAGAGACAAAGGTGCTGTGCTACCTCCACCCGGGGACTCTACGGCTGACAGAGCCAGTGATACAGTGGACATCTCTGCAACCGGGCATAGGTTTCAGCATGCTGTTAGGGAGGCTTTTGCATCGATATATGGGGAAACGATTTCCATCAGTGGCAAAATGAATGGGGCGGATATACAGAAGACATTTCCTCTGCTCAAGAAAGGTTATTCTAAGCTGGGGTTGGATGAAGCCCAGGTACTTTACCATACGGCTTCTCTGATGGTCTTTATGTGTGTCTGCGTCCTTTAGAATAACAGCAAAGAAGCACTTTCTTTTAGTGAGAGGTTTCTCTTTCATGCAGCACACTTCTGAGCACTAAATGTTTCGCTTAACACAATGTAACCGTGGTAGCATGGTAAGAACCTTGACTTCATGGCCCTGAAATATAAAAGAAAAAAAGCAATGAATAGTAGATGTCCCAAACATTGTGAAATGCTCAGCTCCCACCCAAGGTCTTTCAGTGTTGTCAGTACCTTGCTCTTGTGAGGCAAGTTCACAGTACAGTGGAGTGGGTGATATATTCTGCTTTGATTTTGCAGATGCAGAAAGGTCACATTTGGTTCATGGCAAAGCCAGTAGTGACTTCCTTGAGGCCAGTGTGGAGGCAATACCTGGAGCTGCTTGTGGTGCTTATTACCAAGTCTCAAGGAGCCACCTAGACAAGAAGGTGCCACACTATATTCAGATGAATGTGTGTCCCCTCCTGTAGAAGAACTATAAATACTATACTTAATACCCTGTTTTTCTTGGGCTGACCGCTGGTTGTGCTTCTATATATAAATACACAGAAAATCTCAAGGCCTATTCTGTGCTTCACATATCTAGCAGCCATTAATATGAAATGAGAGCAGCCCGATGCTATAATTCAAGAAAGAGTATAATAGACAGATATATATATTCCTTTATCTATCAGTTTGGGGTAAAATCTGAGATTTTGATACCTATTTCTCTTTCAGCATGGATCAAAAATAAAGGTATATAGATATTTTTATTTAGTATAGGAGAATTATGGATTTTGTGTAGCCAGAACGACCTTGCAGCCAGGATAACTGAGCGGGATATGAGAGGGTTGAATTTTTTCCCTAGCTTTATTCAGAGAAGGCTCAAACCTGGGAAAAACTGTGATTCTGAAATGGTCTGTCCTGGAAGCTGCAGTCTGGATGGTTCATGCTACCTTCTGTTCTGCCGGTCAGGCTACTTACTTGATCCATGAAGTCCTGGAGTATTCTCTTGGAGGATGGAGCTGGCACACACAGAGAGTCCCTGGTTATAGGGATTCAATGGGTATCTGTTCCATGCAGAGGGAAAACTGGAAGTGATATAACTATAATACAGCATCCATGAAATTTTAGGACAGGATAGCTCAGAACAAATATTTCCATTGTCTACATGAACTCTGTTTTTCTGGAGCAAATCGCACTACCAATGAACAGAAGAGTCCCATAAATTTTGATAGAAAAGATACCGCAATGAAAAATCTATTGAATAGAAAATTTACTTTTCCCCCAAGAACAGCTTTCAATCAACTGGACTTTGGAATCTATAAGTTCATATTTCTAGCAGAAGATGCATCTCTATCACACTAACGCAGCACTGATGTGATTGTCTCACCTATGCTGCTTGTGATTACCACGTATTGGAGGCTGACCATGTGCAGTTCCAGAAAGCATATCTTTATATTCCACTGCAATAAAAATTTGTGAGAAATACAAACAGGAATGCTAAACAAGTCCAGGATCAAAACTGGCAGCACAGGTAATCTGAATGATGAATTCTTCTTCTGCATAAGGAGTGATCATCAATCACTCTTGGTTCTTTAGACAAGCTATATTTAAAGATTGATTTATTATAGAAATACAGATGGTGATGGATGAGTTCGCTTTTCACTTTTTATTAAGAATCTGCTCCTTTCTGAATGTGCATTCTGACCTCAAAAAGCACCTGTCATAGAACAACAGTTATTAATTTTCCATACTGCAGCCACAAGACTGTTTTCCTGCCTGAGACTGGTTAAATGTTTGTTGCATTGCTTTGCATTAAGCCTGGGAATTGTCAGGATGATCTAATCTTTTCATTCAAACATTCCTGTTGGTCAGTTCACAGAACATGCGCTCTGTTCCAAGTTCCCCACTATGGAGGTTATGTTTTCATATGCTTGCTTTTTTCCCACTGATCTGTTTTAAAGAGGCAAGTAGTATTATGGTGGTCTGTCAACAAGATGAATTTTCCAATAAGATTTCCCAGATGGCTGAGCTTGACCAAAATGGTCTAATTTCAGGTTCTGTCAATAAAGCATAACCAAATCACTGAAAATCCAGGTTTCTGGCTCCTCATGCTGCCTCGTACAAAGTAGGCACTGGTGGGGTCTGGGTTCCCTCTCTGACTTCGGGACTGACCAAGATTATGCTCAAACTTTTTTTGTGATTCTTTTCCAGCTACTAAGATGGTAATTTTCCTGTTCACACTCCCAACATTTTGTTTCTTTTTGATAAGGAAAAATAGCCTACAAAACAAAACGGCACAAAAAAAAGAAGTTGTATTCATCCCCACCTGTGTTTGTCATTCTGGGTCAAACTCTGGACCCTAGAGGGGTTGGAACTCAGGCCCCGGCATGTAATGCTCTACGTGCATTCACTGGTGCTTGTGAGAAGGTAAAACTGAACTGCTTGTTTGAGCAAGTGAAAGGCACGGGAAAAGAACACCTGCTGGTTAGCTGTCGTATTAGTAGTGCCGCTGTGAAACTCCTGAGGTCCAAGATAAGTAAGGATAAAAGGGGAAATGATGGAAAAGACTCTTACAAGATCAGCTGATAGAACTGGAGGAAGTGGAAAAGTGTTGGAGATTGAATTCCTTTAGAAAGCCATCAGTAACCTCCTATTCAGTTGAGAAATTATGAAATCAGATCAAAGTTCTATCTTCCAAGAAAAATGGCAGCTTCACGGAAGAGGCTTTTATAGCAAACCTTGACTCAATCTGCACAGACGTGCAAAGGACCTTTTCCTCCATGGCTATTTGCTTCCTTTCCCAGTGAGAACACTGCTAGCTTGACTGCTGCGTAAATGGAACTGAGCTCTGAAGGGCTCGGTCCTTTGATAAATGACACTGTGAGAGGTCACGTAGCTCTCTTAAGCACACATTGACACTATTCTGAATGGATCTGGGACCACTTGTAACTACCGCCTGTTGACAAAAGGAGGGTGTTCTTACCAAACCCAAGGTTTTCTCGCAGCTGTGAGGTGCTTCATCTGGGAGGAGGGGGTGCGTGACAGAAGAGAGTGCTGTCTTATGTTGAATGCTCTTGAAAACTGAGCAGTTAGCAACGTCAGTCCTCCCCACACTGGCCCTGGAGCCAGGCCAACAGCACTAAGCCAGTGCTGTCCCTAACCGAGTGATGAGACGAGGTTTGCTGATGAAGCCTGGCTGCTTCTGGAGAGACACACCTCAAATGGGCTCAGTAGTACTCAAGTTCTAATTTAATAGAAAACCTGCTGAAGGGCAAAACTGTGAGGATTGATTTCAGCAGAGTGTAAGCTCGATCTTCTGAATACAGGGCTGTAAAAGAAAAGTTTAGAAGCAACACATATACATCTGTGACCGAAATGGAACACCAGCTCTTTTTGTCCAGTTCTTCTTCCACTCCGACCAGCTCTTAGAGTTGGAACTGTGGGACAGTTGGGACAGTTTCCTTCTCACTGAACCCTGCCCCATGTCTCAGTCCTTAGCAGGTTTAGAAGAGGCAATCTTCCATTTCCAGTGGCATTCCCGGCTCCAGACAGTTCCCACCACAGGTAACCCAGAGCTGACCATTGTGGCATCTGTGTAGCTGCCTCTCTGAATCCTTGCTTTCCAGATGATATTTAGTGGAAAGGATGTAAGGAAATTCAGGATATGCTACTTGCATGCAGTGGTCTTGAGCTCAGTTTTGTGATTGTTAGTTGGCTTTTCTCTGTGTCAGACAGTGATGCGGAGAATGGCGATTCCTGCATACCTTGTCTTTGTTTTATGTTGTATGTCTCTAGCAGAAAGGAAAGAAGGCCAAGGTGGGAAGAAGATTTAGTAGAGGAGATATCATAGGTTTCAGGGAAGCTGCTGAGACAGGGATATTTTAGAATTTCTCCTCAGATTGCTGGTGTCTTTTTCCTTTGGAAACAGCCTTTCATCTGGAGAGAAATGGTTATGGACATGTATACAAAGTTTTCCCAGCAACCATTGTATGGCTCAGCATAAAAGGGAATAGGGAGATGTGCTACAGGGCCTCATTTTTCCAGGTGGCATTTGTTTTATTCCTAAAGCTTGCCTTTTATATCATTGATACTTTCATTCCCCAGCACCTGAGAGGTTCTTCTGTGCCACTGTATCGAGATCGTTGTCCTTAATTTTGGTCTTTTAAAAAGATAATTGTCATTGAATTTCACAGGAGTGGTTAAGGCAGGATTGGATGCAAGGCTTTTGATTTTGATACCATGCATAATTCCAAAATTTAGTTTCTTTGAGGTGGTTTCAGGCTCAGTTGAGATCTAAAACTCAAGGTTAACCTGAACAGCCTGGCAGATCTTCCTGGTATTACTGTAAAGATGCAGGTGTGACTAATTCAAACCTTCACCAAGCTTTGTTCCCAGGCGATCACAAGCTCTAGTCAATCCTGGAATGTATTTTGAGTTCACGGCATGGCACACCTGACTTCGGGTATCAGTTAGAATTTTTTTTTTGCCTTCCCTCCTTATCTGTTAAAATGTTTCCAGGCAGGTTTTTTTCTGTAAACAGTTTAGTCAGTGTCCTGAGCCAACCAGAAGCCACATGAAGGTGGCTATTGCAGCATTGAACCTCACTGATCAGCCCTGGTGATAAGCAACCTGCATGGGTTTGCGATCTACCCAGCACTGCTAGAGCTACGCAGCTGCTAGTAGGCTCAGAGTTAAAGCAGAACTTGATTGCTTGCATTTGAAAACAAAATCCAGGTCAGCAGTAAGTAATAAATACTTGTGGACACTGACATTTTGAGCTCAGTGTTCTCTTCAAATTAAATTACTACTATTATGCTCTCCTTGGATTGTCCAGTTAGCATCTATTAAACTTGAAACTGTTGCTGGTGCTGTACGTGGTGCAACAGCGTCACCACCACAACTGCCCTCCAGGTACTGTGCTGGCAGGAGTTTTTGCAGGGTCTGGCTCTGCACTCTGGGACCCTTTGGCCTTTGCGGCATTACTGTCCCTGTTTGCTGAAATGAAGTGGGATTGTGTTTGTTAAAAACATGTAGGAGGATTTCTAGGGGGAAAGTTTCCTTACATACCAGCAGTTCATAGAATTACCCTCACTCCAGGCTTCTCCTTATACAACATGCTGTGAATCTACACACTTTTCATAGCTAAAATAGAAAACCAGACCTTTTACCAAGAAATGTGTATGAGGGATGAATTCAAGCAATGAGGTGAATACAAATGGCGACTATAGCTGAAAATGTTTTGATTTTTTTCTACTCTTCTTCATGTTTTTCATCTTCTCTTCCTGTCTGCAGTCTGGCTTTGTTCTGAAAGTCTTTTCACACATACTGCATTCATTTACCTCCTGCAGATGCTGCTTGTTTATCCTTTTCTGTTGTTTTCATTGATCTAACATGAAAGTCACCTTGAACTGAAAGAGCTTTGCTTTTTCTATGCATGTCAAGTATTAAAAAATATAAATATTAAAATAAACATTAAAAATATAAGGGCTAGGCACATTTTTTTAGGGATTGTTGTTTTAGGAGGTCATGGATACTAAATCTGAGTTGTCCATAAAAAAGGTGAGATGCCATTGGATTGAATAGATAACTCATATAATGGCTGCAAACTAGATACCAAGGCAGGGTGTGTTATACCTTTCAATATTTGGTTTGGTATCCATTTTTTTTCTGAGCAGGAGCATGTTTGGGCACTTGCTGGTCAGTTTTTCATTCACATCAATGCATGTGACATGGGTTTAGTGTGTAACTTGGCTGTGGATATGTTAGAAGAGGTTTTTCACTGGAGGAAAATACCTTCCACAAGTTCCTGCCAAGGTTTACCATAAACTCTTCTTTTATGCCTGCTTTATGGACAAAGAAACTCAGATCTTTCCTTGCCAAACAAGAGGCAGGAGTTCACCTTAACAGCTTAAATAGTTTTTGACACGACACCTGAATTTACAAATATTTCTTTAGACAATTACGTTATGAATATGCCTGCAGTGTTGGTAGCTAAATGCTGATCTGTTTGGTTTCTCAATTAAATATATATCTAAATGCATTTATCCATGTCAACATTGGCTAGGACAAGCAGTGCTGTGCTTGCTAGTCCCATGAAGCTCTGCCAGCTCTCGTGGCCACAGAGCAGGTATGTGCTGTCCCTCTGTGCTTTCATTCCAAGCCCAAAAGCCAAGACAGACTTCCTTCATGCTTTCCTTGACAAAATTAATTTCCCTTGTCTCCCTTTTCTCCTTTTCACACAGTGGATCTTCTGCTTAATTCTGACTCTAAGAGAACCAGGAGATTACATATTTTACTGTCACAAAGAAATGGGTTACGCTCAAGGGAAAAACTTCAGAGGATGTGCTTTTTAAATGGCACAAAAGAGAAAAGCTCTATCATTTTCCATAGTACATGGGCATTTTGGGTATCCTTTTGTCCTGTAAATATGTGATACTTCATGCAGGATGAAATCTGGTCCACCAAGAAGAACTTTCCTAGTAACAAGCTAGTGGCTGACTAATAGCTTGTGGTTAATTTTTCTCCCTTTTGCAAGCCTACCCACCCTGTATTGCTTCAAAAGAGCTCAATGCATTCAAACGACTGGTCTGACCAGTTTTAACCACCACCTGTACGATTTGAGTGCAAAAGCATTGAAGTTTACACAATATTTCTCACCTCCCACCATTCACTGTGTCTCCCACTGAAAGTTATGTTATGTGGCCTTGTGCATATGTGGCTTCTATGTGCTTTGGCAATCGTGTTTTAAATTCAAAGAAGCCAGGGAGAAGCTGAGAGGTCTGGTCCATTCCTTCATAGAAACTGGCACAGATCTAATACTTACAGTATTAGCTTGGGTGCAGTATGTAATACAAAAGAAATTTTCTTTCATTATACATTGTATCTACATGCACACCTGTTGCCTGTTTGGCTTCTTTCTTGATTTAGATTAGGAATACTTCTGCAAGGGCTTCAGTCTCCTTATAATACTGAGCTCAATAGCACTGCAGTTTTGATCTTTCCAGCCGTGGCCGCAGATAACTTTAAGGGGTTGTTGCTACAGGCACCCTACACACCAATGTACAGGACTTAATTAATTCCCATAATGTTCGCCTGGTACTTATGACTATATAATGCTTTAAAAATGTGTCTCATTTGTGACCTAAATGGGTATTTATGAATTAAAATGCACAAAAGACAGTTAGTCAAGTCAGTGGTAAGAACCACACTTGACAATTTTCATCTGAGAGTCGAAATCTAAATGCAAACACTCAATAAGGAGTATGTGTGTGTCCAGGATACGTATTTAGCATCTATCTGAGTTGAGCAGGAGGAAAATCCAGTGATTCAGGATGCAGATGTGATGCTCACGAATACTATAGCCACAAATGTGCTTCCTGAGGAAGTCTAAATAAATTAAGGAACTTTAAAAATCTCTATTATTTTGTTTTCAGGCCACAATTGAAACAAACAGGATGAAGTGCAGCTGCCTAGACACCTCTACTCAGTGCTTTCTGAGATGCCTAAGAGTCTCCAAGACATCTGGTTCAGGCTGGCTTATAAGACATAAGACTTATGGAAGATTCATTTGTTCTGGCTGCTAGATGCTGGGTAAGATAATCCACAGCACCTAAAATAGCTCTCAGCACTGTCCATGAAGTCATTCCCTTTGGTGAATGCTGAGGAGAGGCTTAGATTTATCTATTTATACTCATTACCATTTATATCTCCATCTTGACTATGTGAAGAGTGAAAGAAGTAATTTTCCCCCTTAGAAAACTTCAGAAAACAAGGCACATCTACCGACATTAAGGCATGCCATGAAAAATATTACTAAAAAAACGTTTTGAGCTGCTGCCTGGAAAGTCAACATAAGAACATTTATCCATTCTGCAAGGTACATTGACAAATCACTCAAGTATAAGAAGCAGTCTTAAGTTACATAAAAACATTAACGTAACTACTGCCCTAAAACATGTTTATGGGCAAGTCCAGTCTTTTAGCTGGACAACACACAGAAAGGCCTCTTGGCTGAGGAAATACCAGTTTTTTAACATGTCGCAACCTACAAGTGGGAGCTGCTGTGCATGGAGTTTCAAGCCATTGTCAGTGCCATTCTCCCTTGCCAGCCTGATTTCGTGTTAGTGTTTCTGTCAGTTCAAATAGTAGTTTGCTAGCAGAAGAAAGAAGCCCCCATGGCTCTTTTCTCCTGTCAGCGTGGCAAAGCAAATGAGAATGAGTACTTCTCTCTTTTATATGAGAGCACTGGGGCTGTTTGTTTGGAGCTTATCCCTGCCAGGGGCCAAACGCTCAGAGGCAGTGTGATTGCATGCCCTGGGATGCATCAAGTTGCCTAAAGAGACAGGCACTTGTGGAGACATTAAAAAATACTTACTTTTTTCTGTTTTAAGTGGATGATGCTCCTGAAAATTCCCCCAAATGTGTGATCTTAAAATTCTGGCCAAGGTCTCCATCCGAGGGTATGTGACTTGAGAGTGCTGACACCATGTGCACCGTGCCTAGCACTCAGCAGGATCCATCCCTGAGCTCCAGTCAGGTCCTGCTGAGCAAAGCACTTCCCAGAGGCAAGACCACAAAGGCTGTCTGAGCCCAGCTGAAGCTTGAGCTTGACCTGCTGAAACATTGTGATGTGAGGTGACAAAACACTCCAACTACCCTAGCTGGAGTCTTCAGAGACAAAGAATTTGTGGAGCAAGATTTGAGGTGGAAAGAGGAGGCTGGTTCCTATTGTTTTATTTCTCTATTTCGGTCTCAAAGAAGAGGCGATGGACACACTCGCCTGTCCATTTAGACTGAGTCAGAGCTCTGCTTCCCAGTGCCTGGCTTTTTTTTTGTTGCAAATTGGAGCAAACAGGATATATTCTCTACAATGCACTGAGGTTTTCCTTTAAGCTAACACCCTCTACCGTTCACTCCTGCATATTATGCATAAACAAAATGTAGCCACAATGAAGACTTTTGACTTCTATGAGATACTGAGATTTCTTGAGCATTGCCCTGACTTTTTTTTCTATTATTTGAAACAAGAACAGCAGCAATTTAGTCAACTGACCTACCTTGTGTATCTTTCAGAAAAAAAATAACATGCAGCACTTTTCAATAGCTTCGATGTA
Organism: Cuculus canorus; assembly: GCF_017976375.1. Lineage (NCBI taxonomy): Eukaryota > Metazoa > Chordata > Aves > Cuculiformes > Cuculidae > Cuculus > Cuculus canorus. The sequence continues at coordinate 68,877,135 of NC_071401.1, forward strand.
GTATGCAGATTTGAAATTTATTTTTGAAAATATCTGTGATTCCTGTAGTGCCAAGAATAGCCTGATCACGCATTGATGCTGCTGAATATTGGGGCTTTAGTTTAGCAATCGGAAGTATGTGAATTTTTTTTTTAATGCTATATATTTATTCTGTTGTGAAAGTTGAATCGAGTTTAATTGTGAAAGGCGATTGCTCATATTTCAGAAGTTTTGATTCTGGAGAACACACTGCTCTTCTTTCCTGTGTTTCAAGAATCCATGTGGAGGAGTTATCAGACTCTGAATTATCATGTAAAGCAAACATCTGGGCTTGCCTGTCTCTGAATTATAGGCACGTGCCATTCACCAGCTGTTTATGAAGTAGTGCAATCAGGCTAATCAGCCCATACATTGAGAATAAGTTCAAGGCAAACTAAACATCCCTAAAATGAAATATTATTTGTCACTGGAAGAAGGTTGCTAAAACCAAAAGGACTTCCAGGTTCCTCTGTTTGAAAAAGAGCTACATGGCAGTGGAAAAGGCCAGAGAAACTACTGAGCTCTTCTCCTCAGTGTCTCAGTAGCTCTCAGTAGCATGATGCAAGCGTCTGAAGCTCAGTTTCAGTTTCCTTATTTCTCCATAAGAACATCTAGAACATCGTACTTTCTAGCAATCCGCATCTTCCTTAGTATGAAAAGGATTTAGAGATAATCTAAATTTAGGTATACTATTTTCTAGGAGCATGAAAAATCCTGAGTGTTATTCTCCATATGTAAGGCAATAAATGGAAACTAACCTTCAGGAATATAATCTGCCAAAATATTCCTTTTCTTCTCACCATTACCAGCACCAAATGAGCCAGTATTTGTTGTTCAGTGAGTAGGCAGGTGTGAGCACAGTTAATTCTTATTAACTGCACTGGATTTTAGCAGGATTAATCTCGTGAGTTCTTCTGTCTTACTGCCAGCATCTGAAGCTTCTTCAAAAAAATCTCTGGCTCTGGCTCTAGCCCTCAGGCTTATTGACCATGCAAAGTTTTCCCTGAGTTTCCTCCGCGATGAGAAAAAAAAGCACTATCCTGGGAAATGCTATTTCACAGTGGCAGCTGTGCTGCTATTTCTCATTTGACTTTCCAAGAGGCATCAAAAGATTAGCAGCAATCTGTTTGCCAGCTGCTAATCCAGAGAGCTGCATTACAGGCTTTGCTGTCCCTCTGGATATGGCATTAAATAAATAATAAACCGAATAGTGTTCATAGGTGCCCCAGTGATATTAGGAAAGATACAGTAATACCCCTGTACTAAGCCCTGTTGAAATAGCTGTAACACCCCCCAAGGCAGTTCCATAGATTTATTCAGGCCAAGAAGCACAGGGAGATGCAGAGCCCTCCTCATTCCTCGTGCATGGGCGGCATCAACTTTCAAACTTATGTTTTGCTGACAGTTGCTGTGATTGGAGGGTCTTTGGCCATTGTATAGGATTTTTCAGTATGTTATTATTTTCCTGAAATAAAACTCCAGTTGGTATGGAACTTGGACAAACTAGTCTGAAACTAGGATGACTTACTTTATTATCTCACTGAATATATATGTCTCCTGATTTGAGCCTTGTATACAGTAAATGGAAATAAACAGTGCTGGCTAAAATAACTCCAAAGCAAAATAAAGAGGATAAGACTTTTTTCTTCTCTTTGCTCAGTGATTGAGGTAAGTCACGGCTTTGCAATAGGAGGCATCAGAGTGCTTGGAGTGCTGTTGAAATGGGGGTCAGCACTTGGACACCTGGAGCTGTTAGCTGCTGGTAGCCTTCCAATACACTTTCTTTAGTGCCTTCAGTTTCTATAGTTCTAATTTTACAGCTTGGCACAGCAGACAGAGAGCTACCACTCATTGTTTGTCTTGTGTCTCTCAGGACACAGTCTATGGGATTCTCGGCAGACTGTTGCTGGATCCAAGACAAGATATTTATGAGTTCATGAACAAGTCATCTTTAATCTGTGCTTACCAACATTTGGCTGCAGACTGTCAGCAGCATTTCCTCAGACTCATTAGCGAGGCCCAGCAATGACAGCAACCGCCTTCATAAAGCACAATGAGTAAAGCTTTTAAGCCCCTGGTTTGTATTTCACATAAGCATCTCTCTTTCCTTGTGTTTGCTGCTAATGGACTACCATTATGTGACTGAAAATGCCAATTTGTTCTGTTTGGAGGATTAGGGCTCTATCCCTCTCAGTGCCTCAGGACTGACTTGCATTTTGCGAAATTCCCCTAGAGACAGAGGGATGGTTTTATTTTCACTAAGAGATAGGATTGTCCTGAGAAGCAACATAAAAAATAAGTGTTCTTGTGTATATATATTATGCCAAGATACTCACCTGGGAAACATTAACAAGGCTGCATTTGCAATCATGTTTGTTTAAACAGAGCAGCGTGAAAATTCACAGAATTTGTCCACAGCTCCCTGAGCATCTATAGTGCTTTTGCACAGCTTGCCAAGCCTGTGTCTTCAGGCAGTTTGACTCACACAAGATGGGAAGCGAATTCACAGGTAGGCTTTCCATCAGCAGGGATTTCCACTCCCCTCCAGGGCTGTGAGCCACGTTCCTACTGCTTGGTGACCATGTGCTCCCATTCCCTCAAGGCTCTTCTCTGACACAGAACTAGACTCAGGCATGTAGTTGCTTTTTCGTGAAATGCTTGGACATGGACTTGCTTTTTTTGTGAAATGCTCTGTAGACTGTCTGTGCTACAGAAATGACAGAGCTGAGTGCTCGCTTGGGCAATCGGCAGGAAGTTTTCTTATCCACCTATGCATTGGTTTTACCTTATGCAAACGCCTGCTTGCCAAACCCCAAACAATATTAGATGCCTACTATTTATTCTTTAAAATGCTTAGCCTGTAATGGCTTCTGTTGTGATTTTGCTTGTAAAAATGACCTGCTTTAGGTGGATGCTAAAGCTTTCCTTGATATATCAAGGAACGAATGCTGTTACGCTCAAATGCGTGGGATGCTTCCCATTGATTTAAATGGGCACAGTCGCTGCTGTGTATTCAGCATTTTTTAATGGAAATCAGGGAAAAACTCATACATTTTTGTTAAAAAAAAGACATGCGCACAGGCCTGTCCTTCTCCCTTACTCTACATACCTCACAATGGTGCCAAGTTAAGGTATAAATAGAGTTTCTTCACTTATAATTAGGGCAACATGGAGGTTACAGGTTAGAACACTGAACAGGTATGTGAGCCCTTTTGCATTTATTTATAAGGATATCTCTCACTCTAGCTGGGAGAGTTTCTGATTTGGCCATGTTCAGTTTTCTGCAGTAGTTAGTTCCTAATAGCCTGTTTCAGAACTATGAAAATACCCGTGATGTGTATTTTACATGCCCCTTTTGAATGTTTCTATTTCTTGTTTCTTTCCATCTTTTGAATTTTTTTGTCTTGCATTTGCATGTGTGAACTGCATGGTTTTGTTCAACTGAGCTCCTACTCTGCAGCTCATCTCCATCTCATAACTCAAGCTGCTGAAATGCCTGTGCCTTTTTAAGGCAGATGTAATCTGTGTTTCTCTTGGGAAAGAAACCAAATGAGCTTCCCTCAGGTCTACAGTTCAGCCCAATTATTTCACAGATCTTTGTTCATTTAATTCCTCTGAAGTGGAACAATCAGAAGAAAAGGGTCAGAACTACAGTGCAAACAGGAAATGATGAAGAAAATTTAAAATGCATCTTTTCTTTCTTTCTTTCTTTCTTTCTTTCTTTCTTTCTTTCTTTCTTTCTTTCTTTCTTCCTTTCTTCCTTTCTTCCTTTCTTCCTTTCTTCCTTTCTTCCTTTCTTCCTTTCTTCCTTTCTTTCTTCATGTATCCTGGTGGTGCTTTATTGCAGAGCATACCAGTCTTGAGAGAACTATCAGAATAATGTCAATGCCCCTCACAACAGAGCTGCATAGCCAAAGCCTCAGGCACTATAAATAAGCTCAGCCCTAGACCTAGAGTAGTTTATAGCAGCCGAGAACTTGAAGCTTGGAGTGAAAGGATTATCACTTCTTGGATAATATCATTGCAAATGTTACCATTAATCACCTAACAGGTTCAGGAGACTTCTGGCAATGGCACTTTGCCATTTCAACACTCCTTTTTGAAAACAGAGGATGATTATGTACTAGAATTTCTACTTTGGCTGTTGACCGTCTTCCCTATAGGGTCTGACTTCATGTTTTGGTTGTTCATGACAACACTACATGGTCTGTGGGGTGTTCTGCCTCAGCTGGCTGAACAACTGGAGTTTATGCTCAGACGACTAATGCCAGGAGCTGACCTCAAGGTGTGCAAGGACAACACTGACATAATGTCTGCTTCAGGCTCAGGGCCTCACTCAACTCAGTGAAATTAGTGAAACTGATCTCTGTATTGACGCTTTTGGCCCAGGCTAGCAGAGAGCAGGAAAGGACGCATAGCTCAGCTGGCATGATCCTTTTCTCAGATCCACATTTTGCCTAATCCCAAACAATCTTAGAGACCTTCTTCAAAATGCCATTCTGCTGCTGGACACGAGGCTGCTCAGTGTATCTTCTAGCAAATGATGAGTTTTGAATGCTTTCAGTCTATCTTAGTGCCCTAAGTAAAGGCTCTGACCACTCCTTTTGCAATTAACTCTTATTAACTCCTGATTTTCCGGTGCATTTGGGAGAAGTTACTGCTGCATCATCTGCCTTTTTTTGGTTGTTGTTGTTTATTTCTCAGAACGTATTGATGATGAACCTGAAAACCCACAAGCCAGCTGATCCTTGAAGTGAAGTGAGCTTCAGCTTGACAGTCCAACTCTGGAAAAATGAAAAGCAGCTGGAGAAACACATGTGTGTGAAGTCCTTATTTTCTCAGAAGATTGTCAAAGTACACATCATAAAAAAACCCAGTAACTTAGGGACTGTGATTTTTTTAGCAGTTTTGTTTCTTTTTTCTGTTTTAAATAAAATACTTCAAGATCATGTATGATTTTTAAGGTCATCTAGCCATTGTGTTACTGTTAGTATTTCTAACTCACAGACAAGTCATGAATGCAATAAAGTGGACCTATTTAAAGAGCACAGCATGACATGAGAAGCAATTTCATTATAAGCAAGTAAAGACAAAGAAGCATTCTGAACAGCCAGTGTCACAAAACATGGGAAAGGGGGAAGACTCTTACCCTATTTTCTCTTCTGAAAACAGTCTAAGCCATGAACTACAACAAACTTACCAAAATAAAATATTTCCTAAAGCGCATTTTTTGAAAAAACAGATTAACAGAAAATATTTTGAGATATATCACCTCGGCTCACCAGCCATATTCTAGCAGCTATAGGATTTTTAAAGCACAGATATTTGTTGTTGTTGGAGGAAGTATACTTCATGTTATGCTCTGAAGGAAGAAAAGGATACTACAAAATTAGAATAGGAGAGCTCTGTGAAGTAAAACTTTTCAGAGAAAGCCAATGGAATGTGGGCTCTTCATCATATCCCTCGGGTTGGGGCAGAATGATCCTGCAGCACCTGCTTTGCTGATTAATAAAAACAGGATTAAAACATTTCATCTTGGCAAGATTTTTTGATCAGAGGTTTCTAGCAAGGAAAGCTCCTGTTTTCTGGATGCATGGACTCATATTGTTGTTATTTGTAGTGCTCCGTGTACTACTAGATGTGCAGTCAGAAGAAAATTTTCTCAGTTCTCCAACTCAACAGGCAGCTGCTCTGAAAAGTGGATGGCATGAGTATGAATTAAAAAGTTATTGGCCTGCACTGACACTCATGGACATGAGATGCTTGTCACTCCTGAGCTAGCTCCATGCTACTCAAGTCCCTGCTGGATAAGACTGAGAGTGCTTGGTTTTGAGGTGACTGCTGAGAAACCCTGCATACAACAGAAAACCCTGCTGGGTTTAGTAGGGACTGGGTGACTAATACCATCTTCCTGGTGACAGCTGGGTGCCTCTTCTTCTCAATCTACTATACCTGTGTTCAGTAATTTGTGGATCCTTGTGGAAGTTAATCTTACTACTGGTGATATGCATAAATGCACATGAACTATTTTCCTCAACTTTACTAACTTGTCTGTTTAACAGTCAGATATTTTCTGGGGTTTTTTTTCTCTTGTGGAGCCAGTTCATTTCTTCACCTACTTCTCTAATGGCAATCTAAGTGCTATAATTTTCCTGCCTTTTAATTCTTCTACTGCCAGACATGCTAGTGTTTAATTGAACTTCTATACTTTGATTATAGTATTTCTTTTCTATCCTATATAGTCACTGCACCAGTACATGCTGGTAAGGTGATACTTTACATCTTTGATACCTAGTCTTATTCCTATTTAGTCTTGGACAGCCAAAAAAGAACCACATGGAGCCTAGCCAGTAGCGAAGAATCCCACAGACGCTCACTCACCCCCTTTAGGATGGAGCAGGGAGGAAAATAGGAAAGAAAAGGTAAAACTCATCAGTTGGGACAAAAAAAGCAGCAAAGGAATAAAAAATATTATCTAACAAATAATAACTATAAAAGAATATACAAAATGGGTGATATGCAATGCAAAACTCTCAGTGCTCATGAACCAATGACTATACACGCTTCTGATCTGGAATCCCATGCTGTGCTTCACAGCTTCACATCCAAATCCAAAACTGTGCATCAAAAACCAGCCATGAAATGGGACTGCATTGCCAATCACATTGCCAGCTGCCTCCCACGTATACTGAGCATGATGTCATGGTATTGAATATCCCTTTGGCCAGTTTGGGTCAGCTGCCCTGGGTATATCCCTTCTCAGCTTCTTGTGAAAATTAAGCTTTCCTTGTTGAAGCCAGGAAATTAACCCTTTCCCAGCTGGACAAGGATTCTTGGCACAATAACTAAACAAGAAAACATGAAAAAGAAAAGCAGATGGGCACAGTTGATCAGGTCCTTGAGGGTTAAGTATGAGCAGTTCATGACATGCAAGATAAAAGAAAACAAGAGGAAGAATTTGGAGAGTGGCCTGGCAGTTGAAGAGTTTAATTTTCGAGCTGTACATAAGGTGCAGAAGAACAAAATTCAAAGCAATTTAAAAAAAATATGCATTTTAAAAAAAAAGGAGAGAAAGAAGACTCTGTTTCATAACCAGGTAGCTGAGGGCAAAAGCGTGAAAGACTGTAACTTAAGAGGTTGGTTTTTCTTTCTTTTCTCCCCCTCTCTTTTTTTGTTTTGAGGTGCTGGAACTCTAGATTTTCCCTTTCTTATTAATTATAATTTCCAGCTGCAAACTATCACAGATGCATTGCTTAATTGCAGGCAGAGTGAAACAAAATGGATATTTAATTTGCATATAAAACTGCAAAATACTTTGTTAAAATTAGACATGGTAATTCATGGCTGCGTTTCCAAGAGGTGTCTATCAGAGACCAATAATTTTAGGTCACTGAGTTGAATCATTAGCAGTGCCTTGCTAAACATAACTATTTTGATGGATGATGTTTTGCAGCTGTCAGCATGTTGGACCTACTTGGTGATGGTTCTCAGAGGATTGATTTAATCATTGTACAAATAAAGTAAGAGCTAAACTTGAAAAATAAATGTCATGGAAATTAGGAAACTGTTGGAAAGAAGGAATATTTGTTACCTGAATAAGCGTGTTTTCACTCATATTCAACAATTCAGAAAATAGAAAAGTGAAAAGGCATTTATTTTTTCATGTCATCTTGATACCTAGGCAAATGCCCAAACTTTGCTACTAGTAGGCTGAAACCTGCTAGTTAGATATTTCGAATAAGAACATTATTAAAGCATAGGTATCAATATAAGAACTGGGAAATGTCATTTAATTACAGCACTCAGGATGGTTTTCTGCCTCTTAGCACCTACTGTTTTGAGAACGACTGATGACTGTAAAGAGCTATTAAACATTTCTGTAAGTTTGCTGTATGTAATTCACTCTATTAGCCAAGTATGTTTAGAGCATTAGTAGTTCCATATCAACACTTCTCTTAATTTTGTCAGTGCACCTCTACATTGTAAATGTGTTTGTTCAATCTCTTTGGGAGATTATTTAGCAGAATTAAATCTGTGAGCTTTGCAGTTGGTTACATATCGTTTCGGACCTAATTTCAAATATAATTACTAGCCACATCACTGAGGCTGCCTTTGAAGAGGTATAGTCCTGATACTAACATTTGGAACAGTCAGCGATATTTAGATAACTATTATACTTAGCAGCCTGGATTTTCATTGGGATAAATTTACACAAACTAAACGCCTTTTCCAGCATCTTTATTGAATCACTTGAACAAGGTAGCGCTTAGGAGTTGTACAAAGCCCTCAGCAGCACCTGTGCCTCAGAAGCAAACGGAGCAAGAGGAGGGGCAGTTCGTTCAGCAGCTCCCTCTCATATGCTGACCACACCATGAATGGAGAGTGTTGGAACCGTTTTAGTATATCCTCAGCACACACTTTGTATATATGGTGGAAAGGGGCTCTTCAATTTGACTTGACAAGAAAAGGGTGCATGTATAACAAGCCTTAAAATTGTAGCAAATTTAAAATTTCTGTTGACATTTTTTGTTTTGGTTTTTTTGTCAATGCCTGAGAGATTCTTGCATCCTTTATAACAATGGTTCTGATCCTTGCTGCGAGGAGCTTTGCTACCACATTGTCCTTTTATTCATAAGCTCCCAGCTAATCCCACTGTCACAGTCATTAAGCTGGTAGCAGATCATAGAATCACAGAATCATAGAATAATAGAATCGCAGAATCATAGAATTGTAGAATCATAGAATTGTAGAATCATAGAAGGGACCCTATAGATCATCTAATTCCAACCCCCCCCCCCCCCCCCCCCCGCCATGGTCAGGGACACGCTCTCACTGGATAAGGCCACCCAAGGCCCCATCCAGCCTGGCCTTGAACACTTCCAGGGATGGGACAGCCACAACTTCCCTGAGCAACCTGTGCCAGTGCCTCACCACACTCATCACGAAGAATTTCTTCCTAATGTCTAGTCTAAATCTTCCCCTCTCCAAATTATAGCCATTCCCCCCAGTCCTATCACTATATGCCTTTGTAAACAGTCCCTCCTCGGCTTTCTTGCAGGCCCCCATCAGGTAGTGGAAGGTCGCTATAAGGTCTCCTCGGAGCCTTCTCTTCTCCAGGCTGAACAGCCTCAAGTCTCTCAGCCTGTCCTTGTATGGAAGGTGCTCCAGCCCTCTCTTTCATTATCTTTGTAGCCCTCCTCTGGACCAGTTCCAACAGTTTCATATCCTTCTTATATTGAGGGTTACAGAATTAACACAATACTCCAGGTGCAGGTCTCAGAAGAGTGGAGTAGAGGGGCAGAATCACCTACCTCAATCTGCTGGCTGCACTTCTTTTGATGCAGACTAAGATCTGGTTGGCATTCTGGGCTGTGAGCATGCATTGCTGACTCATGCTGAGCTTCTCATCAATGAGCAATGATGGTTACTGGCGTTTGGGAGCTTTACCAGGTCTCTCTCTTTGCTTGCAAACAATAGGAACATTTGACATGGAAATCTGGGATGGGAGGACATTCATCTTTTTTTTTTTTTTTTTGCAATGAAAAATACATAGCTGGAAGCAGAAGCAGGCTAAGGACAGTAATTCTAGGGGAGGGAAACTGGGAGCTGATGGAAACCCACTGGTTTGGGTACTAATGGTATCTCCATAGTTCCAGGTAGCACTAGCCTCCTGTCTGAAGGGAGAAACATTCAGTCTATTATTTCAGTGAATGCAACAAAAGGGCTTCACAGAAATTTGAAAAGTGGGTACCTTTTTCCTTGTTGCTACTGCAAATTATATTTTTCCAGATTTTTTTGTAATATATTTGCTATGCAAAAGCTTTTTGAGTGGAAAGGGCTGTTTGCTCTAATGCAACGTGAAAGCCCACAATGAGGTGGCATACTTAATGGAAAATGTTTAATAGCACTCTTGTATTTGGTAAATATTTTAACAACCTAAATAAAATGAAGAATAGTGGTGTTGGAATTCTAGGGCTTAATTACAACTTCTACTCCTCTATAGAAATGTTAGTGTTAGAAATAAAGTGTTGGTTTGGTATTTCTACAGAGAACAATGACTCCAGGAAGAACCCAGTAAAAAGAGAAAGGAAAATAATCAGTGCAGACTGCATATTTATGCATTGAGGAAACAATTACCTATTCTAAAATTTATGTAATTCAGCTTCACCTAGAAATTGAGAAATAATTCTGTATCTTTTTAAATAAGTTGTTACATTTACAACGCATTATTTTCTTGAATAGAAAATAGTAATTTTGAGCAAACATGTATGTTATGATAAATGCTTAGATAAATTTCATTGATTCTTTTTTCCTTTATAAAGTATTTTTCCTATCAGAGATTTAATTCTATGATTTAAAAGATGTTGAGAGACCTAATATTTTGATTAGGGGAGGTAGTATTATAACTTTAACATTTTCCAAACTTTTTTACACCAAAACCACTGAATATTACAACGACTTTGGAAAGTGATGCATTCCAGGTGTGGATCTTTTTTTATTCAGCCTGATCCCTTTATTGTCCAGACCTGGGACCTTTTGGAAGTCTTTGCAGCTTTTTTCTGGATTCCCTTCCCAGACTTTCTTCACATAGTAACCAGAACATGGGGGCAAGATGTACCATTTGCCATAGTAGAAAGCCAGGGCCTGCAAAGTGTGCGTATCTCCATGTAGCGCTGGCAAAGCGCAACAATCGGTGCTTGAGCCTCTTGAGAGAGAAAGGCAACTCAACATTTTGTACACTCCTGCTCAGCCAGCTCCCCTTCCAGCACTTCCAGGATAATCATAGAATTATAGAATAGTTTGGGTTGGAAGAGACCTTAAAGATCATCCAGTTCCAACGCCCCTGCCACGGGCAGGGACAGGACAATGCCTGGAGTTCTCTCCAGGCAGGCAATAAGGGAGGAAAGGAGGAGAAAAAGCATGCTTGTCAAACACTTTCTGTCTTCCCAGGCTTTTTGTGTTTTGATCTCCCCAAAACCTGCTACTCTGAAGGTACTCTGCTCGATTTATAACTGTATGACAAAGAGATCTTGAGCTTCTGATGGGGTTTTAAGAGTTTTAGATGTTGCCTTTTCCCTCTCATTAGTGCTTGCTGCGTGATGTCGTTCATCTCTCATACGTGAACCAATTCATAGCGAGGGGAAAGCAGTGAGTAACTGCCACTCCACAAACCCAAGCACGTAAATGCATTTCTAGCATCATGTTGTGTTCCATCCAGCTGAACTGACATCGTGCAGCAAAAGACAGCGTCTTCTCAGTTACAGAGCGACACGGCTTTTGCTGGCTCTTTTTCCAGATGAAGAATCATTTTATGGAGCACAGAATCGGAACGGAGCTGCTGAAGTTCAGGGGAGCGTGAAAGCCTTCGGGGGAGCGCGAAAGCCTTCGGGGAGCTGCAGGAGGACAAGATGAGAGAAGCAGACTGAGAGTCAGCCTGAAGGTGAGCTCCCTCCAAGGAGGTCAGGCAGAAAGGGCTCAAAGATTGAAGAAACAGCCTATCCAGCGGTAAATGAGGAGAAACGCCTCCTCAATCCAGAAGGCGCCCGGTCTTTGCAAGTGCTGCGGGCTGCCACCTCCTCAAGGGGGTGTCGGGCAGGGATGCGGGGGGAGGACAGGATTCCATTTGGCACAGCGGCACGTCCACCTCTCTCTTTCTTGCCGAGACCCCCCCCTCCCCGCCCGAGCAGCCCCGGTCCCACCGCCCCGCTCATTCCCACGATGGAGGGGACTGTGCCGCTGGTCCAGCCCCGGAGAGGGAGGGAAAAGGCGGCTGGAAGCCCGGTTTTCCCGGTGGGCAGGGGCTCCCCCGTCTCCTCCCGTCACGGATGGAGGGAGGGATGCTCGGGCGGGGAGGGGATGCCGCAGCTCCGCCCCGCGGGGGGCGAGGGCCGGGGGGTCCCGGGGAGCATCCTCCCAGGATGTTGTCGCTTTTCCTGCGGGAGGCAGCATCTTCGCTTTGGAGCTGCGGCGGGGGTGGCTGCCGGAGGGCCCCGGAGAGCATCCTGGCGGGGTCTCGCCGCTTTCCGTGCGGGAAGGCAGCATCTTCTCCGCGGGTTTCCCAACTTTCCTCGGCGTGGTCAGAAACGTGCGCCCTCCCGAGCCGCTTTTGACGTCTTGATCCTCTCCGAGAACTTAACAGGATCGCAAAGCCCATCCGAGCGGCTTTTCCCCGGTGAGCCGGAGGGGGGCTTTTGGGCTTATCACCCGCCCGCCCCGAGGCGGAGAGGCGGCCGCGGCGGGCACTGCCCTGCCGCCCCCGCCGGGCCGCGCTGGCGCTGCCGGGGCCGCCCGGCGCCGCGGGGAAACGCCAGCCCCGCGCTTCCCGGGGGGAGGGAACTGCCCCGAGTGCCTCCCGGGGGAGAGGGAACGGCCCCGAGTGCCTCTCGGGGGAGAGGGAACGGCCCGGAGCGCCTGAGGAGCGCCGGTGTTGAGCTGGGTGCGGCGGGAACGCTGTGGGAAAGGTGAGTCTGCGAGCGGAGGCATCTCTGTGGCGCCCGGGAGAGCGGGATCGTGTCCTGCCTCTCACTTCGGTTCTAACCCCTTCCCCTTCCCCTTCCCCTTCCCCTTCCCCTTCCCCTTCCCCTTCCCCTTCCCCCCCCAAGGCTTGAAATGGAAATGTAACTTATAACCGCTTTAATTCTTTTGGGAAAAGTGTTGATTTGGTTAATTTGGAGTGGGATCATGTCCTGCATCTCACTTCAATCTAAGCCGCCACTCAAAGGCTTGAAATGGAAAGGTAACTTACAACCTGTTTAATTCTTTTGGAAAAAGTGTTAATTTGATTAATTGGGAGGGGGATCACGTCCTGCATCTGATTTCAATTCTAAACCCCCCACTCAAAAGGTTGAAATCATGTAATTTACAACATCTTCTTTTTTTCTTGGGAGTGGGATCATGTCCTGCATCTCACTTTGATTCTAACCCCCCTCCCCCCACTCAAAAGCTTGAAATGGAAATGTAACTTACAACCTTTTTTTCCTTTGGAAAAAAAAAACCCCAAGAAGTGTTAATTTGATTAATTTGAAGTGGGATCATGTCTTGCGTCTGATTTCAGCTCTTAAAGCCCCCACTCAAAGGCTTGAAATGGAAATGTAACTTACAACCTCTTTAATGCTTTTGGAAAGAGTGTTAATTTGATTAATTGGGAGAGGGATCATGTCCAGCATCTGACTTCAGTTCTAAAGCCCCTACTCAAAGACTTGAAATGGTAATCTAACTTAGAACTTCTTTTTTTTTCTTGGGAGTGGGATCATGTCCTGCATCTCACTTGAATTCTAACCCCCACTCAGAAGCTTGAAATGGAAATGTAACTGACATCCTCTTTTTTTCTTGGGAGTGGGATCATGTCCTGCATCTGATTTCAATTCTAAGCCCCCACTCAAAAGCCTGAAATAATTTTACTTACAACCTCCTTTTTTCTTTTGGAAAAAGTGTTAATTTGATTAATTGGGAGTGGGATCATGTCTTGCATCTGATTTCAGCTCTTAAAGCCCCCACTCAAAAGCTTGAAATGGAAATGTAACTTAAAATCTCTTTTTTTCTCTTGGAAAAAAAAGTGTTAATTTGATTAATTGACACAAAGATCTGTGTATCCACAAATATATTGGATACAGGAAACAAATGCGTACAGAAGTGGAGCTGAGGGGAATTACCCTACTCCTGTTGACTGAGGTTTGGCTTTACCAGTTTGATCCACGTGTCTTTTTAACTTCTCTGCTGCCCACCACCTGCGGTGTAAGCATGAGCTTGTCAAACCCTACATAAGGAAAATGCTAGCAAATACCACAAGCATAATGAAAGGAAATCACTTCCCTGGGGTTCCAGTTAAACTGTCCTCAGTTTTACCAATAGAACATCTCTTGCAAAACTTGTGTAGTGTAAACTGGGCCAGAGTGTGCTTAAGAGTATGCAAGATGCAATAATGACTATAATCAGTGTCTTTCTTTAACACGTGGTCCATTCACTTGTTAAGAGGGAAAAGGCAAAAGAAGACGAGGAAAAATGATGTGCATGCTATTTTATATCTCTGAATAAGTAATGTTAAATGCAAATGTTGGTACCTGTTAGTAGTGGACACTTTTTACTGTATTTTGTTCTCCAGATTCAGTTATTACAAAGCAAGTAGTGTGAGGACTGTTGTATTTAAAATTTGTAATTTTCATTACTACAATTGAGTAAATTGTAGTTTCAGATGTTTTTGAAATAGCATAACTTTGCCTTTATTTGGCACAGTTTGGTTTTTTTTTCTCTGATATTTTTATGTCGTTTTCTTTGAGTATGCTTGCTAAACCCATCTGATTAGAAAAATACATGATGCAGATGATACTGGGACTGTCAGGATGTCTAATCACCAAGAGTAACCATGGTAAACAATCTGTGAACAACTAGAGGAAAGAGCACATCAGCTTTAAAAAATTATACATCATCCTTCCATATCAGCATCTCTCAGCTCAGCCTTCTGTATACCTCTGCATGTCCCAGCCTTTGTCATCCAATTTGCACCCAAGATCTGTCGTGTGTTAGTTCAGCACGTTATCCTGCAGCCTTCTCCAATGTTGCCATCTCTTTTCATTAGCATCTCTTAAATCCTCTTCTCTCGAATGCCTTGTTACCGCATGGGAAACGTGACACAAATTACCCCTCGTGTTTTCCTTCCCTAACCAAATGTGGTAGTTTATATAAGTGGGCACAGAGTGAATTTGAATGGGGAACATTTATAGGTATGCATGTGCGCACATGTAAATATATATATATATGTAAAATAGATTCTCATTCAGACATGTAAACCTGCTGTATTTTAGCTGTATTCATGCCCTCCTTATGTTCAGTTTTAAGATTTACCTTGGCAAATTAATGCACTGACAGAGATGTTGGCAAAACTGTTAAATTTTAGACAGTGGTTACAGAAGACTTGCAAAGTCTATTTTCTGTATAGAAACATTGATGCCTGCATCATGTTAACTGGCACAGAAGCAACACAATGTGACTTGGTTGTCCAGTCAGCTGTAATTTACTGTGTTTTAATTTACAATGTTATGTTCAGTATACAAACATAGAAATACGACATTAATCAGAAGTGGTCTGCAAATTATTCTTAAAAAATTGAACTTAAAAATTGTAAATAATTCATAGATATAGCAGGGAAACTCAGTTCAAATAACCCAATCTATTTAAAAGATTATTTTGCTACTACAAGATGACAGGGACTCAGTCATCAAATGGACCAAGGATAATCATATGCATTTCATTCTAGAACTATAAATTATACATATATGAATATGTAGTGTTGTGTGTAGTATATACATATCCTGTAGTACCTGTGAGAGGTAGTGGATTTGTTTGGCACATCCTTAGTACTGAGGTTACTAGGCTATTGATATAAATTATGTGCATTTTCAGGTGATGTCAGTGCTCACAGGCTATGGAAAATGCAAGATAATGTAGAAGAGAGTAATAAAATTTGAGAAGTGTACTTTTAGAAGAGATCATAGGATTTAAGAATTGTTCATTTAAACTTATGTGTAATGATTTATGATGGTAAGGTGGTGCAGCCTGCTTATTATTTTTTTCAACCCCTTGGGCTTGATTCAGTAGCCTTTATACAAAGCCAGAGTTAAATCTGCAGGTTAGTTTACAAACCTTCAAATCACTGAAGAAAAAAGTTGCACCTTGTCGTCAAATGCCATCGTTGCTTTAAGGATCCAGCATCCAACTTTTGAAGTCTGTTTGTTGACTGGACTGGTTGTTACATTGGAACTGCTGACAGTCAGACATAACACACGCAACATACATAATGTAGAGCTGAACTACACGTATTGCCAAGTGATGTAACAAGGATCATGTAGGTGGTGGTCAAGTCCCAGAATAAATCTCAAAGACTTACCAGGGTTGAACCCGAGAGGCTGTGTGAGGATTTGAAACGTGTCTTAACTAAAATGATGTAAGTGATCCTCTACCGCTTATCACTGCTTCTATAGCAATAAGTAAAATCTTGTTGAAAGCCTCAAGAGCAATGGTATATTACCAACTACACAAACACATAGGATCCATTATAAAATCATATGTAAAGTTACCTTTTACTTTGTGACAGTGATACATATTTCACCTTGAAAAGCTGTCTTTTGAATTCTGCCATATTTTCTTAGTCCTTTTAATCTAAAGAAATAAGCTTTTAAAAACACTAAATGATGGTATAAACAGCTTGATCTACCATCATTACTTGATAAACAACACATTTATTTCCTATAAAAAGTATTAATATTTCTTTGGTTAACAATTTTGAATTAAGTTAGAGTGAGTTCACATACTCTGCCGAAAAGTGGAACTGCTGGAGTAGCCCAAATGTGGACTCCCAATGTCCTTAAGAGGGAGTTTGCAGCAATTCATGGATGTTTAAACTAATATGCATTATTGGACAGTTTTGACAGGCTGCACTGTTCATTTTGGTGGCTTAGTTGATAGTCAGTAACTTCCTAGATTGGATATAATTTGTAATATTTAAATATGTGCCTATGTGTTGGGTTTTTCTTGCTACTAAGCATGTGCAAAATCGTCTGAAACCTAAGCCATGAAGCTGCTCAGAAGTCTTGACCGTGTCCAGATTGCAGTGAGTGCTGAAAACAGGCATTTCTGCAGCTGCTCTGATACGTGTTCTCAGACCACTGCAAACGATGAGAAAATATGTGTAAGTGCATCCCATAATCAATCTATTGGTAGGAGAAAGGGGGGGGGGGTGGAAACTGGTTTTGGCTTGCTTAATTTGAGGCAAACCTGAAAAGTTTATAATTTTTCAGGTAAAACCCCTAGGCACAATGCAGTTTATTGCAAATGAGTGAATAGATTTTAGAAGGAGGGAGTTACTGGTTGCCACCTCTTTTTTCCCTGGAGTTAAATGCCCGGTTATTTTCAGTCTCTCTTTTTAGCTTCAGCCATTTCATATTGGCTACTGTGTGTAGCTTCCTTCTCAGCATCTTCTTCCTGAGTACTTGAGTACTTGCCCAGAGAACTCATGGCTGCCCCATCTCTGGAGGTGTTCAAGGCTAGGTTGGATGAGGCTTTGAGCAACCTGATCTAGTGGAAGGTGCCCCTGTGCTTGGCCAGGGAGGTTAGAACTGGATGATTAAGGTCCCTTCCGATCAAACCATTCTGTGATTCTGTAGGAAATCCACTGAATGGTAGAGCTCTGAAAATGTAGACGCTGCAGGCTTCATGCTTTCTCTTCTATGTCTTTAATGTTCTAGTAATAAAGAGATAAGTGGAAACTAATTTTCAGAATTAGGAAATGTTTATGTGAATCTGAAGTTTTCCTGTTACTTGAACTCTTGTTTGTTGTCAAGCAACTGGCTGTCTTGATAAAACAGGTCTTCTATACCAGACAGTGCATATAAAATAATCTGACACAAAACATCAGCTGTGATAGAATCTAAAAGGAAGAAGATAAAAGAGTACATGAACTATTTGCATTTGGAGTAGGGAGTGCTATCACTGCTGTGTAATTTGTTATATTTTTAGTAGGATAATATATCTTTCTCACTTAGTTCTTGTTTCAGTCTCAATGAATTATGCACCAGAAAGCAATATTCTTGATTGTGGAATTATTATTCATCTCTTTCAGGTTAGTAAAACCGCTAGCAAGGAAAGAAGCAGTACGTGAAAAAGAATGTTAAAAATTTTGCTTAAGTCATTGGTAAAGATGTCAGCCTTTCCATCAGCTAGGATTGTTTCAGAGAGGTTTTATTTTGCTGTCTGACACTGGAAAATTCTTCAACCTGAGGCAGTTTTTGTTTTCCATAGTTTGACTTGGGATGCCTAGCAATAAGTCACTGAGTTCTGTGAAAGTAAAAATCACAAGGATACTTGAAAGATCCAGTTCTCCAGTTTGACTGCCAAAAACTGGGAAGCTAGATTCAGGCTCACACGACTATCTCTCTCCGTTTACTTGTCCCTTTCGTTACCACCTGTGAGCTAAATACCTGTGGTAAGTGCCTAACATGGATTTATCAGAATTGTCAGCCTTTAGGTAATCAAGTTTTACCCTTGGTGTAATTGCTAGCTTATAAATATTCAGAGCAAAGAGTGTACTTTGAAGGTAACAGAGATTTTATAAAGGGCAGATATCTACTTGCATTGGGTGCAGGTGCCCAGACAGTGGCAGGAGGGCTACAGGGGTCTCTGTTAGGAGTGACTGAGGCTGCCTGTGCAGGACACAAATGGTTCCAGCCTGCTCCAACGGACCCACTGAAGGGCATGGCTGGGCCCCACAGCCATGATGGTGATCCCTCAGGAAATATGTATTCAAGAAAGGGTAAAATGCTGTACAAGAAGTGTATGAGGAGTGAGGGGAAGAAAAGTGTGAGAAACAGCTCTGCAGACACCATGGTCAGAGAAGAAGGAGGCTAGGTGTTGTTCCAGGTGCTGGAGCAGAAATTTGCCTGTAGCCCATGGAGAGTACCATACTGGAGCAGATATCCACTGTGATGGACCTGGACCCTGCAGTGGAGCAAGTAGATATTTCCTGAAGGAATCTGCATCCAGTGAAGAGGAGCCCAGGCAGGAGCAGGTTCTCCTTTACCTTGTGGAGGACCCATGCTGGAGCTGGTTTACCCTAAAAGACTGCAGCCCATGGAGTGGATGTACACTGAAGCAGTTCATGAAGGAGGAGTTGGGAACACAGAAACGAAGTTGAATCTATGGCAAAAAAGAGGGGGCAGGTGTTTTTGTCTTTGTTTCTAACCATCCAAATCTGATTTTAATTAGCATTAAATTAAATTAATTTTCTCCAGTTTGAGTCTGTTATGCCTGTGATGCTAATTCGTAAGTGATCTTCCTGTCCTTATCTTGACCTGTGAACCTTGCTCATCTTGTTTTCTTCCCCGGGATTGCTGAGGAAGGGGAGTGAGGGAGTGGCTGGATGGGTGTCTGACAGCCAGCCAAGGCCAACCCACCACACTTCTGTAACAACTGTGGTTTTAAATACAAAGCTGAGTTGTACTATATTCTTGAAACTGTTATGTAAGCCCCAGCTTTTAATGGCAGTTCTTGGACTGTGGGCCCCAGCTAGCTGGAACTGTCTTTTTGTGTCCCTGCAAAAGGTGACTGGGGACCCTTATGCATCTGCTGTATTTTCCTTCAGGCTGACTCCTGATAACTTCATGCTTGCTGTAAGCTGCTCCCTATCCAGTTGCTTGCCAGACCTTGGATCCAGTTTTGAAATGCTTATTTCTTTCCTGGGCTGTTAAACACATTTGTCATTAAGAAACTTGGAGGCTTAGAAGGAACAAATATTTTTCTTTTATTGCAAAGCCAGTAATTTTTCATAATTCTAGTGGCATCATGCAAGGCCAAACGATGTTGTTTCAGGAGGTCTCACCACCTGTGCTCACAAACTGGATTACTGCATTATTTATTGCTACCAGTCCTCTGTTATGTCTTCCTCTACCAGAGGTGGACTTGCTTGGCAAATTTAATAATGGATCTTTATCCACTCTCACTACCTTCTTCCAAAAATATATTAGTGTATTTTATTGCTTAGTAGTAAGGTTTCAGTTCCGTGAAATTCTTCCCTCCACCTTTCCTCCAGTATAGTGCAGATAAGAGTTCAAACCACACTATATACTGAATTTGGATTTTACAGCTGAAATAGTAAGGGCTCTGAAATGAGCTCAGTTTTTGCCTACATATTTTTGTTTTATAGCTTCTTATTCTTTGCCTTTCTAGGATGAGCAAGCCCCCTTTTTTTTTTAATTCTCTCCCTTTTCTATGTCCTTGGCCATTCTTGCCTTGCTTTTATTCTGCAGTCTCTTTTGTTTAAGAGGAACGCTAATAGTGTTCCAGATAAGTCTGCACTGTTGTTTCATGGAGCAGTTTCAATGTTTTGGGTTTTTTTTGTGTCATTAACACTTCCCATGTATACTTCTCTTCACCTTGTTGACTATTGTGTCAGCAAGCCTGCCCTTCATTGAGCAGGGCATTTCACTTAGCCGTGTGTATATAGTGTTCAGGTTCCTTTTCTGAGACCATATGGTTAATTTGGAAGCATGTAAGGTAGTAGTTTACATATTTTTCACCAGTATTCATTGCTTTCCATTTGCCTATGTTGCACATCACTTGCCATCAAACTGAGAAATTGATCTAGTTGATGTGGGTCACCCTGAAGTTCTCTGTACTCTTTTGTTTCTCTTGCCCATAGTACCATCTTGAGATCTTCTTGTCTCCTTCTTTTTGTCAGCACCATTAATAAGATGTTTTTCTATGGAACCCTGGGGAATATTGCCCTTAACTTTTTGTAGTGGTGAAGGTGACTGTTTAATCTCATTCTTGCCTTCTGTCTTTTAAGAAGCTAGCTTTTTATCCAAAATAATGTTTGGTTTCATACCCTATGGCCTGTTTGTTTCTTTATTGGCATAGCTTTTGGAAGTCTAAATAAGATCTACAACAGATTCCTGTATTCAGTGCTGTATTGGCATGCTGAAACCATGGCAAGAGATTAGGAATATCAAAGTCCAGTAACTATTAGTAATGTCTAGTTCCACATTAGTAATATCTAATTGCAGGAGATCTGTAACATCTGGAGAAGCCATGTCAGTGTGAAATATAAAGGAATACTTTACTTAATGTTTTTTAACACAACTTTCAGGAAATGATTCAGAAATGACAGGTCTGAAAGTCCATGTCTTCCACCTACAGCTTCTGAGATATAGAAGGACCTAGTGCCTAGTCTCCAGGTTCAGAAACTCTTTTCAGTGAAACATGTTGTTGCTAGCTAATTATCTACATCATCCCTAGGCTTCAGAAGGTTTTTATTATCTCATACTTTCATTGTTTTAACATTTATTTTGTTTGAGATTGTAAACCAGGTGACCCTTGTTTAGGAACTACTGTATACAGACATCAATCTGATTGTGAATCACCAGAACTAGTGGCAGGGTTATTTTTTTGTTAGGTAGCAGAACCAGTCAAGACCTTACTTCAGTATTAGCCTTTTGTTGGAAAGACATCCTTAGAAAGAAGTGAATGCTTTGTAACTTATCTTATGAATCATTCTGGTTTCCCCATCATCAGGGTTTTAAAACCTTGAACTAGGATAAAGTGTAGGTTTAACGGGAGTACATGAGGAATCCATGGCACCGTTCAGTGGAAGAGTGACAACTCCTTCTTTCCTCCTGCAACGTGACAGATAGCTCTATTGTCACATAGATAGTTCTGTGATGGGCTGAGAGAGTTGAGCTTCTTCAGCCTGGAGAAGAGAAGAGCTCAGAGGAGACCTAGTAGTGACCTCCCAGTACCTGAAGGGTCTATGGGAAAGCTGGAGAAGGGCTATTCATAAAGGCATGTGGTGATAGGATGAGGGGGAACAGGTATGAATTGGAGAGGGGCAGATTTAGACTAGGCATTAGGAGGAAATTCTTCACCATGAGAGTGGTGGGGCACTGGCACAGGTTGCCCAGGGAAGCTGTGGATGCTCCATCCCTGCAGGTGTTCAGGGCCAGGTTGGATGGGCAGCCTGATTTAGTGGGAGGTGTCCCTGCCCACGGCAGGGGGAGTTGGAACGGAATGATCTTTAAGGTCCCTTCCAACCCAAACTATTCTATGGTTCTATGATTCTATTATGATTTAAAAAAAACCAATGAAATTATTTGTCTGAGCTTTAAAGGAGAGCAAGGTCTGTACAGAGCAGTAAAACTCAAGCAGCTCATGCCACTTTACTCTTAAAAGTTATCTTTCGTGAGACTTAATATAGCTCGAAGTAGTGGAAGTGATATATGCAGCAAAAGGAACTATTAGTAGGAATTTGCCATTAGTAGCAGTTTGCTACTGTGCCTTACTTTCCATGTATGGATAGCAATTTGTCTAGCAGGAAGCATTCTGCTATGTTTTTATATGGAGCTGTGACACCTTGGCTGCTGTCTTGTAGCCTCCCATCGTAACTTCAGGTCTTGGAACCTGGACAGTGGGAAAGAGTGTAAGTTGTAGGCTATTTTAGCAAATTTTGGTAAGCTGAACTTTGAAGAAATCAGTAGTAACAGAAGGAAAAACACATTTTCTTCTCACCTTGAATTGTGCTCAAATTAATATGAGAAATAGGAGTTACTTTAATATTCACTGTTACAGCGAAAAGAAGTCTAATCACCAAAGCACTACTGCATGTTGTCTGTCTAATTCTGTGTAACCAAGTATGTAATAGAAGCTGTAATTGTAACTAAAAAATGATTTATGAAAAGTTTTCCTGGAGATGAGATATTTCTGGCATCATACCTACTTTGAAACCTATAAATTTGGCTGATTAATTTATTAATAACAGTGTTTGTCTCTCAAAGGCTGAATTCTTTTAGGAGTAATAATATTCATTGATATTTATAGTGGATACACATTAACATATACATAAAAAATTTGGCAAGTGTTTTTTGAACAGACATAATTGATTCATTTTGTAGGACTGCTCCAGCTAAAATTTTTATATGCAGTTATGTTTTAGGCATAATTTATCTGCAGTTTAGGAATTAACTATTCTGAGTGAACATTCAAATCTGAGAGTGGGTTGAAGGATCTTTATTTTTTTATATCAGCGTGTCATAGATATGCCCATTTTTTTCCCCAGTAAAGCTTACGTTAACCAGTTTCTACAGGGCTCAGTTTAAGGTGAGACACAGTTATACATCAACTTATCTGCACTGAAATAAAATTAGTGATGGGAAACACTAACCAGATTTTCAGGTGTTAAGTGATGCTCAAGGACTATTTCTAGATTAATTTCATTGTTTCTGAACAAAAAAAAATAGGTAAATATAGTTTATATTTTGAAATATATTAAATAATTTGAGAAGTTGTATATGATTTCCTTTAGTTATCTGGGAACTGAGTAGAGAGTAAGTCAGATATCTGTTTTTTTAGAGACAGGATGCATAATATAGACTAATAATGGATTGAGAACTTTGCTTCAGGAACAATCAAGGGCGGAACGTTAGTTTCTGTAAGTCTGTTTCATTTGCGGCTAAAGCTGGATGTTCTATGGTCAGTGAGACAGGATTACAAATTAAAAAGGGACACTAGATGGTCTGAGGTAGTTGAAAGATCTCAAGACAGTATACATAGTATGCATTTACTGCATGGTTTAGATAACATAGAATTAGTGTATGGTATATATTAAGCTGAGAAAAAAAATCATTATTTGTTTGGTTAATATGCATTTTCAGAATTAAAAAAAAGGTCATCATAAAACAGGTAAAATTAGCAGAACTTAAAGTGGAATGGGGTATCCTAGCACATATATTACCTAGATTTTTTTTGTTGGCTTTCTAACAGTAACTTTCATTTAAAGAGATTTTAAAAGCAATTTCATTATGGATAACAGGTATAACAGTGTGGATATTCAGTAAACCTAGAGAATAAAAAGAATATAGTGTCATGTAACCCTTTTCTTTGGTCATGATGAATTTTTTTTGTTACGATTTTACTAGAATTTTTTTTCTCTTGTGCAAATAAATCAAGAAATGAGTATATTGTATGTATAAATATCACTGTCTATTCTTCAAATGGTTGCATTTGTTTTTTTTTCCATTCCATTGTTTTAATAAATTTCTTTTTTTTAATTACTGAGCACATTTCTTTTGCAGTCTTCAAAAAATGTTCTTTCCCCCTCTGTTTCAGCTGCCATTTAGATGTTGATACATAAAGCAAAATGGCAAAAATCAACACCCAGCACTCCTACCCTGGTATGCATAGCCTGTCTGTCAGAACTACCGATGAAGATATTGAAAGAATTGGAAATGGCTACATCAGGTAAGATATTCCTTTCCCCACAGTCAAGAGGAGAGATCACTGCATAATTTGTGGCACTAGCTCTGCATTATGGGACTGTTATGTCATGATATCGTTGACCCAGTGTGCTTAACAGACTTAATGATGTATATCCGAAGTACAGAAGAGACAGAAAGGTTGTCATGGCTTGCAGTTTTGGAACCAAGATCTGTATTACCTCAGGAATAAACCCTATTTGCACACCAGTGAGAATTACACCAACTCATTAAGAAGAAACAAATACCTAACTAACTACCTAACAACTACCTAAAAGGAGTTTGTAGTAAGCTGGGTGTTGGTCTTTTTTCACAAGTAACAAGTGATAGGATGAGGGGAAAGGGGAGGGTTAGATTGGATATTGGGAAAAATTTCTTTACTGAGGGAGTGGTGAAGCACTGGATCAGGCTGCCCAGGGAAGTGGTGGAGTCACCATCTCTGGAGGTGCTCAAAAAATGTGTAGATGTCGTACTTCTGGACGTGGTTTAGTGGGCACAGTGGTGTTGTGTTGATCATCGGATTTGATGAGCTTTTCCAATCTTACGGTCTTTTCCATTCAAGAGGTATTTTCCAGTTTTAAGGATTCTATGATTCTATGAAACCTCTTTCTCAAGTCATCCTACAGATGGCAGGGTCTGTGTTTCCCACAGAGTCAGTGGGATGTGGAGAAAAATGGATCCTCCCAATGCCATGCAGTGACAAGCCTGAGGAAGTTTTTTTACAAGTAGCCTCTGCAAATCTCCTTTTTCCTATGATATGGAACATTTACAGCATATAAAGTATATAACCATTTTTGTAGTAGATTTTCAGAGTTTTTCACTGTATGGTAGAACTGCAACAGTTTCTTTGCATTCACCTTTCTCTGTTTGATAGTTTTAAAGTGGTTGTTTAAAATTTGCCAGTGAGCTGACACTTGCCTTTTACACAGCAGAAGTCATTTGTTTAGTCTAGGCAAACCCTGATGGGCCTGCAGGAAAGTGTCTGATGATCCAGAGCACCTCTACAGAGTGGAAAATGTGTTCTTCTTTTGGATTGTTACAGTCAACCACCTCTGCTATTTGGACCATGTCAGACTGTCTTTTGCTGTTCAAACGTGTACCCAGACTAGAACCCTCAAATTCTGCTAGGCTGACAGGACTGTCTGAGTTACGATAATTTTGTATTTCATGTCCCTAGCACCGAGTATGGTTGTGATCCTTGTCCTGCTTGAACTAGTCCTTGTTTTTCTTTCTGCTTTGCTTACGTGATACCTTCTGCCATGTAGGTGTACCTATACTAGTCAAAATAGAGCTGCTTTCATTCTGCATAGTATGGCTTGCTTGACTTAGTTATACTACCCCATGGTCTCCTTAGGGCGATTTGCAAGAGCCGTGTCACTTTGTCTCAATTTACAGTGATATCTTAGAAACAGGGAAAAACAGATTGAAATGAGTCTCTTCCTTTCCTTTTGTTAATGTCCTTTTTGTAGAGGATACCAGTGATTGGCAGCTCACAGAATGCAATTACTGGCATGGATGCGAGACTGTGGTTATAAAGGTTTAAATGTAGAATTAAATTTCTGCAGTCATCTTTGTTTCAGAGGCAATGGATTGCTTATGACACAGACTGAAATATGAATTGCACTTTATCATGATGATGATGATCTTCAAGAGCCATTTATTTAAAATAAAGTTTGCTGGTATCAGCATTAATTACAGGAGTTGATAGATGAGTAAAAAGATATAATCTCATTCTGTAAGAAGGATCTCATTTAAAATTTTTGTCTTGCTGAAGTGATTGCTAGTACATACACACAATACCTTTGTAACAGCCCAAAATAATAACTCGAAGAATTCTGATACACATTTTTAATTCAGACTTGTTTTAAAATATGTCTCTATCAAAAGATAGATCCCATCCAATGCTTTATGTCTTGTTCATCTTGTAGAAAAATAAGCAACTATAGACATTGGAAAAAAGCCCAGGTTTTCTAATATAGTAGCGTTTCTCCTTTGCCTTTATCTTCCTCTAACTCCTGTTGGCTGTAGTTCAACAAAGCAATTAAGCACATTACTTAGTTCTCATTAAAGTCAGTGGGTGTTAAATTTATGCTTAATGCTAAGGATGTGCTTAAGTGCTTCTCTGCTGTGGAATGAAGTATTGTCAAGGAAAAGCATACACTGAAACAGTTAACAGTAAGCTGCTGGTGATCTTTAATTTGCCATTCTCAGTTATGCTGGAGTAAGTGATTCATGTGCACAGATTCTTACAGTGCAGTATGCATGAAGTTTGTTCATTTTGTTAAAACAAAAATCAACAACAACAAAAAACCCCAAGCAAGTCCTCATTTTTAAAACCCAGCCTTTGTATAGAAACATTTCAAATAGAACAGACATCACATTAGCTTATAGGCACAGGCTGGCTATATAAAAGTTGGAAGGAGGAATCAGTTGTACTTTGTAGACATCTAGATTTTAGCGTCTTTATGTGAGTAGATGTCTAAATTCCTGCTGTTATCAGCAGAGATGTAGTCAGTACTGACAGTCATGGAGCCTAGGGAACTGTTTAGCTTACCCTGAAGCTGGATAGCTTTTCAGGCTTGTTTGGCTGTATCAATTATGAGAGGTATTTAGTTGCCTAAAATAGGCGTCTAAAGCTATTTGAGATACCATAGAGTATCTGAAGCATTTAATTGGGGCTAGTGAATGTGAGGTGAGACCTGTGTGCTCTGGAGAGGTCAGATAAAGTGTTTTGAGTTATTCCAAGTGGTACTGACTCCTATATTGGGGCAACTAAAGCAAGCCCTACGATGCCAGTTGCTATAATGGGAATATATATATTCAGGTTATATTAGAAACCCTATTTTACATCATCAATTTACTGCCCTCTAGACCCTAGTCCGCCACTTGAAGTCTGGCTCATAGTCATTACTCTAAAGAGCTTCAGCAATTCCAATTTAACTGATCAGACTGCCAAAACAACTGCAGCTAAATGAAATTTCTCAATTATTTGGATGCATTTTAGGTGAAAATGGTCTTCTGGGGTTTCCTTGAAGATCTTTGTGCAAATTTAGAGCCAAGTTAAGTCAAGGCAAGGGACAGCTACTGAGCAAGTGTTGTTGTAAATATTCTTCCCAGATCTTAGTCTGCTAGATACCTTAAAAGTATGACAATAAATTAGTCTTTAGAGAGCTGAAGAGACTTGAAGCAGAAACCTTAGTGTCAGTGAGTTTTCTCTAAGGTATAGTGACAGTGCTACCCCTGTGCAAATAAAGTATTTTTCAATGTAAGACAAGAAGGCACAATAATCTGCTGATGTTTCTGCTTTGTAACCTGCTTTTTATTTCTTGGCACTCTGCATGTTCTCTTCTCGTGTTGATTTCAGGCTGTGTGACACCCTTGGATAGTAATGGCAGTGGTTACTGTTTTGCTGCAGATACCAAGCAAGCTTACAGAGTCCAGATGGAGATTAATCCCTCTTTGTAAAAATAAAATAAAAACTATGCTACATGCATTGAAGGTGTCACATCAAAAGCCTCATCTGTAAGCGCCCCTCTGCATCAGCATAAACCTGGCTGAAAAATAAGGCCTTTTTTATTATCTGAGTAGCGTTGAGGAAATTCATGGATGAGTATCTGAGTTTTATAACAGGGACTTATAATGAGGAGTTATAATAATGGAAGAGTCAATTTTAAATTTACTTTCTGATTTGCACTTGTGTGAATTAAAGTAGAATATGATTGCTGTGTAGTATCAGTCAAGTATCTTAATCAGATCTGCCTTGCGGAGTCCTTTGTGTCTTGTTTTCCGATCCTGTTGCAGATTGTTCAAAATAGAACATCACGTAGTGTTTATTGTATTTCAGTATGCTTATAGAAGCTAATAAAATTGAAATAGATCTCCCTCTGAGATTTCAGAAAAAGCCTGGTTGGCCTGATCTCATGGGCCTGATCTCAGTGCAGGGTTTTCTTAGACTGACAAAGAATGCGGTCTGACCATCTTTTCTCTTTTTACAATTCTGCTTGGAAGGATACCTGAAGTATTTTAATCCATGTTTACCTTTTTTCTGTATTATTATTCACTACTTTATTTGGTCACATTTATATTTAATTACTTATATTTAGAGCAGATATAACAACTGAATGTACAGTCACTAAAAGTAATTGAGTTACTGCAACTTAGTGAGATACTCTTCATTATTTGAGTCACTGATTGAATACAAACTACTAATTCATCCAAATGTGCAATAAAAGACACTGGCTTAAGCCTCCATGAAAGGCTATCTATTTCTGCAAAATACTTTTTCTTCATATCTGAATTTTGACAGATAGCAATATTAGAAATTATTGTGTCTAAAATCACACATAATGTATATTTTCCTGTAAAAATGGAGTAAAAGAACTTAAAACCAGCTATAACAGTCCAGACTAAAAGACTGACTGGTCCAGTATCCTTTCTGTAGGAGGTCTGTAGGCAGATGCTCCAGGAAAAAGAAAAAAGACTGGGAAAACTGCAAGTATCTGCAACGTATTTTCCTCTAATACTCTCCCAGCATCCAGTTCAGGAGACTTATTGAACTGAAATAAGTTGGCTCTGTGTATCTGGTAATCCATAATAGATTTCTGTTCCATGAGTTTGTTCGTCCTCCCCTAGAAGCCATGTTAAATTTGGCATCCTACAATATTCTCTGTTCCCACAATATAATTCAGATTATAAAAGTTTTTCAGTACTAAGCAGTGTCAATTGGTGTCTTCTTATTAGAAGAGAAGAAGAAAACAATTAACAAGTTGAGAATTCTGGGAGTGTTTCTTTTTAGCGTGATTCTTTGTGTAGAAATAATGAAGTTTTCATTCTCTGTTTGTCAGTTTCTCAGCTGTGAGTACACACAAAATTGAGTTGCCAATAATCCTTTTGTGGGCATTCAAAATGCCATTGCCTGTTCTTATGAAGATGCTGTAAGTATTATCATAGTCAGTGTTTTCCTGGCAATACAGATTAACAAAGTCATGTGAGAGTTCTTGTTTGCCTTACAAAGGGGGAAAGAAGTGATCCTTAGTGGATGTGACAAAGTCTTGTAAAAGTGAATACTAAAGGATGGAAAACAGAGAAAACCCCAGGAATTTTATAAAAAAATCCAGAGTGAGCCCTTGTAAAGTCCAGGTTCCAGTGAAGTGAATTTCAAAACTCCATTACTGAAAGATGAGGCTAAAATTTCATCTGTTTTTCTCAAATGCTAATTATTTCCATGCTAATAAGTAGTCTTACAGGAGCTCATGGGAGTTGGCAGACACTGCATGTAGCTTAATGTTATAATCACTGTCTATTGGGCTGCTGCAGTGTTTTCCACATGTGGCAGTAGGTTGAGGTGCCTCATCTCGTCGCTGCCAGAGCTGCCCTGTAGCCTGTTCTGCTATGCAATAGGTGAAGTTCCAGTTATAATGCGAGCAACAGTTACAAGGTGAGAACAGCAGTGGTGCCGGTCAGGCCTAACTAATGTGAATCACTCTTTCCTCTTTCAGTTCAAGCAAAAATCATAGAATCGTGGAATGGTTTGGGTTGGAAGGAACATTAATGATCATCCAGTTCCAACCCCCCTGTTGTGGGCCACAACCCCTTCCACTAGACCAGGCTGCTCAAAACCTCATCCAGCCTGGCCTTGAACGCTTCCAGTTACAGAGCTTCCACAGTTCTCTGGGCCACCTCCTCCAGTGCCTCACTGTTCTCACAGTGAAAAATTTCATCCTAATGTCTAATCCAAATCTACATTTTTTCAGCTTAGAAACATCATCCCTTGTCTTATCACTGCACTCCCTGATACATCGGAAGTATATGCGTATTTGCTTTGAGTCATAAATAGATAGAAATTCCAGACTGTTAGCCCCGAACAATGTCTAGGAGAACCACACTGAGAAAAAGCAATGGGCAGTCACTTTAAAGTCCCCTGAAGATGAACTCCATGTTGAAGGAAAGCTGCCGATGCCTTACAGGAGATGTTAAGAGTAGAAAACGTGCTTCCCATAACTGTGTTATCTGCACACCAGAATAGTACTGACCAGTAAGGAGTCAGCTCTGAGCTTGCTGGAATGAATGGCAGAGCCTCCACTGACTTCGCGTTGTGTTGGATGGCTTCAGATAAGCAGGAATAGAGTCTGAACTCTGCGTATATCAAATGTATGCCGTATTACCAGGAAGAGGACAGTTTGCTGCATTGTTTCCTCATGGGGGAAGTCTGCTGGAGGCTGTATGGAATGTTTAAAAAAAATTGCTTTTGCAGAACCCATTCGCTGTGTGAGGATGCATCTTCAGAACTGCAGAGGGTCATTTCTGTGGATGGAAGACATCTATCTGAGTCCCAGACAAGCTCATTCACAGGCAGGGGAGCAATGGCAAGGTAACATGCTACCTAATACCATTTATAGTATTAAGTTTAACTTGTTGAAAGAGACTGATTACAATTTGGAGGCAAAGTAAGAAGAGCCATCACTTTCCAAAGAAAATGAATGGAGTCTGGCTGAAGAAAGTAAAAGAAGCTGCTTTTGACCTTGATTCTGAACACATGGCTGACTCATTGCTAACAAAAAAACTTAGAATCCTAGAGATGCTGAATCAGCTCACACAGATTATTCTGAATTAAAAAAAAAAGATTAGTTTTACATGATCAGATCTGAAAATATATTGAACGCTAAGGAAATGCATGAAGTGAGGCCAGATTATAAAGTAAATGAATCAGTGTTTACTTCTGGCTAATAGCTGGTGCAATTTTTGTTTCCTATCAAGTAAGACATAATGATTGTTCCCTTGTTGGTAGATGATTCTGACAAGGGTGGAGGGAGGGGCTTTTGTGCTGGGAGTGCAAGAGTTTCTCTCAGTTTTTAGAGTTCAGTTATGTTTATAAAGGATTGGGAGCTTTAGTTAGCAAAATTCAAGTCAACCATTTGCTTAAATCATTTACTTTACCAGGTCTTAAACATCAACCTGAACTGGAACTTCAAAAACATATTCTGTCTGCTATAAATATTTCCAGCTAAGACTACAGTGCTCTTGTCTTCAGATATGATTGTTACATACAGACTGTGCTCAGTTTAAGCATAGTGTGTTTCAAAGAGCAAAGAAAGAATTTATTATAAAACTTGAGTAATTTAAAGATTGTTGTTTGCACTTCAGCCTTTTGGATGGTGGAGAATAAATTTATATTTCCCTGTTTGGTTGTCAGGTAGTGACACCACAGTGTGTAGACTATGAAATCTGCAATAGTTGGTTTTAGGTGGAAAACCTTTATGGGTATGTGTTTTGTGTAAACTTAAAACATGAGTATATGAACTAATATTGAGAACTTCTTTTAATCTTTGTTTATATTGTTCTTTACCTTTTTTTCAGGATGATTTGAATTATGTGTGCGTAGCTACAGTTACTTAATCTCTGAATATAAAAGGAAGCCTGTGATGAAAATGGGAATTAGTAGCAATTTAAGTAATGCTAACACTACATGCCTCTTGAATGTGAATTCTCAAGGACCTAAGACGATAGCGTCTGATGGACTTCACTGAGTATATTACTTCGAGGGGTAAAGGGCAAAAAAGTGAAAATAATACAGCATGGCAGAAATCAGAAAATTCTATTTCTTTGTTCAAGTGGAGAGGCCCTCAATTTTATCTAGTAAAATCTGTTTGCTTCTTAACAAACAGGTCTCATAAAAACGCTTTATTTTCTAATGTAAATAAGAACATCCATATTAGTAGTTTCCTATGTGAAAGCTCAGTTCTGCTCAGGAAAAAAGAATTTGTAGTTTAATTTTATGCAGTGGTTTTTAATAGAGTGGGGAATCTATTAAATCATCTCAGGCTTTTATCTGGAACTTTGCTTTTCTTTTGCATTCTTGCTAGGCTTTGAATTTTCTGAATTGTTGGAAATTGTAAATGGTTTATATGATGCTATCTTGGTATAGTGCTAAAGAACGAGAAATATATTTTTCTAATTTTTCATATGTGATAATATTGCCTTTATTGTCATTGTTATTTCAGGATAAGAGAACCTGGACAAGATCTATGAGGAGGTATAGTTAGGGCCCTGAAAACTGCAATCAAGAGGCAGATGTACTTTACCATAAGATTTAAATTGTTCATATCAGCTTCTTTGTGGGTTCTGAACATATGTAATATCAGCCAACACAGAGAGAATATAAAGAGCTTTCCTTGAGTAGCCCAAGGTCTCCGCGAGAAGTTAAGCATTGTTCAGGATTTCATTATGCTGTTTTCTGGGCTTATGTTGGGACACCTGAGTTAACACCCTTTTGTCCATATTAGACTGCTGACAGGAAATAATATATTGTGTGGGTAATAAATGTAATCACTTTGGTAAATTTCAGTCTTCATTATTTTCAGAAACATATTTCCTTTCAAAGTTTGACAGAAAACATTGTAAGTATTCATAATATGAATTAGTGGATGGAGAAAAAGATACATAATGATACAATAATAAATTATTGCAATGTCATGATTTTTTTCTTATCTCATTTCAATGCTCTGCTAGAAATTTAGGATGAGGAAATAGTACTTCCTATACAACAGGCCAGTTCATATGTGATAGGCAATTAATACGTCTGTCGAGAAACCCTTTAAAATGTAAGGGAATGTGGCTGAAGTTTTATCATTCCTTATTTCAAAGTTCATCTTCCCTCATGAACTATTCAGCTTTTGTTTCCACTGTGTGTATGATCCCGCAAGCATGTGATCTTGTGAGTATTTTTTGTTTCCCTGTTCTGTCAGTCCAGAATTCCCTCATTATCACATAATGCCAGAACTTTGTCAGAAGTCAACTGCCGTACCGTAACCACTTGGTTTGCTCCCATTTGGCAAAAATACTCTTTGGTTTCTTCTGTGATGCTAGTACTGTGGACTAGGAACTGATGTGTGAGGTACTTTCCTGATGCACTGCAAAAGGTGATGTATAAATGTGGAAAGTGA
Source organism: Cuculus canorus (assembly GCF_017976375.1). Classification (NCBI taxonomy): domain Eukaryota; kingdom Metazoa; phylum Chordata; class Aves; order Cuculiformes; family Cuculidae; genus Cuculus; species Cuculus canorus. Next base: position 68,909,887 of record NC_071401.1, read on the forward strand.
CTGGGTTCACAGAGTTAATCCATCAAGTTCGATTTTGTGGCAGGTGGAGATGTGAAGAAAAACCCTCCTGGGCTACTCTTTGTGGGGATGGTTTAAGCCATCTGATGTTCTTGTCTGGTTCAGTCAATTTTGTGTGTTTGTTCCATGCAGGCTATCCCGATTTGTCATATCTGTGAGGTCATGGGCCACGAGACATTCGCACCATGAAGACCAAAGACCTGATTCTTTCTTAGAGCGTATTCGAGGGCCAGAGCTCATAGAGGTGTCCAGTAGGCAAAGTAACATCCGCTCCTTTCTGGGTATCCGTGAGCAGCCTGGAGGAATAAAAAGGTAAGAAGATGTATTTATGTTTTAAAGGAAGGTGGCAAATGTCAGGATATTTTCTTGGTGATTAGGATATAAGTTTTATTTTAAGAAGAGCGTAAGGAGCTTAGCAGGGCAGATGAACAGGTTATCTAATTCTTCCCAGGAATCTTGACATAACTGAACTATTATGGCTTTCATCAGACTTTCTCTTTCCCTCTCAAACGTACTGTAACAAAGATCTTGAGGTAGAGGACTTTGATCACGCTGCTTCAGGCAGAATGGTTTCTTAAAACTGGAATTTTATCATATGCAACTTGATGTGGTTAAACTCCTTGCCACTGAGGATGAATGCAATTTCTGTTTCAAGAATCTAGGATGCTGCTTGTTGTGGCTTTTCAGGACATTCATGTTATGCACGTTATCTGTAAGTATTAGGAAATGCCGAACAAGCAGTTGTCCAAAATGTGCCATTGCTTTGTTAACACCTACTCAAGAATTCAGCTGCTAACATTACAGAAGCTTTTAATGCAGAAATGAGAAAATCTTGTCTTTCTGTTTGGCACTCCTCTTTGAAGCATAGACTCTCGTATATTTTTGCATAGCTGAAGATTGATAGGTAAGCAAGTAATAAGCTGATCTAATTCAAAACCTCAGCTAGTAATTCAGATTAAAGCAAGAATCTTTGAAGGACTGTGCATGGTAGAGGTTACCTTGATTTGGTGGAGGCCAGCACAGCCTTATTATCTGCACTTGATCTACTTCTTAGAAATTCAACTCAAAAGCATGTTTTGTTGAATTAGCCAGACTGCTGTCTGAGTTTTTCAGACATCTGGATCAGTAGCAACTGCAGATTTGAAGTAATTAGAGAGGAGAACATTGATCCTGAGCCAATGAACCTTGATATAAGGTTATTAGAAGTGAAATTGGAAGTATCCATCCTTACCTCCTCAGTTTCACACTGTTGCCATGTGACAGTATCTCCCAGCTGTTCTATCATGAAGGCTTAGTTCTGCAGCAATGGTAGGTGTGCTTGTTACTTATCCAGAAGCCTTGGCACTGCATCTGTCAAGAAGACTTGAAAGGATTGAGGAAAGCTTAAATTAGTAGCTAAATGAATACAGGGCTAAAAATAGTGAGATGCATGTTGCTGTGCACTAATACGCCTGAGAACAAGCTTCAGACATCAGATGTGGTCACAAGTGTGTGTGCCAAGCACGTGATAAAAAGAAACCGGTGCCTTGAAATAGTTATGCAAAGGGGCTTATCATTGCAGTCAAAGTTGACCTTCCTAATCTTATCAGTGCATTTGTGAGAAGCTAGTAAGTCAGTCATCATGTTGGTAAACACGTGTATGAAAAACCAACAGTCTTTACGCTCTTTAATGTGTTTTATTTAACTTACTGCAGTCGCTGGCCCTTGGCCAGGTTTAACGTCAACTATAGCAACAACACCAATGAAGAGTAAGTACTGGTAACTTCCAAACACCTTTCTACTAGTAGCAACTTCGCTTTTCCCTTTCCAGCCGCGTAACATTTGTAGTATAAACTCCTTATCTCTTCCTAAGCCTTTCCTAAGAATATAGTTTAATTATAAAAAAAGATCTAGTTTTTTTAGTATAAAAGCCATCCTTCATGCTCTCTGTGAATTTCTTTTTGTCTGAAGTTATCCTTACCTCTTAAGGAGTGAATTTGATTAAGCATTTAGTCCTTACCTCCTCTAGTTCAGCTGGCTGATTTTACTGCATTACTAATTGATTTATTAATTCAGTCTTGAACTGAGATTCATGTATTATTTTTTTTAATAGTGATTTTCCTCTTTTAACATGCTAGTCTCCTTCTGCAAATCAAGTGCCCCAAAAATTTTGAGTCGTCAAATGAGGAGTGGATACTGAGCAGGGTACCAAGAAAACTCTTCTGTATGCAGTCTAAATGAAAACTAACCATCTTTTTAAAATGCATCCTTCAGTTCAGCAGATATTGTTGGTGTAGATTTAGAGATAGTGACAGGCAACACAGTAAGGCTTGCATTGCGATGGAAGTTCTGACAGCAGGTTTCCTTTGGAGTCTATTTTATATATTTGACAAGATATGCAGCATTACACCAAAGAGAAATGTCTTGAAAAGGTGAAGAAGTCCTGTAATTTAAAATCACCCAACACCAGTGTTTGTTGATGTCTTAGGCCACAGCTGTCTGAGGACATATCTGCTCTGTAGCATCCAGCAGCAGATCTGTTCTCATGTGCGATGATAGTTAATTTCTTTCATTGCTTTCCAGATGAAAAGAAAAATTGAAAATGATCAGAACAGTTTCTGATAATGTCAGAAATACTTTCAGGAAGCTCTTGTTTTTTTTCAACAAAAAGCTCTATCATGAGCTAGCTCAAACTGTACATTCTAAACGTTGCTGCAAAACTTTTGTGCACATATCTGAACAAGAGGCCTTCCTGCTCCTGAAGCAGCTTTTTGATTTGTTTGTGTAACTTCTATTAAAAAGGAAAATCAGTGTGTAGTGAGCAGTGACAGAAATGTGCAGAATTTTATTTAGACTGGTATAAAAAAAAAAGTGCTAAAAGCCTGGAGCTTAGGCTGCTAGTCAGGGCCCAAAGGACCAATTAGGATGGAAATACTGCTTTCTTACTCTGTTTCTGACAAGGACTCATGTACCTTAGGCAAAATTTTCATCCTTCCGTTATTTAAAATGAAGACAACAGCTGTCTGTCTGCTTGCCTGAAAGTCTGAAATATACTTGATTTGGCAAAGTTCTCAGCAGAAGAGAAATGCAATTATTTGACTCAGTCAAAGACTATGACAGTGTTTTAGTAGAGGCTGATGAAGATATGTTTTCTAAGTCTGAAGATGTGCATTCCTTTTAATGTGCTAAGAAACACAAAACGGACACCACTGTATTGCTGTGAAAGAGGACAGGCACAAACAACTGTTTTATTAGTTACTGGATTGCAATTTACTTGGTAGCACTGATAAAAAAAATACGTGAGTTTCCTTGAAGCTCTGTGTTTTTCATGTTAAAGACTTAAAGAGTGCCTGCCCTTGGGGAACTGTAGGTGATGCTTTCAAGTCTTTGATTTCCTCTGGGTGACTTCCACCACCAGACTATAAGTAGGTGAGAGTATGATAAGTTAGCAGTTGTTTCAACAGAGATATGAACAGAGGCCACAGAAATGGAAGAATCTTGTTTATGAAAGACACCTGCAGGTGACAGATGAGTTTGGAGGAGATCTCAAACTAGACAAAAGAAGTATTGGCATTAGATGCTGTGCGAAATAATATTTTTTTCTTTTTTTAAAACAAGCCATAGGATTAAGTCAGACTTGTCAAAATGTTACCTCCAAAGTTCACCACTAGACTTTTTGATTGATTCTCTGTCTGAACCTACTTTTCCCTGCATAACAACATCCACAAATGTGCAGTGGCCCTACCCTTTGAAAATTATATTTACTCCTAGTTCTTAATTTCTGGTAAGAATGCCAGACATTTAAGTATTGAGGAGCTATGTCAATGCGAACAACAGCAACTGTGAATTGGCCCTTAGACCAGGCACTGTGCATAATAACGTGCAGTGAAATCCTGACACATTTTTTCAAATAGGAAAGATAAGAAGGAGGTTTTGGTGCAGATTAAAAAGAAGCCATAAAAGTCCAGGAGTCAGTGGCAGAGAAATAAACACTTGAGTGGCAGTTCCCACTGCCATGTAGTAATCAGCCTTGGTAAATGAAAAGCTGTTTCTTTGAGTTGACTGAATTCTGTGTAAGTGGAAGCTTAGTTGATGCAAAGGTTCTTATCTGCAATGTATAATTGTAATGGTTTCACTGGTGTTGGTCAGCTTGGTAGGTATTTCCCTGCACACGGAGGAGTGTAGGATCTCAGCATTTTTGGCAAATTAGTTTGAGATTTTCCAAATTGCACTGTGGTGCTGCATCATTGTAGAAATGTCTGTGGGTAAGAATTGAAACAGGTGCTCAGTGCTGATAGGTGAAAGCTATGGCTACACCTATTATACTTATCTTAAGATTGTTGGTTATTGTCTTCTCCCTTGGAGTGCTTCTTTATCTCTGTAACAAGCACATTCATAGGCAGGACTACCATTCACAAGGTAGACAACTTCTGATCTGAGTAATATAAGCAAGTATACATGCAAAGCACAAATGAGCTCACTACACTGTTTACCTGTTGGTTAAAATAGGCAACTTTTTTTTTTTTTTTTGTAAGCAGCTTTTTTTCAACTGTTGTTCCATCTTCTGCTGTCCTTGTTGCTGTCCTTGAACTGATTTGTCCTTTTTTGACACCGGTGCATGGGGAGAATCTTGACAGTTCAGAGGAGAACACGTAGCTCCCATGGGAGTCCTAAACAATGAAACAAATTCAAGGTGTTCAATAAAAATCGGTCTGGTACACTGATGTCTGAAAAGGTTGAAAAAAAGCACGGGTGACTAATGCATAGAATCAGCCAGCTGGTTACCTCATGTAATGGTGTGGTGGCATCAGTTTGAGAGGCCTCAGACTGTAAACTCTTTTTACCAGACAGATGTATGGCTCCACTGAGAAACCCTATGCTACTCTACCTGGAGTCTAGTTTAGTTTCCTGCACCTCAATATCCCACTTCTCCCTTAACTACTAGAGTATTGATAATATTGCTAAGCCTTACATTATGTTGTACAGCAAAAAGGAAGAAAAGAAAGAGGTTAAAGAGGAGAAAAAAGAGGAAAAGAAGGAGGAAAAGAAGGAGGAAAAGAAAGAGGAAAAGAAAGATGACAAAAAAGATGACAAAAAAGATGATAAAAAAAAAGAAGAGTAAGTATAAAGAATGAATATGTGCTTATAAGACACCTCCTACACTACAAAGCATGGTATGGCATTTCCTTGTAGTACCTCCACAACAATTATTGTTCTGCAGACTGCAGAAAGTTAGCCTGTCAAGTCGTTATTATGTTTTACCTTGTGGAAAGGTGCAACTGCTCAAAAAAGTTGTTGCATCTTTAAGACCTGAGCTTAGGCCTGTCATGAACAGCTTTCTAGGTCAGTAAAAGAGAATTCAGCTACCTCTGATCACTTTGATTTGCTGTTTAAGATAACTTTTTTACTATGAGGGCATTTTAGAATAGCAGACTGCTTTACAGATCCACACACCAAAAGTCTGATTTGGACAAAGAGCAAAAATCTTACACGAAGAAAATTACACATTTAGTTATAAGTTTAGTTAATACATTGACCAGCATATTTAATTACCTGGTATGGTGCAGTTCATTACTAGTGATTACTGAAGTTTGCTTCTGCTGAATAGGAGATGCTGTAGTTCCGCAACAAGTTTATTGGAATGATGTTGACAAAAATGGATCCTGCTCTTGTTTTGTTCCCCCAAAGCTGACGAAAACATAGCACGATTTAGTATTACTAGTCATGAAAAATAACAATGGTAGCAGATAAAAGAGAATTAACTTGAATGAACTTAACAGTTTAAGAGTGTGTTAAAGTAATACACTGCAAGTGGCGCGTGCTGTGTAGGTATGGGGACATGTAGTCAGGAATCGCTTCCAAATGGAATCTGCTTGATCTTGAGATTTTGACTGTCTTAATCAAAACTTTGTTTGATTAGAAAGCATTTGTTCTAGGGATTCTCTTTCAGCTTCCAGTACTATGTAATGAGAGTATGACCTTTGTAGTGATCTAAAAGCATTTTAAAATATTTCAGCAAAGAAAATAAATGTTTTCATGCCTAGAAGGTAGTGTACTGTCCCATTATCCCCTGACAGCAGGGATAATATCAGAAATACACACAAACAAGAGACAGATTATCATTACCTTTTAAGATATTTACATCTTGCAGATTAGGAAAAGTCACACAAATACATATCCAAGCATTGCCTAGTCACGTATTCCCCAAACTACTATACAGTTCACAGTATTATATATTACTGTTAGAATAACTTCCGTGGTTGTGGACCTCACTATCCACTAATGCGTATTTCCTCTGATTACATATAACATGCTTAATGCTGTCTATTCCATATCAGCCTTCCTCATGCTGGGGAAAGGCACTTCTGAGCATACTCTACAAGTGCTATTAGCCATGCTGTCCTTTAAATCTCCTCTAAATTCCAGACCTGTATGTTTCATTCAGCATCGTTCATTGTTGTGAGGCCTAGGGAGCAAGGACTGTGAATGTGTGAAATTTGCATTTACATAATAATATGTTTTAGTTACAGTCATACACTATAAATGTATATGTGCACACGGACTTAATTGTGTAAACATCTGTTGGAATACATATGTGTTTTACTTGCTTAAATGTGTGCCTATACAGTCGTTTCCATAATTATATTTGCCAAAACATCAAAATGTGTCTGCAAAGGAAGGCTCTTTCTCCAGCAATGGACCATAGCCTGCTGGCTGAAATGATAATGAGAAATATTTAATGTTTTACTTTTTTTTTCAGTGGAGATTATATGCAGAAGGATGTGGTTTTCATCCTGAGCAATGTGAATGTCTCTGTTTTTCTTTCCACTCTCACTTTTTCTGAAGTTGGGTCAAGCAAGTAAATAGAATATGACGGATGGGATGAAGCTAATGTTTGGTATGTCATCTGGAGCTGCCTGCGTGGAAACTTTCTCTTCTTAGGCAGCTCTGAGTTCATCATGAGATGAGCTGCCTCCAGAAGATCCAGCAGGTCACTTTGTCACCTTTCTGGTATAAATCTGCACTTTTTCCTTTCCAGGAAGAAGAAAGAGATCTATGTGATAGATCCTTCGAGCAATATTTACTACAACTGGCTGACCATAATTGCAGCACCCGTGTTCTACAACTGGTGCATGCTAGTGTGCAGGTATGGATTTTAGCTGATCATAATTTTAGGTTTCAAATTTAGTGTATCATTATGTTTCTGATAGAAATCATCCTCTTATTTCCCTGTGGTGGTTTTTTCAGTGACTTACCTAGCAGATTTACAGTTTTTACCCTTAGGGATGTACGATACACATATGACTGGGAATAAATGGCCAATGTTTCTTTTTATATTCTTATCTAAAACCATTTTGTTGTAACTTGCAAAGAGCTGCTCCTGAATGCTGGCTGTGGCCCTCGTGTGCCACCTGCTGGCTGGCGGCAGAGATCACAGAATCACAAGATGGTAGGGGCTTCCAGGGGACCTCTGGACATGACCTAGCCCTGCTTTAGCAAAGCAGGTTCACCTACAACAGGTTGGACAGGAGTGCATCCCGGCTGGTTTTGAATATCTCCAGAGAAGGAGATTCCACAACTTCCTTGGGCAGCCTGTTCTAGGGTTATGTCACCCTCAAAGTAAAGTTTTTCCTCACATTGAGGTGGAACTTGCTGTGCTCCAGTTTGTGCATGTTACTCTTCGTGCTGTTGCTGGGGACCATTGAGAAGAATGTGACCCCCCTCCTTGTGACCTCGGCCCTTTAGATATTTAAAAGCATTGATTAGACTCCTTCTCATTCTTCTCTTCTCCAGACTAAACAGATCCAGGTCTCTCAGCTTTTCCTCACAAGAGAGATATTCCAGTCCCCTAATAATCTTTGTGGCCTTGTGCTGAATTTTCTCCAGTAGTTCCTTGTCTTTCTTCAACTGAGGATCCCTGAACTGGACAGAGTACTTTAGATGCAGCCTCACTACGGCAGAGTAGAGAGGGAGGATAATGTCCCTCAACCTGCTGGCCACACTCTTCTTAATGCACCCCAGGGTACCATTGGCCTTCTTGGCTATGTGGGCACATTGCTGGCTCTTGGTTAACTTGCTGTCCACCAGGACTCCTGAGTCCTTCTCTGCAGAGCTGATTTTCAGCAGGTCAACTCCTAACCTGGACAGGTGCGGAGATGTGCCTTGGCCATGGTAGGCTCAGTAACTACTCCTAGAGATAGGTCTTCCATTCACCCAAAAGAGAACAGAAGGGAGAGTTTTGGGCATTGTTGGGTTATCTTAAATTACTATTATACACCTAAAGGTGCTTGAAGGGCAGGATGGTTTTATTTGAGTATTGATTTTCCCTTCTCACATGTTGAAATCATTTTGAGTCGAAGTTATGGAGCGCTGCAGAAAAGGCTCATTTAGGCTGTGTCAGGTATCGGGGAGAGATGAGGATGGCTTGCCACTCAGAAACAAATCTTTTATTTGGGTATTATCTTAATAGAGATGTGTATCCCATGAAATTTTATGCATGTTCAATGGTAGGAATGTGTATCCCTCTCTAAGTACCCTTGTGTGGCAAACGTGTTTGAGTTTTGCTCTTGGCCTGCACACTTTTGAATTCTGAAAGATCTTAGTCTGTTTAGACATAGCTGTAGTGTGCAGATGTTTAGGCATGCAGATATGCTGCCTTTAATTTTTCAATGCCTGTAATATACACTAGCATGCTGCTAGGACACACTTCGCAAGTACTCTGCATACACACTGTAATTTTTAATTTTTTTGTTTATCTTTGTTTCTTTAGAGCCTGCTTTGATGAGCTACAAGTTGACCATATTAAATTATGGCTGTTCCTGGATTATGGCTCTGATATCATCTATGTTTTTGACATGTTTGTCAGATTCAGGACAGGTGAGTCTTTCTGGAGTTTCTACAGTGTTTTCAGATACAGCATGGGTATAAAGGCGTAAACAGAAATTCCCTTGTGGAGTCTGCCCAGTGCAGTATACTGTCTCCAGCAGAGCCCAACTGTGGAGACTTTTGGAAGATGAAGTGTCTGTCCAGCTTGGATTGTTTTAAGGCTGGACATCCCAAAACCTGCATTTGTCTCTAAATTCAGTTTTATCTGTGCTTAATAGGCATGCCAAACACTGACTGTAGTGCCGCTCTACCAGGCTACATGGCAGAATGAGACGCTTTGCATATGATCATCATTCTCTGAGTAATATATTGCTTGTGCTCATTAGACTGGCCAAGAAATCAACTGTACCCCACAAGTACTGCTTTCTTAGCTAAGTTGTGCAGCATTGTGCTCAGAAGTGGTTATTGAGTTAGTCACATGCAAGACCTGGCAACCATCTCGGCCTCCGATCTGCAGCCCTCTGCCTGGATCAGGCAATGCTGCCTCTTTGCCAGCAGCTGTATTTCCTACAGGCTCTGCAAGGTCCTGGCTGAGTCTCCCTCTGCCTGGTGGTGGTACAGGGTTAACCCAGAAGGGTGGTAGTATGGGATTAACCCAGGCACCTCTGCTTCGGTTCTGAGCCTTAAGTCCTGCCTTCCTGAAGGAAGTGTGAAGCTAATGGGTCTGTGAGGACCATTCCATGTCATGCGTAAAGTGGTTCTCTTCAGCTTCCCATCCTGTTTCTGTCGTCCAGACAGGCTGAGCATTTCATGTTTAAGTGTCCTCAGCTGAAAAAGATTCTGGCCCTAAAGGGATACCTGTTTTAAACTAAACAAGGTCATAATATAGGCCTAAGCAACGACATACAGTGATCCGTACCATTAAATTGCTAGTATAGTTGGTGCATGCACTTTTGGTGTATGCCAGTTAGCACTCTCTCAGGCAGTGTCTGGGCCCAGCTGGGAGAACAGCAAAGGCTGGGCATTGTTCATGGTGCCATTTCTTTGGAGGGAGCCCGGAGAACTTGAATGTGAATAGAATATGTCATGCTAGCTGGTCTCAGAGCCAGAAAATGTTTCCTGACTTGTTCTGTTTACTGGTGCAGCCCCAAAATGTCCCTTGGAAGGGTCCAAAACTGCACTGATCATAATGAAGATGAGAGTTCTTTTAAATCTTTGAGCTTTACATTTTATTTTTTAAAAAATCATGCTGACAGCTTGACTTTAATTATGGCTTGTGACGAGTTGTAAACATAATTACATGACAAAGGCTAAAAATGCTGTCATGTTGGGAAGCACACAACTCATGGCAAGGCAAATTCTTAAATTTAGAAAGTACCTTGTTCAACAAGAAAGTCTATTTCAGACAGCAGCCTAAATCACAAGCCTGTTGTATTTGGGGTGGAGGGGCTTCATCTTCTTTGTGTGTTTAAAAAGCCCACTGTTCCAACTAAATTTCTCTTCTGCAGTTATAGCTATTATTGTAATGGGAAAGAAGCGAACAGAAATTAGGCATGTGCAGGCAATGCAAGTTATAAAATTCCCATGGGCTATCCTGATGATGGCTGTATGGCTGTTAAAGTGTGGTTAGAAGGTTGGCTTTGCTGGCTTGGACTGGAACTGCAGAATTGTCACAGACATCTCCTGAACACTTCAGTGCAAGCGTCTGCTGCAGTTTCAGGCATTCAAATAAGGAAGTTGCTTTTTTTAGGTGCTGAAACCTTTGTCAACTCTCTCGACAACCCCTCCTGCCTCTGCCTGTGCCTGCTACTTTTTCCTGTAAGTCTTCAAGGTCCATCTCCCCTGGGGACGGAAGTCCTGGAAGCCTCTGGGGAACAGTATGACTCCTTGCTGTCTAAGGGCAGGGACTGGCTTTGAAGTGGGATCTAGGCAGCCCTCCAACCACTGTGATCCACCTCAGCTTCTCTGTGGAGCATTCCTGTCTAGCTGCTGAGCCAGTTTTGCTGCATTTCACCGATTTGGTGACTGTGCACTGTGAAGCAGGAAAGATTCACGTTTCTCAGCAGCTGGGCCTATTTAGCATACCCTGTGTTTTGATGCTTCCAAAAGGTCTTACTATCAGACTTTAGTTCTGTGAGGGGAAAACAAGAGCTGAGAGGCTTTTATCTCCCTTCAGGAGGAAGGTGTTTTCGAAGTTATTTTTAATAATTGTGAGTCAGAAATTCATATGTCCAACTTTTCTGTTTAGTTGCGTAACTGTTAATAAGAGCATATTTGACCAGCCTTTTTTAGCATTCTTCTGGGATGTAACACAGGAACTACTTCCATTTGTAGTCACCATCGGTTAGGAGCTACCCTAGGACAGATATGCACGTATACGTGAGGCAACTATACAGACGCGCACACATTCCAGAAATACAGCTGTGTTGTGTAGGGCAGAAAGAAATGAAGCTTGGTCTTCCTCAGCAGAATCTTCCTCTGGAAAGCTGCTGCTTGTAGATTGCTGAGGCATTAGGATAGTGTGATAATCCTGATATACAAGGACTGTTTTGCTTTTCTCTCAGTGCACGTTTCCTCCTGTCTGGCCTAGTGGGCAAATAGTTGGACATCTCCATTTGCAATTGCAGCAAGTATTTTGCAGTGCGTGAGCTGTTCCATCTCCAACATTTTCAATGCTTTGATCTTTCAGAGGTGTAAAACAGCACTGCAGCCGTACTGCTCAGGCAGTCTTTCTGTAAGAACTCTTATACAGATGCAGTTTGCTTTAAGATCTTACTGCAGTTTATGTCTTATTATAATTTTTAAAATCTAATCATTTCCAAAGTCTTTTGAATGAAGAAATACCAATGTACAAAATTCTGCTTAGATCTTTCACCAGAAACACAAAAAAGTGCAAAAGATTTTCCTCAAATGAAAAGGAAAATCCTGTCAGCTTTAACATTGGATACGAGGTAAAACATGGCTTGAGAAGTGGAATGGGAGGAGTAGATTTCATTATCTTAATGTATATTGTTCTGAAAAAGTTTCCAACGATACATTATACCTATTTATTCTTGGTATTTATTTAAAAATATTCCACTCTGATTTTATGCACAATTGCTTAACACTTGCTTAACTCTAGTTATGACTTATGTCAACGGTTCATGAAGAATAAGACTCATCTATCTTTTTGCAAAGATGCCTAAAAGACAAAGATATATCTGCCCCGGAATAGAGCAGGAAACTACAGGAAACAGTGCAGTAATAACAGAGTCATCACTCTATATCATTGTATATCAGCTTTGGAACCTAACTGAAATATTTACAGATGCAATTAAATATTTCTCATTGCAGAATTCACAGTGTATCAGTGTCTGTATGCGTAACAGGACAAATTTTAAAGTTCCCAGGTATCTGAAATGTGACTCAGTACTGTTGATGGTATTTTTATTCTAACAAGAAAAATATGTATTTTTACTCTTTGAAGGCTTCCTCGAACAAGGCTTGCTAGTTCACGATGAAAAGAAATTACGAGATCACTATACCAAAACTGTACAGTTCAAACTGGATGTGCTGTCGCTTGTGCCAACAGACCTGGCATATTTGAAGCTTGGTTTGAACTACCCTGAACTGCGATTTAACCGCTTGCTGAGGATTTCTCGGCTCTTCGAGTTTTTTGACCGTACTGAAACCAGGACAAATTATCCAAACATGTTTCGTATAGGAAACCTTGTATTATACATTCTTATCATCATCCACTGGAACGCATGTATATACTTCGCAATTTCGAAGCTCATCGGATTTGGAACCGACTCTTGGGTCTACCCGAATGTGTCCATTCCAGAGTATGGGCGCCTGTCTAGAAAGTACATTTACAGTCTGTACTGGTCAACGCTTACGCTGACAACCATTGGAGAAACACCTCCCCCAGTGAAAGATGAAGAGTATCTCTTTGTGGTCATTGACTTCCTGGTGGGTGTGCTGATCTTTGCTACCATTGTTGGTAACGTGGGCTCCATGATTTCCAACATGAATGCCTCCAGGGCAGAATTCCAGGCCAAAGTGGATTCCATTAAACAGTACATGCATTTCCGAAAAGTGACAAAGGATTTGGAAGCCAGGGTTATTAAGTGGTTTGATTACCTCTGGACCAACAAGAAAACAGTGGATGAGAAGGAAGTTCTCAAAAATCTGCCTGACAAACTGAAGGCTGAAATTGCCATCAATGTCCATTTAGACACACTGAAGAAAGTGCGTATATTCCAGGATTGTGAAGCTGGACTTCTTATCGAGCTGGTGCTGAAACTGAAACCTACAGTCTTCAGTCCTGGGGACTACATTTGCAAAAAGGGAGATATCGGGAGAGAAATGTACATTATTAAAGAGGGAAAATTGGCTGTGGTGGCAGATGATGGCATAACCCAATTTGTAGTCCTAAGCGATGGCAGCTACTTTGGTGAAATCAGCATCCTAAACATCAAAGGTAGCAAATCTGGCAACAGGAGGACAGCCAACATAAGGAGTATTGGTTATTCTGATTTGTTTTGCTTGTCTAAAGATGATTTAATGGAAGCTCTCACAGAATATCCAGAAGCCAAAAAGGCTCTGGAAGAGAAAGGGCGACAAATTCTGATGAAAGACAATTTAATAGATGAGGAAGCAGCAAAAGCAGGAGCTGATCCAAAAGACTTGGAAGAAAAAGTAGAAAGACTTGAAACAGCTCTGGATACGCTGCAGACTAGGTTTGCTAGGCTCTTGGCAGAATACACCGCATCTCAACAAAAGGTGAAGCAGAGACTTGCCAAAGTAGAAACCCGAGTGAAAAAGTATGGTAGTGGCACCTTATCAGTTGGAGAAGCAGAGGCTGAAAAAACAGAGGAGGAGAAAAAGAATTAATGGAGTATTTATATTTCCTTATTTATTGGAGAAGGTTGAAGCACGTGAAAGCCATAAATGTATGTAAATACACATGTGCATACATAGACATGATTATTTTTATATGAACTCAAGAGAATGGTTTTTAGCATTTTTAACTGAAGCAGTACTCTTGTAAATAGAACACTGCCACCTTCATAGGGGGACATTTGGTCTGGCATTTGGGTACTTTTTTGTACTGGGAGTGGATTTCTTACAAGTCATGCTTGGGATGTCTATTACATAGGGTACCAGTAGGTGTTGACACATTGTGTCTTCCCATGCATGTTGCATTAAGAAGGCATTGTACTGAATAAGGGCTTAAAAAAATACTTGTAGGGTACGTGCTCTACCTTGCTACCTTAGTAGACAATTAAAAGGATGGATGCAAACCTGGGCTTCTCAAAATCTTTGGGTTTTTTTTTCAGAGAAGCATCTGTGCAAACAGTTGGACTATAGCTAAGCAGCAGGACATACCTACGTGGTGTAGACCTGTGTGTATTTGAAATAGCCGTGCATCCGGGTGCTTTAATCTAATTCTTTCTAGTGAGCTAGGTTCTGCACAAAGGACCGCGCTGACAGAGTAGCAGTGCTCATTCACGTCCTTTCCAGCATGGTCTGCAACAGCCTTTGCTGCTCTGCAGCTGCTTCGCTTGGGGAGAGAGTGAGTGGAAGATCCCCCACCCATTTTTTTAACGCAGCCCCATCCACACTGGCAAAACGTTCAGCTCGAAGAGAATTCCTAGAAGCTCACTGGTGGAAGGCATGTGTAGCAATATGGCTTCACTGAAGTGAGGAAGAAAAAAGAGGGTCCTGGTGCTTGTAGCTCCTATATATAAGGTCTTGAGTGAATTCCCTCTCAGCAGGTGGGCAGTCCTGGAGGGAACTGTAGGGGCTGGCAGGCAGGGGCAGCCTCTTCCCTCCATTTTCCCCCCCACCCCCAGCAGGGTTTCTGCAAGGCAGGGAAAAGAAGCACTGTGTTGCAAAGTCCTTCCTGTTAGTAAACCTATGTTTTCTTCTTCTTTATTTACTTTAATGATGCCTACTCCACCTCCTTTCACTACTTAGCACCAGCTTTTTTACATAGTAGTTATTGCACTACCGCATTTCCACTTCTTACGGAGAGTGAAGGCCACGCTTGCTCTGGTCCTGCTGACAGGAGCCGAGTTGTGCTGGTTGCTTTTCTAGTAGTTGCAGAGTTGTCTCTGCTGACGGTCTGGCTCTGAGGCGAATGCACAGGTCTGGACCACTCAGCCTGCTGTGACATTTAGGACAGCACAGTACTGAGAAGGTTTCTTGCGCTGTCATATTACAACCATAGGATTTGCCTCTTAGACACCCCTCTTGGCCTCCTCCATCCTGCCGCTTCCACTTTCTTTCCAGGCTTCTCTCCCTGCTGCTGAGGGGATTTCTGTGATATTCCCTAACTAGTTAAATACTGGTTTTCATTTTTCTATACAGTATTTTTGTGTTGTGTAGCTTCCCGTGTTACTTTTAGCCTTGGGTACCTCACTGACTAAAGAAGAGTCTGGAATAACAGAAGCTGTTCAGGATCTATGGCGTGGGGGCTGGATCCTCAGCAGTGTTAGTTATTAACATGGTCAGTGCTCTGCCTTTTAGTTGTCCTCAGCTCTGATTGAGCCCTAAACTGTGAGTGGGAATAGATGGCCTGTTGGAAAGCTGGTGAGAAACCCACTGAGAAGAGGGTGGTTTACCCAGACGGTGGTGAAAAGAGGTGGTTGCTTTGGCAAACTGAGCACAACTGCTCGGACTAAGCACTCGTCTCTGGGCAAGCAGCTATCCCTCCCCTGTTGACACTCTTAAGCCTAGTGAGAGAGACGGATCTGACAGCAACTAAGGAATGGGGCTTTGTCAGCAGCACTAGCAAAGGGGCCACCCTGTAGTAGGTGTCTACACATGTCCAAACTCCTCTTATCATCAGACTAGAAGCAACTAGACCTAGCTATCTACTGTAGGGCTCAAGATTTCCACTGACTATAATGAGAACTTTGGAAGGTAGCTGAGACTATGTGCAGCTGGTAGAGTTCAGGAATTTTGGTCCTTCAGCTGAATCTTGTCCTTATTTTCTCCAAGGGCTTGAAACAAATGAGAGAGGTAAGAGAGGCTGCTTTTGGCAGGGGTCTCACGCCCTCGCCCCTGCTCTGAGGAAGGCAGGGTTGAGGCAGAGCTGGATGTTGGCTACTTGCAGTGTACCACTGTAAGCAGACAACGCAATCACAGGCTGCTGAATTTGCACCTCTCTCACTTTCTAACAGAGGCAGGTACCACGCTCGCCTGTGGCTGTTTACTGTTGTGTTACTCAAATGCTGTATCTGGTAGGGGTTTCATACTTATCACCATGTTCTACATCAGTCATCATTCTCTATAAACACTGACTACCTACCCAATATACTACAGCTGTTCCAGCCTACTAGGTATATACAAATAGAACTGTTTGAAGTATTATTTATATCAAGTTTATGTGTTAATAAAAAAACCAAAACACAAACGAATGCTTCTTATCCTGATGAATCAGAACAGCTTAATTTATCAGTTAAATACATGTTTGCTCTACCTTTTTCCGTGCCTCTTAGTCTGGTTTTCACATGTCCGAAAGAGCTATTTTGATGCTATTCGCTTTGGACACTTTGAAATAGACAGCTTTTGACATGGTGAAGTCATGTCCTTTGACGTTTTTCATCTCTGCAAGATGTTTTTTCCCCTTCTTTAATGTGGCTACAGCATGTACATTAAAATATTTTGAGTAACATTCAAGCAGCTCTGTGTTTTCTCTTACGCATATGCCCTTGGATTTCAGTGTTTCATGACAGACTTTAATCATGCCAATATTACACGGCCCAGCAAATCGCTAGCTGGAACAGAGATCTTCAGTGACAAAACAAAGTGGGAATAGCAGTGTTCTCCCTTCACTGCAGGGCAGCTCATGTATAGCTTTGGTCCTGTGCCCGGTTTTGACACTATTACTGTGTTTGCAGATACCACGCAGGCACAAGAGCTCAACTGCTCCCTAATGGTACTTGGACTCATGGGGTGGAAAGCCAGCCAGGCTCCACCTGTCTCCTGTCCCCTGCTTCCCCAGCTCCATGCAGGATGGCACAGGGGGTGTGCTGCCTCGTTCAGCAAAAATACATGCGTTGGCAGCTTTCTGCTACTTGCATACACATCACCTTCCAAAAATCCCCCTCGACACATGGGACAGGCCCAGCCTGGCATGGCATAAGCTCATCTGGTCCTTCAATCCCACCAAAAAAGAAAGCAAGGCATTTAAACACATTCCCTGTATCTGCCAACAGGGGGTTAATGGCCACAGCACTCACTTCATAGAGGTACTGGAGCCAACTTGTACCAAAGCAGGTGGCCATGGGCTGCTCCAAGCTGTCTGTGCTGAGCAAGGTGCTGGATGGGCAAGGCTTGATGTGTTTGAACACAAGCTGCAGGTACAGAAGAATGGTAAAACTGGTGGAGTGGCACCGCCACGCTCCAGGTGCCGCTTGGAGGGAGCTGTTGTAGGAAAAGGGCATCAAGTCATGGGCCCAGCTCCATAACAGCAGAAGATTTAAGTCTTCCTGCTCTCCAAAGTGTCCTCAATAGCAGCACCCCATCTTTCCCCCCTCGCCTTATCCTCTTACTGATGTTTTACTTAAACAGTTTTTACAGTACAAAGCTCTGCTCTGGAAAAATTCAGTGGACTGAATTGTACAACATAAAAGGTGGCAACAGCAAAATCGCAAGCGCATCAGTACAGCTGAGGGTGGGGTTAGCTTGATCATGCAGCTCTTTCTGCAAAAACAGCCTGGGGAAGGAACAACCCCTGCATTTAGTTCTTTTTTTTCTGAGGCATCTGCTTTAAAGTTTTAATCCTGCCAAATATTTTATTAACCTAGAGGCAGAGAGGGCTCTGCTTTACATAAAGAAAACAAACTGTTCATTTTCCTTTGCCCCACAAAAGCGCTAGTGCTTTCTCGTGGTGGGTTTGGAAGACACATCTGTTTCTGTGTCACTGCCGATGGCAAGGATGAAAAAAGGTTTCACAGGCCAAAGCCAGTCCAGGTTGTCCAACGATAACGCAGTCAGGCTGACTAAAGGAGAGCTGCTCTTCATCCTGAAGATTTGTGAGCTGACAGCATTTGTTCTTGGCTTCAAAGTCCCTCGGCTCTTCTATTAATGTTTCCATCCTGGAACAGACAGAAAGAATCAAGCCCTTGTTTACATAATTTAGCATTCATAAAAACCCTTTGTGTATCCCTGAGAGCAAAATGAATTATGCACTAAATGGATCTGGCAAGTGTACAGGCAGCTAAAGCACAAGATTTCAGCTGTGGCAGCTTTCCTGAGGGAAGCTATCAATCTGGGAATCCCTCTCTCCCCTTGGCCCCATCCACAGGCCAGAGTTGGAGGAGGAGGAAGATGCTGCCTGGGGAGTCCTTATGAGGAGCATGGGGAAGATCCCCCTTTTCCACTCTGCCTTGGGTGGAAGGGGAGGGGAACACAGGCAAGCCTTGGGTCTAAAAACGGTCATGCCTTTTGTTTCTGAAATTCAGATTGCAACCGTTCCCGGCTCATAAATGAAAGACTGAGGCTTGCTGCTGCCAGCTACCCTTGCAGCTTCACTGTGGAAAATAAAATCCTGCTGTTCTGTGTTTGCAAAGCTTCCAGCTCTGCGCACGAAACGAAGGGGGGAAGAAAAGACTCACATTAAGCAAATCCAGTTTCTGCAGCCTCAAGAGCAGGACAGCAGGTTGACCTCAGCTCCAAGGAGAGACACAAACATTAGCTTTCCTCCAGAAGCAGCAACAGCTCTCACAAAGACTTTCTTCATCATCTTCACCACTTCTGCAAGGAGACTGTGGGATGCAGTGCCTATAGCTGCAGCTCCCATAAAAAGGCTGCCTTCCCAAGAGTCCAAGGAGGATACTGTCCAGTGCTAGCAGAGATCTGTCCTATTTGCATAGTTAAATTGGGAGTAGGATACTAAACTCAGGAGTGCAGAAACATGAATTTACTAGTGGTTACTATTCAATTTTTCTTTCCTTAAAGTTTGTAGTGGCTCGTATCAATCTTTCGCCAACAAGGCAACTGAGGAATAGTAACACGGAAAATCAGGAAAGCACAACTGTGGTCTGGGCTGATGGACAGTCAGATGAACAGTTCAGTTATTAATTTCTCAGCTTTTTGTCTGTTTTGACAACATTTCCAACAGTATCTTGTCAAGAAAAATAAACCATTTTGTTCTTATGTCAACAACTATTTTCCTCAATCCTCCTGGAAGGGAAGCCACCCCACAGCAGTCACCACACCCAAGCAGCCCCTCTAGGTGGGCAGCACAGCAAAAAGCAGGGAGGCTACCTGCCTTTCCAGGGAAAGAGAATAGAAAAGCACAGAAAGATTTTTATTTTTTTTTTCCTGGCACAGCTTGTCTCCCAGGCTGATGAACCAAACCAACTATGCTGCAAAGACCTACTCTTTTTAGGAGAGCCAATTGCCAGTTCCTCACTGAAGCACAAGTATTTTAACTTGCAGAACAGTACAGGTAATTTTTTTCACCGAGCTTTGGTGGGATTCCCCATTTTCAAATTATTTGCAGATTTAGTTCATTTAATGCAAGTCCTCAGGACTGCTTGTTCACAGGTACTCATCTGATGCTTGGCACAAGGAACCCACACTTACAGCAGTGACTTTTGGAACACTCTACAGTGAGGGAAATGATCCTCATCTCCTTGCGGTAACACAGCTGTCTCTGACTACCCTTGCATGAAGGTTAGAAAAAAAGCTTACATCTAGCAACAAAAAGCTGCAGAGCTTTTCCTAGAAGGCACCTCATACTTATCCAAGCACATCAGTTGCCACCATAGCTCAGTTACCTTGTCAGCCACAGCTAGGGTTCGTTCTCCATGTGTGGTTCAGACCAGAGCGCTGACAGAAAGGGTGAGGCTCCCGGCTACCTGCTAGATTGACAGAGCAGCTGCTGCAAGCAAAACACTCTCAGTTCAGGGTTTCGAGGCTGACTGCTTTGAAAAGGTTTCAGACCTGCCATAGCCTAACTGCACCAGCCGCAAACGTGAGGATGAACTGCGATGAGGAAGGACAGGAATGAGGAAAGAGCTGTGCAGCACCTTGGGGCTTCATTCTCACCAGTATAGTAGGAAAAAAAAAAGGGAGAGTAAACTCAGAAGGTGATGAGACCAAACAGATGCTGCGTTCACTGGGATACTCCAGAGACTATAACCAGCCTCGGGATGGGATACAGGTGAAAAAAAACCCTGTCAGAACAGCCCATTTTTACTATCCACAGCTCAGCAGCAGGCAGATCACCATTGCTTCTGCACCTCCAGCTTCCTCCATTGCAACTACGGATTTGCAGTGGGAGGCAGCAGCCAAGAGCACTGACTGCAGGCCACCCGCTTTACCTCTACGAAAAGCCAAGGAGTGCAAAGTAGAGAAGGGACTAAAACCATCCTCTGCAGGTTGCAACAGCAGCAGTGGGTGGTCCCACACCGAGCAAAACTTTCCAAGAGCTGAGACACTGAGGCAGTCTCTCTTCTCTGAAAGCAAAACCATCAAGAAAACTGGCTTGGATAAGTCAAAACTGCTTATCCAAAAACCTGCAGGTCTGGAGTACCGTTGCCTCTGTAAAGCTCTGAAAGAACCATTGTCCAGAACAAGTCATGGTGCAGGCACAATTCTCCCACCTGGGCTGGCTGCTGGCTCTTACAGCGGAGGCAGAAAGCAGAGCTTGGCAATGGCAAAGCTTAGTGGCTGCAGTCCTACTCCAAAGCAGCCGGATAGGAACTTTGTTAGAAAGGATATCTGCTTGGGGATTTTGATTGGGAATACAAGATCCTCCCCAAAGAGATTTGAAAGAAATTGGCCAAAGAATAACCCTTATCAGATGATCATAAAGAAGGGCATCTATTTGAAAAAGAAAATATAGTGTTGGTGAAACCAAAATGTCACCTGCTTTATTTTGGGTGACTTGCTACAAAGTTCAGAGGATCCTTCATGCACAGATGATGCTTGACTAAATAAATTAATTTAAAAATTAAAATCAGTGTATGTAGCACAAAGATTATTCTTTAGAAAAGCATGCTTTCATCTAGGAAACACTCCAGTGCTGAGTTTCCGTTTGTTTTAAGATCCATTACATGAGGAAATAACAAAAAAACCTTTATTAGTTCACCTGATCTCTACTCCTTGCAGCTCAAACACTGAGCGCTTCCAATGGGAGATAACTAAATCAAATGTAGCACCACATATGACGGCTCAAAACTTAGAACAGAAATGTTTGACTAGATGTCACTTTATGGACAGTTACTTGTGAGCATCACTACTTGCACTGCTATAACATACAGATCTGGAAGCAAAAAGATGAAGCGGGAAGACAGATTTAAGGGATATTCTCTGTAAACGAACCTAATGGCACAGCAGAAACACATACCAGAGCTTTATGTGACATTAAGAAGAAAGGCTTCATTTCAGCTTTGCACATGACACCATTTCAGTCACAAATCTTCAAACTGCTGCAGTTTTTATCTTCACTTGACTTTGCTCAGTACTGGCTTGTCAACCAAGCCCATATGAGCAGCAGCACCCCTGCATATGCAGTTGTTTATAGTTTAGCTGTGCTGTATGACCTACCAAAGGCAGAAGTCTGACTCAAGTGATCACTGGCTCTGGTCAACTCTGATTGAATTTTTAAGTCTCAAAACTGTGCACAAACCAGGAAAGATAACGTAGCAGTTCCTCATACCATTTTATTAGCTTAAGAGAGAATGATTCCCATTCTCTCCTTGTATCTCTGGTGTCCTTGTCCTTTAGAAATTTCCCCACACAGAAATCCTGAAGCGAGATATATATACTGAGCAACAGACATCCATAAACTGAAGCGTACTAGGTAGATTTCAATTATTTATCAGGACTGCTCTCTGGATATATCCTTCAAATACCGCAGAAGAGAACAAAACCACACTTGTGTATCACAAAGTGTCACACCCGCAATTCAAACCACTTTTCTACCACTCCTTGTTTTCCCAAGATCCTTTAAAACCCTCCTTTCAATGAAAAACAAACAAAACATACCACTGCTTCCTTTATCCTTCTACATCTCTTTCTCAATCAAAATCCATTTTCTAACTGCTTCCTTCCCACCTAGTTATTTTTTCCTGTCAACTGGTACCCTCTTTTTCTCCTCTTCCATCTTGCCCTTTCACCTGCTCCCCTCATCAGCCAAGGCAAGTGACTTATTCAGCCAAGCCCAGCTCCTGCCCAGGGCCCATTCTGTAAACCAGCAATTGCAAAAGAAGCACCGATGTTTCATACAGTAGGTTTCAGAGAAATGGGAATTTGCATCCAAGTGAAAGAAATACTACATTTTTTCTGAGAAAAAAAAATAAAAATCACAAGTTTTCTACTTATAATCCTGTGAAATTCCCTCCTTCTGTTCAAGGAGAATGTGGGATCCCAAACAAACACCTACCATTCTCCATTTTCTGACTGTTTGGAGAGCAAAGCTTGCAGGTGGCACAATCCATGGACATGTCAAGGGAAAATTTGCCTTTTCTGCTGTCCATTGATACTGTCACAGCAGCTTTCAACAGGCTGGGCATTCCCCGGTCCACCTGGTCTGCAACTGCAGTGAATGAGCTGTGCTGTTTTGGGCTTGGGCACAATATCACTTAACCAGAAACTCAACCAAAGATGGATGGGAAACTTCTGGGACAAATGGAGGAGGGAGATTCCCAGGTTCTGTGACAAGGTGGTACATCAGGATGCAATGTCAGTGGCAGGAAAGCCCTCTAACTGCAGGCCAGCACCTCACTTCGTCATTTAATAACAGCAAATCCATGGGAACAGAAACCTTACAGCCATGCAGCATACTGCCAAAATCGCCCAGCAAGCAACCATTAAAAATTACTACTTAGACAAATACAGTCAGACACCCTTTTCAATTTTGTAAATGAATAAATATAATAAAAGACAACAGCTGAAGACATCATTAGATGGAGCACTGAAGAAAAACACAGGACATTATTTCATGGTTTCTCTAAATGAATTAATCCAAACAAGAAGTGACCTGCTCAAAGGCAAATGCCAGTATCAACTCTATTCCCAAAGCAGCGTCGCTTCTACAATATGGTCTAAAACTGAATTTCTTAACAAAATTCATTTCAGGTCTCTGATGGTCTTTTCAATTTAGTGACAACAGTTTCAATCACTTCAGTAACTCTGGAAATTTAATTGAAGTTATGCACAAGTACAAACAGGAACGGTAGGTAACTTGTCACAACCCTTGAGATTCTGAGACTAACCATAATAAACTAAGCTGCAGTCAGAAAACACTTGATTTTGCATAGCTAAACTTGGAAGGAGTTGCTGCTACATCTTGCATACAGAAATGCTGGAGTTTTTCTGCATAGTAAGTAAGGCACAGCTCAAATATTCATCCCGACTGAAGCATCTTCATCCTGTAAATTCTTGAGACAACAGGAAATTTTTAAATACCCTGGAAAGATTAAAGATTTACCTGAAAGTAACTGGCTATGACAGTGCCAGGGAAGCACCTTAAGGCTGATGCTGGGGGGTGGCATTGGTGGTGTCCTCCTGCTGAATGTCATCAGTGTGGAAACACTTCCCCTGCTCCACAAAGCAGAAAACTAGAAAACCATCGGGGTAGCCCACACTACGGGCTACCTGGAGTCTCAGCCCATCAGGTACGTCACACACGCGTAGTGTGGTACGAAGCTCCTACTTCGGCAGCGAAGACCAATGTTGGATGAGAGGCATGGACTGATGGATATAACAGAGCTGCTCAGAGCCCTGGGCTCATCATCAGCTCATTCCAGCATCAGCTTTCCTCAAAGCAAAGTGCTGGAGAGGGTCTCCTTTGCCTGCCTGCTGAGTGGAAGATAAGCCCAGTCAGAAGTTCACAAAACATTGTTCTTTAGTTAACGGAACAGATAAAAAAACAGATAAAAGCCTCATGTCCTCCTTATATCAAAGTTGGAAACATTTTGGCAGTCTATTAGGGTGCAGAAGGAAATGTTCAGAGGCACTTGTCAAATGAAACAATGCTGAGATGCCCAAAATATTTCTTGTTAGCATGCTAAGGGCACCTTGAGAGAGCACCATCACACTGCCATCAAACTACTCAAACATAAAATTGCATTTTTCTCCACTTTGACAAACCTTTCAAACAACAGAAGACTGACTGTAACTTCTGTAGGGCAAGAGAACAGCTTGCAGCTACAAGACACAAAGAATTACTTATTTTAAAACTTATCAACTGCTGCTGCTGGACAATTAGCACATTTATATCACTGCTGAGAAGTTTTCAATGTAGTGGCATTTTGTGGGAGGCAGTATCTATTTAAATGGGAAATACATCAAAAAACAGTACTCTTATCTTACCTGAAAATGATTCCTTGAAACACAATTTATGCTTTTAAAGGCCAATACAATTATGTATTATTTTAATCTTAATGCTAAAGGAAGACAGAATAAGCATATTTACAACATCAACACTTCAGTTAAAGAACTTTGTATTGCTATCCAATTATGTGGTCTGCCCAACTTTTGGACCTATATAAAAACCAAACATGAATCTTACACACTTGTCAGCTGGGTGTAACCACCATCCACAGCTACATCAGAATAAACCAAGTTATAGGCATACAGCTTAACAGTATTAGGCTACTGACATAGTACACACCACACAGCAGTATCATGATGTGGTTCATATTTGCAACAGAACACCTCAAGGCACTTGGCAAATCTTGTTCTCAGCACCTCCAGAAAAGATGCCCCAAACCTGCAGGAATCAGCAAACACTGCTGTCAGCTCCCCTATGGAGCAGTAGGATATCTTGTGTTTTCCTCTTCAAGTACATGCAATGAGGTGAACATTCAGGAAGACATGCCCAAAGTGCTACCTCGAGATCCAAGACCAGAAGACAGCCAGCACCTCTCCCATCCCAGCAAGTTTCAGTTCCCACATGCAGGCCGTCTTGCATCAGCTTGGATTTGAGAGGGTAACACAGCCGGACCCCATATACTACAACTCAAGAGTTTTACGTACCTATAACCCTCAAATTATGCTGTACTACAATGTCTTCTAATCAAATAATTTAATATCTAATTTATCAAAGCAAGGAAGTAATTTGTTATCTTTTTCACTGAACCGTGGTCAAAAAAGGTCACTGTTTTATTCAGCATCGTAGTTACATAACAGTTGTTTCTAATACTAGAAAGAATTTATTAAAATAGTCCTGAAAGACATCTTTTCTTTCTCCAATGATTTCAAAACTAAGCCTTTTAATGCCAATTCCACACAGTCATAGGTTTGATTGGTAGCAGTCAGTTATAGCAACTGTCAAGGCACAAGCTCAGCTCTGCACATCCGCTGCAGCTTGTATTATAAAAGAGATATGCCAGTTAAGTCTTCACTTAAAAATGCATAATCCCTTTCTCATATATTGCAATAGGAGAAATTAACATTAAACACAGACTACGAAAGGTAAAGGATTTATTTCTGATATGATTTGTAGAGTTAAATTAAAAACCTACTGAGTACTTTATGTAGTAGATGAACATAACCTTAGTACTTACTTTCTAATAGTTTATTTAATGGTAGGAAGTGTACAACATGAAGTAGGCCTTATGTTTAATATTGTTCAATTTTGCTTATTGTTAGATGAGATTAAAATACAGTAGCCATCCCTTTAGATTATGTTGCAACACTGATCATGTGCCTTGATAAGTAGGAACAATGATGCATTAAATAAATGATAACATAACATGTAGGGAAGACTTTGGATTGTCTATTTAAAATGTCAACATAATAGGCAATTAAGAATAAAACTTCATTTTAAGTGCACTTCCACATGCTTTGTTTATAATATAGCAAAAACTTCCTATCTTTTTTCCAAACACTTCACTCCCTACTCTACAGTTGTTCAGTTGAAAATGCACTTTTCCCAGTAAACTTTTTTTAAAAAGTAACTAAAATTTCTACCCTTCCATATGCTAAGAAATGTTTCCTAATTAAAAACACAATTTATTATTACAAGACATGTGAAGACAACATATAGTGAAGTGATTTTTAATTGTTGTGCTGTGACTAAAGTAAAGTTCTCAAGGCTGCAATTTAACATTCCAAGTTCTCCCTTCCATCTTTATTGATTCTTAAGATTTTGCACAGAAACTCTTTGGGGGCTAGAACAGCAGTAATTGCATCACACTGTTTTCCAAGACTTCAAGTTTCAAAAGCAAACTCTTCAAAAAGTACAGTTCTTGATTTGATTAGATACAGGGACAAAAATATAGCACATACTTGAAGGTTACATGGTCTACAAATGATGGCAATATTTTCCTTGGGAGAGTACAGTTTGTTTTCTTGTAAATACTCAAAAAGGCTCAACTTCAAGCAGTAATAAACACAAGCAAAAGTGATTTAACCCTTAAAATAAATATTCAGGAAAACCTCTCTGTACATACAAGTGAAAGAATATGTAACACTTTCACGCTAAAAGAAAAAATAAAGATTTTGTTCATATAAGCAGCTGAAATCTGCTGTTCCAGCCCAATGTCCCCAGTAAAGAAGGGAGGCACAAACACAGGTGACTACTGTAGCTCACTATCTTATGGCCTTTTTGGACAGGGACATCATCACCATCATTTTTTTAATCCCTTTTCTTATATTTACTACAGCATGCCAAATCCTTTGGCATATGTGATGGCCTTCAATAATCTTTCTTTGAGCTTTTCTTTGCTTGAGTACTCCGGAAGCAAAAGTACATTAAAGCATGTGTGAGATGTAGGTAACCTGTGGGGAAAACAAAAAAAAAGAAGAATATTTCAGATCTGGGAACACGCAGTACATGCAAAGAAATACACTGCTATTTCACAAATCCAAAATAATGAGTTTGAAGAGAATGTACTTTGTTGAAAGACTCAACTTTCAGATTTAACTAAGTTCATACATTAGAAGCACAGAACTTGCTTCCATTTATAAACAAACAAGTAAAACAGATTTATTTTTTTACCTCTCTGTATCTGGGCCATTTTTGGCTATGATCATCTTTAACTTTCCAAGTCCTCCCACGGGGGCTCTGTCTGTGCCTGTTGTAAACTGTAGGAATAGCCTCTTCTGCTCATCTGTAAATGAATGGACTATTTCCCAGAATTCCCTATCATGGAAGAAATCAAAGTAAGTAAACTGAAAAATTTCTTTGGTATAAATGAGACTTTCAAAATTAATTGATCTTCGAAGGTTTAGTAAGTCTAATCAATTTCAACACCAGTTTACAAGCTGCATTCATAAACCAATACTAACAGCAAGGTGTCTATCAAATTGATGAGATTCAGAATTAGAAAACAGAAATATTACCAAAAAACCTGCAGTTTAACTGTTTTAAAATGTTAATTTGACTGATAAAATAAAGGAAGAATACTGGCAAATCACTTACTATTCCTATTTCCTAGGGAACTGTCCTGGTATACCACTACACTGTCCATTTCTACCACCTTCTTAAACATCACAAAACAAATGCAGCTGCTGTCAAATGTTTTCTACCCTAGCAGGAACTATTTAAGCAGTTGGCAAAGTCTAGAGGGCTGAAGATGCACAATTCTCTGATCCTTGTCTTCTTGTCCCCTTTGATTAGAGAACTCTGAAGGTAAAAACATTACAAATATTTTCCCTTTTGAAAAAATCATTTATTTTACTTGAGTGCTAATTAGAGAAGAAAGTTCTACAATACACAAGCCATTCAAACAATTCGCTGCATGTGATCTTTTTTCCCCCACAACAAAAGCAGAGCAGTGTAATTTATCAAAACAGCTTTGAAAACAGGGATTATTTAACTATGTGGTTTAAGAGAAAGACAGAAAACCCAGAGAAAAAAAATCTCTTTTAAGCTTTACCAAAGTTCAATGCTTATATTATCCACTCTTTTCTAATGACAGTACTTGAGCAAAATGAGATGATACATAAGACACTTGCATCTCCAGTACTACAAAAGTACTGTATCTTACAATACCAAATTCATTATGAAGAAACAGGCATGTAAAGTGCTTTTAATCTTTCAGAAGTTCGAAAAAATTACCTAATAATAAGAGAGTCTCTTGTATAGCCACCATCATATTCTGTAGTTTCTTCTAGCGCTTGAAAATCTAAATTCTGTAAGAAGATGACATTTTTAAAAATGGCCACTAATTATATACTTAGGATCAATAACGCTCCATTTTTTCTGGTGTACATTCAGGATTCTTACCCTACTTCCACAAATAAGTAATTCAATTTCCTCTGGTCTAAATAAATATTTCAAAGGAGATTCATTGGTCACCATGTGGAATCCTCTCCGAAAGGCCTTGAACTGCTTTTCTACTGATTTATTGAGTATATAGTCAGCATACAGATTCACAAATTCCTGTAAGGAAACAATCCCCCAAAAAACCTTTAGTACTTTGACATACACTCCACCTCAAGTATCTCCCAATAATGTAAGACCCCAAAATACATTTAATTCTATAATTCTATCAAGGTTCAGCTTTGACTGAGCAATAGTGAAGTGCAAGTCTCACATTTCTCAGTCAGGTCAAACACCACACTCAAAGGCTAAGTATGCATGCATCCGCACTTTCTTTAAAAAACAAACACCCTGTGTCTCACCCCCAATCCCTTTTCTACTTCCAAATACACTGTGCTACTGCAATTTCAAAAGGCTTTTAAACTGAAATTGTGAGGCCAAACATTTATAGAGTCCTACATAATCCTGCAGGGTATCTAAAAATGGCAGCTAAAAAAAGCGTTATTTGAGTGTACCTTTCTATTTTCATTTGTAATAGGGATTTTATCACCGTTTTCCTTTAAATCATGCATCATTGGATTGCCAAAGAGATCCGTATGAGATATTTGAAACGTTATCATCATATCGTCTTCCACACTTCCTTCATACTCTAGTAAGTTACTCAAACTCTGGTAAAGAACCTAATGGAATAAGAAATACATGACTGTCATAGATGTGTTGTAATAGATTTCGATGAATCTATTCAAGAAGATTACCAGAATACCAGAAGACAGGAAATTATCTGCCTCAAAAAGGGTTGTTACACCCTACGACACAAGTCACCTGCAATCTCCCATAGCAGTCCAAACTCCCACAGTGGTCCAAACAAAGGGTATATTAAGTTCAGTGTTTATAAACACAACCAGTAGCACACATTAAGGAAAGACAAAAAAAGGAAAATGGCAACAAATGGTAACTCATACAGAAGAGTTTGTCAGTACTCAGGAATCTTCCTACATGCAATGGTCAGACCTGTAGCTTAAGAGTCACTGCTTACACCTGCTCTTCCTCCTTTAACTTTTTTGAAATTGTATTTATTTTTGGCATACAGAACATGATACACTAGTAAGCTGAACATACATGTGTTAAAATCAAAGGAAATTCTGTATTTTATATCAGATAAAAGCCTGGTGCCAGAATTTTATCTCTCACATTATAATCTAAAAGCCAAATAAACTAGCAAAATGGATGGGGTAGTCAAAGTAAGAAAACATATATGCATAAAAAAGAAGTCACAGGTGTGAATTAGCCAAGTGGCATCTGAAATTCCCTTTAAGTATTTGTTCTACTTGAAGGAGCAATCAGTTTTTCTCCATCCTATGTCTAAGGAAAATCTCAAGACACTCTCAGAAACCATAGGCTATGCAGAAAAGGAACAATTATTTGGCTGAGACAGAGGCATAGGATTCAAGAATACAAAATGAAGGTAAAAGTAACAGCTGAGCGTAACTATATTTGTACAGTGAGGTAGAAGTAATAAGTATCCTCTCAATGTTTTAATTATTGAAAGTTCACATGTAACCTTCATCCTCTTACTATCTGTATCCTTTTGATTCTTCTACTGTACTTTTAAAAATATCTTGCTTTGAAAATGACTAGACTTGGAACTGTTGCTGGCAAGGGATGGTGAATACCCTGTATCCTCCATGCTCCACAGTGCTCCAGCAAGCCTTGGGTAGCTTGACTACTCTGAATTTCATTTGTGGTTTGAGAAACCGATGTACATGTTTAAGTCATATTAGAATGCAAAGAGTTTTAAAAGGATGATTTTAAATGAAGCCAGTGTAGGTGTCAGAGGAAAAATGTAAGAGTAATGGAAAAAAAAAAAAAGAAAAATAAAAAAAACTACCTCACAGAAATAAATTCACAATTTTTCTGTCACAAAAATCATGAGTTTATAATAAAAAAAATCACAGGAAAGTGGGAGCATTGTGTATTTCTCAACATAATTTTACAGAGAAACTGGTCAAAGCTGGCATGCTGTTATTACGTAGTCACCCAAAGCAGACTGCATAACCTGTTTTTTATTATACATGCCTCATTTTCTGATTAAAAAAAAAATAAAAGGCAAGTTACTTTTAAGCAGTATCACTTTACTCATATTTTTGAATAGCTGAAGACTTTTCATAGCTGCTTATGAAAAGGGAAATGTTCCACCACTTGAAATGAAATGAAGAATACTAACAACTCATACCAGCTAACACAAGAGAAAGCTACTGGTGATCTTTGACTGAAGATGGACCTGAGCCAAGACATCCTACATAAAAGCTTCTATGCAATATGTACTAAAGCATGCGCATGCCTTAGTGTTTTTGTGTAGTCACTGGCTGAGGAGGGGTGGGGGAACATGGACACTGCTCCCACGCTGTTCATTAACTGCCTCATCTTTTTGCTTTAGACAAAAAACAACAGGAGCATCACACCCTTGCATGTCTAGTGCTCCTTCCACATTTTTTTTTTTTCTACAAATAGGTAAGATCAGCCTAGTTTTAGAAGTCTTTTTGGGAAGATACTATTAAGAATAGTTTAATAATACTTAGAGATACTAAGCAATTCAGGCAGTACATTAAAAATAGAACAAAGCTTGACCGATACTCAGCCCTATTTGTTGACTTGACAATTCTGCCTCCTCTAAAACCTGACGTAGTAAGAATTCTTATTGCTTATGAATTTATTTTAACAAATACAGACTCTTCACACAAGTTATTTCACTTCCCACTTCTGAAAGTGAACTTGTATTTAATTTAAATATAGATCAAGTTTTAGCATAGAAAATGCATTAATAAACTCAAAGAACATAATGAACTTACAGGATGAGAGTCTGCCAGATCACGGAAAGTTCCTTTTTTGCCCATTAGCTTCCTGTAGACAACCATGGGAAAATGCACATCCAGTATACAGTTATTGTAAATAGCCAGACCCAGTACTATGCCAATCAGTGTAAACTGACCCTCGGTTTCAAAAGAGGACGGATTAAACCAAAACAGTTTTGTAGATTCATCATATGTGAACATCCCTGTAAAAAAGAAAAAAAGATGTTGAACAAGTACAGTTACATTTCAATAAAAAGGACATGTAAAACATACCATTATAAACCTATCTGCATTAGAATGCCTCTAAGACATGTTTAACTTAATACTATACCGAATTTAATGGCAAAGAGAAGCTACTTACCTTAAAGTAATTGGAGCTGCTCAGAATACTGTTACTCACATTACCACTAAAACCGTGCAGCAGACCTGTGATAACATCCTGCAATGTCCGTTCAAGCCGTACATGCACAACCTTTCATCCCCTTCCATTACAGAGGAAGAAGCAGCACATTGTCAACATAGATCATAACGCTGATGAACATAACAGCCCAAGAAAATAACACTACCAAAACCCATGTGGAGTAAATAATCCTGAAGAATTCCAGTTACTACAATGTGATAGACTTTGCTCAAAGGCTTTTCGAGGCCAGTTCCAGCAAAGGAATAGGACGAGGTGCAGCACTGTTACTGAACTGGAAGCTATGACGTAGCATGCCACTAGATTAGCTCTTGTTTACGAAACCAGAGTTTGCATACAGTTTATAATCTATTTACATGAGTCCCACTGCTTATCTGACCAGATACTGAAAGCAAGATAAATGCAATCCCTATAGACTTAAGAGGAAGGAGAGAGACCCTGGACAAGTGTAGTCCCAGTGACCTGTTACTTGTACACGTAAGTCTCACAATTTCCATGCAGAACCTAAAGAAAAGCGCTGAGGATCCTTCCTCCCCACATGCCAAAAGTTAGATGCATGTAGTCAAGAACATGAACTACTTTTGCCACAAGGATTTACCTTGTCAGCTCTTAAAAGGTATGCTTATTTACAACCTATGGAGATGTACAAATTGATTACAAAGCCACAGACACAGAGCCACAAAATGACTCTTCAGACTGAGATTGTCACCTTCAGCCAAAAGATAAAGCCTGAATTCTCATTCAGTGTAAGGAAATGAACTGCAAACTCAGAGACTCTGGCTATACGCCAAAACTGAAGATTATTTATCTCAGTACGGTACTAGGATGGGCTCAGCTATTAGAGGAGCACTTAAATAACAGGCTAACACTTCATGTAAGGCAACTAAAAATCAGAAATCAAGAGCAACACAAACACATATAGAAGAAACATTAAATAGAAGCCTGTGTTCTGTTCTCTGAATTGAATGAAGTAACTTCTGCATTACTAGCACAATAAAAGCAATGACTAGTATTTTCTAGAAAATGATGGAAGAGTTAAACAGTCAAAACAAACTACTCCAGCAAACATCTAGTAATGAGGGGCTGACAGTTTACCCAGACCCATGTCTGGAAACATTTTAATGTTAAATAAAATGTTTTATTCACTGACACAAATTATGACTATAGTACATTAAAATCATAATAGAACACCAGAAGAAACTGGAAGCTACAATAAGGGGGAAACAATTTTATAGTGTTGCTAGGAATATTACATGAAGTTTTCCTTTCTTCCTTTTTAACATGGTGACTTTTGGTCATAAATCTAACATTTTGTATGAGTTACCACCTCCTTTGAGTAAAACTTTAAGGCAGTTTGTATATTGAAACATACAACATACAGTTGATATGAATCAACTTGAAATGTAATGGCAAATAAACTATTACAGCAATAAACATCACTCCACACATACCTATAAAAGAAGACACAATTTAAATTCCATTTAAAAGATTTCCTTAATTTCCTCTGGTAAATAAAGTGTTTACAAATCAACAAAAATCACACTTGGTATATACGGTGTGTAAACTGTTATACTGCAGTGTGTATTAACAGGTGCAAAAGATGACTGTGAAAGTGAGCTACATTTTCTGCTTTTACTCATTTATGCCAAAAGCAATAAAAGCCTTTTTTTTCCAAAGTTGACAGGAATACAGAAGACATACATGCATTTTGTATTTTGAATACAGAAGTAAAATCAAAACCATGCATGCACATCTAATCTATTACCAATGTTTACACACAGGAAGTGCATATACCCTGGCTGGATCTTAGCTGAATCAGACTTCAAATACTAAATAGGAGTATTTTAATATAGGTACCGCACACAACTTCTGTTTAAATAAGCTCAGGTAAAAAAATGTATTTTGCGCTGGAAATACAACTTTGTCAAAGTACAAAGACTTTCTTTTTTTGACATACTCTAACTTATTCCAGGTAATTTGGCTTATTCAGATTCCAAATTTCTCCAAGTTCATAGCAGTTTTCAGAATGAGAAAGACTTGTCTATGGATCTGTATCACTTGTTACAAGAGCTGGAATGTGTACAGTGAAAGACAAGTGCTAAGGTTTGGCTTCTGTTACCAGTTCTGTGGAATTCCTCCGTAACCTGGTCAAAATTAATTTCTGTGTTTCTTTTATCAATTTTCTAAGCTACAAACCCAATAATAACAGCTTTCTGTAAAACAGTTCAATGAACCCAAATTAACTAATGGCCATAACCTGTTGGAATTTATTTAATGGAAACCGCTACAGGAAATACAATGTGGCATCATATTTCAAACTATGAAATTAGTATAGGAGCCTGGTAGGTCTCATTTCTATTCTAACACAAAGCATTTGTAACATTTCAAAACATTTTAATCTTTTCAGAGCAGCAGACAATTTGCATATTAAAAGCAGCCTGTCCTGGCATGTATAAAGATGGAAGCATAAAAGACTGGTGCTGGGAACAAGGGAAAAAAACTAACCCAGTAAGATGGAAATATCATTATTAAAACACAAACATAAAACTTTGGCTCCAATATATCCACTTACTCCTTGTTCTTAACTAATTATAATCAAATTTGACATTATTGCCACACTTGGGATCTATACCCCTTTTAGATGAAGTCATTAGAAGAACTGAGACTATCCAAATTTTTAAGCTGGAGGAAGGGGAGGAAATAACTCAAAAACTCACCATAGTCCTACTCTGGTTTTATTGCAGAAGCTCTTCCTCTTTGGTTTGATTACTAATTCTAGAAGCTAATCACAAAGCAAAGTCAGGAGAAAGGTGAGAGAACAAACAACGGAACCCTGCAAAGAAACCCTATACTACTGGTTTATATCTAAGCAAGCAATGGTAGCTTTCAATAACCATACACAGTTCTTTCTTTCATCATTCATTCTTAGGAGGATGACTGATAATGACACAGTGAGCCTCACTGGGTCAAGCACTCTCACGATCACCACGAAACCTGGAAAGCTTCAGAGAGAAGCAGTAGCAGATGTAGAAAGGCACTGCATCAACACACAACAGCTCAGGTCAGAAGGGACCTTGAAAGATCATCTGGTCCAACCTTTTATGGGAAAAATTTGTTAAATTAGTAAATTATTAGAACACATACCAATATCTGGATTGAAGATTTCTTCCACAACAAGTTGAAAAAATTCTTTGGAAACACCGCCTTCATCTACCCCTTGCTCTCCTTCAAATTCAACATACAATTGCTTCTTCAAGTCTGCAGGATTTTCCATGGCAATCATCTCTAGCTACATTAAGTGAACAGACAGAAGTACTTCATTAGGCAATCTGTTGACTAGAAGAGTCAATTGAGTATCAAATAATGAAACCAAAACTACGCTCCAAACCTAAGAAGAAAGTAAGTACAAATCACAACAGTAAAATATCAGCAACAAAAAGCAATGCTAAATCACTTTAAGCATGTGTTAGAAGTTAGCGATTAACATGGCCAGAAAATTCCACAGTTCTGATCTGTTAGCCAAGGAAGTGCTAGCTTTCTCCATTTCTATTCTTGAAAGTGCTTACTTAAAATAAGTTAGCATTGTGTTGCACAAGATTCACAGGAAACTATGAAAACAAAATTTATTACTGGCATAATTACATTCATCTGACAATGGAAAGAGCCTGCAATCCAATTACATGTCCAACAATGAATGGTTTTGTGAAAAGATTACAGATACATTTTCAGAACTTTCATGTGAACATTCACAGTGGAAGACAGAAGACAAGCCTTTGACTAGCAGCTGCATCTCACATTGGAAATAAAAAGACACTACAGTCAAATTGCTCCCCTTTCCTCTTAACCCTTACAAATAAGTCTCAAAAACCTATTGCTCTTACTTCTTCAGTGCCTTTAAACAGATCTACTGCACTGCTTCCATGAAGGTGGAAATTCAGTTAAGGTCAAATAGAAGTTGTGACATTTCACAGCAAAAACTTTCATGGCTATATAAAGGCCATTACAAGTCTTTCACTTTTTCCAACAAAAATGTATCCTTCCAGTAAATCAAGAGTTATGCAAAAATATTTTGCAGCTGATAAGAAATACGCTGCTTAAAAGCATAAATATATTGATTAAACCTGTGCAGCATGATTACAATAAACATAGGTATGTGGCAAACAAAACTCAACAGCAGTGAAGAAAGGCATAGATGGACCTGTACATTCCACTACCAAGACCACATTACTGGCAAGATTTGCCTCTATCTCAGGCAAGCACAAACTGTACTTACCAGCAGGTGTCCCTAACATGCCAAAACATTTGTTTTTATTTCATTACCCTACCTTGTCCACACACACATCTCAATACATCCTTTATGACCCAGAATTTTACTACAGAAGGAAAACAGGAACAGAATAGAAAGGATAAAACAGCAATAATGACACCATTAACCACTAAAATGGCACGAACAGCAAGATGTTTTTTTCCTGGTAACTGTCAAGTCAGCTATGTTTCAAGTGGCACAGCAGGGTTAGATGGGGGCAGGCCTAAGGTGGTTAGCATAACAGATTTGAAGACTCTGAAGCTCTTCAGGCAGAGAGCTTTGTGAGGAAAGAATTGCACTAACCGGTACTAAAAACTACTATCAGGAAGATAAAGAATCATAGAATCATTAAGGTTGGAAAAGACCTCTAAGATCAAGTTCAACTGTCAGCCCAACACCACCGTTCCCACTAAACTATCTCCCAAAGGGCCATGTCTACATACTTTTCAAACACCCCCAGGGATGGCAACTCCACCATTTCCATGGGCAGCCTCTTCCAACGCTCGAGAGTAACACCACAGCACATAAAGCTCTTTTTAAAAAATGAAGATAGGCCATGAAGATCCCAAGAATGAGAGCAGGCTAATTCAGATTAGCAGATTGAGATATATATTAAATTACAAGATTATGTGGAAAACTTAGTTATGTACTACCTAAAGCAGTCTGCCCATTTAGTATTCTACTGCATATAATTGGCAATGAATGATTTTTACCCCTAAGAAGACTAAATAACATTTCTTCTTTGAAATTCAAAGTATTTTATCAACAATACTTCTGCAGCAAAATCATGCGGCACTTCTGCCCCCATTGGTATTCTCATCACATGCTTCCCATAAGAGTGTGGTTTTGCATCTTGCCTTTCATGTAAATCTTTAAAATAATGCATCTTACAGACGTGTAAAAAAATTTTTGTTCCCAAACAATAGTGCCATGTTCCAAATGCAACTGAGATTTTTTTTTAAAACAGAGAAGTAGCATGCATTTAAGACCTTAAGTACAGGTTATACATTCAAACCAGACTGACTGAAGTTCTCCTGTTTGAATAACTTCCACTTACAGCTGGCTCTAATAATACTTTGTTTTTTTCCTCCTTGGTCGTGAATTCATTGGTTTTATAATATTTACCACTACCAGTTTACTATTTTGCAAATTTTATGACTTGTGATGAGTTCTGAGAAAGCAAGTATTGCTCCAGCAATTCTTCTGGGACAGCAACCCTTTGTTGTAGCATAAACACTCTCATGTCATAGAGATACACTCATTTTAAGGAGAGTGATCATATTTATACATATAAAACAATTAAAAAAAATAAAAATGAATTTTTGGCTGAAAACTATGCTGCAATGACTCATGTAAAAGAAAAGCATTAAAAAGGGGAAGGAAACAGTCTTGGTTGAGCAACACTGGCTGGGCAGATTGAATGCTGCGCAGGTGTCTGCAATGGAGTCAAGATAAAGGATTACCAGAAAGCCAGTACTTTGAGTCAAAGTCTAATGTTCCTTCAAGTAGCTTCTGTAACCAGGACAATGTTGCTAAGCTGCTCAACTGAAGGTAGAACTGTTCCTTTCAACATCCATGTCTCTCCACAGTCATGCTTCACAAGAAAACCGGAACCCAAGGAAAACACAGCATTAGCTGTGATAGTAGAGAAGCCCCAAAATTTAGCAGAACTGCAGGAGTTTTTCTATAGTAAAGCAGCACGCACTTGTTTAAAGTTGTTTGGGTTGGATTTTTTTTTTTTCAATAATCAGAGCTATTTCAGTTGTGTCAACACAGATGCTGCTAGATAAATCCAATCTGTGTGTGTGTGCACACGCGTGTGTGTGTGAACTCCCAACTTTTTTATACAGAAACTATGTTTTCTGTCATGATGGTTTAACCAGCCAAGCAAATGAAGTCATCACTACGTTTTCCACAGACTTCCCAGAAAGCATGTGTGTAGCATGTCTGAAGCAGTAGCATTAAAAATTGATTATCTAGAAATTGAAAAGCTGAAAGCTAAGAAATGACTTTATAAAGAATATATCTACTTTGTTGGCTGAAACACGGTATTGTGCCACAGCATAACAGACTATATGATATACTTCACTTACAGAATAACACCAGAATTTTCCATTGAATGACAGAAATATGACAACATTTAGAAGCTTAATATAACGCCAGAGTTTGGTTCCCTTCTTAAAACTGAAACTAACTGAACTAATCTCTTTTCTGTTAAACATTACCAAAACCACCCTCAAGTTCTAGCAATGTAACATAAAAGTTCTCTTTTAAGGCAGTGGCAGCAATACCTTCCATGCTGGAAGGCAAAAGTGGCACAACACAACTAATTTAAGTTCGAAAGTACCAGTGACACATCATGACAAAAATCAGTCACTACATTTTCTGCAATACTGCATGTAAAGTACTACTTAAGCAATTAAGAAGCATCCTTCCAAGCTGTATTTTACAGTTCACGTATACATCATGACAGGCAGTGAGACACATTCTACACACAACTGGTTGCGTGTACAAACACACTAGTGCTGAGGTTTTCAATTGAACAGAAACATTGACTTAGTCTAGGGGAACCTCAAAGCTCCTGGAGTACTTTGCTGCTAATACACTATAAGAGAATCTGCCTACTGGCTTCAGTTGTCACATTAAGAGCTTTTGCTCATCAATATATTTAGCAGAGTCATTTACAAGCAGGAGAGGCTGTCCACCAGCTGCATATATTCCGTGCGAAAGTGTCAAAACCAAGTTTTTAATTTGTAAGCACCAGTCAGACTCTGCTGAAGGAATCCACATTTTCACTTGCGGAACTTGTGTTCTGTAACTCACACCCTTTAAATCACTACTATCTGAGAATAAATTCACATACAATCTGTGCAAAAAAAATCCCCCAATGCCAAAACAGTAAACTCAGAAGAAAGGGATGAAAGAAATAGCTGTTGGGGAAGGAAAAGGCAGAAGAGGGGATTTAAGGATAAACATTCTTTTGCTACTACCACATTCAGTTAACATGACTCATCAGGTTAATATCTCAAAAGAAACCTGTTAGACACAAAAACCCCATGTTAACTGCATTCAAGCACTGCAAACTCAGCTACCAACTCTCAAATGTAAGGGAGAACTCTGAGGCCTAGCACGTTGCTACTTGCAACCTCACTCCTCCAGTGACTTTTCAGACTAGTATACATATAAGTAAGTATACAGTAAATGCATAAAAAAGCACGTTTCATTACGCCCATTTCAATTAAAAAAGTTTCTAATGCAGCTTTCATACATACAAAGAAATAGTGATGCATGTGCAAGTAAAACTTTTGCTTAGATATATTTGCTCCAAGGTGAACTACAATTCTTATAGTAACTGCCTTTAAACAATTTATTGTTTTAAAGGTATTGCTTCAAATCCTCAATAGAAGAAAAAATCCTATGGTAATTAAAACAACACCAACAAAAATAACTTAGCAGTACTTGTATTGGTACTAGTGAAGCCCAAAAAGTGAGCATAATGAATTTTAAAAGTTTAAATATTGATAAGGGAAAACCAGCTTGGTGATCACTTAATTAGCTTGACTAATTAGCAGAGAAAGACCTGTACTTAGCCAATTTCCAAGAAGAAATTATATTGGCTGATCAATATATTTTGCTTGAAAAAATATTAATTATTAACATTAATAAGGAGTATAGAATCATAGAATGGTTCAGGTTGGAAGGTACCATGAAGGCCATCGAGTCCAACCCCATCATCCCATCCCATCCCCCACCCCACTTCCCCCAGAGCAAGCACATTCTCATCTAGATCAGGTTGCTAAGAGCCCCATTCAACCTAAAATTTAATGTTTCCAAGGACACGGCAACTACCACCTGTACGGCCAAACTGTTCCAGTGTTTCACCACCCTCAGTAAAAAAAAATGTCTTCCTAATATCTAGCCTAAACTTCTCCTCCTCTTTTGGTTTAAAATGATTACCCCTTGCCCTACTGCTATAGGCCTTGCTAAAAAGTGTTTCCCCATCTTTCCTACAGGCCTCCTTTAAGTACTGGAGGGCTGTAACAAGGTCTCCTCAGAGTCTTCTCAAAGCCAAATAACCCCAACTCTCAGCCTCTCTTCACAGGGGAGGTGTTCAGGACTTTGATCATTTTGGTAGCCCTACCCTGGACCTGCTTCAACAGGTCCGTGTCTTTCCTGCATTGAGAGCTCCAGAGCTGGATGCAGTATTCCAGGTGTGGTCTTACCAGAGCAGAGGGGCAGAATCACCTCCCTCAACCAGCTGGGTAATGCTTCTTTTGATGTAGCCTAGGATGCAGTTTGCCTTCATATGAATAAGACCATCTCAGCCTAATTTTAATCAGTATTCCTGAAAATTCTTTTATCGTGAAATTATCAGTTATGCCACATATAGTCAAAAAAGTCTGCAGTGGTGGTGCTGTAAAGACATAGGTCTAGTAACACACAGGTACGTAATTACTTACAATTCAAAGAAGTCTGTTAGTATTCAAACCTCAGGAGTAAAAAGTGCAATGAAAGGGTAAAGACATAGGAAATTATAATTACTTACCTGTAATTTAAGCATGTTTGGAAAATTTTGTCACTGAACAGATCTAATAATACATTTTATATTGAAGATTAGTACCATGGCAAGATTTTTCAATAGTTTTTATGAGACCTTCCGAAGTAGCGCACCCAAAACTGCAATCATCACTAAAGCAAACTCACACAATGTAGCTTTCACTTAGGTACCATGAGTTTCTGTAGCAGCACTGACAGCATCAAACCTATTTTAGAACTGCAGTTCTGCCTTTGACTTCAGTGACAGAGCAAATCACTTTAGGAATTAGGACATAAGACTGAAGATCTTAAAATTGCAGGCCAATTCGGAAATGGAAACAAATTGTCCAATTGACAAGGGGGTGGGGAGGGGGAAAGAATTACTTCTCAACCTGTTACAACAGGTACCTTTGTAATTAGGGCATACAATTCCCACAGAGAACAGGTGCCCACAGAATAAAGTGCAAGATGACAGTGTGGAACACTATTTTCCCTATGATACTTCTCCAGCTACTAGCAGACTCGCAGCTTACAGACGTCCTGAGGTTTGTGCGTTGGTCACATCAAAATGCCTGCAATATGTGTTAGCTTTTGACAGATCTCTCTTACATGAAGAGCTACAAGTTCTGGGCAACGATATGCCTAATTTTAAGGCACACTGTGTTGAAAAATACACCCTTTGCTTATGTTAAGCCTGCTTCCTGATATTATAGGGTGCTATCAGTTGAGAAAAACAGTACTTCCCATAGGTTGGAAGGGAAATCGAGGATCGTCTGGTCCAACCTTTTAGGTTCCATTATTTACTTTTTACAATTTCATTATTTACTATTTTTTCATAGAAAAATTTTATCTTTTTTCTTTACTTTCTGTCTTAGAATAAACATTTTAAAATTCTTACTCTCCTTGGGGCTTTGACAGAGTCAGATCACCATAGTTTAGCACATTCTGACAGCTTAAGTTAACAGACACAAGAGGATCCATGGCAACTGCCAGGCATGTACTCACACTGCTAAGCTGCAAGTGCATCACAATTTGAATTAGCAGGTTTGAGCTTAATCAGATTTAAACTACCTAAACTTCCCACAGACCAAGTGTGCACACCGTGCTGACTGCTGCAACCCTGCTGTAATATAGTACCTGCACCAATGTGGTTGCCCATGAGCTTTCTAAGCAACACTAAACATACTTTTTGTCCTCACAGATTTAAATTTCTTTCCACAATAAGCAACATGTGGAAGAATGTCTTTTCTCATACATACAGATTTTCCTTCCCATCATCAGCATGAGGAGGAAGGTTTGCTTCGTGTTTTTGCATGAAGATGATCAG
This sequence comes from Cuculus canorus, assembly GCF_017976375.1. Taxonomy (NCBI): domain Eukaryota; kingdom Metazoa; phylum Chordata; class Aves; order Cuculiformes; family Cuculidae; genus Cuculus; species Cuculus canorus. The sequence goes on from NC_071401.1 coordinate 68,951,365, forward strand.
AGGGCTGGGGCACTTGCCATACCTGGACTGACTGAGAGATCTGGGCTCCTTGAGCCTAAAGAAGAGGAGGCTCCAAGGAGACCTCACAGCAACCTTCCAGTACTTAAACGGGGCCTACAGGAAAGATAGGGAGGGGCTCTTTATCAGGGAGTGCAGGGACAGAATGAGGGGGAATGGTTTTATGCTGAAAGAGAGGAGATTTAGATTCAATATTACAAAGAATTTTTTTCCTGTGAGGGTGGCAAGGCACTGCCACAGGTTGCCCAGAGAAGTCAGGGAAGCACCACCCCTGAAGGTGTTCAAGACCAGGCTGGATGAGACTTTGAGCAACCTGATCCAGTGGAGGGTGTCCCTGCCCATGGAGGGTGTTGAACTGGATGATCTTCAAGGTCCCTTCTAACTAAAACTATTTTATGATTCCGAGATTCCTCTCCGCTGGAACTGACATTAAAATGAATACCTCCCTAATGCTAGTTCTAACACTCTTTTTAGCTCATGCTCTCCTAACAAGATAGTGCTGTCTCTCCCTCTTCTCAGCCGAACAGAGCTTTGAAAATGGAAATAAACTCTCTTACAATAATGTGACAAAACATAACTGGATAGAACCAAGACTGATAGGTAGTGAAATTAAAAAAGTATTCTTAAATTAGGGAACCAGTACACAGTTGGATTTAATCTTAGAATAGTGTATTTCTCATTTGTCTAGTATAATAATTGGGCTTACAGACAGAAGTCATTTCTGCACTACCATTTTAATTTTCCTATTGGTACTACAGACAAAGGTTTTCCCTGTTAAGTCATAGTATCAGCAATTCCCATGAAGCAGCTAAATCATCCGGAAATTCAGAGGTACACACAGAAGAAAGCAAGGAATCATATAGGGCTCTTACATTTGACCTTCAGTGGCAGTTAAAGAAGCCAAATTTAACAAGAAATAACAGCCGGGTTGAGAGGCAAAGATGTACTTTCCCCAGGGTCTCTCCAAATACCTGCCTGGGTTTCAGCAACAGGCTTTCAAGCCATGGTTAAATGTAAAATTTTGCAAATGTTGTGCTTTAATAACAAAACACAGAAAAATAAGCTTCTAAAAAATAACAGCTTTAAGCAAAAAAATAAAGGGAAGGAAGGTTCTAAAATTAAAGGACATAATTAAGAAAATATTTTACTGTCATATATTCTTTATAGCTTCTATCCTGCATAATTCCCATCCTCCAAAAATGCGTGAACAAATCACTTTATGTTTTACTTTAAGAAGACAGCATATTCTGAAACAGGCTGTTCTCACAGTTCTCAGGTACTAGCAGATCTTACTTCTCCGTTCTTGGTCATATCAGTATTTGCATCAAACTGCAACAATGCTTAGAGAAGTGAGTTCTACTTAGCATGCGGTCAAGTTCAGAGGTCCACATGAAAAGTGTACAATTGAAGGCTTCAATTCCAACTTCCACTTGAAAAACCCTACTATTAGAAGATGATCCAAGACAGTCCAGAGGACAAAGTGTCACTCTCACCATTAAGAGCTGTAACAGTGTAGAATCTGTTAATGGGGAATAAGAACTGTCTGACACTTTAAAACATCCAAGTTTGCAACCACTCTGAGTAGTAGTGTTTCTGCTGAACATACAAACCTTCAGCAGCACGCTTCTAATTCAAACTTAATATGGTAAGCCTATTTGAGTTTCTTCTAGAGGAAATCTAGTAAATAAAACACTGCATTCATACTCAGTCCTTTTCAGTTAGTCAAAGTCCACGTAGCTCACACTAGTCAGAACCAAACCTAGGTTCCATGTTGCTGCATGACTTACCCGGACGAGTGCATCATCTATGATGTGATCACGTCTCACTTTAAGTCGCAAATACGGGTTGAGCTGCTGTCCTTGAACTAAGCTGTAGAGCACAGTAATGCGTCTTTCACTGTACATCCGGATTCTATTGTCATAATACAATCCCAGGTTCTTGGTAACAGCATTCAGTATGAAGGGACAGGTCATAAAAGAGAATTTATTTTCTGTTTCAACTTTGAAGAAAGTGTAGTCTTTGTCCATTTCTAGAACATCATTCAGTGGTTCATTAATAAATTCTTCAAAAGGGATAAGTGGTTTTCTGCAATCTATAGTTTTAACACCAAGTTCAGTTTCCAGTGGGTCCACTCGAGGACCTTTTTTATTTCTTCTTTCCTCACCCAACAGCTCTTGAAGAGTTAATTCACTTGATTCTGGGATGGGTTCTTCATCTTCCTCTTCATTATGATCTGTATCCACATCCCCTCCTACTACATTTGCATAGTAAACCATTTTCAAGCACTTTGAAGCAGCAACAACAGCATCATCATCATTCACTAGGTTACGACTATTGAACTCGTTGCTTATAACTTTGTAAGTTATAAGCTGCTGAAATGTTTCCATCATTCTCCGAATTTGGTCTGCTCTGTATTTAGACCACAATCTGACTAGTTTTGCTTGAGCTGCAAGAGGCAGTTTGCTCATTGCTTTGCAAAACAACGGTAAAGCCATTTCCAGATATTCTGGGCTATGAAGATTGCCATTCTCCATAACAATAATAAACAAATTCAGATAGTTAGGATCCCGAGAGTACACATTATGGTAAGTCAAGTCACATTCCACATTGGGTGACAAGTACACAAGTGCATTTAAAAAGGCAGTTTCTATTTTTTCATTAGAAAGTAATCTATCATAGACCCGTCTGACTGCTTCAATATCTACAGACACTTCATCTGGGCCTAGTTTTTGGAGGTTATTATCTCCTTGTGTGTTATCACCTATTCTTGATGATGAAGACGATGATGCGCCTGAATCTTCTTCCATAGCAGCAGCTGAACAGGCAGCTTTTTCCTTTTCATCTTCATCTTTGTCTTCATCCTTTCCTTGAAGAGACTTGAGCTCCTCCTTGGTGTGCTGCTTGGCTTTTCGGAAACTCTGTACCAGTGCTTCAGCACTAGAAAACACTCTCCCAATCACCCGGATTAATGGGGAATAATCCTCTTTCTCACGACATAGCTCAAGAATTTCATATATCTTGTCTTCCGTTAGAAAAGTCACATCTATAAGATAAAATATTAATTTTAGTAAGACAAATTAAAAAGATAAAAGACTTCTGATTTTCTCAAGAAATCTGTGCATCAGATCATTAACATTGCAAAAACACAGTGTCAGCGCCAGATAAGTTCAAGGCAGATACTTTATAATTTTATAAGCATGAAGAAACATGATTTTGTTGACTAATTTTGTAAAATATTTTACTTATGGATGTCGACCAGAGAACACACTCAAAGGTAAAACTCTTTTGCAGCCAATTAAGTACACTTGGTAGTTAACCGTATTGTACTGTCTAAACAAGAGCAACTAAATCAATCAGTAAGATGTTTAAAAGACTTTATGAATAAGACTGTGACTACACAGTCTTTCTGAAGATCTGTACAGTTAATGAGCAATTTGTTAAACTATACAAACTAAACTGTATCCCCCCCTCTTTCTTCAAACATAGCATATGGATATGGACTTCATACACTTTCTCCCTTAAAAACAGATCTTGAAAAAAAGATTCAATAATTTGTTTTGTTGTATATTAACAGGAATATAAGATATTCTATTTCTGGTTTTAATGCTTTCTGCTACTTTTTTTATACTAAACTGATGCCTGAAAATTATCCCCAAACTCCACAATACATGCTCACAAATTTATGTTGCCTGCTAAATTACATACACAGTTGGGCATGTGGGTTCTTTCTTTGTACATTAAGATCTTGCTGAGATAAACTACTTGGGTATAGTCATCAACATGCTATTCAGATGAACAAATGCTTTATACATATCATCTGCGTAGGCTTCCAAATACCTGTTTGATCCCCCTCCCCCCACAAAACCCAGATATTAAATAAGTCATTTTGTGGTCCATTTGTTATTTGAAATCTTCCTTCCTTTTTAAAAAAGAAGGAGAAAGCATTATTTATAGCTTTCTATATTACTTCCCAAACATAACCCACAGATACTTTCACATGAGGTGATGATTTAGAGTAGGATTATCCTGAACCAATGTTCCAGCTTAAGCAGACTCTTCTAAATTGACAAAGAATTTACAATTAAAACTGAATCTGTTTAATAGCATTTCTGGAGATTTAAAAACTGCACATCACAGCACTGTAGTCACCAGCCAGGCAAGAACAACTACCTCTGCAGAAAGAAGCGTATCATTTTAATAGTAAAATATATGTTGCAGTATTTTAAAATGTGATTGCCTACATTAACATTCATTCCAAAGAGTCATTAAATCAAAAATACAACTAAATGATGCAAAGACAGACAACCTATTGAGTTTTGGAGAGCCCCAAGTCATTCTTAGAGCACACATAAAACAGGAAAGATTAAGCTTATGTCATTCTGAGATGAGAGTTCCAACCAATCTGAAGATGCTGAAAAAGCTTCAGAACTAGAATGTCCTGTTAAGGCCACAAAATTGAAAATATAATTAAAGGACTCAAGCTTAGTGCAACATCTTATTTTTATCTGTTGCGGTGCATGCTTAAGAAGCAAACTTGCCTAAAAAAAATTTAGCTGCTGATGCAGATGCCATTCCGTGCCATAACTCCTCAAAATGAGGACCACAGCCTCAAGTTCACCAATTCTAGATCACAGAGGTTATTCATAGCATAAGAATTATCAGCAAAATAGACACTTTAACTATGTAACACATTTCAAGTTCTCTACACTTAAAAGAGCTATTTCTCAAGTTTTAGTATATACGGGTCTGTCCCATTTTCACTTTACAGCAGTTAGAAGAACTGGAGAAAAATAAATGCAAGTGAACCTTTCTCCTGCCTCAAGTCAGTTTTAGCTGACTTGTGTCTAAGTACGTGAGCTTCTACCTGCCTTCTCTCGCCCTTTCTATCGCAACTAACTACCCAGCAAAGTGAACTCACCTCCTCTTAGACCTCCTTTCTCAGGAACACTCAATGACAAATCTGTACATGAAGTCAAGCTTTATCACTGATCCTTGACCATAAAAAGGACTGCACATCATCTATATATTTATCTATATAGGAAACGTATTTCCTATACAAAACACTCTATAGTTAGCGTTTATTAATTATATTTTCATTATACTTTACAGAAGCTTTGCTATGATTGTGTGCTCACTGTCTGTTCACTGACCTTCTCTGTCCCCAGTTCAACGTTTCAGTGATCGTAGTTGAACAGAGCTTCCTAGGTAATTATAACATTGATTTTGAAATGTCTCTCTCTATAGGACTAGATTTGTACTCCATGCCTTTTACATATTTGCAATTTCTCCATTTCCTTTCTCTTTCTGGACTGCCATCTAGGAGATATCTGAGATGCTGACGATGGTTTCAGATACATTTTTCCCCCAAGGGTAATAATAGGGATTTGCACTACAGAAACATAATTAAATCAATTCTTTTTAAAGGGCATTTCTTTCAATTATTTAGAACTTTCAATCCTATGTCAAGTGTAGAAGCAAGCCACACAACCTTTTCCTTGGCTTTCTTAAACTGCAGCTTTCACAGTAACTTGCTGCAGACAGACCAAAAAATTTCAGAATGCTAGACTTTTGACATCATCCAATGCCAAAGGTAAGTAAGAGTCTCAGATGGGCTTTAGGGATTCATTAATGCTCTCTGTCCATACGGCTACAAAAGACAGGTCAATACTTGTGATGCTGCAATAGAAGAAGTCAGAATACAGAGTCATTGCACTCCAGACTGTCAGGAAATAGGTTGAGACAACTTAGATATATATCTTGGGGAGAGAGGACAGCAGGATTGGGGAGAAGGAAGAAAATCCTATATATGCAAACCTCCATTAAAAATACACAGAACTAAGAGATTAATCATAAAACAGAACTAATGCACCTTCTTCCCCTACTAAAAGCACACTGGCCCCCGTCTCTCTTCCATGTCTCCCTCTTTGCTTATGTAGATCATAAATAATTTGGGGACAAGTTTAATCTTCCATTAGATAAAGAACATACTGACATAGCTATTGATTGAAGCACCTTAGGTTCCTTTTAACACAGTGCTATGTTTTATTGCTGATTCTGTAGCCCTTTTTAATTCTTTGTTGTAAACAGTTTTACCTTCTTTAGCTAAAATTAATGAATCTGAACCTCTGCGTTTATACCACTTACTGCAATGATACTTAAAAAGGGCCTACTCAGAGGTTAACCGTTCTAATTTCATTTAGCTTGTGATGTCTGTTTGCATCACAAGTTTTTGACAACTAAAATTATTCTTATAGTATATATTCACTATTCCACAGAGTTTGAAGAGCTAAACAGAAGTCAGAAAAGACATATAAAACAGTATTTCATTTTCATACAGTGGCTTAGAAATCACTCCACTTAAGCTTTTTTCAGCTTTGTACCTATATTGCCTACCATCCACGTTATCATTTTTTGTTCATCTATTAAGTTTCTTAACACAGAATCTGGAATTAGTTAAAGTGTAACTTTTATAACTCATTAACTACAGGAGACTTATGAAACTAGCAAAACTAAAGCAGTCATACAACCGCACTTAAAAAAATCTTGTCCATATTTGCACACACAGTAATCACAGAAGGCAACACATAGATTTTAACAAAGATGTGGTAAAGATGCAGATTTGAATAGTGTTCTGCATTAATCCAGCCATTTTTTCAAAATCCATAGTAAAACATTTTAACACCAAATGTTGTATTCTGCTGACTTCTTCCGTAAAATATCGCCACAGTGAATTCTATATGGTTATCCTCATGCACATTAAATGTGTTTTATTTCAGTAAAATTCTAAAATAATATCTTACCTTTAAAATCATCTCTTGGGCCTTGCATTTCCTTCTTGTTCATTTTTCTGTCAGTGCAGGAATTGTTATGGGCACCTTTGGAATTGTTTTCTAGGTAAGCTGAGCTCGTTCCTTTCTTGGAGGGATGAGGATCACAGAGTTTTGCATTAATCTTATAAAGCTCGAGGGCCTTAATGGCTGCTGCATTGTTATCCATACGGAGAAAAGTTGGACAGGAAGCACAAAATTCATTCGTGCAGGCTTCATTTCCACAGCCCTCAGTTAACTGGTGGTAGTAGCGCTCTATTAGATGCTTTGCAGCTGCTCGCTTCCTGTAGCAAACATTCAAACAGCAAGTACAAGGATTAGTAGAGCTTTCACATACAAAGCTCATTCAAAGGCATCAGCAAGGCAGAGATTAGTCAGACACTGAAACACAAGATTTCTGTATCAGAGAGGACACATCAGAAGATTTTTTTAAATGTAGGATTCTTATCTTGACAGATGCAAACACATCTTATATTTAACATCTTAATTTAATATCTTATATTTAACACACAATTTGATTTGTGGATGTTATGTACGTGAAAGGCAATTCCTGTTTATGTACAGTGTTCAGCCTATATATTCTATATATTCTAGTGTTATAGTGGACACAATCTTGTTCAGTTCTGAACAATCTCAGCTGTCACTGAAAAAAGGAGAAGTTTAGATGCAAAGCAAGGCTGCAAATGAAACAGAATTGGATCTCATACATGTGATGAGGTCTGATGTATTGTACTGAGGTATGGGTGTCACAGAGGAAAAAAGTCATGAAACAGAAATGATGCAGGCATTTATTTAGCAATACTATCAATACTACACCAATAGGCAATAAATCCTTTAAAAATTTAAACCATTTTAAAAAAAAACAAGATTCCAGATGATTATGTTATCTGACATCTAGTCTATTTAAATCCATAGGAAAAACATTCCGTGGTTAATTAAACAGATGACAAAATCATGATTAAAGATGAGCTCAAGGCTGAATCTCTCTCCTTAGCTTAATAAGGTATATGGTTCTCTAAAAAGCCGTTTGCCAAATTCTCCCCTTTCTCCTGCAATTTTACATGGCAAGTATGTATTTTGAAGAATTACAACTGTACTGAGTCAATGAGCTCAGTACTATATATACACAAAAGAAAATTTAACCGGCAATTAATGAGGCCACAGACTTTTACAGAAACATGCAAATGTTAAAGACATTGCTGAAAAGCTGCAGGTAATTGGGACAAAAGAAGCTGCATGCAGCACTAAGAGCACCATATTTCAAGACATTTTGGAAAACCCTCAAACCTTCCCTTATATAAACTATAAAACATATCAAACATTTTCGTTAGGTGTAACATGCAGGTGTTTCACCTAACTTTAGTGATACAGTACTGTAAAGATTAGATCATGGGAAGCAAGATATTAATCAGAAACTGTGATACTGACAAGTGCTTGCGAACTGAAGTTCTAGACCCACTGGTACCACTCTGTACTTGCTGCACCTAGCTGTTAATACTGGCTGGTTAATTATCAGAGTTTTGATGCAGCTGCTTAGAAGGAAAAATATCCTCAAGTTCTGAAAGTGATTATTGAGGTGTATATTACTTGGCAATAACACTTTTGCTCCTTACTTTCCACCCTTAAAGATGCTAGAGAAGAAAATTTCTTACAAAGCGAACCATTATCTCAACATCTACCTGACCTGCTGAACGTCCCAGTTCCAAGACAAGATTGGAGAGAAAGGTTTCCCTGGCACCTTGAGATGGAGGCTGAAGACCATAAAAAAAAATAAAGCAGCACTAGCAATACCATCAAAACCACTACCGTATAAGCAGAGAACAGCTGTATTCTGACACACAGAAAGAGTTCTAGCCTCTCCAGTTTTTATATGTGGACTTAGGAAAACTTGCCTCTTCCCATGTATATATAAACTTTTTTTTGATCTTATCTTTCATACCTCTGTTAATACAGAGGCTTTTAAATCTCTTAAAAAGTCAGAGGGTTTTAATACAGCTTTGACTAGAACACAATTTCACAGACATCTATTTCTGAATGTCAACATTTTATGCTTTGATCATTCCTGACTTTCAATCATTCCAGACCTTCAGATGTAGTGTGAAATACTGTCATTTGTAATCAGATAAGTATATCATGTGAAAGTCTTTGTTAATAGTGAATTTTTACACCTGAGCTATGGCCACCTGTCTCACCAACTGCTTCTCATTTACTCTTCCTTGCATCTCTCCTATGCACTACTTTAATGCCTTCATGAAAGCTCTTTCCAACTCAAGTTGAACCTTATTGTTATCTTGACTTTTCCTCCCTCTTTCTCACCAACCACATTTTCCACAGCGCATACAAAACAGCATTTATTTCATATACACATTATCATGTTAACTTTATTCTTCCTCATCATATTTTCCTCCCATCTTATTTCTCCATCACAGTCTACCTGTACATCAAGTTTTTTGCAATAAGTTTCATATTTTCTGAATAATACACCTACAAACATTATATGGGTTATTTTTAAACAGCTGCTCTAAATGTATAAAAATATTAGGAATGTGTGTATATATTTATATATATTTAAAGCAGCTGGAGTTGTTATTCAGATTAATTGTATTGCCAGAAGCTGACCAATTTCCTAGGAAAAGCTTACATTTTCAAACTCGAGATATTATTATGCCTTAAAGCAGGCATGCACATATACATAACATCCAGTTTGAATACAGTTATTTCAATGTATAAATCTTGGTATATTCACAACACATTTTATCATATTAAACAACACTCCACTTTAATCAGGTTGTCTGAGATGTCAGGAGACAAAAGCTAAACTTAGACTTGTCTCTAACTTCTTCTAACTCCTGAGATACTCAGGGTTTTTTTTTTTCATTTATTGACTTTTTATTTCCAATTACTTTCCAGACTGTGACAGGCCTACAATAATGCTGTTTGTACAAACATTTTCATTTTGACTCATGGCCATGGACTCACTAACTCAAGTTCTGTGAAATTCTATCAGAGACAAAGGGTTTGAATGAAAGTTGGGTTTTTATTTTTGGTTTTTTTAAATCAACTGTGGATGCAAACAATACAGTGTTCAACATTACTAGAATACATCACTATTAGAGTTTCCCTCCACCTCTCCCTGGCGGCTATTCCTCAGACTCGTGACATGGCCTCTGACAAATTACTTAAGTAAATAAAAAAGTGGAGCCTTAAAGTGAGGATACAGACCTAAGAAAGTCAAACAGAATTTACTGAGCCTGTCGCACAACCTACCCTTACTGAGGTCCATCCTTTATAGAGAATGCAGTTCTGAATAAGCCAATGCGTGACTTTACAGAACAGTAAGATATTCCATACCACATTCCCTTTGGAGGACTTGAGGGATTACCGTCACTGTCCAGTGCAAACAGCCCACACTTCTATACTACTCAGAAAAAGAATGTAGCGTACCTTCTCTTTCTCCAAAGGTGAAAACTTAATCTCTTTCTACACTCCCCAGCTCATTTAGTATGTAGAAAACTTAAGTTCTCAGTCTGAGGCATTAAAACTGGTTCATCAAGTGAGGTAACACAAAACCCCTCTCTATTTTTACCTCAGGGTGTACAGTGAAATCTGCAGTTCCCTTTAAATTACTGTACAGGGATCTGGAGAAGAGTAACTGGTCCCATACAAACTCAATGACTAGTTTACTGTACCTTGGCACACAGACACCTTTTCTAGTGCAGCTAAGGCTGCAGTGACTGAACACATAAGTTTGCAAAGACTTACACTGTTGTTGCACACGCAAGTATGAAACTGCACTGGTGTGGTTGCAGTTGTAAACATTCTACAGATGTATCCTTAAGGGTAATGTTCCACCCAAAAGGCCTCATATAATCTCCTCAAGCAAAACTTCCTACTTCGGTGAGGGGGAAAGGCACCTAAAATAGACATCACCTTCCTTCTCCAAAGTCCAACAATTTCACAAGTATTTTTTCTGTTTAAAAAGAATTTAGTATTTAATGACTTACTTTCACAGTACTTAAAGAGAAAAGAATGTCTTTAGAATTTTTAATTGATCTTTTACTAATAAAAGCCAGACAATAAGTACTTTGCATTCGTAATTAAAATGTAGCCAAAATTGTGGAGTATCACTAGAAACGTGGACCACTGAGCCTCTACCTTTTAAGACACGTTCAAGAGTTCCTATGTGACAGCATCTAACTTGCATTTCCCAAATATCTTTAACTAAATACAGAGGATTGCTACATAAAGGAAACTTCTATGACAGAAAATCAGATGTTTAAACACTCAATTATAGAAGAAACTGAAACAATTCTTCAGAGCAAAGAATTTTTATCCAAGTTTCAAAATTTGCCTGAAATTTAAAAAGATATGCATAAATGCATCATTTCTGCTTTAAGCTTATCTACACTTTAGAAATACGTATGAAGATTTCATAGTTGTCTGGAAATAGCAGTATGAAATTACAAAACCTGAATAGCTTCTCCTTGGAACACAACAACTTTTATGTTATTTCTACTCAGAAGTCTCACATTGCTCCAAGGTGGTAATTTTAGTAAGTGGAAATTTACAATGGTCTGTTTTATCAAAACCATTAATTCAGAAGTACCAAAGTATTTGTATGCTGTTTTCTTTCTTAACACAAAATACCAACAGAAGTATTAATGCGCATGGAAACTAGAGGAAAACTTATGCTTGTCTTTTGGGTATGGAAAAAAAAACAACCCAGGAACCAGCTTTTTGGTACTAACAGCAAGACAACTTTCAGAATATGCCTTAACCGACAGGAGCATAACGAGACCTGCAACAATTATAGTATACTGTGGAAATAAGATGACCAACAGATCAAAATCTGTTAAAAGTGTGGGTAATAGATAGAAATCTTTGTGAAGTTAAATACTACTTCGTGAGAGTTTCATGTTTCAAACCTTGCACATTCGTTTCTTGCTATTGTTTAGTTAGAGTAAGAATGGCATTGCTAGAGAAGACAAGCTTCCAGCAAAAGCACTGTTTAGCACAGACCCTTTCGAAGTGGCCTGCATACTTAACTGCCAAATGCTCCACCCACAGCTGGAGCTGAGCCCTCAGTGTTGTCACACTTCTAGCACCCCCCGGCCACTGGCACCCCAGAGAGAAAGTACATCTGCAAATACTAGCTTCATTCAAGGGACCTCCCACCCTGCCACCTACTCTAAATCCACTGTGCCTCCAGGAACATCATGTGCTGACAAAGTCAGGCACAGCACTTCCTCAGGAAGGGCGAACCTGAGAACAGAAGAGTTGTCCTGGCTTTATGGAGCAATACAGAAAGACAGTTAGAGAGAGGGGTCAAGAACACGGTCAGCATGTATCTCTTAATCTTGTCTCAGAGACAAATTACCTTGCTGCAGTCCTATTAGAAATGCATCCTTCATTACTGCCCTTTCCTCTTCAAGTTAATAGCTCCAGGACTCCAGAGAATGTCATTCCACAGAGCAGCTGGTTTCATATCCTGGTTCCTATCTGTCCTTCTTAAGAAGGCATGGAGCGCGCTGTCACCTATGCAATCCCTCCAACATCCAATTAGCCAAAAAAAATGAGATATAAATAATGCATCAATTTTACCCTGGCTTTTCAACCCAAAGAATTTCAGGACAAGTCCTCAGCCTCCACCCTCACATTTCAGGCCTGAAGCTATTAAATAACTGACTATGAGGAAACAATTATTAGGCAATTATTGTAGGCAATCAACATATGTAAATGGTAATGACTGTAGGCATACTTGTCTGTTTTAAATACTATGCTCATGTTTACAGAATCAGCACTTTTTGAAAAGGCATGGAGAAACACAACCTTCACAAAAAGGCCATACAATTTATACACTGTATTCTGATCAGCAGCCCAGCCAAAGCAAGCAGATTAATACTATCACTGCAGTGAGATCTTAAAAGATACATAAAGCACCTGAGAGACACCAACTCCGATTGCCTACTTCTAGACCACTGGAGTGTTTAAGTAGAAAGCACAATAAGAGACAAACTTTTTCAGACAAAAATACTGATATTGGAAGAGGACACCATTGCAACATGTAAGACTGACCCACAGAGAACAGACCTAAACACTGATCAACCCTGGACAACTTGAGGAAAAGAGGCCAAATACAGGAAAGTGACAATCACAGAACTCTGTTCTCAAGTTATTAGAAACTCCACAACACCTTTTTAAGGTTAGGTTTCTGTGGTAGCATTCTTTCCCTATGCCTTCATTCTGCATGATACTGTCCAAGAAAGATGACCACGACCATGCAGAAACCAAGTGTAAATAACATAGATCACAGGACTTAAAACTGGAAACACAGGTGTTTAAGAACAGTTTGCCATTTCTGGATAAGACAGTTCCAGAGAGAAATACCTTGTTTTTAAGCTTTCTTTTTGCTTAATTTTAGCTGTTAAATTTACAGCATCTTCCGAGCTCCATGGGAACAAAGGTCTGGTTCAGTTATATATTCTAGCTTAAAATCTGGAATTCCTTTTCTTTCAAATCACTATAAAATTCAGTCAACTTATCTTACTGCACTTTTGCTCTTGGAAACAAAAGTAAACAGACACTTAATTGCAACTTAAGTAATTGCTAAATCTAAGAAAGTAATAATTCTTGACTAGAGCCAATGCAGTGTTATTAACTGATGAAGTTTCCTCAAGGGACTGACTGACTGGCTAAATGATGCCTAGTGAGAGGCTCTGAAAAGACTTTTTTTAATTCATCCTAGACAGATAACAGTATCACAACCAGCAAGGGTGCAGGTAGACATAAATACACTACTTAGATCTTTTCCTTCCCAGAACGGCAATAAAACAAGCAGCAAATGCTACAAAAATACCTGTATGTGGTAAGGCTTGATACAGAGGCCATGATTAGCATATCCCACAGGTACGTTATGCAAATCCATCTGTGTTTTCAGCTATGCCAAAAGCAATTTAAGGCATTCTATGTCTAGAAAGTACTAGGATGTCATCTGAAAGTATGCATCATGAAACACTAATATTTAAACAGTTACTGTATATATTTCCAATGGTTGTCATTTGTTTTTCTGGCATATTCTGAGGCTGCTGCATTCTTATTTTGCCTCTCCTTCAAGGGAAAGAAACCAGCTATTAAATCTACTCCAACATGAGATGACTACATATCAAGTGTAACTGTAACAACACTTTAAATGGGGTGTTCAATGACTTTTAAAGAGAGAGAAGTTTCAAAACTACAAAGCATCTCATCCTCAAAACAGAATGAAAGAGAGATGACTGCACAGCAACCCCTCGTATCAGAACATGAAAACTTTTGCTTTGATATATGGCAATGTACAATACAATGAGTAAAGACAGCTGAACTGAGAAATCAAGTTATTATTAAAGTAAACAATTAAAAATTATGTAATTTAGTGAAAAGAGGTTTTAAGAAAGTTATACTACTTGGAAGCCGAAAATTAATGCAGATCTGTGAGAGGAGCAGACTGGAGAAAATGTTGATCCTTAAAATTCAAAGACTTGAGTGAATGTTAAGGAAAAAAAAAAGACTCCTAACTCTGAGCTAGCACCAAGATATTCATCACACATACAGCCAGAATTTAAAAAAAAAACTTGGTAATTTAAAAGGAATTAAAAAAGACTTATCCATGGAAGAATTTGCTGCCTAAAAGTCTGAGTCAGTATTTCTTTAATTTATTTTAATTCAGACATGTGAAACATATGGGATTATGCTCTTGGTATAAAGCTTTGCAATGCAAAGAAACAATAAAGCAATTATATCAGGCAAACAGAGGAAAAAAAAATAACTTAAACATTCACTGTGCAAATAGCAAAACATTTGTGTAAGCCCTTGCATTTACTAATAAATTACAGGCATGCAAATAACATAGTAACTATTTTAGCTACACAGTAAGCTTTCAGGTCACACTGTATTACCCAGCCTGCCATTCCACCTTATGTGGCAAGAGCAACTACGCAGCAGGATTGCAGAAATTCTCTGTAACAGGTAATGTACACATCACATTGTGAAACAGTTTTAAAAAATTTAGTTTTGCAAGTACACTGTGCATTAATACTGTATAATTACTACTCAAGTATGTGAATCCCTACAGCTTGACTTACATCTATATTAGATACCTGAAAATTTACACAGTCAAAGCTGATCATCATTTTGCACAAAAAAAATACTCAGCTTTCACACAGAATAGTTTGCTACTGTACATTACTTTTTCAGGTTCAATTTTAAGAAGGATAAAACACACACAGAAAAATCTTTCAAACTGCTAGAAGGAAAAATAGTTGTACTGCTTTTTCCTTCTGATTTCTCATACACTCTTAGAGTCTTTGCTTCCCCACCAGTCAAGATCCTTGATTCTGACACATCTTTTCCTTAAACATGCAGAAAGCAGCAGTACAACTGACAATATCCAGAGTAGACTACAGCCAGTCTACAGCCTGACTTCCCATTTGGCTAGGCCAGGGAAACAAAAGAACACAACACAACTTGCTGCAGGAACAATAAAACAAAACACAGCAGGGGCTGCTACTGGAGCAGGAGAAGAGCCTATGGCAGAGGTTTTGTGCTGCAACCTCTGTCTCTAACAAATGCTCACATAGCAATAGCCAGTCATCTCTCAGGTCTGGATCCCAGCAACCTGCATTCCAAAGAAAGCAACTAGACAGCATTTCTGTAACAGATGGCATGAGAGAGGGAAAATCAAATTTATCATCCCAAGAGAAGTGCTCCTCCTAGTACAAGAAAAGGCTCAACTGCAATGAGTTGCTAAAAAACACACGGGAAAAGTGTTCCTTGTCTCCTTCTCATGACTTTCAGGGTTAGGTGTGCAGTCCAATGTGGAGGGGGGCTCACTTCACCTTTACACCTCCCCAAGCTGAGCAGCTACAAGAGAGAAGTCCTTGAGCAACTCACACTATGTCCCTAGCTTGCAAAACATCCTGAAACTGGCATCCAGCCCACAGTGTGTACCACCTGGGGGGAGGGTGTGGAGCACATAGTTTAAGGTCAGAGAAGTTTGTGGCAGAAGAGGAATGAACTCAGGTCTTTCTAAGACTCACACAGTATATTAACCACTGGACTATGCTCCCTCTATTATTTTGGAATACAAGCCAGAAAAGCAGTTTGTGGTTTCCCTGCCTGAGTTCTAAAACAGGACAGAGTGAATAGGTAGGAAAAAAAAAAAACACCACAAAACTTTGTTTGCTAACTCACAGAAAAAATAAAGTCTCAAATAACTTTTTTTTTTTTTTCCCCAAATGGTCCTCATTCCTAAAACCCTTTTGAATTTGAAATAAAAATGAACATTTTGGCCTACAACAATCTTGCTTCTAGGCTACCGAAGACAGACCAAAACAAAGTTCAGGACTGTGAGCAAAATGCTATACGAATACTGTTTTGTGAAAGAATGATAGATTTCTGTTTCTAGAAGTAAACAGTATGCAAGTTTGACAAATAAAGTCAGACTTTTTTGGGTTTTTTTGTTCTCTTAGTTCCACAATCCATCTGCCACAATGTGTAATAGCAGGTATTATGCCTTAGCACCTAAGTGTTTTCAAACCCATGCAAGATGTTAGTGAACAGCAGGTTGAAATCACAGCCCTACTGTCAAATCTGAAACAGGCTTGAAGACTTCTGACACTGTATTATGCTACCATCTACTGGTTCACATTAAATTAAACCCCTGAACTTCCCCTTCAACCCATTCACCTCTGGGGTGGGGGAGAGGGGAAGCAAAAAAGAAAGAACAACAGTTTCTATGGAGGCTTAAAATTATTTTTCCATAGCAAACTACTGACTTGAAATTTTTATCGGTGATCCCACAGTTCTACTCAGCTTTTGGCTTTTTTTTTTCAAGCAGGTGCAAGAGTAACTGTGACATATGTTCAAAACATTTTAAAAAAGATGTATCAAACTCATCCACTCAATTACTTACATTCGGCTAGCTTCAATGTTTTCAGAGTGAGGTTCTCCTGGTGATCTGCAAATACAGATACAAAACCTTAAGCATTGTTTGTAATTTAAAGTCATTACAATATGAAGAGTTCAGGAAGGTGAAAATGATGATGATGCCACTAAAAGCACCAACTTACATGCACTTGCACATTTAATTTGTTTGACGAAACTCCAGAAGACAGTTTATAATATAAAACTTGACAACATAACTAAGCCAGATTTCTCTAAGGAGGACAGCATTTTTTCCCCACAGCGTATGCAAAAAGAGTTCTGCTGGCAGTACTTCTGTATTCAAGTTGCATAGTACACCAGTTCTGGGCTAATTCTTCATAACCACTTCTGTAACCAAAACGTATACTCAAAGTTTATCAACTGTTACAAATAGATTCTCTGCATAGATGGACTCTAAGAAACAGCAGCTCAGAAGCAGGTCTCAACAGAATCTCAAAACAAATTTCATGTCTCTCTACTTGAACTTATGGACAAAAATTTCACAAAGCAGAAGCATTGAAGGCAGCTTTCTGCTTCTTCCTTCCAGCCAACAGGTCAGCTAGTCATATTCACAATTAGGTGTCACTGACTGGTATTTTTGAACACAAAAGCAGCACCTGTATTCAGCTTACCAACCCTCTCAATTTACAGACTCGCATATTTAAGGAGTATAGTTCCATATTAAGTAGGCTGAATTATAGTTGGTTATCCCCTCCATCATCTTCCTTATGCCACCACTGATTCAAGAAGTTAATATTTCTTTTTAATTATTCTTTTTTTTATTCCTTCCTTTCAGGGCTTCCCCCTACCCAATGAGTTTGTAGCCAGACGAGAATTTGTAGCTGGATGAGCAAGGAGACAAAGCAGCACAAATACAGCAGTTTTGATTTCAATCATCTTAAGCTGCCTTGAAATCATATCCCAAAGAACCTTATCCAACCTTCACCTGGGTACAGATTTCGGTACAGCTGACCAGAACTGCCATGCTAGATGTATTGTGTGAGGAATGGAAATAGAGTACAACCATTACAGTGAAACTGTAGCTCACATGAACAAAAATGTCTTTCATGACAGAGCTATCTCAAAAGAGAAGTGAGCTAAAATCTGCCACCAGGACTCACTTTGTAGGTTTCAGAGTCTGATAAGGGACTTCAGTTTGCACAGCCAAGCAGGCTTTGCCAGGAAAATCTTTGTTTATAGGAAGAGAAATTCTCAATGTCTCTACTTACTATATGACTATCTATACTATTCTAAACACTGTTGGAAGTCTCCACCTGTAGCCTGAAACATTTCCTTTTTTTCTACATTTCATTGTCCTACCTTAGTTCTATGGACCCTCCTATTAAAGCCTGGACTGTCCTCCTAACTCTACTAAAATCTTACTTGCTTTACCGACACATGAGATCTTGGCAACTTTCTGGATATTACCAAACTATACTACAGTAACAGACCCACTGCCTAGAAAGCATTTCTGGCAGACAACTTAAAATTCCTAGGCTAGCTGGATACTGTGCAGTGACAGATGACGCAGAATACAGGAAGTTATTTGTTTATACTCCACTAAGTTATAAAATTTAACTGACACCAGGGACAGAATTATGAACTTACTATCCAACTAACTTTACATTCATGCTTAAATTGCAAATACCTGCTTAACTGGAAAACAAGATTAAAACAGCCCTATCTCAAAATCTGATCTCTATTTATTCTTCCAAATGATGTTTCCCGTACTCATGAAAGTTCAGGACTGATGAGATAGTTGTGGACAAAATAACACTCAAGAGTAAAACAAATCAAAATGTCATTTTCCTTCAACTCCAGTGACAAAAACAAGTCACTACATACTCAGCAGAGAGAAAGGATTTCATTTTTTTCCCAGTTATTCACCTAAATGAATAGTAAGTGCTAGAAGCCATACAACCTGAGCAGCAGTGGAAAGAAGAGTGTTTATATCCATAATGGCTAGCTCTTCTATTCCCATCCAGGACTTTAGAAACTTATAGCAAAGAGCCTGGAAGGCTCTTTGAGGCGGCTGCTATCTTTGTTCTAGTCGTAGGAAATACAACACAATGAAGCTTTAGGTAAGAGAAGTGCTTTTAAAGTTGCTATGTGAAATAGTGATGTTATAACAAAAAACATAAAGAAAACATCAATCACTTTGATTCTTTAAAATACACAGCAGTATGAAAAACGACAAAAAAACTCCGCGTCTAAACTTCGCATGTGAAAAAAGTAGCCTGATGATCTACAGTAAAGAGATGTAAACATAGCTATCAGGATATCCAAATTCTTTTCCTATCCTTATAATTTGTAAGTTTTACCTGGGCTTTGAACAGACACTGTGGTTCAACATATGCTATTCTACAAAAAAGGTTCTTCTATAAGACAAACAATATAACAGAAGACAAAATTTCAGGGAAGTCCAGAAAAAATACGCCTAGCCAAGTCAAGAAAGGTTCAGTCCTCTAAGGTAAGTTGTTCTACAGAAAACAGGGATCAAATTCGTTCAAGCTTATTGTTTTCTGTAACATGAACAGACCTACCATAAGTATGATTTGCAGAACTATTAATGCACTAATTGACCAGATTGTAAAAGGTTTCAAATGACAACATGAGCACCACATAAAATGAGCTTTCACTACTCATTAAAATAAAATAGAAGATCAATCTAATTACAAGAATTGTAGTTGTTTGATGAGAAGCTATTTATTTTGCAATACCAGATTGTTTACAAACAAGATACCTTGTTTTTCCTCTGAGCAGGCAACAGTACCGAAAGCCAACTATATAGTATGGCAAGGCGTCCTTTCATCATGCTTAAAATCTGAAACAAGAGTTCTGTTCAGAGGAAATCTCAGAGCAAATGCTCTTACAAATTTCAGCTTTGAATTAGATTGTAGATACTGATCACAAGACACAAACTAATCTGAATACTGCAGTATGAGCTAGCAAATTCAAATGGTGGCTCTCTTCCAATAACAGAGGGAGCAACTTCTCCATTCTGCAAGCCACTCCTTTTACCTCCGCTATGCCTCCACAGGAGAGAAAAGTAAAGGTATGCAAGCCTACAAATTTTAACATCATCAAGTCTCGTGGACAAATACTTTAAAAGAATTTAACAAGCTGCTTAAATAAGTATGCTAAACAATTTATACAGAATTTCAGCACGACAGTAAAAACTACCAGAGACTTTTAAGTGATTGTATTGCTCTTAAGATGGATACCACGGAGCACCACAATGCCTGTATTTTAAGAAGTGTTCAGGGACAAGCTAAGGGAACTTTGAAATCACTCTAAGCAGAAGGATAAGTCAACTTTGCCAGATGACTTACATATTAAACAAACAATATACCTTAATACTATTTATAGAAGTAATTCCAAGCCATACAAATTAAAATACTTTAGAAATAAACATTATACCAAAAACAATCCTGAGAAACAACACCATAAGCTCTATGCTTACCTTTTACAAGCTGTGGCCATTCGGTGACATCAGGGTGATCACAGTTTAGAGTCACTGATTAAAAATGAGTTGTCAGACCAGTCCTGTATCACGCTGGGATAAGCATAAGCTTAACAACTCTAAATAAGTAAAAATAATTTAGTTAAAAGTCCTTAGAAATTATTTCCAGCCAGCCCACTAAATAAAAACTATAAACCAGAAGAAAAATATTGATGCTAAGCACTGCTTTATCTGTAATATTAATACCTACTGCACAAAAATTAGTTCATTTTTGAATGGCATTCTAAGACTTCTAAAGTAATTGACCACAGTACGCTTAACTGGTAAACTTGAAAATATTTTTAGCCTTTCTAAGAAAAAAAAAAAAAAACAAGCAAAACCAAACCCCATTTCTTGGACCAGTGGAAAGCACTGATCAAGGCAACAAGAAAACAAAATTTGGAAGCACGTGCATAAATATGAACTGAAATTTCTAACCACAATAACATTCCATTAGTTGTTTCTCTACTACAGCTCAATTAATACTTGTTCCTAATAAGGCTCTGTGTTTCCAGGGGGAGTAATGTGTAACTTGCACTTTGCTGCATGCTACTCCCCTAAATGAAGTAAGCTAAAGCTATGTAAAAGTTTCAGAGAAGCTACCTTTGCTATCTGTGGCCAATCTTTTAGGTTCTTTGCTCCATTTACACCATATATACTCTCTCCTCTCCCTTAAATTTTCAAAAGTGTATTTTACCTGTCAATTGTTTCCTGTGATCTGGCTCCACTGGTATAAATTGAAGGGTTGGTCCTTTATTTGTCATGCAGTTGGCAGCCAATGATCACTCAGCAATACTCCTGCCCAGAGCGCCCTGGGACCACCCCAGCTGATTACTTCCATGGCTGAAAAGGAACCAGTTAGTCTCTTACCTACTGCTATTATCTACTCTAAACTAAAGTTAACTGATTAAATATTTCCAAACACAGCCCTCAACACTCAATTCACCCCATTTTCTCCCACCCAAGCTCCTAGGTGCACTGGACAACTGTAAAGAAAAAGGCCTCTGATGGAGAGTCAGATCACAAACAGCATTATTCACTTTTTGTTAATATAAAGTCTTGATTAAAATTGAAATGTTATTACTGTGTTTAGTAAATAAAAAGGTATCTTACTTTGAAACAGCCAGTAGCTATGAAGACAAGCCTCTGTCTCAGATTCAGAGAATGAATTAGAGAAATTCATTCCTGTAACTCCAACCCAGATGAAACCCCACATTTGTAAGTTGCCATGCAGCAGAAGCCTCATACAGAAGCCAGGTGCACAAAGGCTAGTGAGCTATTGAGGGCACACCCTCAAAGAGCTGCAACACCCACAGTCATCACCGTCAGGTGCAGATACTAAGAGAGCAAGCATATCAGACAGCTTTAAATGTTTCAGTAAAGAAAGCTTTTGTGCTTCAGCCCAAGCTATTACAAGGGTCTTTCAGTAATGCTCAGGTTTGAAGAGCAATCAAGCATTTTTAATACTAATTTGTATCTGTTGACTTGTCAAAGATACAAAAATCACTGATCAGTTAGCAAGGCCCATGATTATCTGAAGTTTGTCAGAAAAGCTGCTGATTTTTGCCATTCTACTACACACTTTGCAATGGAACAAAATTTGTATTAGCTTCAGAAAGACGCTTATTAGTTTTATCAGGTATGCTCCCTGAGGTAGGAAAAGTGCCATTTAATTATTTAGCATCAGTAATATCTTAATCTTCTCATCTAAGCACAAGTGCAGTTGACATAAGTAAAAAAGAAGACAGCTACCAAAAACCTCCAAACTAAAAGTTCTCTAGCACCTATGCTTTACAGGTGTAAATTGTCAAAGTTTAAGAGTCAATGCCAGGAATACAGTACAAGGAATAAAACTGACAAATGGTAAAAGTTTTCAAATTAATGTTTTCTTACCATCAGCTGTAAAGAAAAGCAAACAGCAAAAACCAAGATGCTGATGCAAAACTAAGAAGCCTTAAAAAATTGCTTCTGATTAAGACCTGACAATGTCCACTTTTGGGCAAGAAGAAACAGATGCCTATTCTAAGGCAAAGTTAAAAATAAACTCTTGCTGCATTCTGAACCGATTTGAAATGTCTCTGCAAACATGCATTTAGAAATTAAAACTCTTTCTAGCTCTTTGACCACAAAACCTTTAGTATGCTGGTCAAAGAGAACAGTGGTGTACTTCTCTAATGTTTTCTTGGTTGGAAAACTAGCATTCTGACTGCCAGAAGTACCAGTTCACATTCTGAAGTGCGCTGAATCAATCATTCCTCTACCTAGACTTGTGTCCCATATCACCTAAACTATGGGCAAACGCTCATTACAGCAGTATTCCATTCAAAGGAAGGCATGTTAGAACAACAGGCTTACAGGAACCTTAACAAAACAGGGTTTTCTGAGGTTGTTTCATGTGGGAAGAGAAAAGTCATGAAGATGATTGTCAACAGTGACAGAACACACAAGGTGTTGGTGCTGGATTAAAAAACCATCAGATTTTGGAGTGTTAAAGAACACACACTGAGGCGACAGCTCCACAATCATGGCCAAGATAAGTTTGTGCCCAGGCCTGACACGGATCCAACACTGTTAGTCAGACACACCACCAAACATAGTATCTACAGCAGCTCTGTGAAAAGAGGCAAACTGGCATGAATCTTATCAAACTGAAGTTAACTCATCTAAGTTTTATAGCGAAACTTGTACTTAGAAATACGAGTTTCTTATGGACCAGAGATTTGAATTGGGTAGTTGCAGCATTTCTAGTCTACTACTATATACCTTAAAACTAGAGTTACTGCATTTGAGCCTAAAAATCCCATGCTACTTCTCTACAATTCAGATGCAAGAAATCTTAATGAATTATTTTCCCTTCTATCTCCCTCTGATCCTAGTCCTACCTTCCCCACCTATCCTTGCCACCACTCCTGTGGGACAGAATATGATTGGCAAAGATTCCCTAGCACAGATGAAAGTTTTGTTTTTTTTTTTTCTAAACCCTTACTCATTCACATATCAGCAGAGTACTGTCTGCTGGCAAAGAGACCATGATGTTGAAACATGGGGTGGGTGGTGAAGGAGACTGCCACCTGAATCTAGTTTGAACAAAGGACAGTTTGACTGCTGAACCCAAACAACGCAGAAAAAAACCCCAATGGTAAGACAGTCAAAGAACACTACTTGATCAGGAAGGGAAAACCACACTGATAAACAGACTAACATCTTGGAAAAGGGAATTATGAAGAACAGGAAACTGACCTAAACCAAATGCTTTTCTGTCACAGGAATTCCTTTACAAAAAACCCCTCTGGAGGTAACTTACCTTCCAGAAGGTAGAAACAGCAGCCCCAGAGCATGTATTTACTCTTATTACTCAAATAGGTTTCTCTGGTCTTCACTGTCCTAATTAGCATGGCTTAAAGCCTAGGCTTTCACAGACACACAGAGCAGCTGAGGGTATCACACAGAATTTGTGCCTGTGGAGTATGTCCGAGAAACCTGAGATGGCTCTTTAGAACTGGGCAGGTTCCAGGACAGACACATCTGTATCTGCCTAGTGACTATTTACAGGAGGCAGCTTCAGCCAGGACTGTAACAACTCCTATTATAATTAGCAAAATAATATACAAGATCAATTTGCCCTCAAACAATATCTCTGAAGAACCTTGCGTGGCATGGAGTAGCTAGCCCTCATCAAGAAGGAACAGGATAAATAATGTTTATGCAGTAGTTTGAGACAACACTCAAATCTCCAAGGTGGCGAAAGCACAAGTTTTCTGAAAAGAATGTTCCCGTCAACTTAAAAAGAGAGATGAAGTAAACAATAAATGAGTGAAAGAGCAAGAAGTCAGAAATAACATTCAGATGCATCAAGAGAGGCTAAAAGCAACTTCTTGATGAGCTTGCATATTTCATTTAACCTTGAAAGTCTGGAATCAAAAACATGACCTAAGAAGAGGCTCATAGCTTTAACGTACAGAATCTAAAGCCACACCATGGAGAACATAAGTACCTATTTGTCAGCAATCAAAAAGAAAGCCAAAGAACTTTCAGCTACAAATTGCTTAACTGAAAGTTGTCATGCACATGGATTTCCTATACCCACTACTTTCCTTGTGTAATTTGCTGTTCACTTCTTGTGACAGCACAACAATCTGCCAGATGGCACCCAGTATCTGAGGTCGACAAAGATTCCTGAAAGAAGGAACACTTTTCTTTTTTAAAAAAGAACTATGACTTCTTATTAACATTATTTAACGATGGTTGCCCTGGGAGGTGGCATTTCTAAGAAGTTAAGTTTCCTTTACAGAAGAACTTTACAGTATGCACTCGAATAATCTTTGATACAATTTTTTTAAAGATTATCTTTTTGATAGATGATCTAATGAAAACATGGGTGATCAAGCTGTACGCAGTATCACCATAATCTCCCTTACCTTCCAGTGCCAGAATTTGAATTGTTTAATTAAAAATAACCACCTGTCAAGAACTACCCCAGCTAGCTTACCAGTTAAAAAAGGAACTGACAACTAATAAGAAAACTGGCCTTTTATAACTTGAGATTGATTCAAGTGTTCTGGAGGAAACTGTACAACAGTCATCAACTCCCTAAGTTCAATCTTAACCTTCACTTGCATAAAAGAAAATAAAAGCTAATAGTGTAATAGGCACGTGTGAGACAATTTCTTATTAAAGTTGGAAACATAAACTGCTTTTGCTGACTGTATGTGGATTCCAACACAGAAAACATGAAAACACGTAAGATTCCAGAAGTTTTCTTCATGCAACTAATAGTAGCTTGAATTATCAATGATCCTGAAGTAAAACAGCCACTAATAAAGCCTGATTAAATAAATCCTAGCAGATCTGAAAAAAAACCCAGTACTAGGGCATCCATATACTTTGCCCCGCCACACCTAGTAAATCAAGCCACTCAGCTAATAACAACAAATAAAAATTGCATAGAAGATCAAAAGAATTAGGTCCTCTCCTGGAAAATGCCAACCTAAAGTGACTAAGGCAGTCACAACTGATGAGCAAACGCAGACATGGCCCCACTATTACAGTCAGAATGACAGATATGACTCATAAAGGGTTCCCCAAAAAGTGTCTGTTCATCTGCACAAAGTACTTTGGACATGTTCAAAACCTGAGATCAGTTCTGCAATTATTCAATATTCTTTGAAAGTACTCCAGAAGTACCAGAAGAGACACACAAAGACAGAATGAAGACAGGTGGAAGTGCCTTGTGATTAGATACTGGGAAGAGTTCAAAGTTAATCAATCTAATTAATATGGATACTGCAAGAAACACAGAAAGAATGCATAAAAATGATTGCCCAATTAGAAGAAAGCATAAAAATCCCCACGATTAGAAACTGAAGGTAGACAAATTCAAATCAGACAATTAAAGCTTAAATAAATTATTTTGAGGTGGAGATCTGAATTTCATAGACTCATACAATAGTTTGGGGTGGAAGGGAGTTTGAAGCTCATCCAGTTTCAACCCCCCTGCCATGGGCAGGGACACCTCCCACCAGATCAGGCTGCCCAAGGCCCCATCCAACCTGGTCTTGAACACCTCTGCGGAGGGGGCATCCACAACTTCCCCAAGCAATCTGTTCCAGTGGCTAACCACTCTTGTACTGTACAATTTCCTTCTAATATCTAACCTAAAGCTACTCTCTTTCAATTTAAGGCCATTCCCCCTTGCCTATCACTACATGCTCTTGAAAAAGGCCCTTTCCAGCTTTCGCTGTAGGCCCCCTTCAGGTACTGGAAGGTTGCTACAAGGTCTCTTTAGAGCCTCTTCTCCAGGCTAAATAATCCCAACTCTCTCAGTCTGTCCTCACAGCAGAGGTGTTCGAGCCCTGTGATCATCTTTGTGGCCCTCCTCTGGACCAGTTCCAACAGCTCCACATCCTTCTTATGTTGAAGATTCCAGAACTGGACACAATACTCCAGATGAGGTCTCACAAGAGCAGAGTAGAGGGGCTGAATCACCTCCCTCAATCTGCAGCCTATGCTACCTTTGATGTGGCCCGGGATACAGTTGGCCTTCTGGCTTGTGAGTGCACACTGCTGGCTCATGTCAAGCTTCTGATCAATCAGCACCCCCAAATCCTTCTCCACAGGGCCGCTCTCAATCACATCATTCCCCAGCCTGTATTGAAAGCACAGATTGCCCTGACCCAGGTGTAGGACCTCATGAGGTTTGCACAGGCCCACTTCTCCAGCTTGTCCAGGTCCCTATGGATAACATCCTGTCAACTGCACCCCTCAGCTTGGTGTTACCCGCAAACTTGTTGAGAGTGCAGTTAATCTCACTGTGTATATTATCAATGAAAATTAAACAGTATTGGTTCCAGTATGGGACCAGTATTACTATCTTCAAATTAAAGCTGGTGCCATTCTAGAATTTACACAAGTCCCTGAGTGAAACAAACCTAGAATTTGGTGCACCTCAATATCCAGAGATCAACTGAAGATTTATGTAAAAGCTTCATCCTATAATAGCTGTATACTTTGCTTTGGTGTATATACTCACAAACCACACAGTAACAGAAAAAAAGTCTAGTATTTGCTCCCAGTCCCTCCCCTGTCCCAAAGCTAAAAGTCTGTGCATTATTCTCATTTTCTACAACTGCTCCTACAACTTTTGATACTAGATTTTCCCTTCAATATCTGTTTTTGGTTTGATATTCCAGTAATATCATAGACATACTTTATTAACCTTTGTAATAAGACAGAAAGATCTGAAATTATCTTTAGTCTCCGCATTTTTCACTTAGACCACAGCTGATTTTTCTTTCAGTATACACACATTTTTTGCAGCAGAACCTCTTGGTTATGCCTGCTACTTCAGGCTCCCTCCAAAATGATATACAGTTATGAATGGAAAGCCCTTCCCACATCAGGAGGTGAAATCCAACCATCTATTTAAATTTCTTTTAGTAGCTCTCCTTTTACTCCCTAGGTATCAAGTTATTTTCCAAACAGGTAAGATTTACAGCTTCACCTCAGCTTTAATATTTAAACTTTTATTCCAACCATCCTTTTGCTTGTGCTTTATTATTTTGCCTCCTTTTGCCACCCATCTTTTACATAGCCTTCCACGTGAAGTACATTTCTGTTCACCAAGTTCTTCAGTGAGATCAGCAGGTTTATTTAAATACATTTTATACTAAGACCAAGCAATCATGCAAATCTGTAGCATAATATTCAGCTTTTCTGATGTTCCATTAGTTCATTTCTCAAGTTGTGGGGGATTAGAGGGGAATTCTTCATCAATTTATAAGGCACATACCATTACAAAGACTCTATGCATAAAGTGGCAAGCAGTTAAACATTCAGAAAAAAGCAGTCCCAGAAATAATGGCATAAAGAAATAACAGCTTAAGTTTGAAGAGCCATCATACACACAACTGGTATTGAAACTGGAGAGCAAGAAGCAGGTGGGTGGTCCCAGTGGTGCTGTGGGTGCAAAAATGGATACACACTACCTGCCAGATGCCTGTTAGAGTGAAGGACCAATCTATAAAATTACTTCAGGAACATCTGGATTGTGATCATGTAATGTTACAGATTTTTAAGAGATTTACAGTTTTTAATTAGCACACATAATATTTAAAGTTTCAGCTCAGAATCAATCATATAAGCCCCCGTCTATATCTTCCTACAAAACAGAATTTAAACAAGGAAAAAAAAAAAAAGACACTCAACAATCCTGCAAGGTTGAGATTTCACAACTATAAATATGTTCTCCTGTTAAGTATCTTCAAAAGAAAAGTCTAGACAAACACACAGCATTAAAACTCATCAGCAATTACTGAGTTTTTCTCCACATTTAAGTAGTTAAAAAAAGCACACACAACTTAGAAGCAGTTGTTGAAGTAGCTAACTACAATTTTATACATGAACGAACAGACCTATTTAATATAGTAGAAAAATGAACTTGAACAATTATTGTTTTTCTGAATGCAGCAATGAAAAAGTTTCAAAAATTTTCTGTGTACCAAGTTGCGGAACTACACAACTTGAGACACTACAGAGTGGTGCAGTTATTCCGTACTGCCATATACCTCCACAGGACCACACCACAATGAAGTTATAAAATGGCAGTTAAAATAACTACAAGTTAAGGTTCCAACCTTACTGTAATACATGTACGTATTTTTAAGCTGGCTGGACATTTAAGAGCCTAGACAAGAAGAGATACCACCTGCCCTGTGCTCATGTTAACATTGCCAACAAAGGTTACATTTCTGCATTTCCTGCATTTCAATTTGCAAATTTGACTTACACTGATGTTTAAGTTTTCTAGTAGTTCTCAACTTATTTTTTCAAGTCATATCTAAAAACTGTATAAGCCTCACTATAAACATGCTCAGCAGCAAGTAAAAAAAAAAAAAAAAAAAATTTTTCAGATTTTCAGAAACAGCACCGATTCTTATCCAATCCATGGAAAAAAAATAGATGGATGGTAGCTGTCTAATCTGAGCTTGAAAAACAAATTAAAAGGGAATTAATCAATGTTGTGTCATCAATATCTATTTTCTCCAAGAAAAATCAAATAGCTCAGTTTTCTAGAGATGTATGAGTAACAGACATTGCAGTAAAAAAATACAGGAAAAATTAATTTGTTTCTTACTGAATTTATTTCTAACCTTTTTTTTAATCAGGGAACAAAAGTATAATTATTTATTACTATAATTATTAGCATTCACACAATATAAATGAAACCATAAACATACCATATCTTTCCAGAGTTGCAGAAACTTGTCCTTTCAATTTCTAGAATGGACTTCTATAGTTCTTGTACCTATAATGCAAAACATTACATTTCAGTTTTTGCACTATATACCAATCTGAAGCTCCATACAACTTAAAAATGATACATTCAAAAAGGCCATTAAATTAGACACAAGTTTGCAACTAGATGAAACATATACTTAGAAATATAACAGAATGATAGCATATCTCTAGTTGGAAAGGTCCCATAAGGATCCAAGTCCAATTCCCTGCTCTTTGCAGGGCTATCTAAAACTAAATCCTACAACATCACAACTAAATCATACTTTCCATAAAAACAGCAACAGAAAACACTAAGTATGTTAGGGAAACTATAAAAGCAGAAAGTATACACACACAACGTTCCCTATTCTTTCGTCTCTAGTGATGCAATAGTATTACAATTCCATTCATTCAGTTAATTATAAATATCTATTTCCTTCTTCTGGAAGATTCTGGCAAGGTTTTGTCCCTCTCCTCACCCCCCTGTAAAAAAAATAAGAAAGAAAAAAAAAAACCCAAATTGATATTTATAAGAAAAAAATCCCACAACACTCAAAAGAAGTCACAGATATAAACAAATCCTTTGTCCTGGCTGCTCAAAACTGCTAGAGTTTGATCAGCTTTTCTACACAGTGTTCATTTTCAGGGAAGCCGTAACTAACAAAGGCAGTCACGTCTAAAACATAGTCCAAGCATTTTCAAACAGACACCTAAAAGAACAACCAGTTTCAGGTGAAAAAGCGTCATAAACACACATAAAGGCATGTAACTAAAGCCATCCAGTCACTTTCTGGAAAGTTACTGAATTGGCACACGGTATCGCATTTTCAGCATTGTGAAGATTTAATACTTAATTTCTTGGTTCTAAAACTCTGTTAAGAACAAACAAATCCAATGCAGCTGATTTAGGCTGATCTCCGATTCAGACTGGAGTTCCCATGAAGGAAACCCTGATCTGGTTACCTTAAGAGTACATTTAGGTTTGTCGTAAAGATGTCAGAGAAGCCATCCAGTACCAAAAGTCTGATTCTGTATTGGGGATGTGAAGAGGCGTGAACCTGGACCGACAGAGTTGTGCCAGTGAAGCTTTAACAGTTTATACACATTTTTTTATATTTAAATTAAAAAGTTACATAGGGCACCCGACCTGCTTCATGAAACAAGATTTCTATTTCAACAATTACGATAACTATATGGATTCATGTACAATTAGGATGAATAAGTTAATGTTATGCAAATATGTCAATAAAGCTTTACTACTATTCAGAAGAAGAAGAAAAAAAAAAAAGAATAAATTTATCTGAACAGTGGAAGACAGTAACTGATGATATTCCTTTTCAGAGGTGGTACTTTCACTCCATACCAACAGCAGAAACCCAGAATATCAGTCTTATATTCTATTGAAGAACAATGCTTCACTCACAGTGACGCCATTAGAGAACCTCAATTAAAAGTATCCTGACAAATGTCACCAATATTTTCACACCTTGTATCACAGAACTTCCAGCTTAAACTCCAATGTACATATTTGCTCACACACAGCAATGACGGCTATGTAAAATTCACTCACT
The DNA here is from genome assembly GCF_017976375.1 of Cuculus canorus. Lineage (NCBI taxonomy): Eukaryota > Metazoa > Chordata > Aves > Cuculiformes > Cuculidae > Cuculus > Cuculus canorus. Next base: position 68,982,018 of record NC_071401.1, read on the forward strand.
CTCCTCTAAGGTATGAAAGAACCAACTTTCAGTGTGCATAAGAGTACAGGCAGAGCACAAAGTACAGCATAAAAAGTATCACAAACACTCCTATCAGGGATCTCAGGATTACTGACCAGCAATATGAGAAAAGAAAACAGAGGTTCCCAACACAACTGAAGCTGTGTAGCTTAGGTCAGTACAATTTACAGCAGAAACAAGGCCACACAGTAGAGGAGATCAAGACAGAGGATTTGCTTAATGACATGTAGCTAGCAGCAGAAGAGCAAGTAAATCTGACAGCACAAAACTGAAGCACCTGGACTTGCAATTCTTTTTCCTCAATTTCCCCACAACAGCTACCACTAAGACAGAGCAGTTCAGCAGTCTACTAAAATATTTGCACAAAGGCTACAAGAACAACAATGAAATGAATCATAGAATCTGTAATGTTTGTGTAAAAGGAATGAAAATAATGTCATTATGTCAGATGTACCTCAATATTCACCTTTAGTATACCCATTACTAAGCATTAAGCCACGTCTGCACAAAAAAGTTGCAAATAGCAAACGTAACTAAAGGATAGCTAACACCATTGCATCCACTCAACATAAAGAAATCTTGATCTGTCACATGACCAGAGCCCAAAACCTGGGTTTTTTACAACTATGTCATACATTTTCAATAAGAGAGACTTCAAGGACGTTGAATAATACTAAAAAAAGATGGTAAGCCACTGAAATAACCAAACTGTAGCATACAGAACTGCCAAATATTTAAGAAACAAATTATAATATAAAAAATACTTTGCAATGCTGATGTGTGGTCTGATGAGAGACATCATGAAACCACCTCTATCAAGCGCTGAAATGCTGTTTACCACTTTTATTTTTGCAATAATTGTGATAAGGCAAGGGCAGAAAAAAAAAAAAAATCGGTGTGTGCTACCCTAAAGAAAATGGTAGATAATTAACTTAGTATTCTAGATTCTCTCATACAATTTCAGATATGTAAGTTCAAGTAAGAATAATTTCCTTCCACAACTACATTCTTAATATAACATTAGGCAAACAAAAAAATCCCCAAGTATTCACAGAGATCCTTCTTTCAATAAAATATTCAGGTCATAGGAAACATGGAAATAGAGTATCTATCACCACCTTACAATGTAAAGAGCTCAACTTTTGCAACCAAGAAATACCTAAGGTGACACACATTCTTAGGAGCTCCCCTGTCCCTGAACTCTTGTGAAACTTGAAGGTTGTGTAAACCAGATGTACTTCTATTGTCTAGAATAGCTAAGTTCTGCCGCAACAGCTGAAACACATCTAGCTCCTGCTACTACAGACAGCGTATGCTGGTGTACCTTGGACTTTCTAAAAATAAAATAGGGTGTATATATACATATTAAACCATGATACTCATCACCAAGACTTTGGACATGAGATCTTTCTAAGAAATAAAAAGTAATCATTATCTGAATATGGCTATACAAATAAGAAAGATGAAAACATCATATTGGAAACAGAAATTCTGAACTAGTAATCTATCTATTCAGTGTTATCCAGCTGTGTAGAATTTTTTTATACCTTTTAAGAAAACTAAAAATATTTTATAGTAAAGTCAAAATATTTTAAGCATTAAAGAAATCATCTGAAACACATGACTAGCCATAATGCAAAGAAAAACCCACCTACAACCATGGTGGCATTCCCATTTTGACCTACAGCCCATTTTAGAAGTTAAGCTCCTTTAAGAGCCACTCCACCACCCTCTAACCCCCAACCCTGCTGAACTGCAGCTGCTCCAGCCTGGTCTGTTCTGGTAACAGAGCATACCAGAGCAGGAGTACACAAGTAGTGCCAGAGCCCGGCTGCCTGGACAAGTCTGGCATCTCTCAGCACGGCACAAGCATAGCAACATGTTACAGATGGCTCCTGTGCCTCCCCTGCACGCAGCTCCTAAAGGTAAGGGAGAGGAGGTATTTGTCGTTCTAATTTCCTCATTTTACCAGTTTGTTTGGTGTAACTATTACCAAGGAAATATCAACAACTCGAAAAAAGGGTCCATCAAAGGGATTAAGAGTGTGGTCTCTTCTATGAAGGAGAGATGAAGAACTAGCTTCACCTCTATTATTTAAGCTCGGTCAAGACAGCAGAAGTCCTGCTATAGTCCTAACAGGACACCAGAATGAAAACCAAATAATGCAGACTAACCGCTGCCAGACAACTATGCAACAATAACCAAACTCAATATGGGTTCCATGATTCTCTGCCTGTGACCCTGCCAGCTGACACAAGGCCCACCAAGACCAAATTTCCATTGGGTTTCAAACTGAGATATTGTATCTTATGTTTTTTGAGGCACTTAAATTTCATGTTATTTAGTTACTTAGGCCACAGGTTTGGAATTAAGTCTTACAAGGACTGAACATGGAAAAGAAGTAGTACTCTCCATATCAAGCACCCAACTGGTACATCAGTTCAAGTTTCTGCTAAAACATCACCACTGTAATTCACCTCTGGTACAGTCCTACAGCTGACATATGACGTAAGATAAGCATGATTCTCAAAGTTAAAGTATGTGAACACAGAGCATGTTTTAAAGCTATTGAACGGATGCAAACAGTAACTCTTTCTGATGAAAAGTCTTGAACAGACATACGGTGAACATCCTTTTCATGCCACCAGATTACAAAAAAAAAAGAAAAAAACCCCAAATCTCTGCCTTGCTAACTCTCTTAAAAGACATATACCTCTGTTCTAAGGAAATGCAAGTTGCTTCAAAAGAAGCAGGTCACCCCTCTTACCTAAGCCAGTGAAGTGAGGTTCCAGAGGGAAGCCACCCATTTAGTTCCACTCAGCTGAACAACTGCAGCTTCTCCTAATTCTTCACCACCCTGTAAAACACGGGTAAAAAGCCATGCAGGACAGTAACGGAAAGAGTATCGGTAAAGACTGACTTCCACTCCCTTTCTTCATTCAGCAGTTTGTATAACACAGGGAAGCAGGCTCAACCTATTAAAAGTAAGAAGTAGTTAATGCTTCCTTTAAGGGATTCATTCATTAGAGTATTTGTGAGACAGAACACTATGGTAATATTTAATTTATAAGGTAATTTTGCAACCTAAGTTATTTTGTCATCACTAAGTTTTGCCATTCCTAGCCACAAGAATGTGGAACTATTAAAAAATAGCAATTTAAAGTACTAATTAGTCATGTGTTACATTGCCAAGCACAAATCCTGGATCTCAACATTATTTCATTTTATCTTCTCTATATTTCTCCTATGAGGTTATAACCCTGAAGAGATGTCTCACCAGCTGGTGTAGCTACTGTAGCGTTTCTTCATTTCAAAATATTATGTTTACACTGTATTTGCTGACTTTCTGCTAACCAACCAGACACATTACAGACACTACTATTCATATGAACCAGCTTTTTTCCAACTCTCATTCACAGTGCAATACAGCATGACTAGGCTGTCAGGTGCTGCCTGTGAATACAGGAAGTTGATGCAGTCAATGTTAAGGTCAAAGTATTTAAAGTGACAAAAGTCACTTCAAACGTGATTTGCTCATTCCTGTTGTCTCTGGGAACCAACTATTTAGCAAAGCTTACAGCTTTCTCCTGGGAGGGGTGGAGGAAGAAATAGATTATGTTCTTAAAAAGTAAATACCATATTCCAAATTATTTGTTATTATTTACTATTTGTTATATTATTATTTGCAAATGTGTTACCCCTCTCTTTCCATGTACAAATAGGAATTTGATTAATGATAGAAAATCTTTCTATGCTGCTTCTCCATAAAAATTCCAACTACCTTAAATATACTGGATACTTCTGAAAATGTGTAAAACATACCTCCTTTGTTTAAAATCAATATCAATTCATTAACTAAAGTGAAGCGAAGACCTGACCCACAATACCAGAAATGAAGATTGACACTGGAAATTAGATCTATGCCTACATACTTAAGGAATTCCCTCCTTTTGTCCCTCAACTGCATGTTCTATTTTTAAGTATTAGTGGCTTTTACCTTCAAGTGTATGAACACACTGGTATGGGGAGACAGAAAGACATTTCCTGTGTTTAAAAAAAGCTGATTTCTCTGGACATTCACTAAATAAACTGAAATCAAAAGTAGCAGAGGCAATCCAAAAAAAAAAAAAAAACCCAAAAAAAGCCCAAACTTTCTTGCATAGCAAAAACTAAAATTATGCCTATTTACAAAAAATGTAAGCACTCGGTTCATTCCACAATGTGTCATATAACGTACTACACTAATTATTGTTTATAAAATGTAATATATTTAAACATGTTCACAATTAAACATGTTTATGACTATTAAAACTTGATTCAAAGACATTTTTCCCCCAATTATGTATTTGGTTAAGTAGAGCCTGTGAATTCACAGACAATTAGTAAAGAACACGTCAAGAAAGGACATAGTCATAATAAGCATGATTTTACACTGAGTACATATGTAATTTCTTATTTCTGAAGCAGGTTTTCTCCTACATAAAATGAAGTTAAATGAAAATAGAGAACCTGTTCCATTTTCTCAAGTTGATTAAAACAGCGACAAACTAAAGGTGCTCCAACAAGGACTCTAACAAGCTGAGAAAATCCCTGGATGTATTTAACAAATACACATAGTTTTACATTCCATTCACAAAAGACTCATAATTTGCATATGTCTTTAAGCAGAGGCAGTAATTTAAAAAAGACTAAAAGTTTTGTTTGATATTAAAAAAAGGATGAACGCCACACAATGTTAAGATTGCTGAAGGGGATCTGGACTGAGAGATCTAGGCTTTGACAATCACTGCTATGAAAAAGTTAAACACCTCTGCTTTTTCAAGCCTTTCCTTCAGTCACTTTTTTTTTTTGAACAGTCACCCAATTATGCCCCTAAAAAAATTCAACACTTCTTTTGCCATCTAGCTTGGTGCTTTTATTTCTAAATTCATAGGAGATAGGACACCTCAGTGCGTAGAAAGAGCAAACAACTTCGGTAAACAGAAAAAGAACTTATTAATTCCAGTATGAAAGATGCTACATTAAACAGCAAACATTTAGAGTGGAATGGAAGACATTCATGAAAGAGAAATGAAGCACTGTAATACTGCATGGAAATAATTTTGGTCAAAGGTATTGTCTAGCTTTTCTTGCGAGGTTTGTCTGTATTGACTTGAGAAAATATTACCGTTATAGGGAGAAGTCATAAACACTGCAAAGTGCATCTGTTTTAAAAGACAAATGTATGTGAGGAAAACTGTCAAATATCCTTAGTAATTTGGTAACGCACATATTTTCAATTCGACACACTAATTAAACTGTTTCACAGTATTTTCAAATAAAAAAAAAATAAACTACCTTTAACTGATTACAAGATGAAAAGGCAGAGTATGTAGTGCTACCATCCAAACCAAGCAATTTGTGAAAACTGTAAAGCCCATTTTCGAGCAGTTTTCACTCTTATCAGGAGGTACCTCTCACCCTCTCCATTATTTTCCCACTCAGATGTCCAACAATGCAGTTAAATGTAGAGTGTAGCTTCTCCATTAGCAGGTATTCTCTCACTAACTGGATGCTATTTGCATTAATTACGAATTTAATTTTATCTTACAGACATCTCATTTTCAAACTAGTCAGCCAGTCAAAAAAAAACCCCACCCAAAGAAACAAACAAAATGACAATACAATCAGGTAGGTCTTACTTCCACAGTAAACAAGAAAATCAAAGGTAAAATCAAGTACGAATTTTCACTGAGGAACTTTTTGGAGGACATGTAAGGCATGATGAAACTGATCAGACAAGTTCATTCTCAGGACAAGTTCATTCTCAGGAGCCTTAGGTTTGCAGACTGCTACCGAGGTAGGGATGTTTCCATACTGGGACCATCCCCGGAGGGACCATCCCCGAAGCAACTTGCAAGACACAGGCTTTGTCTGAGAATTAGAACATCACTTACACAGACGGAAACATAAGGAACCATAAAAGAGTATTTCCATTAAGTGAAAAAAAAGAAGCGTAACTGCAAGTCTATAGATGACAGGTTCTTGCCACTTCTACGGAGTTGTGGAACATGCTTTGTTTCCTAAGCAGCAGTAACTTCTCAATGACCATAACATATCACCTTAGATGTCTGATTTACAAACCAACTGTGAACTCAGGGAGTTCTTTTAAAAGAAATGCTACAGGTACACTTAAAAACCGAAACCCAGCAAGTCCTGCAGTCGGGAGGGACAGACCACATTTAAGAGCACAGCAGCGTGCTCGCAGATTAGTGGATCCAACTATTCAGACCGCATAGAAGGCAACACGAGCAGGTGAACATCCCTACTTTGCCAAGCCGGCCTTGCACACTAGTTCTGCACTCTCGCACTACTTCCCATGGCCGTTCCTCCCGAAGGCGCCGAGGCACTTCATGCCCACAGCAGCCCGGCGGGGCGGGCACCGCCGCCGAGGCGGGAAACCGAGGCAGGGACAGGCAGGCTGGGTTCACCCAAGGTCGCTCAGCCAGCCCGGTCTCCCCGGTGGGCGGGCTGAAAGCCCGGGGCCACCTTCCCCACCTCGTGGGGAGGGACGGCCCGGCCTCGCATCCATGTGCTTCGCGGGGAGGGCGGACGGGGGGAAGAAGGGAGGGGAGAACGGCAGCACCGAGGAGAGGGAAACAGGGAGGGAAGGGGGGAGGGGACGGGAGCATCGGGGAGGGAAAGGGGGGGGAAGAACGGGAGCACCGTGGTCACGCACCGCTCCCTCCCGCCGCCCCCATGTCGATGGCGGATCTCCCCGGTGGAGAGAAGCGGGAAGAGCTGCCTCCCAGCCCCTTCTCCTTCAGCGCTGGCGTGAGCCCCCGCCATCCCTCCCTCCTTCACTCCTTTTCTCCCTCCCTTTCTCTCCCTCCCTGCCCCAGGCCGGGCGCTGCGCAGCGCCTACCGACCTGGGCGCCGCGGCCCTGCTGCTGCCGGTCACTCCCGCCGCTGCCGCCGCCCGGGCTCATGCGGGGCCGCAGGAGAAGAGGAGGAGGAGGAAGAGGCGCCGCCGCCGCTGGAGCCGTCGGGAGCCCCGGGGCAGGGGAGCCGGGGCCGCGGCCTGTCGGGGGCGGGGAGAGGAGAGACGAACGGCCTTGTCGGGGGCGGGCCGGGCCGGCGGGGGCGCCTCCTCTCTGGCGGGCTCGCTCGCTCCTCAGCCCGAGCCCCGCGCCACCATCTTGGGAGCAACGCGGATGTCAGCGCGGCGCAGGCTCGGCGGGCGGGGGTGGGGGGGGAACGGACCTCCTGCGTCCCAGCATGCAACGCGGCTGCAGGGAGCAGGCGGTGCGAGGCAGCCGCGCCGCTCTGCCCACCGCTCGAAGTCATAGAGTTCTTGGGTCGATTCCTTCCAGCGTGTTTTGTTCTTCGGTTCTTTTTTTTTTTGTTTGCTTTTTGTTTGTTTTTTTTTTGTTTTGTTTTTGGTTTTAGGTTTTTTTGTGGATTTTTTTTTCTTTTTTACTCGGGGCGCCCGGCGGGGTGGGAGGCGAGGCGGCGCCTGCGTGGCTTGCGCGCGTGAAGCTGCAGCGGCCATGCTGGAAGAGGGCAAACGGGGTGCTGGTGGGGAGGTTCTCCCTACCTTACGGCAGCGGAGCGCAACCCAGCCCGAGGAGGGGATGGGGGGAGTAACGCGCGAAGGGCGGCGCGGGGCTCGGGCGCGCGCGTGCGCGGCTGCAGCTTCCTCCCTCCCAGACGGAGAGGGCTTTCAGGGCTGGGCGCGCGCTCGTGCCCCTCGGCGGGCACGCGCGTATGAACGCGCGTATGGGGGCGTGTGTTGAAGGGGGTGCGTGTTGCACGTGCATGCATATAGGCTCGTGGTTGCAGGCAGGCGCGTGCACGTGTGCTCACGGTTGTGTGTATGCACATCTGCTCATGGTTAGATAGATGCACACACCCATGTTAACACAGGTCCTTGTTAATGTGTTCAGTTCTGTGCCTGAGAAGATCATGGAACAGATCCTCCTAGAAGCTATGCTAAAGCACATGGAGGTGGTTGATGGCAGCCAGCACGGCTTCAGCAGGGGCAAGTCCTGTATGACCAACTTGGTGGCTTTCTATGGTGGGGTAACTGTAGCAGTGGACACGGGTAAACCGACGGATGTGATCTGTTTGGACTTCTGTAAAGCCTTTGACGTGGTCCCCCACAACATCCTTCTGTCTGAATTGGAAAGAGATGGATTTGGTCCCCCACAACATCCTTCTCTCTGAATTGGAGAGATATGGATTTTATGGGTGGACAGTATGGTGGATAAGAAATTGGTTGGACGGTCCTATTCAGAGAGTAGTGGTCAATGGCTCAAAGTCCAGATGGAGATCTGTGACAAGTGGTGTCCCTTGGGAGTCCGTACTCCGACCAGTGCTGTTTAGTATCCTCTGTGATATCGACAGTGCACCCTCAGCAAGTTTGCATATGACACCAAGTTGAGTGGTGCAGTTGCCACACCAGAAGGACAAGATGTCATCCAGAGGGACCTGGACAGACTGGAGAACTGGGCCTGTGCAAACCTCATGAGGTTCAACAAGTCCAAGTGTAAATTCCTACACTTGGGTCAGGGCAATCTACAGTTTCAGTGCATGATGGGGGGTGGTGTGATTGAGAGCTGTCCTGCGGAGAAGGGCTTGGGGGTGCTGGTTGATGAGAAGTTCAGCATGAGCTGGCAGTGTGCACTCGCAGCCCAGAAGGCCAACCGTATCCTGGGCTGCATCAAAAGAAGAGTGGCCAGGAGGGCGAGGGAGGTGATTCTGCCCCTCTATTCCTCTCTTGTGAGATCTCATCTGGAATACTGTGTCCAGTTCTGGAATCCTCAACATAAGAAGGATATGGAGCTGTTGGAATGGGATCAGAGGAGGGCTGCAAGGATGATCAGAGAGCTGGAGCACCTCCCATACGAGGACAGGCTGGGAGAGTTGGGCTTGTTCAGCCTGGAGAAGAGAAGGCTCCGAGGAGATCTTATAGTGACCTTTCAGTACTTGAAGGGCCTACAGGAGAGCTGGAGAGAGGCTATTCATAAAGGCTTGTGGTGATAGGACCAGGGGGAATGGGTATAAACTGGAGGGGGGCAGATTTAGGCTTGATATAAGGAAGAATTTCTTCACCATGAGAGTGGTGAGGCACTGGCACAGGTTGCCCAGGGAAGCTGTGGATGCCCCATCCCTGGAGGTGTTCAAGGCCAGGTTGGATGGGGCCTTGGGCAGCCTGATCTGGTGGGATGTGTCTCTGCCCATGGCAGGGGGTTTGGAACTAGGTGATCTTTAAGGTTCCTTCCAACGCAAACTATGCTATGATTCTTTGATTCTACAATGCACAATGCATGCTCAGCCACACGTGTGTGCACACGCAAAAGCATACCATGGACTCGATGATTGCTGTATGTCCCTTTCAACTCAGGACATTCCATGATTCTGTGATGACCCCTGAATCATTCTATGATTCTGTCAATCCCTGAAGGTATTTAAAAGGCGGGTAGATGATGTGCTAGGAGATATGCTTTAGTATTGGACAGGTATGGTTGGACTCAATGATCTCAAAGGTCTTTTCCAACCAAATGATTATATGAATGTGATTCCCATAACATCTAACAAGAGTCAAGGGTGCACAATTCTTACTGATAAGGTGTCCCTTTTGGGGGAAAAGAAATCCAGGCCTATCTGTCAGGTTGGGTAGTTGTATGACTCCTCTCAGACTAAAAAGGGTTTCAGGTGCCAATTTTATACTTTTGTAAATTCCTTGGTGCCTTTGACAAGGTGAGACTAAGTCAATTACTATCTGTTGATTAGCCCTTTGCAAGGCCACTTGTGTCATCATACGTACATGCATGCATGCTCATGGTTACATGTATGCACGTTATGCACATCCATGTGCATGGATGCACAACACGTGCTCAGACACTCGTGTGTGCGCACATGGATGCATACCAGTGTGAATTTTGGAGTTGTGCCGTGCAGGCTCAGGAGTTGAACTCGATGATCATGGTGGGTCCCTTCCAACTCAGGACATTCTATGATTCTGTGATGATTCCCCCCAACCCCTGGTTGCACACGTGCCCAGCATAGAAGCATGCACACAGCCCAGATGTGGTGGCACAGTGAGGGGCCATCACTGCTGTGGCATGGAGAGCAGCTGCCAGCACCTCCTTGCCCTTCGATGAGATCCCCACCAAGCCATGCCACCATCAAGCCCCACCGCAGTGTCACGTCTGGGGTTTGTCAAATTTAATCTAGGCGGGGTGCCACGGCAGGGAAGCGCAGGGAGGGAGATGGCCTGGATGGGAGCCACTGGCCAAGGCAGGTGAGGACAGGCAGCGTTTGTCCAAGCCGTTGTAGTCAGCAGGCGAGGGAAGTGAGCAAAGGTGGGGCAGCTGGCTCATGGCGAGGCACAGGGTTAGCTGTGCCTTTGCAGCCCATGGGCAGAGGGCTGTCACACTGCAAATTTAGGTCCTCAAGAGCCTGATGTTATTCAAACCCAACCCCCTTGGCAGGGGGTTGGCAGGACTGGGAGGGTTCCATCCCCTTGGCAGAACTGTTTGGAGGGATTGAAAGAGTCAGGAAACAGCAAGGTCCAGAGGTGTGGCCCCAAGGGTGGGCAAGAAACCCTCTAGTCCTGTTCACCCCTGCCTGCTGCCTGGCTTGCTCCTCTGTCCCTACAGACAATTCTTCCATTGCCTTTCAGGTCATGTCTTTTCTTTCCCTCCTTCACCTACACCCATGCCCATGGGTTGCAAGTATGCTTTTCAAGGGATTTTAACAACACAAGTAAAATTTGTGTTTTGGCAGGTCAATGTTGAAAGCAAGTTGGTCAAATAAATTCAAAATTAGGTAACACATGCAAAATTTGCCTTTTTGGGGTTTTGATTTTTTTTTAGGCATTAAATATGTGGAGCTGCAAGCATAGAAGGTGCAGGGAAGAAGTAAGTAGAAAGAAAAACAGGCCTGAATCTTTCTTACATTATCCTTTACTAAATGGGAATTAAGCAGAGGGTGGTTTTACCTTGGCAGAGTGTGGACATTTTTTTTTTTAAAGTATAATCTAGACACATGAGATGTTTCTAAATGTTATATAAATATAAGTATAAATATAAATATAAGCTGTTATAAATAAGCTGTTAAAACCATAAACATAAATTGTCAAAAGCTAAGTATTTGTTCTGGGCCAGGAAATGTGTTTAAGATCTTTAAGATGACATGGATACATTACAGTTTTTAGCAAAATTTTGGAAGATCTAACATGTTTGTTACAGGTTGATAGCTGATAAGACCAGTGGTCTTAAACTACATCTTTACAAATCAGTGCAGAAAGTCCTGGTATTCACAAAGTATGTGTTGGACAGATGTATAATTGAAATATTAAGACTGAGTGAAGTACTCATGCTTCAATGTAGTCTGAAAGCAGGGTACATTGCTGTGCTCAGACGGACATCAGTATTCATCTAAAAATAATCACTGGAGTGAACACATCTCAAGGCTCTGTCCCATACAGCACCAAAACCTGCCAACTTTGATATATTGAAATTTCAGGATTCAGGACAAAGTTTATTGTGCCATGAGTTCTCCTGTAATCTCAGAAATGGTAATATCGAAAAAACTGGATCTGGAAGATCTCTTGCTGCTTTTCCCTTGCTCTCTTTCAGAGCTCACATGTCCAGTCCTTATCTCCTGCTTGCCTATAAAGGTGCTCTGGGTAACTGTGTCACAGGCTAAAGTCCAAGTGAGTAACGTCATCTGCTCTCCTCTTGCCCGCAGAGCCAGTCTGCTCATCACAGAGGTGCTCAAACTGGTCAGGCATAATTTGCTTTTGGCAAATCGATGCTGGCTGTTCCCAGTCACCTTCTTGTTCTTATTGAGTCTAGGAATAACCTAGAGTTTCAGGTGAAGCTCATCAGCCTTATTCTCCTTGATCTTGATACTCTAGATCCACCTTGCCTCCAGCCCTTGGGAACATCCCATGAACACCATGATCATTCAGAGATCACAGAAGATGGCCTCGCAAAGACATTGGCCAGCTTTCAGTGTGCTTGATTTCTTCCCGTCTAATCCCATTAGCTTATATGTGTCAAGTTTATCTAAGTAGTCCATAACTTCATCTTCCTGTTCGGTGAGCACCACCTTTCTCCCTCAGGTTTTGCTACTGCCCATGGAGATCTGGGAGCCTCAAGACCATACTTTGCCAGTAGCAATGGTACTGACATAGTCTTTTCCATGTCGAGTGCTGCATTGCTCTGCCCCATTAAGCAGCAATGCTCCAATTTCCTTAGTTCTCCTTTTGCTGCTGATATACCTACAAATACTTTTATTGCCCTTCACATCCCTCAACAGTTGCAATTCCAGCGTAGTTTTGGCCATCACAATTTTATCCCTGCATTCTTAGATGATCCTCCTAAAACCCTTCTTGGAGTATATTCCAGTCAGTCATTGCATGGATGCCGTCTCCACAACTTTTATCAGGATGTTTGTTCAGCTTCTTGCATCCTTGTAGCAGGAAAGACCATGACTGCTCAAAATATCCACGATAGGGACATTGTGGATTCATATGATGATGGTCTTTTTTTTTTTTACTCCTCTTTCTTTCCAAATATTTGCTGCTGTTTGGAGTTGGGTTTTTTTTGCCCTTGCAGAACATTGAGTACATTTTTTCCCATGGAACTATTGATTGCTCTGTGAGATCCTGTCGCTGGTTGGTAATGGCTAAGCTCATGGCCCATCACTGCTCTGAGTTTATATTACTTAGAGATGTCACAGTCCTCTAAGAAACAAATGCTATTGTGAGGAAGAAGCAGATGATGGCAGAGAGAAGAAATGTGCTGATGTGGATGCTGGGGTTTATGTATTGCACTGGCCAGAAGCATCGGTATGGGAAAGAGACTTCTCTGAATAGGTTACAGTATGAAAAGACTGAGCCTTACTTGTGTTTTGAGGAAGTGTTGGACAAATCACGCTGGCTGTGGGCATGTGAAGAATAGTGTTACAGAATATACCCAGAGCAAAATGCTCTATGGAAGTATTGCTTGGATGACCAAGCTATGTGATAGATCTCACTTTGGTTCTACTAGGGATAAATTGCTGTTCTGGGGAAAGTACTAAATCACTTTTTGGTTTGCTTGCATCTTTTTTTTCACTCTGAAGTATTTTTACTAGCCATAAATTAACTGTGGCCATTGGTGTGCCCAAGTTGTTTCTATTACAAAGGGGTTAATTGTACAGTCCTGCCTCATATGTTACATATTCTGAAGTACTGAGATGTTAGGGTACAGAAATGCTTTTGCTGCCTCGAGTGCTCTCAGCTACTTTAGATTGGTGTAGCCAGCTGCTGGAAAGCAACTGGATCTGCCCAGCTAAGCAGGCTCTGAATTTGGAGAAATTTAATTGGAATTCCCAGTGGAAAAGCCACCACTCCCTCCCTGCTTCCTCACTAATCCCTGCTGCAGCTCTGGGGCCTGGGTGTGGACTGCAGCTGAGGAGAACAAGTGATTAGACTGTATTTTGCAGTGATCCCCTCCACAGAGCAGCCTCTAGTGAGATGCTTCAATTGCGCGACTGAAGTTATGCTTGGTAAAAGAGTAAAAATCAACAATTATATATATATAGCTAATAACCTAGTCGCTAAGTAGAAGTTGTGCAGAAAATCTAATCTTGGCATCTGACTAATAGAAAACAAGTGTCTTTTTTTAACTGCTGAATGGAAACAAACACAACTTGCCTCATACACAAGTTGTATGAAATAGGCAGCGGTTTCCAGCGGGAGGAGGACATTAAAAATAGAATCCTAACCCTCGTTCACCATTTGCTTGAGATGTTGGATGAATGCCATCGTGAACCAAGTCTGCTATGTATTAATTTCTGTAGATGTTGATGTCTTACTTCACAGCTTTGTAGAATATAGTTTCCCCTGAGATGTCTTTGTAAACACACACACAACACTGTGTGTACCCTGTTTCCATTTAATGTGAAAATGCCCAGTACCAATGACCTAATAATACTTTGTCTTGATTTCAAATAATTATGTGAGTGAAAATTAGATCATAAAGCTCAGTAAATATAACCTCTTAGATGATAGGCATCTTTTTGTGAGCAATCTACCTTAGTTAATCCTCTTTAGACAGAGCACACTAAGGTGTTATGAGCCTTTGAATGCCAAGCCAAATGCTTCAGCTTGCTGATAGCTGAAGCCTAGCTGAAGCCTTTATGCCTCCCTTTGCAGATAAAAAGATAAAGAAGGGGAAAAGATCATCAGCAATATAATGAAATACTGAGGTTCTGTGTTAGAGCTTAGTCTCCTCTGGGCAATGAGGAGATGAGAAATCCCTGCAGTGAGTGGGTAAAGATTATGGACTGTGGTGGTCTGTTCTTTTACCTGTTCCTCTCTCTTTCCCTGGTAGAAATTTGGAGGTGGGGATAATGCTCTTGACTGAGCTCTCCTCATTTTTGACGTAGGCAGGGGCACTTGAGCTCTTAAGGCTGTCTATAGAGGACTACAAGTCAGTCGACTTAATACAGTGTAATCCTTATCGTAAGCAAGTAGAGAAGCTAAGACAGTGTAGTGGAAGCTGCATGGCCAGGCATTGGCAGGCAAGCGAGATGCTTTGAGCTCAAACTCTGGCTGCAGGAGAAGGCAAGTCACAACTGAAGTGGGTGTTGCTTGTAACCTTTTCTCCTCTCATTCTTGTCATGATGGTGAGGAGTTAACTAATTTAAGGTGGTTAGTGAAGTGTCCCCAAAATCTTATAATATGTCCAGCCCCTTCTGGCCACTCCACCCTTTGCCATTTATAGTAAACATGACCCTCCTTGTATCGAGAGCTGTGGGAAAACAGTGGAGTTAGATATAAGTGAAGCAACTGGAAATAGGGAAACAGGCACTTCACTTTTCAAAGTACTCTGGAAACAGCCCAGGTATGATTCCCTCACTTCCCAAATGTTTTTATACAGGTGAGTTTTGTTTGCCAGTGTTGATTTTTAATGTCTGAAAACAGTCATAACTTTTATTATTGGTTTGGTGTGTAGGAATAGCAAAGAGAATGTTTAAACTCTACCAAATTACTGCTCCTTTAATTCACAAGACAGAAATATTGGTTTGGAAAATACAGAATTGAAATGCAAGCAGTACTCAGAAAAGTTTATTTCATTCCTTGACTAAACTTCACATTCTCTTTTGTCAGGTATGCCTCCAATTACCTTCCCACCAGAAAAGGAAAAGGTGATGAGTGGTTCCCACCAGAGAAGGACGAGAGGTTCCCACCAGAGAAGGAAAAGGTGACGAGTGATCAGTGAACATACTATCGAGGGTGTTTTTCGATATTTCATTCTAGGATCTGAGCTGCTTACCTCTCGTTCTTCATTTTAACCTGAAAGATTGAACTTCCCTGTGGGCATTTCTGAAGAAGCATGCATGGTTCTGAGTCCTGAAAAGCATATTTGTTGTCCTTCCCCCACATGAAGAGACAAACTAGTCTCTCGGTTAAGGTGTGATGTGGAGGTTCTTGTTAACTTGAAGCAGTTCTCTTTTCCGGCCTGAAGACTGATCTTGATTGAGTGAGACTGTTTCAGTTCCTCCCTGTGAGCTGAGGGAGATTTCCCACTGTGTTTTGCTTAAATAAGCTCAGCAGGGGAGAGCCTCGTTTCCTTGAATGTTTTGCCCACCACACTGGCCTTTGGAAAGAAATAGGGTGAAAGGAGAAGCAGCTCACGCACATGCCTTCGTCTCCACATCTGGTGTGCCATCTTTCTGCCAGCCTTGCACTTACCTCCTCCAGTCTTCTTGAAGGAGCAGTATCTAGGCATTTCTGTTCTTCCCCATGGGATGAGAGGTTTATGCTTTGCTGCAGGTCTCCATGACATTTCCTTTGGTCACTTCTGCAGACAAAACGGAAACGCGCTTCTTCTTTTTTTTCTTTTTTTTTTTTTCCCCCCCATTTTGCGTTCTTCCTGGTTCTGTGCTGTGACAATGCAGCGATTTTTTTTTTTCCTGACTTTTTGCTCTCTGCTGTGCTGTATCATGCGCTTCACTACCTTCACAGCCTGGCCCTGGTTCCTGTTGTGGTGTGTGGTTTCAGAAAGAAGTCTCCAGCAGTTGCTGTAGTTGTGAAAGATGCTTAGGAGCAATGCTTTTGTTTACTCAGAGATTTCATATGGACATCTTGGTATGTGCTGCAGCACGCAGCACAGCTGAAACTGCCTTACAGCACATAGCTATGCAGGTTTGGTTAACTGTTGTTTCGTTTGCAATATTAGAGGAGCCTGACTGACAGCTGTTTTTCTGACCACATGCCTACATTATTTTTCCAAGATATATATAGAAGTCTGACTTGCTGAGCAGAGCAAAATGACTATGTACAATTAATGTGACATGTTTAATAATGCTTGGAAGGGTACAGGCATCTGCGTTTACCAACCTGCCATGTCTAAAAAAAAAGAAACTGGCAAGCAATCCTAGCACAGACACAGTACATGTTTTTCTAACACAAGGGACCACACAATGCCCAATTGGTAATATTACTTTTGAGATAGACGCTATTTTTCCAAGAGAAGCTTGTATCATGCCAGAAACTCACTCTACTCTTGGGTTATACTGCAGGGTGACAAACTTGATTTACAATCATTGCTTTCTTTGGCATTTTAATGTCATAATTACTTTCCTATTTAAACAGCTCATTCCTTGAATACAAAGTATGGTTTGGTTATTAGCACTGCAGTGGCACCTTGGCAAAATCAAGTCCAACCAGCTATCCATATTTTTTTCCAGTCAATAAATGATTTTTAAAAGGTCGTCACGGCATAATTTAAAAGTTGAAGGCTCAAATAATTGTCATACAGTCTGCAGTTTTCCCCACCCAGTGTTTTTATACAGCTGCATTAATAGTACCGTTGTCTAAAGTGGTTTTAATTTGAAAAGGAGTGTCTGCTTGAAGATGAAGCCTAATTTTGCCTGAGAAGAAAAAACATCAGCCACAGCTCCAACCTCTCTTGGCTCAGGTGCTAGAAGATCCTAGAAGCCTGACTCCCCTCCTTTCCTCAGCAGCAGTACTAATTTTACTGTAGCTCTTGCTGCCGTAGAGACAGCTGTACTAGGTTCGACCTCCTATAGAGAAAGTGAAATCCTACATGATAGATTAAAATCCAGTTGAAATACGTGGGAGTTTTGCCTGAATAAGTACTGAAAGGTTTGGCCCTTGGAGTGGAAATAGACCAAGGTGCTTCAGAGCTCCTTGTTCCCATTGCTTTTCTCTTTCAAATATGATAACTGGGGCTGTCTGGATGCAGAACTCATTTGAACTAAAAATAATTATATTTTCAAACAGGATCTTCATTCTCTGGTCTCTCAAAAAGTCTGCTCCGGTATGAAACACTCTATTGCTTTTTTGCGCTGATTTTCTAGGCGTTTAATCTGTGTGAGCTGTGAAATACAAAAAAGTGTGCTTTACTTATATGGAAAAGGCCAAGCTTCTGAGCAAATTATTGTGTTGCTACAGACTGGACTAGCTACTTTGAACTAGTTTTGTTACTAACCTATAGTGATCATTTATTGCAGGCATTTAACAATAAAAAAACCCAGCTACTTCACACTGTTTAGAGACATTGAAGAAGAGATATAGTGCTCTTCATGCACCTGAGAATCATATTTAAACGGATATAATAAACTTAATTGTGATTTATTGTCAGATTTTCCTTTGTAAGTTTACAAGTTCGCTGACAGCCTTGCAATTATGGAAAGAAATATTAAAAAAACCCTGACGCTGCTTTTGCAAAAGGAAGCAGCAGGTGAGCACCTATATGCTTTTTCACAAGTGACATCTGATTTAAGAAGTACCTCACCTGGTATCCTCACCATTCTAGAGAGGATATTGAAAATTAATACAATTTCACACTTCTAAATTGATCAAAATTGATGTAATTAGAGACATGAAGGCATTGTAAAACTGGATGAGCACTCACAAGGCGTAACTTCAAAGGTAAGACTCTTTTACGATGTAATCTCTGTAACAGCAGACATCATAGCGTAGTCTGCCAGTTTTCGTTTTTTTTGCTCTTACTGTATGAGCAAGACTGGATACTTGTCTCTTATTTATAAAGGACTTCTTATCTGTAATGGCCATAAAGGAGGTGAAAAGGTACAGTAAATTTTAAATTGATGTGCTGTTGGAGCCAAAGTCATAAGAATTGCATCTTTGAGATTCAATCACCAGTGTGAATTTCCACTATGGAATGGGAAGTTTTCCTTTAAGGCATGAATTAACCTCTCCAGCTTAGAGTAAACTGCTGGAAATTGCTGAAGGGTCTGTCCCTCAGAATGAGGGGAAATGTGGTAAGATGCATTGTGCAGTATGGGGGTTTATCTTTCATTAATGTATCTACTGTGACGTTTCTAAGACTGGCATGTTACGCTCCAGAGGGAACATCCTTCCATTTTCATCTTAGAATTTTGGTGAATTCCATCCTTACACACTGAGGGGATTGAGACACAGACAACTGAACAGAAGTATTAACGGAAGACCCTTTATTATAAAAGCAGGCTGCTTTTATACAACTCTGCTAAATTTCAAAAAACATAGCGTTATCTGATTGGTTACAAACAACTGTCCCCGCGCTCAAACTTCAAATCAACTGGTCAACGGGTAACTGATCACTCACTGTTCATGCGCAGTCCCAATACCTTCTTTGGGCATCAGAAGGCTACAACTGTCTCTTTTGTTCTTCTTTTTATGGTACCTGTCGTAGGTACTTTCCCGGCGGTGTTCCTCTGTTGTTCGCTTCTTCAAGGTTGTTCAAGGGCACTCTTCAGCTTGGCCAGTTCGGTGTGCTGCCTGTGCAGCAGCCTGTTGGTGGCCAGAATGGGGTGGGGGAGTGGTCGCTTGGCTGCAGGAGCTGGGCAGCTCCACGCTCCGTGCACTGGCGCTGAGTTAAAAACTCCCCACAGTTCCCCTTTTTGTTTTTCAACTATGGCTATGGTATTAAAAGCTCTTTCTAACTGTCTCCATAAACATTGCATAATACAAAGAACTAACATTAACGTTATAAAAACCATTAACAAAATTATTCCACCTCGCAATATGATTTCTTGACTCCAACCAACAATTCAACATTCAATATTACTGTCCTTATTGTCCAAGTAATTTTCATCTTGAATCCATGTCTTCTTCTCTATATACGGTCGCGTCCACTTTGCCCGTACCCAGCATATTCCTGTATCTGTAATGACTCAAGGATACCCTTGTCCCCGCGTTATTAACTGAAATGGTTCTTCCCATTTTCCTTCCCGTGTTTTTACCATTACCTTCATCTGATTTTATGTTTTAACATTCCTGTGGACATAGTTTGCATATGTTTCACAATTGGTGGAATTAAACGTTCTCCTGGTAGCTGCAAAAAATTCATTACGTGTTGTACCTTAGCGATTCTATTTGCTGGTAATTCTCCTAAGTTCCCCTGTTTTTGTTCTTGCAAACGGACACATCAAAGTAATTGTTTGATGTGTCCATTCAATGTCAGGGAATGCAGAATGCCAGTAAAATGTTGCACTCCCCATTGTTAAAAAAACATATGCTGGCCCGTTATTTTATCTGTTTTGGGACTCCTAAGGTTGCAAACGCATGTCGAAAATGTGTCTGAACGTGCCATGAAGTTTCCTCACTCAACGCTGTCATACAAATTGCCAAAATAATAGGTATCTATTGACACATCTATATATCTTAATCTCCCAGATTCTGAGACATGTGTGACATCCGTCTGCCACAACTATAATGAATACAATCCACGAGGATTGACTGCAACATTGGGCCCTTTATTACATTGCTGACAATCAGGGCATGTTTGTGTAATTGCTTTGGTCTCTGATATCGGTAGATTAAATTGTCTTTTTAACACCTTAGCTGATTGGTGAAAAAATTAATGGGAGATGCCTGTTGCCATATATTAGGCACTGGGGATACAAAAACTGGTTGTGTTAACTGATCTGCTCTAGCATTACCTTCTGCACAAAATCCTGGCAAATTGGTATGACTGCTATGATGACATATATAATATTCATTTTCTTGCTGTTGAATTAACAACCACAATTGTTTCATTTTCAAAAATAACATCTCATGGTTGATATGTTTCAAAAATGATCCCTCTAAACATTGTATCACTGGAGCTACATAGGCTGAATCTGTAATGGTGTTAATTGGAACTTTATCCCACCGCTTAAATACTTCAATAACTGCTTCTAATTCAAAAAGTTGTGGTGATCCAGTGGTAACTACTACATGTGATTTCCTCTTGTTATTTTCCTGCCATTTTCCTGATTTTTGCGGAATCACAGACTCTGGAGTGTTCCAAGGACTCGTTGAAGGTTGTATGTGTACAGCTTGTAGTTGTTCCTATACCAACTGCTGTAAGATGGAACTTGTTTTTCTATTGCCTCACATAATTGATCTATAAATGTCATGCAAGGTTCTGAGTTTCCTTCTTTTATTAATGTAAACGACACCGGCTTGTTTTCTGACTCTGGCACTGTCAAAATGCTCTTAAGGCTAAACGTGCAGAATCTTTTAAATAAATCTCCGGATCCATTCAAGCTTACACCTCAGGGGTAGCAAATGGACCCGTTCCCATTAGGTGTTGTACTCCCACTGTGGCACGCGGGTCACCGACCAGTCTGCCTAGGTTGTCTATGGCTGCCACCTCACAAAGTTCATGCCATTTGTCTCTCCACAACAGCTTCTGGGTCGGTGATAAGATTGGCGAAGCCAGCTGATGGCAATCATACTGAGTCACCAATTGTCCACACAGCACATTCTCTAACAATGTTTGTGTGTAAGGGGCCTGTAAACCATTTTGCATCACTGCTTTTCTTACTTCTTTTATCAAGTCCCAATGAAATGCCTGATATTGTCCCAGCTGACCTGGCCGTACGATCACCGGAAAGGCTAGTTGTATGTTTTCCCCTTCTTTCAGTCCATCCATTTGTACCTTCCTCCATCTTTCCCTTATCACACTTCCACTAAGTCGCCCTCCTTCCGCTCCATCACTATCCTGTTCCCCAAGTCGTATCTTCTCTCGACCTCTCTCCTTTTTCTTCATTCGCTTTCTTGAGGACAACAAGGAGGTTTTTGAAACAACAGTTTTTTCACTATCAGAACCATCAATCTTGTTCCTTCCTTGTTCCTGCTCAATATCACTCTCATCTGTTTGGGTAGCAGTTTCCCACCTGTCTGACTCTACTGATGAGCCCATATCTGTGGCCCAAGACCTTTGAACTGCCTCTGCTACTCCCTCCTCACAACGCATTTCTTTTAAAGTCTCAAAGACTAAACGCCACGTAGTCATAACAGGCATAGCATTTTAATCACCTTTGGAAGGATGTTCAAAAATCAAATTACCAGCTTCTTTCCAAGTCTCAACATCAAAAATGTGGCGATTCTGCGGGTAAATTCTTTTTCTTCAACCATGCTAATAATCATTCTATCATATACTTGTCATGCTTAACTTCTCATTTCTTTAAAATATGTTGAAACATTCTTATTATGTTTTTTTCCTCAGTCGACATATTAGAACCCATCTGTATCCATAGGTTTCTCAGCTGCTTACCTGAATCTCGTGGAACAGGCAATTGATTAGCCCTGCGGTCTTTGTCCGCTTGGTCCTGCCAGCAAGATGATCATTCAACTGAGACGTCCCCTCCGGAACGCTACCCTCTTCCACGAGTGGCGCTTTTTGTCCTCGATCACAGCGAGGTCACCATTTGCGGGGATTGAGGCATGGACTCCTGAACTTTACTGGTTAATTGTGCAATTGTATACTTCTGATCCTGCAGGCACTCTCCTTTCTTAACAATCTCTTTCTTTTCCAATAAGGCCTCTGTGATTTTCATCTGCTCTTCCTTCCCCTTCAGCAGAGCCTGAAGTTCTTTGACTTGTGATGCAATTGACACCTGAACAGTCTTCTCCTTGCTTGCTACCGTAAGGATTTCAGCTTGCAGGAGTTCTTCCACTGATTTTATTTTTCCATCCTTCTTGTGGATCACTTTCTGCAGTTCTTCAACCAGTTACTGGAAGGAAACCTGCTTCAATTGCTGAATTTGCAGACTTTGAAGTTCTTTTTTCAAGGATGAATTTTCCGTTCGCAGAGCCTTCAGCTCCTCCTCTTTATTAGCTACCTGTATGAGTCCTATCTCAAGCAGCTCTTCAACTGTCTTGATTTTATCATCCTTTTCTCTCATTCTTCTTTCCATCTGTTCCAATGTGTCTTTGTTTGCCTGCTCAGACAGGAGAGTCTGCAGCTTCTGAACTTCAGCCTGCAGAGTTGCGTTTTGATCCTTGAGAACCTTGAATTCTTCTTTTGTGTTTAAAATCTGAGCAAGTTCTTCTCAAAGCTGATCCTCAAGGGACCTTATTTTCTCGTCTTTGATGTGAAGGCTTTTATGCATCCTTTCCAGCTCATGTGCAGCAGCAACCTGTTCATTTGCCAGAGCCTGTAACTTCTGCACTTCTCATTGCAGGAACAGGTTCATATTCTGCAAGACCTTGAGCTCCTCCTCCTTGCTGGTTAAGTTGGCATGTTCATTGCTTAATGAGTCCCCCATCTGCTTTATCTGTTTGTCCTTTTCTGCAGTCACTTTGTGTAGTTCTTCTGCCAGGACTGAAGCTGAAGTCTGTGCTGCCATTTATGAATGGAACTTTTGAAGCTGGGCATTCAAAGCGTCGTTCTGCTCAATCAGCTCCTGCACCTGCATTTGCATGGAGTCCTCTGCAGAAGCCCTGTTTTGCTCAGCTTCCATTAACTGCAACATTCTCTGCTCCAGTTGCTGTTTTGACACCATTGTATCAGTAAGTTTACTGAGCAAGCTCTGAATTTCATTGTCTTTGGCCACAAGCTTATTCTGCACATCTTGCTGTGTTGCTTAATGTTCTGCTGTTCTTTTCCTGAGATAAGGCTGGATTTCTTCCCATCTTTTCTCTGCTTCCTGCTGATGGACCTTTAGTTGAGCAACTGCCTGCTCTGCGTTCTTCTTCTGGAGCTCTTCTTGCTGCAGTTTGCTGTTCTCTCCCAGCTCATTCACCAGCCAAGCACAATCCTGGCGCAGTTTGTTCAAGCTCAGCTGACTGCTTGCTTTCCATTTGATTGGTAGAAGTACTGACAGCGTCTCTCAGGATATCGTTTTCTTGCTTCAGGTGGCTTATTTCTGCCTCCACCTGCTCACGAAGTTGCTGGAACTTCATCTGCTGAGATTCTTGGTAGCTAACATGGATTTTGTTCTGAAAAGTGCCATGCTCCTTTTCCAGCGTGTTGATGTGTTCTCGCAGTTTTGCTGTAATCAAGCTGTTCCTCTCCTTTTCTGCAACCAGTTCCTGGGTTAGCTGCTTGCACTGCTCCTTCACAATGGCTGCCTCTTCCTTCATCACAGCAAGCATTTTCTCTTTTTCTTGTAGCTGGTGTACAGCTGCAGCCAACTCAGCCTTGCTAGCCTTTTGCAGGACATAATGAATGGCACTGGATTTCTCCTTTAACACCTCCACTATGTAATAGGCCTCGTCTTCGGTGAAGATCATGTTCTTCAAGACCATTGCAAAGTCTTTAAGTTTCACTTCAGCATTCTTTTTATTCATTTCATTCTTCTGTTTCTTGCCACTGCTGTTATGGATCCCTTCATTCACATTTTGTTTTACTACTTCAACTGCTTCTCACTTTTCCAAAGTGCCTATGTCAGAATTATCCATCAAAGGAGTGTAAGTAGTTGGTTGAATGAGAGGTTCATCCACCAAAACATTGTCAACTTTCTGCTTCTTTGCAGAGACTTTCTTCTTTCCCGACAAATTTTCTTCTTTTATCTCCTGGTGGAGCAGCACCGGGTCTTGCTTTTTGGCAGGACGTACAACAGAATCAGTCTTAGTCTCTTGATCATCTATTCCATTTTTCTGCTTCTTCTGCCCAGATTTCTCCTTAGGTACTCCTGATTCAGATGGTGGAGTGGGCTGTTTTGTAACAGGGACTGGATCTACTTTCTTCCCTGAAGACTTGGATCCTTCCAAATCTCTAGTTACATGATCATCTTGAACAGCCTTACGCTGCTTCTTCTTCTGTACTCTAACACCAATAGATGCTTTGGTTACACTCAAAGGAACTGGAGTGACATGTTCTTCATCTGTACTCAGGACATCAGAGACCTTTAAGTCCCAAGGTGTACTTTCAGAGTCAGACTCTTAGTTGATCCAGTTCTGAGCTTCTTTCTTCTTGTTCTTCTTCTCCATTTTCTTTTTATCAGTCTTGGTACATGGAAACTTTAGGTCCCTTTTCTGTTTTGCAAGGACTTCATCATATGAAGGTGCTTTCATGAAAAGCTAGAAGAAAAGAAAGATGGCTACAATAACCACAAAAGGGATGAGGACGATGAAGTAGGTAGACTCGTAGAACTTCTTTGTGCTTTTTCTTAGCTATATTTAAAATAATGGCAGTCCTGGCATTGCGGAGGGGCCGTTGCGGAGGGGCTGTTATGGCTGCAGGAGCCGGGCAGCCCCATGCTCCATGCACTGGTGCCGAGTGAAAAACTCCCCACAACACACACCGTTGTGCTTTCCACTGTTCAATAAAACAAATAAACTCCTAAGTATAGCAAGCAGCCTCCCCACTTTATTTTTTTTACTCCATAAAAACACTCCTACTGAACCTTAAACCAAGATTTACACAAGAAAATCTTTGCCCTGGGAGTGGATACTGTGGTTTGATTTCTCTGCCAAGACTCCAGGCTTCTCAAAAGCTTAGTTATAAGCATGTAGGATCCTCAGCTAAGAGTTATATAGCATAATAAGTGCTTGTAATAATTTATGAACTGGAATTAGAGTTGTAGAGTGATTTCTAGTGCTATAATGCTTGTAATGCTGGAAATAATACTTTCATACAGTGTGTCATAAATGTGTCATATGCTAAATTACTAATTAAGACAACTAGAAGAAGCACTAGCTATCATGCTTAAATCTCTCCTCCTGCCCCTCCCGTCCCCAAGTAAAGTGGTGCCAAATTTGTAAAATCATGAACTGGAAGTAGTGAAAATAAATATCAAAATCAGTGTCAAAACACTCAGGGCTAGATATGAGCTCTACAGTTTAACACCGAGTCAAGCTCTGATTGTTGGTCTTACTGTGGCAATATGTAAATATTTGAGTAAGGAATGCACAAGGATCAACAGGTCTATATTTCATGTTGAACTTTCCTTAGAAGAAGAAAACAACTTCCATGTTTTCCCATCAAAACACAGAGAGCATGCCAACTTTATCTTCCTTCCACAGACACGTGTTTATAGTGAGGGAAAACTGGAGGTGCCATCTCACAGAGCGACACCCATTGACAGCTCCTTTGTGCTCATATTTCAATTCACACTCTCTCAAAGTGAAAAAAGCCCACTTCCTATGGTGTTTATGCCACAGACTATATGCAAGTCATGTGAATGATGGAAAATTTGAACTGCAAAGTCTTTTACATTGCATTTACATTAAGCAACATCCTAGACCAAACCTTCCGTGACCTACTTGAGCAAATAATTCTCTTGTGTATGCAGATCATGATTTGTCTAATTTTCAGGTGTGTGTTTTGGCAGTTGTTGGGTCAGAAAATATTTTCTTTTCCTTAGCTTTTCTGTTTGAATTTATCTTTGTGTGTGTGTGTGGGGGGGGGGGGGTTCATGCATGAAAAGGCAAGGCAAATGGATAGGCTAAGGTTTGAAAAGGTTCTTTTGGACTGTAATGCCTACTTGTATTGGGATATCATACACCTCTGACAAAACCAATTTTTATTACCCTGATATGGAATTGGTAGGAAAAGGACAGTGGCTTATTTTTAATAGAAAAAAAGTTGCATGGTTTGAATGACTCCGCATTGTTAACATAAAATAGGTATAAATGGAATAAATTGCTAATTATTTATATAGAGACATTTTAAATCTAAATGACTATTCACAAGGAATGACCTTACTGATAAGATATGATGTAGATTCTGCTTCAGTGACTATGACTGTGTAGTCTGCTGTTGTACAACTTCTTTTTTTTGACATATGAGGAAGACTTGATGTTTGGAAAGATGTGTGATATTGTTAGCTTTGTGGCTATGAAGATGTTTTCAGTCCAGGCAGCAAAGATAAAAGGACTGCAGGGAAACCATCAAGGAGGGATGTCTATGCTCCGTGGGTGCTGGCAGAAGCTGATTAATGGAAGAGTTGCTCTCTGGAAGTTTGTGCCAGGTTCTGATAGCTGGAAAGTGTAGTGATTACTGTAGAGTTGTGTGTGAAAAACTAAATTTTATCTGTGGATAAATCAATTATAAAGGTAGCATATGCACTGCTATCACAATAATAATTTCTTACCAACTTGGGAAAGTAATGTGAGAGGCTTTGGACAGTCTCTGTTGTTCACTGGGCAGGTCATGAGGCATTTTTTGGAGGTTCAGACCTTTGTACCATTCTTTGCAAGAAGAGGTATTGTAATATGGGGAAACCTGGCTGTAGACACAAATTATCTTGCACCTGTCTCAGGAATTGAGTTTTGAAACTTGTGTTTTCATATATGAGTTAATGAATACAATTAAAATGTTCTTGATAGGAATAGTTGGACTTGATGATCCGAGAGATCTTTTCCAACCTGGTGATTCTGTGATTCTATGATTCAGTACATGCCTTATGATGATCTTATAATGTTGTATTTTCTCCCTACTCAATGGAAGTCATCTCATGTGCCCATCTCAGCAGGCATTTCAACTTCCATCTGTAATGTAGGAATATGGTTTAAATCAATATAATGTTTAATTTCATTACTTTTTTCTTTTATTTGATTCATCTATATACCACCTGCAGGTACACTTACACTTAACTCAGATATAAACTGAGCAGCAAAGTTAACTAGCACAACACGTAAGAAAGTATGAAATAAAGGACTAAAATACCTTTCAAGCTCACTGGTCTTCTCAATAATGCTCTGGAAATGATGTGGTTAAACAACTAGTTATACTCAAAACATCCTCTGAAGCTGATTAAACTTGATCTTTGCCAGGGAAAGGGATTTTGAATGATGCATCCTCTGAAACATGAGGCATCTATCTGGGCAACCATGAGGATGCCTCTTAGCTGCAGTACCTGCACTTGGCAGCATGTTAGAGAGAAAGCTGGCATGCATCATTCCTCCTCCTCCACTGCCTACCCTGGTTTCCACTAGAAGAAAACCTGTAAGAAACTTAAGGAAGAATCTGTGGTGGCCTCCATCAAGCCCCTCATCTGGATGTTGATGGACTGAGACTTTGGGACACAGTGCAGAAGGCATTGCGTTTGTCCCATAGTTCATGTGTAGCATCAGAGTCCACTGGCTGATGAATTACTAGGCTGAAAATGCCTAGCTATGGATTTGGAACAGAGAAGTGAATTTGGAAGCCAGCGGGCTTTATGCAACATGGGAGTCTTGTGGTCCCAGGGGGAGAACCTGGATGTGCAGCTGCCTGAGGCTGGAGTTAAGCACAGAGTAAAAGCACGGAGGGAATTGTAACAAAATCCACAATCCAAGAGAGGCTTCTAACTCCTTAGCTAGCTGTATAGGCAATAACAGCCCTGTTTACTGCTGTTAGCAATCACATTCCAAAACAATGTGGGATTCAAGCAGGGGACTTTACATTTGGTGGTCAAATTCTTGAGGGAATGTAAAACGGCCCCCTCATATCTTCCGCACTGGGGAACAGATGAGTCATCCTCGCTGCAGAGTTACATTCCAAGCAGGGATCAGATTTTTCAGTGCATTCAGTACTGACCTATAAACTTTCTTATTGATGTCAAGCAGAACAGAAGGGGGGCAGAGCTAACAATTTATTCCAACTATTTAAGTAAATGGTGCAAATAACACCTTCTAAAACTTGTAGGAAGTCTACAGACATCGGGTGGATGTCTGAGCCTTGGGGAACAGGAGTCAGAGAAAAAGAGTTTCCTTCTCAGCTCTCCTGGCTTTTGTTCTCAAAGATTTAAAACAGGTTTCACTTGCATAAACCAAGTGGCTTTTCCCAACTCCATCGTTTAAGTCTATGGTGCCTAAACTGAATGGCATTTAACATTAGTCTTTAAATCTTTTAATGTAGTGATTAAACATGACAGGGATTAAGTCCGTGTCCAATAGCAGCTCACCTGGCTGCTTGTTGGTTAGATGCAAAGCACAAAGCCAAATGCTCTTAAGCACCCAAGAATACTGCTGTTTCAAAATGAAGCAAGCCCCATCCTGTCTTGTGATTAGAAGACACGCCTTCTTTATTGAAGAGAGAGGGGCAAAAAGCTGAGGAGAAGAAAGTCTTTCAGAACAAAAAAAAACCCAACAAACTAGGTTGAGGACAAAGGTTAGAACAAAAACTGAAGGGTTTATAGTACAGATTTTTAAATATATATATGAGATAGTTTAGATATATTTATGAGGTCTCTGGTCTAATGGAAAAAGAACTTCCAAATTCATAATTTCCTCAAATATCCAGGCCAGAGACTAAATTAGGCATACAAGGCAAATCAAATAGATTTTGTCACGAAAACCATTAAGCAATGAAAACATTCTTCTGGTTGCCAAGTTGCCTAAAAATCTCCCAGGAAATATCAGAAAGAAGGTACCTATGTGAGCTATGGAGCCTCTAATTATATCAGCAGATAGTGTATTTATTCTTGCAGGATTTTTGCCTCAGTATGTTTTTTTCCTCCTCATTGATTTATGTGGGTCTTAAGGTTAACATACAGTTCATGCATGATTTAAACCCTGTTCTGGAGACAATGTCCTTTGTTTCCCCATTGGCCTTTTGCTATGATGCTAATTACTATAGCAACTGAGTGCTTCATGTGGCTTTATTTTCGTAAGAGCTCATAGAAATGAATAGGTAGCATTACTGCACTTTACAGATCAACAATATAAAGTTTGAGGTAGAAAATAAAGTAAGTTTATTCATTTATTGAGGCAAAATGCCATTTCAAGATAATTAAATTGTCCATTGATGGCTTTTTCTTTTATCTGGGAACTGCTCTGGGAACTGTGATTATGTCACTCTATATGTGTGATGCTTATTTTTTTTCCCTCCAGAAAAATAAAATGAAAATATTTTCTTTCCGCGTGCTTGAATTTGAGAGGACCACATTTGGAGTTTTTTTGCACTGTTTCCAAATACTTTATTTGAAAAAAAAAAAAAGAGTTTAGGTCAGTGGAGCAAAAGCCTTGATGGGTTCTGTCTTCTAATGTGTATTCTTTGTACAGAGGTGACATGATGCTGCATCCTATGGTGGATGATATCCACCATGATTGGGAGCCTGGGTTTCTAAAAAGCACAGAAATCACATGCATTTATCATACGGTTGATACCTGTTGATACATGCCAAGAACCAGGACAAAAATGTGAGTTTCCCTGCAGGACTGATGCCAGGTGTACAATGAAGGTAGCAGAAAGCAGCTGCCAGCTGCCCTGTGTGGAGTATCTGAAGCTTCTGGGGGAGCTGTGATGCTTTGTCAGAAACTTTCACAGGCGTTTCTGGACAGGTAAGAAATTAAAAAAAAAAAAAGAACAGCTTCAATGGCTCTCAGCTCCCAACTACGGAAGCTTTTGCTTTAATCTTTCTACTTTTTTTTTTGCATGCTGCTTTATACTTCTTATTCTCTCCTGATGCTACATGCTTACCTTTCTCTGCATTCCTGGTTCTCCCCAGGCTTCTCTGCCTCTTGTACCATGTTTTATTTATACATCACTCTTCCTACTGCCTTGCTGAACAACAGTACCTGCTTTGCTCTTTTGTGGTTTTACTATTCAGCCAGTCCCAGTTTTCCCTTTCTGCTCCCCCTGCATGTTGTTTTCTTCAAGGTCTTGCCAGCCTTCAGACCTATGTGCCCCTCATTTTGCCTTCCTCATCTTCTTTTCCTTTTCCTACTCATCTGTCTCCTGCAAACCCTGCAGACTTTGTTGACCCCCATCCACTCCACTTTTTAATCTGTTGTCTTCTTACACAGTGCTTGGATGATGTGTTGCTCTTCAGTTTTGGCTGCTTCTCAGTCTGAAGTATTCCAGAATCCTGGAAGTGTGGCTCTGGGCAAAAGGGCGTGATCCAGCATGCCAATCACTTTGAGGAGACCTTTCTGGGACTGGAGGGGCCATGGATATTGGTATGGCTGCTGCTCATGGATGAGCAAGATATATAAAACAGGATTCTTTGACAGGTAAGGGGAGGATCTGGGAGGCAGAAGGGTAGTGGGGAGGGAACATGGGTAGCAGGCAGCAAGGTGTGGTGGGAGACTGCACCACTCCTCCAAGGTGGTCTTTTGGATAGGTCTGGTATTGCTGGCTCCTCTCCAGGCTTTGCTTTTCCTATCCTCTTGACAGATTAAGAGTTAACGCAGAGGGTAGCAGCTGGACATGGCCAAAGCCCTTGGCATGCGTGCATGACCCAGCTGCCGACACCTGCCCCCTTCAGTCTCCCCAACCTGGCACCCTCCACACACAGGGCTGCCTTCTCACTCGGGCAGAAAGGCAGCATAAAGCGGGGGCCGTTGCTATCTCTCTCTCCTTTTTTTGATGAACCACGGCATGATCTGGCTAGGATTTCATGGGGAGAAGGAAAGGATGCTCTGGCCCTTCACAAATCCATTTGCATGAGCCGCTGGGAGGAAGCTGCCTTCTGATTGGCAGAGATTTTTCTGCACGAGAGATTATTTGAAGCAGTGTATGCAAGCAGTGGTGGTCAGAGCAGGCTTCCAGTTTAGCAGTTGCCTAACCCTAATTTTGAGGTTGTCTAAGTGCATAAACTGAGCATAAAGCACACTGAAAACAAAAAGGCTGCACTGTAATGAGGAAAAACACGTTTTACATGGCAAAGAAACTGTAGTCTGTACTCACTGCTACCCTTATCTGTAGCATATTTTTGAAAACTGTTCATCTGGGTGGGTAGTACAGCTGAGTTAAGTTTAAGGAAACAAAGACCTTGCCCAAAGGTATTCTCCATCCCAGCAAATGAACTGAAAATATAAAACATATGGGGCAGTCTGAATTTTAACAATGATTTTAAAGAAGTAATAAATTACAGCGTATTTTAGTGAGTGTCAAGGACAGCAAAAAACACTGGTGTGATTTAGCTGTATCCAGAGAGCTGATGCAATCCATATCAGCAGGGAATTGCTTAACACCTCTGGGCAGGGTTCTTGCTGGTGGCATCTGCTGGATGTATTTGCAGCGTAACAGGCAATGTGTGGGTGTTTTGGGGCCCCTGCTTTGGTTTCCTCTCTTTGAGCCTGTCATTTCTGTTTCCTTTGTTTGCTGATGGTCACCAGCTGGGTGCCGACTATGGGACTGGGTTGTCCCACCAAATGAGCATGCAGGTTTGAACCCATGGTGACTCAGACACTGAGAAAGTACAGGTAGAAATGGTAAAGGCCTTCCTGATAGCTTCAATTGGTATATTTTACTATTATATGTTTTATTTTGGGCTGAAGGGCTCCCAAAAGAGGATTTAAGAGCCCTTGCACTAAGTTTCCAGGAAAGATAATCATCAGCATTGAAAATAAATGTGCCTGTGTCATACTCTCTGCGGAAAGAAGCAGGAGGTAAAGACAGCAGGAGCCTTGAACAGTACCGCAATGATGGTCATTGCAGTAAGCAAAGGTCCCAGGAAGCCTATAAGCTTGTAAAAACCCTTTTCAGCTAAAATAAATCACTGCAGCTTTCCTTTCACAGATGACCAGAGATTTACTCAGTTTACACTCATTTTAGGATCCTCCCAAAGCGCTTACAGCCTCATTTGAACTCCTCCGCATGAATAATCCCCAGCTCCTGCTAACTGCCCATATGGTCCAAAAATAATTTGTATCTTTGTGCTTTTAAATATCACTGTTGATGAGGGGAAATCCCAGCTGTTTTGTCCTCAGCTTTCTCTTTGCTGTTCTCCCTCTCGGTGGTGAAGATTAGGCTCAACCACAGCCGACTTTGCTGTCTCACTCCCTGCAACCGGGGTGCCAAGAATATACAGTGACACAGCAGCTTTTCCCCACTCCCCTCCATTTTTCCTGGCTGCCATCACTCCCTCAAAGCCCTGGGGCTGCATTTTCTGCCCACTGCAGGGAAGTTGCAAGGTTTTGAACTTTTACTATGGGCTGGCTTGCTGTGGTGGATTTGAAGGGTGCAGCAAGGTGAAGGAGAAGGCGAGGGACGAGCGTGCCAGCCCATATCTCCCAGGTGAATGATACCAGGCTCACCTTGCTTTCCTCCAAATTTTGAACTGGCCATATGTCCTGTCAGGTCTGACCCCGCAGCTGAGCTGGCTGCAGTCATACTGGGAAGCTTGAGCCTTTCCCTTAATTTTTATTTTTATTTATTTATTTATCCATCTTAAACAGTTTTGTAGGAAAGGAGCTGTAAAATCTTCTTTATTTTTTAAAATATGTGGACTTTCTTTTTCAGAGCTGAATTCTTTGTTGTTTAAATGCGTACATAACCTTGAGATACCAAAAGCTTGGTTTAAGATCTGTGAACAGGCTGCACATGATTCTCTTACAAACTATCACTTTAAAGCACTTCTCATTCTTTCACTGGATCTTAGTGGACCTTACCAAGACTGAGAGGTGAACCAATTCAATGTTTACTAATATTCTGCACTGGTAAAAAAAATCCAATACCAGCTTTTTTTTTTTTTTTTTTAATGCAAAGAAGGAAATCAATATGAAAAAGTTATAACTATGTACAATATATCTATGTGTGCATGTGTGCACAAATGCTAGTTTTTATTCAGAAGTGGAAATGATGGCAACTAACACTGACAAAATGCAAGCATATTTTTCACTCCCATCAGGTTTTCATGAGCCTAAAGCACTGTCAAAGGACTCCACTTGGTTGTTGATCTTCAAAAATGCCATGAAGTTATGAAGTTATGATCCCATTGAAATTTCTGTGAATTTTAGTGGACACAAGCTATTAAGACAGTGAATAAAGCCTAAAAGATCTACCTTTTCTCTTATCTTTTTGATATATGGTGGTTTACTATTGTTGTTGTTGTCATTCTTGTTGCCAGCCTGAGGTTTTTGATGCTAAATTTCAATATTTTTGAAATATTGGAAATATTGGAATATTGGAAAAACTGGAAAACAAAATAAAAAGAAACCTGCATTAGCATGGATGAGTTGCTTTCCACTCTAATTGATACATTATGATTTTCCCTCTTCTTATTTTCTTTCTGGTTTCCAAAAGTAGTTTTAGTTTCTCCAAATCGCTTTGTAAATTTATGTTCTGACTTCACTGATCTATTTTTCCATTTTAGAAAAGTCAAGCCAAGCTGGCTTGGCAAAACAAATGAATTTCCTTCAGATGAGAGGAGTTGCACTGAAGTCCTAGTTCATAAGATACACTGTGCCCTGATTGCAGAGCTGCATTTATTGACACAGATGCAAAACTTTCCGGCTGGAGGAGTTGCTACTTGTAAAGGCATGGGTAAGGAAGAAATCCTTGTACCTATCTGTGATTGGCTTGAGAAGTTTTATGCAGATACAGAACTGGATTGTGAAAGGTCTGTGAACAAATACTTCAGCTGGTTTTTATTCCCTGCCCAGCGCTCGGTAGGTATTTAAATGCTAAGCATTCTAAGTGCTGGTTCAAAGCTGATATTGCTTATTGCAAAACCTTATCAGCTTTCTGATAATCATCTGTGTATCATAACAGGCCCTCTATATAAAAAATAAAAATCAAAGAGCACTTCAGGTTCGTGGTGTTCTCAGTCCTATTTGTTTCTGTTAGTATGTGTTGAGAGTCTGAAGGAAAAGGGTGTGTGAAATTCTTCCCAGGCTGTACTTGGCCGTTTTCCCCTGCCGCTCTGCCTGGCTCTCTGCTTTGGCTGTGCTCAGATGGTAAACTCTTGTGCAGAAATGGGTGCGCAGCCCTGAAAGCAGTAGCTTGTCCGTAATAAAGAAAGAACTTCTAGCAAGTAATGATTTACATATCTTTAAGGGAAAGGAAAGCTACTTGCAAATTAATTATTTTATATGTGATAGAATTTCAAGTTACTAAGCCAAAAGAAACACATATAATGCATGGATAGAGGCATCAAGCGAATCTTTTCACCTGGGCTTTTGGAAAGTGCTGCCCAAGAAAAAAATCAGTTGTGTAAAAACCTATGTCACACTTAACTCTGGAAGCAGAGCAAGTAACTGCACCAGCTGCGGAGGATGCCACATTATAAGGTCTGTTAAGAGAAGCAGAGTTAAAATAGCACAAAAATAAGGACTGTGGGGCAGAAACAATGCTAGAAACTGCCATCTTCACACACAAAGTAATATCTATTGCATTTTAAATTCGAGTCATGGCAGATGCACCTTTGCTACTTTGGAAGAGATAGAACACCTTTAAAAACAGGTTGAAACCAGGAAGATGGTGCAACATTTCTGAAATACTGAAAATTTGTTTGTGTTTCCTACTGTCTCTTTTCAGTTACAAACCTTTGTTCCTAGGTTAGGTGTTTGGCCTTCCTCAAGTCCCTCAATAGACAGTGGAGAGATAAGGGCTCCTGCTTGGCGTCTCCAAAAGTGGTAAAGCTTCCTTTCTGGTTCTTGAAATCTCTGAGAGCAACACAGTGGGCCTTACTGAAAATATTAACACAGAATGTGCTGAAATAAGTGGGATATGGCGCGTATACCAAAACAGGTCCTATTTTTCGATTTCCTCTCTTCAGAAAAAAACCCCACATAATGCAGTTCTAGCCAAGCTACTAAGAAAAAAATGATATATCTATTCTTACAGTGCGTTTAAGTTACAGCAACAACATGGGAAAACTGTCAATAAAAGCAATAGACTGAGTGAGTATGAGTTACCATGTATGATCATATAGGAGTGAAAATGGGACCAGTTCAGGAAAGATGTGGTATAACACCATCTCCATTTTTCTCTTGAACAATTGCCGTCTTCTGCTGCCCTCAGTGATTCCCAGGTTACTCATGGCTCTTCTGCTTTGCACAGACTATGAAATTTTCTCTCAGCGGCTTGTGTTAGTTTAGCAATCTTTCCTGAAAAGCACTGCAGTCAGAGCTTCTCCCTTGCTAGTTTCCAAGCGAGAGCATGGCTTTCTGAAAGTCTGGCTGTTTATGAAACAGTTAAACTGTGGGGCTGGTTTTTATTTTCACGCTCTTGCAAACTCCATCTCTTTCTGTCTCCCTGTGGCCACATTTAGCTTCTCCCAGCTTTTTCTTATTTGCTGGTGCAGTAGAACAGGACCTGCTGCTCCGTAACAAGCCACTCCTGCATCTGCTCCAGCGTACTCTCTGAGACAGTGGGAAGTGCTGGATCCGGCAGGGAAAGGCCTGACAAATACTGGAGCACAACAGTTAAAAAGAATGTCCTCTGAGGGGAAAACGTTTACTGTTGCCCACCCTCAAAGACTATGTTGGGCAGCCTATGATGGAAGATAATGTTCGTTGAATCACGACTTTTAGTACGTAATGTATGCTCTTTTTGCCATGCACTTTTCCATTCCCTTTTAATTCATGAAACTCTTAGACTTGCTTGCCTCCGATGGGAAGGAACTGCACCAGGCAGCCATATGCTGTGGGAAACGATTGCTCTCACCCTTTGCCTTTCATTTTCATGCTTGTGCATGATGCGAAGTGATGAACAGGACTCGCTTTCTTTGGTGCCGTTCATTATTTTGAACACCTGTATCTTTTCCTTTTGTCTGAGGTGAACAGGTTTGATTTTACTATTCCTCTAGAAGCTTTTCATGCCTCTAATTATTTTCGTTGTCATTTCTGAACTAATTTCATTTCTGTTTTGTCCTTCTCAAAGTGTCCATAAGTGATCATGATGCATAAAGTTGGAGTAATAAAAAGTATTTTCAGTATTACTTCTCTGCTCCATTCTATTTTGTTCCTAACTATGCCTTTATTTTTTTATCACTGCAAGACATCTTTGACATAATGCCTGAAGTGACACCTAAATGCTTTTCTGACTTTTGACAGTTAAGTTTAGGAGCCAGAAAATGTAGTTTGTATTCTTCCTCTCAGAATGCACCAGCTTCTGTTTGAAAAACTGCATTCATTTGTGATGGCATTACTTTACTGGTATATCATCAAAGCTCTTCTCTTGGTTTGCTTAAAAGTTTTTGCTTCTCACCATTTTGACTCTCTTGTTTCTTTATTTATTTTAAAACTTTCTCAGCAGAAATCTTTTGTCACTTGACTACTTAAGACTGTTTTGTATCTGTATTTTATTCCTCTCCGCTTCCAGAGCCTGAGTTTATCGATGCTTGTTATGTGATAACTTTGGTTGTCTTGTACTTTTTAGTATCATTCAATTTTAAACTATTTTAAATCCAGGTCATATCAAGGCATTACCATGATTTATTAGTAGGTCTGAACATCTTTGGCCTGACTAGTCTGTACTTATGGCAAAACCACTTCATCAAGTAGCATAAATCACTAAGCTTCACTCGGAAGCACAGATGTCAATCAGCTCATCAATCATACAGGTTGCAGAAGGCTATGGTGCAGTAAATAATAATAACCGAGTGATAATTTTCAGACTTTTCTTTTTGACTAGAGATACTGACCTACAAACAAGGAGAACAGTGTGGCTGTGTATTTCATGATTATGTCAGCCACCACAGGGACAATGGCTCATCAGAAAAGAAGAACATTTTGACCTTTTTTAAAAATAAAAATGCTTATCCAAGAATTGCTTAAGCAATTCTCGTGACTGAGAAATAGTAACAGATTAAAAAATGTGTTTACATATTTTTAAAACATTTGAGAAAAACTAATTTCTTCTTTCTGAATTGCTGGTTTCTGACTTAAGGACTCTTGTTTCCAGGGCAACAGTTGATAACATAACAAACACTGAAGGAAGTACACAAGAGAATTCCCTGTTCTATTTTAGGTGAGAGTTATGTCCTTCTGTTATTGCTAAGGAAATGAGGAGTATTTTGCACTGAAAAGTGTTTATCTTGCATGTCTGCATGAAGTACAAAGAGCCTTTGCAGTGTATTCATTACCTGATGTTTGCCAAGAGATGGAGCTGCAGAGTCAGACTCATACCAAGCCTGACCCCCCCCCCCCCTTCCCCCCAAATCAGGAGTTCTATAATAAAATGCTTGGCAGAAAAAGCCTGTAGCCTCTCATACTGATGCATGCTACTCTTCCCTCAGTGACGACGGTCTTGAGTTGGGCGCTTAGCCAACTCTGTCCAATCTATTCCAATTTATTTCATTAAGCTGTGGTTCAGAAAAGCCAAGAAACAAGCTATATTAATCTCACTGGATCCTGGCCTTTAGTCAGATAATGCTATAGAAAATGCTCAGCGCTTCCACAGTTGAGCAGTAACAGGATGAAAACAGCTGCCTTCTTGGCCTTGCCTTACAACATCCCTTCCATACATACAGCCCTGTAAAAAAGTGGTTTGTGCTGCATGGCTCCTACTCAGCAGGTAATTCTAGGGGGCTGCGTTCACAGTTTAAGCATTGATGCCTGAAATCTTGCCTCAGTTTCTACAGACCTACAGTGTGAGAAGACAGAAGATAGCACAGAGATTCCCAAACTGCTGGAGACCCCAGTCAATCTGTGAAATGTCCTGCCCCATATGGGTTTATGGATTTAGCTCTGGAAGCCATAGACCTGTGTTAGTACAAAGCAAAGCCAAGTATGTTTGGAGAAGACCTTGGGTTCAGCTCTGGGTTAATGCAGTGATCCAGCAACTCTGAGCCATCTCCCATCCACACCACACTCCCGTCCTTCCCACCCCAACTTGCTGATGGGTGGAACAGGTCCAGGTTTGTCAGTACCTGCCCATAACTCCTAGGATTGCCTGGAGCTACTTTGGGATTAGGTACAAGCACAGGAAGCCTGCTGAGCTAATCAGGCTCCCACTCGTGTACAAGCCCCAGGGGATTCTCAGAAGAGATGTTCCTGCAAACAAAGTCCCTCCAGCCTCTGGGTCTTCCCAAACACATCTGCCACATGAGTTCTCATTGAAAAAAAAAAAACAAAACATGAAAAAGTAAGAGTGGACTTAACCCAAGTATTCTCTTGAACCCATGAGCAGTCAGGGCATTTATCTGTTTTAAAATTTGTGTTCTGCTTCACTTGCTTCCTTCAAAATCCTCATGCTTACTGAACTTGTTGGTGAGAACCAGTGGGGGATCAGGGGATGAATTGTTCATCAGTTGCATTCCCAGGTGAGAGAGGAAAGGAGTGATGGAGATAAGCAAAAGGAAGTGAGTCTGCCTCTGCCTTTGGCTTGCAGTATTAATATTGATTCTGTGCAAGCCAGTTTTGAAAATTTTTATTCCAATAAAGATTCTGTTCTTTACATTAAGTGTTATGACAATAAGAGAGAGACACAAACCTAAATAGATTAGAGGAAAGGCCACTTGTCTATTTGGTAAACACAATTGAGAAAAGTCCTTTTTCGTCCATTTTTTTTCATGAAAATAGGCTGACCAGGGTTATATATGTAACTCCAGCAGAAATATCTTGTCTGAGAATAGGGACCAGAGTAAGGGGTTCAAATGCTTTTGGGGATAAGTGTCAGGCAGTATGTGTCTAGCTGGTGTCTCCTTTCAGGTGTTGGAGGCAACTCTTTGCTTGCTAATTTCTGAAATTGCACTTCTTACCTAACTTTGGTGCCAGCTGACAGATAGCCTGAAAATTTAGCATGGCATATCTGAGCTTGCGTTGGAGTTTTAGACTACATAGAGCTTGGTGAAATACTTCTTTTATCTGACTTCCCAGTGAAAAGCCTGTTTGTCAGTCAGTCTGTCATTTGGTGGTTGAGTAGGGAAGGAAATCCAGAAATAGAACTGGAGAAAAATGGGCTGCTATCCATGCTTGTAGGTACTGGCCAAACTACATGTGCCTTTGGCTGTGTGTAGATCCCAATCAACATAACACACATTGTCCCTTGTCATGGTGTCAAAAGAAAGAAAAGAAGAATTTAAGAGATAAAAACCCCTGCCTGCTGAAAGCTTGAGTGCAGATAACAACTTCTTGAAACACCTGCATTTTTTTTTTCTAGTGAGATAAATAGATTATGATTTTTTAAACCAAAATTACCTCCAGAAACTTCAGGTCTTCTGACACATAGACCTACAGGTCCGTATGCTTCATCAGAGCAATGACTCCCAGTTTTCATAACCAGCTTCCCCAAGATCAACAAGTCACTGCTGAGCCCACATTGGACTGCTGGGTCTGCTAGCTTGGGCACTGGGCTATCATTCAAGTGTAAAATGCTCATTCCTCACCTCTGAAATTCACATCACTGCCTAGAAACTATGGCCCAAGGTAAGCCCTGGTAACTCACTGAACCTCTGTGCCTCCACCTTCCTGTGTTGGTAAATGGAAATATCAGTAATGGGTATGATATGTTTTGTCATAGCTTAAAAGATGTTCTGCTTTATACAGGTAAGCAATGCTTTCTTATATCTGTGGTTTAGACATGGTTACTGACAGAGGATTGGGTAAGTGGCTCAACATGGAGCTCACCAAATTCCACAGAAAACACTTAAAGACTTCACTTAACATTAAAGAGATGCCACTATACTTATATACATATATCAGTGGGTGGAAAAAGAGCTTGTTTGAGAGTTTTGCTCTGTGAACCTGACCTGGGGAAATGTGGTCCTATCTCCTGTGCCGATTTACCTGAGTCCATGCACTTGAGAGCAGATAAACCACACGTGTGTGGTTGTATTTTAATTAAACAATTGAGAGTAATGTTTTTGCACTGCACTGCACAGGTAAATGATATTCTAAGCGATGCAATTAGGCGCACATACTTTGCTTATTAAAGATAAACGGGCTCTGTTAAAGCGCTGTAATTAAATAACTGCATTTTGTTGGAGCAGCTCTATTTTCTATAGTGTAAAACAGCTTTCCCCCAGTACAAACCTTGTCACAGCACTAGAAATCTTGTTCCAGCACTCCATTGCCCCCCGAGGACATGTTAGAAATTGCAAAAGCTCTGCTCTACCTTAACCAGGAGCTGAATGGGTCTGGTGGTCAAAACGTGACAACTTTCAATAGAAGATGAAGGCTTTGGTGGTTACTTCTTGAATTGATTCTTGAGACCAGACATAGCCTTTAATCACTATTTAAATAACACCTTTTCTCACTCTGTAGATGAAGCACTACGTTAAGCTGATGTTAAATACTTGAAGAGTGTATTAGGTCAAGCAGACATCTCATGGACTTTCCAGATTTGCTCCTCTGGCAAGCCATGGGGTAACGTGACTCAGAGATTTGGAATTTTAAAGTTTTGGGATGCTGGGGCTATTTGAATCCCTGCTCCTTCATGTGCTTACCTGTTTGTGGAACAATGATTCAGTGTCAGTTATAACGGTGTTATAGTGGGATGAAGTACACACCACATTACTTGGAAAAATAATTTCTCTGTGTATTGTTGACTGATGTCATACATAACACTGAAGAGTGGGAAAAGAAAAACATAGTACATTTGAGCTTTTAAGGTGGAAGTACTAATAAAGGAGCTTAGAGTGGCTGGACAATGGATGGCAATGGTTCATGTGCTTCCCTTCAGCTGGCTGGACATTTCCCAGTGAAGCATGTTTCTGAAAAAAAAAAAATAACAATTATTTGAACCCAGGATATTTTATGGATACATCTCAGGGTTGGTTATTATTCAGCATCCACATACAGTGGACTCTCAGCCACAGCAAAGCTTGGAGGCAGACTGTCTGTGAGGGTCTCTGGCTGTGGCTAAGGGGAAAAAACCAAACAATACTAGCTGGCTTGACAGCTACTCAGCACTGACTAGTAGGGGTGAAATGACTTATGCTACAATAATATTTTTTATATTCTGTTAGGACACAACAGCTGCTGGTGTCTCCGCTTATGCCAGCTTTCCCATGGGGGAAGGATATGGGAAATACTTGAACACCTGGGGTTAATAGTAGTAGAGCAGATGGACTAAGATCACTCTTACCTTGTGGGTGTCAGAATATTTATTTTAAAAACTTCTTTGAAGGCAGTTGTTCACTTCTTTTACATTCTGGGGATGTGATTACATTGGGGATTGTAGTCCACATCACAAAAAATGTTGCTGGCTCATATCTAAGACATCTGAAAATCCTGCCGAGTAAAAAAATGACTAAGACCTGTGTAGGCATGGAGACCTAATTCCTGCCTCAGCATTTCTGAGATTCCTTTAGGATAACGGGAATAACATTTTCTAGAGTAGTATCTGTAAAAGCAGTTTTCCCTTTGAGTGGCTTGGAATGAAAGTAATGGCTCTTTGAAAATTCATCTTCAGCACATTCCCATGTGTTAGAATGAGCAGCTTGAAAGGCCCTCAGGCCTTTGCTCTCAGACCTTTTTCTCCAGAATTTGTTATCCTCACTGCTATTACATTTAAGACTTATCATAGGATATGAACTCCAGTTCAGCGGTCTGTTAACTCACAAGCATGGGGTAGGTTGGGTCACACACATCCCACTGTTGCTAATGTCAGGTATTGGTAAAGGGATGTAAAGCCTTACAGCCTCTGGAGCTGTCATTTGTGATACTTTTCACAAGCCCCACATACACTTGGGAAAATATTTTTTTTTTAAAAAAAAAGGATGATGCCTTTCTTCTGTGCTCATGGCTCAAGCTGTTCCCTCCAAGCCTCCTGCACTGTGTTGATATGGCAACAGGCTGCCACATTTTAAATCAAGAGTAGCACCAGAGATCTTCGTTTTAACAATTTATGGTTGTTGATTCAAGTTATCTGGAGAATTTTTTTTCACTGCTCTCCTTAGCTCTCTGGACCTTCAAGGTCACTCTATTTTTCTTCTTACAGACCTGTAAGGTTATTTTATTTACTACTGCATTCCTATCTCGAGCACTCCCTCCAGTGGAATATACACCTTTACGGAGGGGTATAGGCTCTGGCTCTTTTGGATATATATTTTAGCCATGCCAAATGCCTGTAATTATTAGACCATTAAGGTATTGGAAAGCCTAGCTCTGGTGGAAATCTTCCTGTTTTCCCATCGCCTCACAAGCTCGGGTTTCTAGTCAGCGGTCCTGAGGTAGCCCTGCCTTTCTGACATCGTTTGAGTTTATACACCTATAACACGAGGCCACAGGTCCAAGCCTCCCTGGCTTGGAGGCATTAGGCAATGGGGCACTACAGGTGCTACCCATTTGCTGGGCATCTGAGCTACGTCCGTGACTGTAAGGGCTAAGACATAGGTTGGAGCAATTTCCTGTGGTTTCTTACTTTCCTGCTTTGTTGGCTCAGCCCAACTGCTGGCATGGTTTTTGCCACTACCCACTACCAGCTGCAGACACTAGGCATTGTGGCATATGCCAAGGATCCTTCCTGCCAGGCAGTCTGGATGCACGCACCCTGTTTTGGGGAGGAGATGAGTCTTCCATGCAGGGGATAGCGGGGCTCTGCCATTTATCCTTACTGTCAGAGCACAGCCCTTGGCCTGTCCTATATTATTAGTGCTGACAAACTAGCAGATGACCTTTATGTGATCCAAGGGGCAGGCTGCCTCCATGGCAGGCAGGGCAGTGCAAAGCAGTCTTGTTCAGATGGCTCAAGGCTGGCTGCCTGTAGGGCTGGACGTAGCCCTGTGGCACAGCTCGGCATCATGTGCTGCCCTCCGGCTCTGTGACTGTTGTTGTTGTTACTGCTATTACTGTT
This sequence comes from Cuculus canorus, assembly GCF_017976375.1. Taxonomy (NCBI): domain Eukaryota; kingdom Metazoa; phylum Chordata; class Aves; order Cuculiformes; family Cuculidae; genus Cuculus; species Cuculus canorus. The sequence continues at coordinate 69,024,656 of NC_071401.1, forward strand.
ATTGCTATTGTGATGATGATGATGACGTCTGACATCGTGAGCTCCCGGTCTCTGAAACGGAAAGCTCTGCTCTAGCCTACTACAGCAATGCTTTAATGGGAGGAAATTGAGGACGCAAGCTTTGTGCCCAGGGCTGTGGCATCACATCCTGCAGGAGTGCATGAAGGTCAAGAGCAGGCTGGGGCTGTTCTGAAGGGTGGCAGTTGGTGGAAAGATGCAAAGCTGGTGTGGCCACTTCTGTAGCGCGTGGTGGGAGATAGTCCTGGAGCCCATTGTCACCCAAAGCTGAGCATGAACAAACATTTATCTAGCGTGAAAGACAAGCAGAGGCTGGCGCTGAATTGCAGAATTGAGTTATTTGAAAGCAGATGTACCCTCAGGGTTTAAATTAGCAGTCAGGAAGCCTTGGCCCTGCAACTTTGTGTGTCCTCAGTGCCTTCAGTGCTGCTTCTCAGGGGTGCATCACTGTGCTGCCTGTTCGCAGTATTGGGGATGTGTTGGAGACTTCCTTGAAGACTGACAGACTCCTTGACCTCATTTCCAGTGGCTTCTCGGGAGTCAGGGCTGTGAGTATCAGTGAAGAGAGACAGCAGCAAGCAGGTATGTCTCAGTTTCCTCCTGACTGATGAAGGTTGCATATCTGGGTATTGTCTCTTCTTGTGGGATGTCCCAAAAGGTTCAGCCTTTTTGGCTGCAAACATCCCTAGTTTGCAGCACCAGTTACTGGCAGCATTTGTGAGAGCTCACAGCGGGTCCTTCCTGCTCAAATGCACCCATTTTATCATGCCAATTAGCTAAATTCATTGTGTGAGAAATACGTGAATATTCCTTTTTCCTAAAAGAGCATAAGTGTTTTCATATAATTTGACAATTTTAAGAAACTATTTCTTTTATTTTGAGAGCTGAGGAAACAAAGTGTGGTAATATAAGAGAGTCATCTTGTCCGATGAACCAAAGATTCACAGATACATTTTTTTCAGAATGACTAGTTTTACAGGCCTGGTGGAATTTCTTATTTTAATCAAACCCAAGCAACTTTCAGAGCGTTACATGCATCTTGTTTCCTTGCCATTGGGATCCCATATATATTCTCTGTTTTATATTGGTGCTTCCATGTCATCTTAACATGGAAGGAGCTAGCAATTTGTACATTTATTAGTCATACTCCTCAACATACTGGTTTTACTGGAACTAAACCCATGAAACATTTCATTATTATCTTCATTCTTACATTTGAAGAACTGGAGCTCATGGTAGAGTGACTCCAGAACTAATTGCAAATGGCAACATTGCTGATTTTCCTGGTGCTATTTGTGGCTTTAGTGATATGTTTTTTCTTCAGGACTGTCTAATAAGGACAAAAGTGTGTTTGTAAAATGTGATGAATATGTTAGCTAAGAAGTTTTAGTATTTAGCATTTAGCATTTAGTATTTAGTATTTAGTATCTAGTATTTAGTATTTAGTATTTAGGTATAGCTGAACCTTGTGTCATTAGTTGGTTGGTGTGGAGTCTGATGTTAAAATTACATCTTCAAGGAAAGACCAAACTCTAAATATTGCAATGCTGTTATGTTTTTAAAAGATCTTAAAAGATTTTTTTTTTAGACTTTTAGAGGGTTAATATCTTCTCTGTGTCTCATAAAAGTAGTATTTCTTGAAAGACACAGCCTTTAAAAGAGACATACTGGTTGTTCTAGCTGCAACATTGATAAGAAGTCATTGAGCTTGCAGAGAGATATATATCCAAACAGGAATAAACATGTCAAACTAACTCCTGTAACTAGACTCCAGGATCGAAAAAGGAACAACAGGTCACATATTTTGCTACTCAAAATTAACCTTTATTCCCATCAGAGAAGGTGAAATCTATAGGTCTCTTTTTCCAGTCTTGGATTGATAGGTGTTGTTACACAAGTGTGCCATCTCACACTCATGTCAAACTTCATGGGATTTGCTGAAGGAAAACTTACCCTGATTTGTTGCAAGTTGTTTCATTTTTAGAAAAAATATTCTATTCTGCCTTTATTTTATGGCATTGCATTGAGCAGGTATAATTCAATTCCTTCTCATTGTTTTGCTGATAAGAGATTGTTATTGAAATACAAAACATCTTTCTACTGTTAGCGAATGGTTAACAGTTTTAAAAAGGACTTATACCAGAAATAGCTAAAGTTGATGACATAGCTGAAGTAGTCGCCTCATCCACCAGAAGCGTGATATAATTAATAGACTGATTTTTTTTCATCTCTATCACATTGATAGCGAACTCCAAATGTAAACTTCCTGCATTTTGATTTTTTCTGTTTCATTGTAGAAGTGATCACTTACTATTAACAGGATGCAAGCTCTTACTGTGTGTATTTCTAGTTATTGTGAGTTTATATTTCATTACTTGATTGTGAAAGCACTTCTAAAATATATCCTTATTTTTAAAGAAAAACTGCCATTTTTTTTCTCACTCCTGTCCCCACTGTGAATGGGGTATCCTGGTAAGGATATGCATTATATATACCCAGGTATGATTCTGGAGATAACTCCAGAGTTGGAAAGCCATGATGGCATCCAGGCATATCATATATGCCTCCACCTGAACACCTGAGTGAGAGTGGAAGAAGAGAAAGGATAACACCCCCATGTTGTTTCATTACACACAGATAGCCACAACTCACAGTTAAACATATGCTTTTTACTTTAGCTTGGTAGTCTTTTCCCCATGCAGCTCTGTATCACTCTGCATCACATATTATGAAAGCTGTTGAAAAGCATATAGGCTGTTACAACAGGAATGTTTCCCCACCTAAGTACCATCTGCTCATGACTGCTGGAAGTTTAATCCACCAGTTGAACTGCTCGGAGGCAGAAGGAACAAGATAGAGAAACATGATGGGGGGTACTGTTTGAAGCTTCTGCTTTCTCGTCCTTTGATGAAACCATTCCATCCTCCTGGCCTAAGGAAAGCAGGAGCCTGCCTACTCTTGGTTGTTTTTTTAAAAAAAAACTTTAGTCTTCTTAGAAGTTGTTAGAGTCAAAGCGAATGCCTGAGTACCTGTTATTTCATTTTAAGAAAGTGTCTACCCTGCCTGTTTACTGGAGAGGGTTTGAAGGCATAAAGTGAGTGCTTGATAGTGGCGGAGAAATCAACGAGATTTTTCCACATCTGTCAAATTCAAAACAAATGAGCCTTAATGAGGTCTCCCCCTTCCCTTCCCTTCCCTTCCCTTCCCTTCCCTTCCCTTCCCTTCCCTTCCCTTCCCTTCCCTTCCCTTCCCTTCCCTTCCCTTCCCTTCCCTTCCCTTCCCTTCCCTTCCCTTCCCTTCCCTTCCCTTCCCTTCCCTTCCCTTCCCTTCCCTTCCCTTCCCTTCCCTTCCCTTCCCTTCCCTTCCTTTCCCTTCCCTTCCCTTCCCTTCCCTTCCCTTCCCTTCCCTTCCCTTCCCTTCCCTTCCCTTCCCTTCCCTTCCCTTCCCTTCCCTTCCCTTCCCTTCCCTTCCCTTCCCTTCCCTTCCCTTCCCTTCCCTTCCCTTCCCTTCCCTTCCCTTCCCTTCCCTTCCCTTCCCTTCCCTTCCCTTCCCTTCCCTTCCCTTCCCTTCCCTTCCCTTCCCTTCCCTTCCCTTCCCTTCCCTTCCCTTCCCTTCCCTTCCCTTCCCTTCCCTTCCCTTCCCTTCCCCTGTAAGAAGGTTATTAAGTCTTAGATGCTGATACCAACACAGCTTGTCGTGCTTGCTGTTTCTTCTGAAGTTAGCTCAAGAAGAAGATGGAAAGTGTTTGCCACTGCTTTAGTACATTCTATGTGCATTGGCCCCATAGTTTAAGGGGGAAAAAAAGCAGCTTGGATGTTAACAAGGAGAGAGGACAGCGAGAAAATAAACTTGATAGTGCAAGAGCCAGGCTTGACTCTCTGCCTTGCCTTTACCTACGTGTATCCAGTCCACTCAGACAGGGTTAGCATTTCGAACAACAGCTATTGCTGTGGGCATAAGTCACTGTAAGACTGCAGTTCATTATCTAACCTCACCCTGTGTGAAGGATAAAATCCTTGTATTTCAGAAGGCCATAGTGCCGAGTAGTACACTGAGAAACAATGCTGCTCTGCTTGTAGCTGCGAAGATTGCAGAAGCAGCATACCTGTGCTATGTCTATGCTAGCTGAGCACGCCAGGAAGCTGTTCTTTCACTACTTTCAAAGCTTGTTTTGCATTATTGATCATAGTAGTCTGGGAGAAGGTGTCATGGGCACGACTCATGTCAAGCTACTATTAGGGACAATACTCAAGGGACAAAGTATTTTGGTGAACTATGGATAAGGAGATGCAATGTGAGTACAGACATTGCTTATGAATTTAGACAAAGGTGTGAGCTTTCACTTCAACCAGGCAGTCTCCTGAGTGCTTATCAGCAGTAGAACAGCTCTGAAAGTTTCAGTAGAGTGTGAGCCTGTTACAATTCCAGAATATATGCTTCTACTTCTAGTTTCTGAACTTCAAACATGCTGAAGCAGAACACAAAATTGAACATGACCAAGCTGTACTGAAAGTTAGATATAACTGGGATGCTGCTGTTAGCACAGCTGCCTCATATAGTTCTTAGAGGCTGTTCCTTTCACAACCGTAGCCTGGAGAGGCTGGCCAGGGGTTTCTCTTCATGAGCTGCTAATTATGGCAGAGGAGTGGAGAAGCATTTAGTATTTGTTTCACACCGTGTTTCAAAGTGCAGCATTTTACCCTTCCGCTTCACTTACCTCATGATACTGCTTTGGGTTTTCTTCTTGTTCATGATCAGAGGAGGCTATTTACTGCTTCTATTTCTTTCTGGTCTTTTGGTGAAGTTACTCCTGATCTAAGGAGGGGTAAAGCTTGCCATTTCTTCCTCTCTGATCACCAGTTTACAGTACTCAGTCTTTATGAAGCTGCTAAAGTCAAAGGAAACACCAAAATAGCTCTTGTTTCAGTGCAAGAAAGAGAGTTGACCTTACTTAGATAGTGAGAAAAGCTTGAAAATGTGAAGAAGGTATAGATGGTAATGGCACAAAGAGCAGAAAGACTCTCAAGACTCTTTTTTTAACTTTTTTTGGTGCTAACTTCAAGATTTTGACTACTTGGAGGTTGTGCTATTGCCAGTATGCTAAATTTGAATGCACGGCCAAATACATGCATCTATACATGATTCTTTGGGCTTCAATTACTCAGCCTCCTTCTTGGTGCAGGGCTGTTAACAATCGTTTTACTTGCTTTAAACTGCAGCTTTTGCTTAGCAGTTGTATGTTAAATGCTTTGAAGCAAGAGAAGTTAGTCCTCCTTGTGCAAAAACGTTTATTTACAGGTGTTTTCTTACGGCTTAGTTCTGTTGCCTTTCCTTGTAAGTACCCATCAGATTTTTCTCCTCTATCAGTGTGTGAGTGGGAAAGGGCTTCCTGGCATTTTCTGTGGCAGCTCCAGCTGTGTGGTCTAAAACAAGCAAGGCTGCGGCTCTGTCTATCCCAGCTTTCCCTCTCAGTGCTGTGAGCTGGGTGTTTACTCCTCTGAGTAAACTGGTGATTCATATGCATATGCTCAGCTCTGTGGGAAGAGTCACAGAGGAGTAATATGAAAATGAAGGGTTTTTTTTTCCCCAAAGAATCTTTTCCAAGGTTTTACTTGGATTCCTTTAGAAATCTTTGATTTACTTCTCCAAATCACAAACAGAAAGCCAGATGGGTTTCTTCTTTTTTCCCCAGTTAGAAATTATAGTTTCATGTGTAATTTCAGGTGACCCCCCCCAGCCAAGTTAAGAAAATAAAAAAATGAACTTTTAGACTGGCCTTTTTCAGTATTTCTTTTCTTCACAATCTCTTTCTTCCCCAGTGACTCCAAGGTCTTCCTCTCTACTCTATCTCTCTCCCTCTCCCAAGGTCCTTCACTTGTTTCCCATCTGCCTCTTCCCAGCTTCAAACATTTCACCCCACCTTGTGGTGTTTGCCTTGTTGCAGACATTTCTCAGTAGCTGCTCTGAGGATGTTTCTTAGCTTCCTTGAGACATCTTTGGGTTTTTCTTTAGCTTAGATTTTGATAAACAGACCAAGATGGTAGGTTGTCTTATATGATCATATCTTCAAGTCACAAGACTTGGGGCCCGGAGTGGGCAAAGTAATTCAGATCTACCTTCCCTAGAAGATAAACTAAACTCTTATTTATATTTGTGCTTTGCTTCTATCCTCCACAAGACCAAAGCCTATGCCTTGTGAGCAACATCCTGCAAAATGAACCCAACAAGCATGGGAAGGAGATGGACAGCAGCACTGGATCGGAGCATAATTTGAGATATATTATCTATATTAATATATATGGATGAAGCATATGTGTGCTGGGAAAGCCTGTATTCCTCCAGGGCTGGCAGCAGCACACTGTCAGAGTCCTCCACCGGTGAGCCAGTGGGAGATTGCCTGCTTCTTCCTCCTTGGCATCAGGAAGCATCTGCCACCCACTTCAGACCCCGTGGGGGCCAGGAGGTGCCATCCATCTCCGGCCACAGTACTGAGTGCAAGTGTGCTCAGGTGTGGGAGGGAGATGCAGGCTGGTAATTGCCCGTGTGGCACACGCACACAATCTGCTATTGCTTCCTCTTCTGCTCCTGTGATTTATGGTCTGGTGAACGGCTCCAGCTTCACGCCCTGAGTTTTGTAAGGCATGATTTGGTTTTGTAGAGACAAGTATATAAATTGCTTGCTGAGTTATGCACTTGGTGAGACCTTCTCTTCTCTTTGAGCAGTGTATTTGTTTTGGACAGCATTTCTTCGGGTGTCAGGTTCAAGCAGAAGAAGGAAAGAAATATGATTCCTGGAAATATTTTAACAGGGCTCTCAGAAAGGAGAGATGGAGGCATGGGTGCTCCAGACTGAAAATCCCTGCTGGGGTTGTGATGGGAGGAGATGCCTGGGAGAACAGGGAGTAGGGGGAACTCCCGAGAGGAAGAGCTGGACAATGAGGACTCTGGGACTGGAGCAAGACAGCTTGAGCTAGGGGCAAATTCCAGCTTAGGAACTGGTACCAAGCGTGTTCAGGTGCACTGTGTTTTCCTCTTCCTCTGGCTGAAGGTGAAGACTTCTTGCACCACTGTATTTCTATGCCAAGAAGGAGCAGCCCAGTTTGGTGAGCAGCCCAGTTTTCCCAGAGCATGATGTGCTTAGGCTCAAGTCATAAGCGATCTGTTGGTTTTTTTCCAAGCCTAAGTATTTGTTAGCCTGAGCTGATATGCTTAGAGATACACTTAAATTACAATAGGTCAGGAAAACAGGGTCAAAAGAGTGAAAAGCTAAGTACAAGGCATACCTCTTGTACCTAGTGCTAGAGAGAAGGAGTTCTTGCAAAATCACCTAAGGCCATACAGCCACAGGGCCACTGAGCATAAAGAGGGTCCTGTATTGTTTCCAAGTCCTGCATTTACGCTTTTTAACTTTTAATAATATATTGGGAAAATGTCCTGCTAATGCTTCAAAGAAGCCAAGAAAATGCAAAATTTGCCACATCTCAGGTCCCATGCTTCACTCAAAGTAGCAGATAGTATTTTTTTCTATTTTTTTTTCCCCCCCTGTGAAAGGGGAGGAATTTAGAGAGTGTAACGTTGTGCTATTTATATGGGACATAGACACATGCTGCACTCTGGCTGCAGAGGCACCTCTGTGCCTGCAGTAACATACCGCTTATTACCTGCAATTCTGCCAGGGCATTTCACTTTCAAATAAGCCCTATTTTAATATAAGAAAAGGGAGCCAGTGGGGACATCGGAGGAGCTCTGGATGGGAAAGAGATGAAGGACCAAAAAGTTCAGTGAGACACACAGACAGCAGCTCACTCAGCCACCATCCCTTGTCCAACCCCTCTGCCCCACGCAACCTTTAGTACTTGAAAAAGTAATAAAAAAAAAAAGAAGATATAAACCTAGTGAATTTTACCAATTGCTCATTGATACAACCAGATGGGTAATTATTTTATAGACTTAATTGTGCCTGTCTGGAATGAATGGCATGCAGGTAACGAGCCTCGCAGCCCATGAAGAGCCCTGTCTGCCACTGCTGGTTGGGAAGAGGAGGGGAGGGAAGGATGCTGGGGTGCCAGGGTGCTGGGCACCCTGGGACCTCAGTTCTCCTCCCGGAGACTTCCCCAGCAGATGTCACTGTTCACCCACCAAACAAAACCACTCCGAGGCAGTAAAAGGCCTTTGGAAAAAGCCTCTGCAAGCTATTACTTAAAAATGAAATACACCGCCTCAGAAGAACACTTCCATTTGGGAATACGAGTGAATGCGGTTTATTTTTATAAAGGCGGCAGGGGATGGAAATTCGCTGTAAACCCGGAGGAGAGCTTTACTGTGGGTGGTATGTCTGCAGCAGCTTCTGGCCCCGCACCTCCGTACCTGGCACACAACTTTAGGGTGGGCGACCGGGGTGGACGGGCACCTCCAAGGGTGGAGGAAGCACGCTTTAACTGGTCTCACTAATGTTCCTGCACTGCAGAGTTTAGTGGGATTTAATCATGACTAATAGTTTACTGCTTTAATCATGACATAGTTTTGTGGGATTAAATTATGACTAGTCTTGCCCACACTTTTTTTTATTCAATATATGAGTCTGTATGATGCTTATATGGATACAAAATTCATATTAAATGTTGGAGGAGTTGAATATTTTTTCTCTCAGTACATAAACCAGCCATGAGGAATTTGAAATTAGACAATTTCTACTAGAAACAAGTTATATCTTTATTCTCTTTTAGAGATTTTCAGGAATATGCTTCAGTGTGGAGAAAGGCTATAGGAAAGCTTTGTTTTCCATGCGGTATGGCAGAGCTTCTGCTCTTAGTGAGAGCTGTGCCTGGCACGCAAGCGAAGTATCACTGCAGAGATATGCAGATACTATGATAAAGCTCAGACACCAGAGTGACAGGCGAGCAGAAATGCTGCACTGCACAGAGGAAATGATGGGTACCTGGGGATCTCGCTGGCCCAGTGATGGGGATGTAAACGGGATAACGTGTGTATTCAACGTGGGACACGTAAAGTCCACAATTGTACAATCACAAATTTTGTCCTCGGTGATTTTGTATTTTAAACCAGGTTAGAGAGCATGCATGAAGAGAAAAAGTAATTGCCTTAGTGCTGGGATATCATTAGCCTGTAACATGCTGATACTGCAGAGTGGGAAACAGGCAAAGCTGCACATTACTGTGCTTGTCTCAGCCCCCCTAGCTTGCACAGCACTCCTGATGTTACAAAATACGCTAAAGAGGGGCTTCTCCACCTGAAAACATGTTCATTTTTTCCCATTCCAATATCCTGGCTTTTCCTGCCAGCCTAACCTTGCTGATCTACTCACCCCACTGACACATTTGTGCTTTCATAACCACAGCAGGCTCCAGCTAAGAAGTTTAGACTTTTTCTCCTCTTGTCCTATGGGAAATATGTTACTGAATTCCTCCTACCAATCCGATTGATCTTCCAGACTGAATTATTCATAAGCATTTAGCCTTGTGCCAGCATTGTCTTTTGGGATGAGGAGTACCTCTGCCCTTCAGCAGGCAATTCTAGGTAAGCAATCGCATTCCCCTCTGCCTCTTCTCCATGGGATGAACAATCCAGGCTCTCTGGATCTCCACTTGTCAGGCTGGCTTCTCATCACTGGTCCTCCTGACAGCTCTGCATGGGATCTAGGCATTTCATGTTCCTCCTTGTGAAGGGCGTGAGAAGAACCAGGGTCCTGTGCTGGGTAAGGCTTACTGGCACCCTCTACATCAGTTTTACAAGGAATTGTTTTATTCCTCTAAGGAGCTCATGATGGGAAAGTTTGAATTGTCGCTGACATCCAAAAGCATCCCAAGCAGTTAGGGTGAACCACTTCAAAGGTCTTTCTCTTGAAAAGTGGCTGGGTATTTACCTAAAGCTCTGGAGTGATAAGACACTCTCTCATCAACCGAGTCTTTCCTGCCTGAAATCTGATTGTCACCCTTGACAAGCTGAGAGCTGTTATAAATTGCCCCTCATCAAATGCAAAATGCTTATCTGGCAGGGTTGGAGATGACATATTCTATTCCTTGGGTTTTGCTGTGACTTAAATACGTCACATCAAATAGATCCGCCCCTGGAGAGGACTTTGTTTGGGAAAAGGATTTATCAGTGTCAGGGGTTTAAGTGAGGCACAGTGCAGACCTGGAATAAGAGGAGAGGGGAATCTCAGCATCTGTACTTCATGCTGGTGCGGTGCGTGCTCCTCTGGCAGTGCCAGTATGAGTTCACCTCCCCAAAGAGGCTGGATGGTGATTTGCTGTTGGGTGCTGTGGCCTCAATATCACCTAGAATAGAGCATTGCAAACAGGTCTCAAGTCCTTCTGTAGTGGCAGCTGAAGGCACCTCAAGTGTCTCTGGCTAACAGTTGTGCTAACCCCACCCTAACTCACCTTTAAGTACTTCGGTGAAGGAATCTCTCTCACAGTGTAATCAAAATACAGTGAAATGAGGCCACCACTGCCTCTTAAGAAAACACTTTCTGGATACCTATTTGATTAAAGGAAGTGATAGTGGGTAGAACCACTCTGAAGTGCTTGTAGGCTCTGTTAGTGGCTGGAACCAGTCTGTCAATGCACGCCTGAGGCTCCTATACATCCTCATGCCTTTCTCTCGAATGGCTCAAGGGAAAGATTTTGGAACAAGGAAATCGGTGTTAAAAAAAAATCTGTCTAAGCTGTTATTGATTGAAAGCTTGTGCTTTGCTATATCTTACTATTTAATGAAATATTCTGCCTTCCTAGAGCAAAATGCTGTTTTTTGTCACCAAAAGGCAGGTTCCAGAAAATAACCACGCAGCCAGAATGCAAAGACTTCTTCACACAGGGTACTGGGCTGCCTTGTGGGATGGATCATCTAAGCTTGTGCTCAAACCATAACAAGCAGAAACATTTGAATCAGCACTGTCATGAAATGCAGCAATTCACACACAGCCAAGGTTTTTTCTCGTGTTTTGTCTGGAAGTCAAACATTTCCATGAAAATACCCCTAAACCCTTTTCATTTCTTTACATTTTGATTGATAAAAGAGCTTGTTTACTGGCCAGCCTTAGGGAGGACCATCTTGCAGAAGGCAACAGCTCCAGCACAGGGGTGTTTAGCAAAGGTTAGAAGGCAGAAGGGATGGTGTGTTTCAGAAGGCAGTGGTCATAAGCATCAGACCAGGAGTTACAGGAAGGAATCTTAGGAATGTTGCACAGAGCGGGAAGCCCAGAGACTGGCCTCACAAGGGAGGGAAGGCAGAATCATTTAATGTGTGGTTCTTAGCAGAGCTAAAAGGAACTGGCGAAGGGAGCCTTTGAGAGTTTTGGAGAAGGGAATGACAGACTTCATGAAGAATGAACATTCTCATTTCTATGAGAATAGGCATGATGTCTTTTTAAAACTATAGGTGTGAAAGAGACTGAGAAAATCAAGGTAAAGCTACCAAATGAAAAAAAACCCCAAACTGAATTCTTCTCACCATTCCTCTGTGGCATCATTAATAGGATTTTTCTCCTTTTCTTTACCACCTGTCTTGATGAAATATCTGCAAAATACAGCTGAGACTACTACCACCTCAGTTCAGTGGAAATTGCTCAGTGTGTTCAGACATTGCTAAGATAAAATGGACATACAAGCAGACCATCTGATCGCATTAGGCTTGGTTCCTTCAGTCCACGGGCTAGTAGCAAACCTGTACTGTTCACTTGAATAGGTGGCCCCCACTGCATCTTCCACTGGAGTATGTCTTGCTTTGTGGATGCTGAGAAGTCAAACCAGGTCACAGTCTCTTGAGGCCATAATTTAAAAGTCTTTTTTACAAAGGGTGTAGAGAGGCAGGGAAAGGCCATGCATTGTTCAGGAGGAAATTGAGGGAATTAATATCCCTTACACTCCTGCTGTGACTGCTGTGTCACAATATGAGAAATGTTTTGGTGTGCGATACTCAGTTTTACAAATGTGAACCCATAAGTAGACCAAAATAATCAGAAATGGAAGCTTACCTAAAATACTTAAAAGTGCACAGTGTTGCTACTAAAAATGTGCTTTTTAAAATTTTCGTAGCAGTAACACAAAAGTCTTGCCCAGCATTAAACACCTGCAGATAGCAACACCTGCATAATCTCAGTAATTATGCAAAGAACATTCTAATGAAGTAAACGCAATTTAGCTTTCCTCCATCCTTTCCCCCAGCTAGAATCTTGGTGCTAATAAAAAAATCCTATATGTGTTTATTTTAAAAAAGAGAAATGTTGGCAAAAATAGTTAAACCAAACGAAAAATAAGAACTGAAAGTACAGCTCCACTGACTTAATGGCCTTATACCCTTCTTTGGTGCCAATAAAGGACTGTTGGTAAAAATTCTGGGCTGGTTTACAAAAGAAGTGGGATTTATTAGTTTTTTCTGTCCAGGTGAATCCATGCCTAAACAATTCTTCACAAGTCCACGTGAAGACTTTGATTTTGAACCACAAAAGCTGGAAAATTCAGTGCATAGCAGTAGAAAAAGAGTGGATTTGATCCCTTCAAAACCTCGCAAACATGGGATTTGCCCAGAATCCACCTTCTTCCAGAGACAATGGCAAATTTGACTTTTCACTCTGAGGTCTGGAATGTAATATATGTGTTAGGATACACATATGTCTCAGATAAGAAGTTTCCTGGCAGAAAACCTAGGCTTAGTCTGGTACTTATGGGAATACTTATAGTATTCAATTTTAGGAATGGTTGGACTTGATGACCCAGTGAGTCCCTTCCAACCTAGTGATTCTATGATTCTAAAAGTCTACATGATCTAGGTAACTCTTCTTCCAGAAATGCTTTCTGATGTTCCTGCTAGTGTGGAACATCTTCCTTAACACAGCAAGTACCAAACCTGAGAACAAAGTGTAAGATAGAAAAGAGTAATGTTTAAAATTATTTCTAAACTACTTAAATAGCCCGTATAGCAAAGATGTTCACAAAATGATTTCTCTAGCTTGGATACACTTCAGCAGAACTCAGTGAACTTTAATAAATTGGAAATTCAGTTGTCCATGGTCCAAACCAGAGAAAGCTGCCCTCTGTCTCTTCAAGGAGTAAAAATTACTGTCTTGTTTGATGGGTTTTGGCTACACACTGACTGTAACCACACCTGCTGTTGCCATGTGAGCAGACTGAGAGGTGAAAGGAGGATGTTGTTCCACGTCTTCCTCTCCCAACAGCCCCACGCCCAGGGAGGAGCTGTGTCAGAGAGGGACTGAGAGGCAGTATTTCTCCAGCATTTAATACCAGTAACAGAAAAGAAAGGGAGGTTCAAGATGGTCAGCTTTGGGCAGCTTGACCCTATGCTGTTACATCTCAGCCTGCAACACATGCAAAACCCACACTGTTCATTCTGAGGGTTATGTAAGTTCAGCCAAATATGCATTTTACTGGTAAGAGGGGAAATTCTAGATTAGATCATTCTCACTCTGCACATCCAAAAATAATAGGGGCACCACTCCTCAATAGTGGCAAATTGCAGCTTCTTATTATTTCTGTTTACAACTTTAGCTTGGCACTCTCCAGACAGCATGTTCCTGCCTTTGTTTTCATTTGCTTTGTTTTCTTTTATTCAGATTTTGTTCATTTGTCTTTTGCTTAGGACAGACTCTGAGCTCTCTTTTACAATTGGGCTGAGTGGATGTTGATACACTCTGTGGGCCAGATTATGTCATTTTCTCAGTTGGAAGTAGTCATAATTCAAGATCTGGTGACAGGTTGGTGTCTCAGAAATGCAGGGTCACAATATAGACTTCCAGTATTTTTTGTTTCCCATTCAGACCTTTACCAGTACAAAAAAAATCACTCACAGGTCTGTGTTGTCAAATACCCTCTAAATTTACATGATGATATTTTAATTTACTTTTTATTTGCTAGTTAAAAATGTCACCTTCTGTGATTTATGTTCACCAGCAACCTTTAAATATATCATAGCAAGGATTTATCAACATTTTCAAAAATTCCCTAATGGAAGCAAAGTTTTTTGTGAAGAATTAGGAATTACACCAATCTCTGTCACATCAGGCAATGCTAATAAATTTTGCATCCAGGCATATTTACCACTTCTTTAGTTTGTAAATAATTATCATGTTCCTTAATGGGGCAGAGTTGATAATAACAATAAAAAAGAAAAATATACCTAAATAGCTCTCCAGAAGATGACTAAACAGAACTGAACACTTTGTTCCAGTATGCAGGATTTTGTCAGATATTACCAAGCAGTGAACGAACATTCAGCTTTGAGAGGGCCACAAAAAAAAAAAAAAATTATTAGGAATACTTTTAATGATTAACTTCCAGTGTGCGGATGTTGTAGCAATGTAGCGTGCCCTTGGTGCAGTGCCCTCAATTTCAGCTGCTGCTTTTCTTCTGTCCATCCACATGTAATGTTTCTGCACACAGCAGAGCCCAGTATTAGCCAAGTTCAAAGGAGAGTAGCTATAAATTAAGACTCTTATGCTTTCATTTGTTAGTCATCAAGATGAAATTAAGCACAAGAAAAAAATTGCTCAGAGGTCTCGCTCTGACTTGACATGCCTTAAAATTAGGTACTGGAGTGAGACAGACCCCATGGGCAGTGCTGCTGCCCTGCTAGACTGTTTCCATCATTGATGGAGAGTCATAGGCAAACCAAAAGGGAAATCAGCCAGCATAAGGTCCAAACGTCTTTCAGAAGTGCCCCTCTGGCAGCTACAGTGGGACCTGCGCATGTTGTGTTTCCGGCATGACTGTATGAACTGAGATGAAACCATGCCTTTCTTGCCACGGTTTTCAGGCCCATTCCTGGTTCAGCCTTTTTCCCTCTTTTTTGTTACTCCACCTGTCTTCAGCTAGACTTTGCTGTTTAGAAAACAGTGTCTGTCTAGTTTCTACCAAGAGCAAAATCCTCAGTATTTGCTACAGCTGAGAAGATATTTCTTTTCCTCCTTTCCAGAGAAAGGTGCTGGATTTTGTCCTATCTGTGTCTTCCCAGGGCAAAAATCACTTCTGAGCATGTAGAGCAGAGGCAGTGCTCCTGACGTCTTGTCTGGCACGCTGGCTATAGCCAATGCACAGCATCCGATTGCCATTACAGATCATCCAGATGTGCAGGTACTCATGCTTCCAGAGCAAAAAAGTAATTGGTGACAGTCTGTAGGGTTGAAGCCTTTCTGTATAATTTCTCTGATTGGACAACCTTTCCAAAATGAAAATATCATCAGCTTGTTAATTGTTGTTTCATAAAGAAACGACAGAAGAACAATCCACTTTTACATTTTTTGGTGTACTTCGTGAGCCAAGAAGAACCATTATCCCACAGACTAATAAAAGATCTTTTTCAACTTCTATGTGCCCGTGACAGAGGATGTGTAAATCTCAGATATAGAGCTTGTTCTTCTTTACTGCCTAAACTGCAAGTGAGTTGATTGGTACTGGAAAAGTAGCCACCTATGAAGTTGGACTAATTGTAGGTGTATGGTTGTCTGCAGCAGGCTTATTTGTAGAGCAGGCAGGGGTTTGTGTTTTGTTTTGCTTCCTTTTCTTTTGTAATAGCCGATTAGATTCTTTCAACTTTGTGGGACCTTCTGATTGAGCGTTTTAGATTTTAACCACTGTATTGCCAGTGATTAATTGAAAGGTTCAGTTTTACTGTAAACTATGCTGGGCCTCAGTAGGGGCCATGATTGCAGAGAGAGAATGGCCCTTAAGAGGGATAGGGAAGAGAAAGGGAAAACAAAGGCAAATGCTGCTTGTGATTAAAACCAATAGGGAATCAATTCAGAAGAATTTTTCTCCTTTAAACAGATGTTATTCTGCATCTCTATCCATGCCAGATTCCCAGCTGAAGCTGCACAGCTCAAGGGCTGTTGGCTTGCTCAACTGCCCATGCCAGCATTTGGACAGCTGGTAGGTGCCACTGTGTCAGCACTATCCTTGACCAAAATATGTACTCCTTACAGAGGAAACAGAAAGGAGAGCCTCCAGGAGAAGGCTGGGGAACAGAGCCTCAGGCTGGGGTTTTTAATGACACAGTCTGAGTAGACTGAGAAGCAAGATCATTAAATCTATTCTTATAGGGATTTGCTGTTATATTTTTTTTGCTTTCTTAGTTTTCACAGAACCTCAGTGACTCACCTGAATATTTTCCTCCCCCAACAGCACTTGTATTTGATATTAGAAAGCTGGTCTTTCCCTTATCTCTTTCCAGGGGAAGGCCAGAGCTGAAATTGGGTGGGGTAACCTGTGCTTGTCAGGTATTTCAGATGTCAGGACAAGGAACACTCTGTAATGCTTAGACACCATTCTTATGTTACTCATACAGACAGTAAGCCATCCTTATTCATTGATCAGATTAATGAGGCTATTTAGGCATCTGAAGATATCATCAGGTGCTTTTTGGAATTAATCAAAATTCCTAAATAAGATGAGATCATAGGTGTGTTGTATCCAGACGAGGCTGCAAGGGGCCATTCTGCAACACCTGGTCCTGCAGGAGAATCTTGCTCTAGGGGAGCCAGAAATGCCAGCAACCATTGCCAGGAGCAGCACCCAGGTAGGAAGTGAGGTTGTTCAGAACTACAGGCAAAAACCCCATGTCCAAGCAATTGGCTCTGCCCTCATAGAGGAGACCTGTGCTTTACTATTTGAGCACTGTAAGATTAAGGGTCCTGCCTGCCTCACACACCATAAACCTACTCTGACTCTGCAGGCAAAACAAGGGTTTTGGTATAAGGAAAGGGACTTCTATTCTCCTTATTTTAATGAATTTTATGCATTTTAAGCAATGACTACATTTATAAAAAATACAGTTCTGGAGCAGGGATCTATCTGTTGGTCTAATTGTGGACCAGGCTTATGACTCTCATGTCCAAGATGATCACCTAGCTGCTAGGACACAAAGTCAAACCTTCTCGTGTCATTTCTCTTCATGATGAATCTTTACTAGGCAAAGCAGAGGGTATGGAGAGGAGACCCTCAGCACCACTGCCCAAAAGGGACCCTCCCAGGGTGATTAGGAGGTGAGAGTTGAAATGGTTATCCAAAGGAGGGAAAAGACCCTGGGACCTGATCTCTTAGGGGACTACTACAGTAATTACAATAAATTGGCAATATTTGTACACCATTTAAGGATATCTAAGTTTTGCATTCATCGCGGTTAGCAGCAAACACTGCTTCAACTGTAACAACGGTGAACATGAAAAGAAGAAAGAAGTTTGGAACAAATTCTCAGACTTCTGAAGCACAATTTTAATTTTAACGAAATTCAACCAGTGAGAAAAAGTCATATAAAAGTATAAAGCTACAGAAGTTATAGGTCTGATTAGCTATTCATATACTGTCACCTTCATTAAGCTGGCTTCGGATGGTATATTCTAGCTGCTGTCTCAGAGGTATTACCCTTGGGAGAGTGTTTTTTCTCCATAAAAGTACCAGTTTTCAGTGGGTTTTATGTGTTTCTTCCACCATTCTATTACTGACAGATGTTTGTGCTGTCAGCACCTTCCATTTTCTTATCTTGTGTGTTTTTCTTCCTCACATGCTTTTTAATTTCTTATAATTATATATAAATATATGTACAATATATATGTACAATATGATAACTGTTCCAATACTTCATTAATTTAACACGCATGATATTCTGTGATTTTTCAGGCTTTTAAATCTAGTAAAAATAAATATCTGTTTTGTTCCTGGGGTTTATTAACCACATAGCCCTGTGATTTCTACAGAAAATATTATATGTATCAGATAATACATGAAGAATCACATACGTAGAAGGTGTGATTTACCTAACTCAGTTATTGCCATAGTCATAATGATATACTGTCAGGCTTAGTGGTAAACCTCTAAAGCCTAAATGCTCAGCTGCATATTTTGCTTGTTTAAACTGAGAAAAAAGAATTTCTATATCGACTGTAATTTCTTATTTTGTTGGAGATATTCATAATTTCTTTTGGACTCTGCAGTTTTACACATCTTGGTATCTGATGGATCTGACTTTGCTAAATTGTGAAGGCTATAATCCTGTAAAACAGTGTGGCCTCAGCAAAAGCACAGTAGTGAAAGCTGGGAGAACTGGGTGTTTCAGAAACAAAATGGAATTTTACTGTGCATGCTAAAAATAATGTAAGTACATTGCCTGAGACAGGGACTCCTGGATAAGCTGAAGCAGCAAAGCAGAAATCTTCATTTGGTGATTAGAAATGTGGAAGTGTTTGCAGGGAAAATTCTGGCAGGAGTAGTTTCTCTGTTCCCAAAGCTCCCTGATTGTTTTACTGAAGTTTCACCACCCTTCACTGAGCTTCCCACAGGCAGAGCATCCTGTGGGATGGCCTTAAGCCTTCGTGTATAATTCTTCACCTTATGAAGACCCACTCTCTTTTTCTCAGCATCCCTTTCTCATCTCTTTCATTTTGTCCTCCTGGATTTCTGCAGCTTTCAACTCAGAGGTTTCAGGAAAATTTTGCCAACGGGGCACCGCCAACTCAGTGCTGGTCCTCTCCAGAAGCAAGCTGTTCCTGTTCACATTATGTACTACTTGACCCTGTTTTTAACTTGAGCCACATGGGGTACTCCAGTGGCCGTGGTTGTGTGGGTGTTTCTCCTCCTTCCTTTTACAATGTCTGGGGAAGCAGAGTCCGCAGTGAAACTCACCAGAGTAATACTTTTAGAGCTTGAAAGTGGTGCCTGTGTCACATGCTCTGGGGAACAGCACAAGTGTTTGCAGGCACAAAGCCAGCTGGGGTATGCAAGAGGGCTGTGTGGACTGGAGAGAGCTAAACCTGGGTTTGCCTTGTCCTTTCTGTCTTTTTTTCAGCAAAACCTGAGGTGCAATGTTTCTATGAAGTTACTGTGTTTCTGTTTCAGAAGAAAATAATTATTTGATGCCAAAGGAAAGCCTGGGACATTTTTGCTCTTGCCTCCTTTGCTAACACCGGTGAAGCAAACTTATTCATAATGATTTGATAGGTTGTTATTCACTGATTTTCCTATAGCTGAGTGTCAAGAAACCAAATCTCTAATTCCAATGAGCTGTAAACTGAACCCCTAATTTGCAATACGGAAACTCTCATCAGTATAAAACCATTAGGGCGAGAGTTACCATAATATGTTAGACCCAGTGCCCTGTGCATGCTTTTGTCAGTGGCCAGCAGCAGATGCCAAGAGCAGATAGAGAGGATATATGTGGTATCACCCGCCATGCTTTTCCAGCTTCAGTCTGTCTGTGATTGAGGGATTTTCCTCAGTAAGTAGTCGTAAAGAGAACATCATGTTTAATAGCCTTTGATGGTGTTTCATGAATTGATCTGGACCCCTTTTGAAGTGATTGCTATTTCTGCACTTCACATTATCCAGTGTCAAGGAGTTCAGCGATACAATTATGTGCTGGATGAAAAAGTTTTTCCTATTCTTTGTTTAAAACCTACTGCCCTAACATGTCACTCTTCCAAGATAAATAGCAAGTAGGGAACAAACTTTTCTTAGATACTGTGCTGTTGATTGTGGAGTCCTGTGTTATATACGCTTTCAGTCATGTCATTTCCAAAGTGAACTCATAGTCTGTTTAGGCATTTCCTCATATGGAAGTCATACCATCCTGCCATCCCCTCAGTGCTTCTTCCAATTGAGCTGGCATGAGCAGAACGGTACTAAATATTTAATAAATATATGGTCTGGGGAGTTATACAATGGCATAGTAGTATCTTCTGGGTTTTTTTCTTGATTCTTTTGCTAGTAATTCACCTTTTTAACCACTCTTGAACACTGAGTTACTTCTGGAGTAGTAACACACGGTTTCAAGATTTCTTTCCTGACTGATTATACCTTTTTTAGACTCTATCAGATATCATTTAAGGTTATGTTTTTTTTAACTGCATTACTTTGCAGTTACTGACACTGAAATTTGCCTGCCATTATTTCCATGTCGTATAATCTCTCTGCAACACTGCACCATCAGCTTGACTTCAACTTTTCTTAGCAGTCATATTTGGCTGCTCTGAATCTGTGCTCTACACACCTTGTGAACTTTATCACTTCAATTAGCCCCTTTCCTCTTTCTAATTCATACACAAACATGCTATCCAATACAGGCCTCTAAAATCCTCATTGGATCCTGCTGGGAAATTCACTTCATTGTGACTTTGAACTACATCTCTGTCCTTGGTGTTGTACCCTCTCACTAATTCAGAAGAGTGTATTCCCACATATGTCCTGACAACTCAGATGCTTAACAGCCTTTGGTGAGGAGCTTGTTCAAAGCCTTCTGAAAATCCAGACATGTACACCTCCAAGGTATTATTCTTTTGCTTGCATGCTGATGTCTCATTTCTTCGGTTTAAACTGAATTTTTCTCATCTTATGTGAGCTCTAGAAGGATTCCTGCATGCCTACGTAGAGTTTGAGGGCTGTTACTCATGTATAAATGTCAGAGAATTTCATTGGCAAAGAGTAACTACAGCTATATGTCTATTTACTGAACAATTTTAAGTTAACCCACATGAGTTGGCTTTGAATTTACTTAATTACATTAATGCAGTTTATTTGGCCAAAGGAAGAGAGATTTTGCTTCCCTTTCACTCTCCAATAATGTGTTTTTTTTTTTTTTCAAAGCAGTAGCTTCTTGATGAAGAGAGCAAGGCAAAGGGTATTTCCAAGCCCTCTTGTGTTGTATTACCATCGAACAATTCACTTAGTGATGAAGACTGCCCTCAAAGAAGTGGTGCCTGGACCTTGAACTCTGTCTCTGTCAAAACACAGAAATAAACGCCTCTAGCCCATGCCAAAGATGCTGTTAAAAAACAGACAAGACTCAGTCCTTCAACTTAATGAAAGGACAGAGTGAAAGCTTTGGCAAACCTTGTAACAAAAGGCAATTATATAAATAATTCAGTTTCCTCTTTATCATGCATGCATGAAATAATTTAGAATCCATTTTAGGAACTATATTTTCATGTTTATGTGTCAGAACTATGCTTGCTTTGGAAATACCTCTGTACCACACCTTTAAAACTCAATTATTCCTCAGTGTGCCAAAAGCCAGACAGGAAGGCAATTGAAGATGAATGCTATTATAAAGACTTCTCATTTGTTCACTGCTTCATTGTTTTCCTATTATGCAAAAATATCATTCACTAAGAATTAAATCCTATAATTTTATTTAATGACGATATGCAGAAATCTCAGATGTGTGTTGAAGTAAATCCTAAATCAAAGCAATTATTAGGACAGATATTCTTCTGAAGCAGTAGAGTCTTCTCTTCTTTAAAAGCAGAAGCCCTAACTTCATTTGAAATACGGTCACTCAAAATAGGGACAATTTTGGATCACATCTCCAGTTTTGTCTTTTATTATTCTATTAACTGAATTTAACTGATAGTTACACAGAGCAAGAAAATCTTTCACTATGTCTCTGTTTGGCTTAGTCATATAAGGCAGGTGACAGCCAGAACCTGAAAAAGTCTGTAGGTTTAGGTTTAGTCTTAGACTTAGGGTTGGGCTTAGTGTTAGTGTTACAGTTGTCCCTGTGGAGAGTTTTTTGCAGAGAGCTGGCTGCAGAGAGCTGTCCTAGACCCCCAGGTGGTGTCTAGTGCCCAGGAACAGACAACAAGAAAGGAGGGTTTGTGGGTGAGAAGCAAGCAAGCTTTGAATATTGTGGCTGGGCTTGGCATGGAGAATGATCTGAATGGTTGCCTATGCCAGTCTGTTCGCTGCCTCCGAGGGAGAGGACAGGTGGGAGGACTGAGGAAAAGATACAAGAAGAGGCAGAAACAATCTCAAAAGAAAAAAAAAAACCCACACGATTATTTGGGAGAGTTTATTGTTTAACTTAGAATAAAAAAAGGTAGGCACAAGCTGTTAGGGAAAAGGATCTGCATTTTAAAATATGCCCTTTTAAATTGCCCTTTATTTTTAAATATGCCTCTTCATAACATTGTTCCATGCTTGCATATAAATGTTTTAAAGTAAATATTTTATTCTTAAATCCTGACTTACGTTAAACCTGACTTGACAGGCAGCAGGGCACTTCTCTGGATGTCTGGCACAGAAATATCCAGGAACTAGGAGCCCTGATTAAGCATCCAGGTCCCTGTGACATTGCTCCAAAACAAGGGTTGCTCCTACTACCATTGAAGTAGCATGATTCTGGGTTAAAAGTTGGAATAACAGCAGGCTGGATAAAGAAGAAATGTGTTTCACAAGGGAAAATTAGAAAGTTCTTTGGTAAGGAGGAAGAAGCTTTAGCCCTGAAAGTCTCCAGGGAGTTAGTAATGTACCAGCAGACTCTTGTGGACTTCAAAAATTGTCTCAAGATTGTGATCTGGTCAAAAGCCCTTTGGAGGACTGTTTTTTGCTAATTGCCCGGGATATTTAGAAGCACAATCGCCTGTGCCAGACCTCTGAGTCTCAGGGTCAAGGAAAATGATGACCCTTCCATGTCTGCAGGAAGTGTATCAGAAATAAAGTAAACTACCAGCAAAACCTCTCCTTCTCTCAAGAATTCTAGAAACAGATCATGGAATCATAGAATGGTTTGAGTTGGAAGGAACCTTTAAGATCATCTAGTTCAAATCCCCCTGCCATAGGCAGGGATACCTTCCACTAGAGGAGGTCGCTCAAGGCCTCATCCAGCTTGGCCTTGAACACTTCCAGGGCTGAGATTTCCATGACTTCTCTGGGCAACATGTTCCAGTGCCTCACCACACACAGAGGAAAAAACTTCTTCCTAATATCTAATCTAAAGCTCCCCTCTTTCAATTAAAAACATTCCCTTGCATTCTATCACTACACTCCCTGTCGAAGAGTCCCTCCCCATCTTTCCTCTAGGAGTGGACAAAAACATGGATAAACTTGGCCTTTGTGTTAGTTCATTATGACACATATTTTGGGCCACATGAATTGCCTATATGAAGTCATTAATTGGCAGTTGATTCTTACAAATATTAGTCTGGGATGCATTGATCTCACACTGAAATTCTGTACTTATTGCCAGCTGCAAAATGCACCGCTCCTTAACCTCCACTTGTACTCACTCCTGTGGTTCTCGCTGTTCTTTGTATTTAAAGATGATTTTTATCACTGGAATATGTTTATATCTCAAACCATTTGAAGAGACTGGTTTCATGGAGATTAGCATTATTATTAGAATGGTGCTTATTTCACTAATCTCTATTATGCAACTGTTCGTTCTTGATTATTAATAATAATTTCCTTTTGATAGAAACACTTCCACAGCAACCAATTATAGTGCTTTGTGCAAACACAGGATTATGAATTCCAGTGGGAAATAAACAACAAGAGCAGAAGAATCTTAAAAACAAAGAGCTCGTTTTCATGCAAATGCCTCAGTGCTAAAAAATGGGGAAAATTATATGCTGGAGAAGCAGAAGTTGCTTCCAATTAGAATGTTTTTCAACAATTTCCATAAAGTGCCTAAATTAAGAACTTAGCACTTACTGGAGCAGAACATCTCATCTGGTGTTCTCCCTCCAGCAGCAGCCAATGTCAGAAACATGTAATCACAACTCCTACCCAGACCCAGTTTCCCTGAAAGGACTCACTGGATGTCAAGTCTGGTCCAGTCTGCCTGATTAGGCAGTACTCCATTCATTTCCATGCAGAGAGATTTTTATCTGGGAGATACAGCTGAAAGAAGATGCCCTGACGTTAGGATTTGTTTCCTGGCTCTAATCCTGCCTATCTTAAGCACTGCAGCGGGATCAAATGGTGGCTCTGTTCTACAAATACTTGTGATTAATGCTACACATTTGACTAGTGGTTTTGTATCTAATGATAAGAAGAGGAATTTGCAGAACCTGCTATTTGCTCTACAAAGGGTGGTCTATCTTTTAGAGGAGAACTTTGCAGTTTCTATTAGATGGCTGATAAAATTTAGGCTTAAACTGAAATACCACATATATCAGACATGTCAAAGCCTTCAGATTAGAGTAAGATATACTTAAAAATATTTTAAAACTGCTTATTTAATTTTTTTATCAGTCAAGAGATTTCTTCTGCCTTGCATTTAGCATTTATAACTCTAATAGTGGGATTTCTTTCATGAACAAATATAGCCTTGCAACCTTCATCTACAACAATGATTGCTTCAAATAAAATATACTTTCTGTCTGCAAAAACAGTTCCAAGGGTAAATAACAATCTGCTAGTGTATGCTTTAAATAAGCTTTATTTTGCTGATGTCGTATGTGATTATTTGGAAATGACATTTTATTCCCTAAGAATCAGCTTGTGGTGTGAGGGAGCCTGATCACCTGACAAATCCAGACATGGGGTTACCACATAGTAGAAAAAGAAGCTATTACTGTCTCATGGGCCTATTTGAAAGAGACAGACAGCAAAATCAGAGCGCTTCCATCTTCCAAAGGTCAGCCGTGCTCCTCATGTCTGGAGAACAAACAGATGCTCCTCTCCTGAGGTTCCCTCAGTTTCAAAAAACAATTTAGAGTGATGAGGCAAAGTGAGAGTGGCACAGCATATAGATTATTTCTTCTTTGGGCTGGATCTGTGCATTTCTTATGTGGTCTAAAGCAAAGAACTTTAAAGAAAAGACCAAACCCCCTACTCTGGCAGGAGCTGTGCGGTTATGGGCTGTGCGAGCTGCAAGTACAAGGTCCCTGGAGGAATAAGCCATGAACCTCTCAGCCATCCCCATGAGGGCTGTGTTACAGGAAAAGGTAGCTGCAAGGTACGGTAGAGGCTGACGAGGATGTGCCTGGGACCTGGTTGGGGCTGCTGGAGTTCCAGTCCTTTGCTGGGGTATGGCACAGGTCAGTGCAGCCCTGGGTGAGCACAGACAGATGTGCTGAAGCAGTGCTTGGGTGCTGCTGAACCTCGAAGCACAAGTGACAGACTAAAAGCAGCCTTAGCACAGTGTTCAGACGGGGAATGTACCAAGGCTCAGACACTATGAGCTTTTAAACACCATACCGTTGTGCGGTTGTGAATTGAACAAAAATCTCATGGGTCCCATTTATCCCAAGTGTAACATGGCTGAAGTCAGTGTGCTTGACCTCTTGTTTTGATGCCCTGCAAATAGCTGTCACAGCTGCCTCTTAACTGCCTGGATTTTATTAACCTTGTCAGTTTTGCTCAGCTGTCTGAAGAGATTCAAGGAACTTAAAAAAGGAACAACCATTCTGGCTATAAAATAACTGTGTCTTAACCTGCTAGCCCTCTTCCTACAGGGGAAGACCTCTGTCTCACAAAGCCACCTCTGTCTCACAAAGGGACCCAGTAGCAATAATGAAAACACAGAGGTGCTTTCCCCTCCGAAGGATTTCTTCACAATTCATGCATTTTATTCTGTTCGATAGCCTCTGATTTTCTCTGCCAGGATGGCTCTGCCTTTCCCACAAGAGAGCACCTGATCCCGCTGTACCTAAAATCAAGGGTATTTTTTGTCACTCGTGATGGGAGCAGATGCGGACTTGCACAGGGTTTTGTTTGGGGACCTCATGGTTCAGCAGGGCTTGCTGTGGGTGCTGTGTTGCTTCTGCCTCATAGAGTTGCTGCTTAACTGATGCAAACGGTCCCTTCCATTTCTTCTAGTGCAGCGGTGTCAGTAAGGTCAACTTCCCTTTTTCTGGGACATCATGGGAGAAAATGCTGACTTAGGAGCAGGGCTGGTCCCCAGACACAGTTGCTTTAGTACAATTTGCAAGCCTAGCGTACAGCTGTAGGTTGTGCCTTAGCAGCAAGCAGACAGTGTAGCAGAAACATAAATCCAAGGTTTTTCTCCTTTTTTTTTTTTTTTTTTTCTTTTGTTACTATGAGCCTTTTAAAACAGGCTGCAGCTTTTAAGCAGGAGTTGGCTTGTATTTCTTCACTGGTTCAGTGGAGTATGTTGCACTGTGAATGTCTGTAGCTACTGAGCTGACCTGTGCTTTCTTCTACCTCTGTCTGCTGTTCTGCAGTGGCCCTAGTCATTCTGTGTCAGGCTCTTCATGAAACCCTTTTGCTTCTCCTGAAAGCAATTGCAGATTTTAACTTTTCTCCTTTTCCTTTTTTCCCCACTCCTTGGAAAAACCCTTGTCTGCTCTAAAGCTCTGCCACTTCTTGCTGTTTCTGGAAGTTTCTGGCATCGTGGTTGTGGTGGTGGCTTGAAGAGCATGCTCACAGTGCTAGAAGACTTCACATTTTCTTCTTCACATAATGGAACATCTTATGTGCAAGGATGAACCAAGCTCTCAGGAAACCCATAACTGCAGGGGAAGAGGATTCTCTGTGTACAGTTTGACCATCCCATCTTCATCGACACACACAAAGTCTAGTGGACACTGTTGCCTAGTGATGAGTAAATTAGTCACTTTCAGCTACAATGACTAAATTTTCTCAGCCATGTAGGGTGGGGAAATCTTCTACTGGGAAATCTACTGAAAAATCTTTCTTATTTAGTAGCTGTTTGTGTCATTTTTCAACACATTTTAATTATAATAATTATGCTGCATTGTGGGTAATAATCATTTGAACTTGAAGTTTCAGCAGCCAGAAGGAGATCATGTACTGGATCTGCTCAGGAAAGCTAAAACTAAGAACAAAGAGTTTGATATTTTCCCACTGTGGTAGCCTTTTTTTTTTTTTTTTTTTTTTTTTAATTTCTGATTCTGCGTTAATATTTAGTTCCTGCCCTTCCGACTCTCACTGGGGATAATCCTACTGACCTTATCAGCAGATGTATTTTTAGATGTATTGTTTCCAGCTAGAAGGTTGCATTGGAGAGGGCTGTTAGCACGTGTTATCTTGAATTTGTGCTTTTCCTGATTCAGAATACAGTTAACTGCAGCCTTCAGCACCTTTGAAGGGGATGGTCATGGCCTTATTGCTTTTCCGTTGCTCTTCTGTGAACTCCCTTGAAGTGTCAAAGTCATCTCTGTCAACAAAACAGTCTTAGGTTTGGCCACTTTTGATCTATAACATATTTGATATTGTTAATAACAGTGCTAAATAAACAAAATAATTACCCTGGATTTGACCCCTAAGAAACCGAAGGAAATACTGTGTAACATGGAAATACACATTTAATAATTATTATCTGTTATACAGCATCGCAGAGCCATTCATCCTCAGAAAGAACACTGACGCTGTTTGCTGTCTCGTGGTTTAACTGTGTGCTCTCTTACTTGAGTGATAATGTTACAGCACAAAAAGTGCCTGGGAAGATGTCATGCCAGCTCATTTCTAGATGTCTTTCTTCATGGTTGTTTTGGGCTGATGGTTGGAGTGGATGAACTTAGAGGACTTTTACAGCCTTAATGATGCTATGATCCTATGATTTGATGAAATAAAAATTAATTTTAAGACGCATAAGTATATAAAAAAAGGTGGAAAATGTTGAGAAACTGTTATAAAGGGCTTGTTTGTTTAACAATCTTCTGCACCCCAGTGGGACGGACTGCTGATACTATCTGTACACGATGCCCTCCCCTTTTCTGCTGGCATTGCTAACTGCAAAATATGCCCTTAATTTCCCACACAGGTGCCACCAGGTAGCTGTATCTGCCAGCTGCAGGTAGGAGGTGTTTTGCGTGAAAGAGAGCTCTAGGCCGCCAAGGCTGCCACTTTGAAAGGAATGATGTTTGCATGCCAGGCTCCCCTCTGGTAATGTAATTGTGGTTGTGAAGTTAATGGAACTAGGAGTAATTTGTTTTAAACCACCAGGAACCACTACAGGACAAAAAAATGTGAGAAAACCCAAAAAGAAGGACACAAAAATCGGTACACGTTATTTAGAAATTTAGGATGTTCTGGGATTTGGTCCTTCATTGTAACTAACTTTCCTTTGACTCTGACCCAGGATTATTTACTTCTTTTTTTTTCCAACAGTAAAATAGAGCAGCTGTGTGGAATAGGGGCCTCTTCAAAATAATGAAAGTTAACCCCCAAATAATTAAATGGAATGACAAATGATGAATGACGAATGACAAATGACAAATGACTAATTACAAATTACAAATCACAAATTACAAATTACAGCAGGTATGGGAGAAAGCATGCCACAACTAGCTGATGACTATGTGCACATATCACAATATCATAGTATCATAGTATAGTCAGGGTTGGAAGGGACCTTAAAGATCATCCAGTTCCAGCCCCGCTGCCAGGGGCAGGGACATCCCAGTAGATCAGGCTGCCCAACGCCCCATCCAACCTGGCCTTGAACACCTCCAGCGGTGGGGCATCCACAGCTTCCCTGGACAACCTATGCCAGTGCCTCACCATTGTCATAGTGAAGAAATTCTTCCATATGTCCAGTCTAAATCTGCACCTATCCTGGTCCAATCCCCACAACCCTTTATGAACAGTCCCTCCCCAGCTTTCTTGTAGCCCCTTCAGGTACTGTAAGGTCGCTATAAGATCTCCTCAGAGCCTTCTCTTCTCCAGGCTGAACAGGCCCAACTCTCTCAGCCTGTCCTCGTAGGGAAGGTGCTCCAGCCCTCTGATCATCTTTGTAGCCCTCCTCTGGAGCCATTCCAATAGCTCCATATCCTTCTTTCGTTGAGGATTCCAGAACTGGACACAGTATTCCAGATGAGGTCTCACAAGAGAGGAATAGAGGGGGAGAATCACGTCCCTCAACCTGCTGGCCACGCTTCTTTTGACGAAGTCATATGTGGCCAAGAACCTCCTCCTCTTCCCCTTCAGGGCATGGTCCCCTGGTTTGGGTGACCCATCATTGAGGTTTCAGGTGTGTAATACAATGAAAACATATGTACCTTTGGGTTGTGCTGTCTGACACCCCTTTCATAAAGTGTACAACTTTTAAAGGTGAGACATTGGAGGATGTCTAGACAGCTGTAGTGCCATCTTCTGCTGGCCCATCCCCAATCTCTGGGAGCATCTTAGCTCTGTCCCTGCTTGAAAAAGCTACTCCTGGGGTAGAGTAGGGGGAAATTGGATCTGCCTCAAACAAGGAGGTGTGCCCTAGACATCTGGCCTGAGTACTAGCTTCTGGCAGCCTTGAAAGCAAGGGAAAAAGATCTCTGGGCCACTTCTGCCACCCCTGCTTTGTCAGAACTGACCTGTGCTGTGGCCAGGACATTCACAGAGACACTGGGGAAGGTAGCATCATTTTCTGTGCAACTTCACCTCCTTCTCATTGTCCTTGCGTGCTGCAGAGTGAAATTCCCTTGTCTGCTTTGTAGATGGTATTATGTATAGCCCAAACTCTTATTGCCTTTGTCTATATGGATACCTATTGTAAAGCAAAAATAAACAGAGCAAGATAATCAATCCTGGAGCCCCAGTTCCCTCACAAAAAAATCAATAAAGAGTTTTCCTTATTATTTTTCCAGGTAAGAGAAGAGACGACAATCGTCATTATGACAGCTCCCTTTTCTGGAGCAGAAACATTTTCCTTTATATCTAGTGGAGGAAACACAGCATTTTGTACCTTCCCCATGCTGTTACTATGGCAATTGAACTTTGCACTTGTATCAAAGACAGCAAAGCCCCAGGAGATCATACAGAGCAAATACAGCAGAGACAGGGCTCTTCTGCAGGCTACCAGATGGCTCAGGACTTCACCTCACTCTCTCCCCATTCAAAAGCAGTGTAACTGAAATTTTTAAACAATTTTGGAATGAACCTAAATTGAGTAAATGATGCTGGTTGGGTATCTTCTTGCTAATCTGTCATGTCAGGGCTATTTGCTTGGCAGCCCTTCTGGGGGCATGAGTCTGTGGGTGCTGAGCTTGTCTTTGGGTTCTGCCAGCCCAGACTGACCTGATGCCTTCTGCAGCAATAGGGCTGACCCTGTTCACATCCTGTTCCCTCTCGTGATCAGCTACATATGTTATTGTTAGCCAGCACTCACAATTTCCCTGCATTCCTTCACTGGTGCCTAAATATTCCCAAGGTATCCCCGGAGGTGGCCCAAATCCGCCCCAAAGTGCCCAGGGGACATGCGATTGTCAGTGGAGTAAAAAGCAGGTAATCTAGCCCCATGTTTGGCTTCCTGAGTGTCCCAAGCAGATGCACATTTTGACTGAGGACTTCTGTGCCACGCTTCATTCCTGAATGACTTTTCATTGTTCAAACACAATTAATAAACTAAGGAGTGTGTGTGGTACACTGAGGGCCCAGAGCTCCTTCTTGGCTCAGCTACTGCTTTGTTATGGGTGCACCACATCTGAGGGTCTGAGAGATTGACCTTAATCAGTGACTGATGCCCCACCTTGCCAGACATTGCATACATCAAGAAGGATAGACTTGGCCTGTAAAGAAAATCCTGTTTATCAGTTTATTTCTCCTAATAATGTGGTGGGAACTGCAGATAACAACTGCAGAGTGCTCTGCACTCACTGGAAGAAAGTGTTATTGCTGTTAGAAGATAATTTCCTATAGAAAATAAACTGTCAAAGCTCAGAGAAATGTTATAGGTGAGACATTTCATTAGGAGAGGATGACTGACTGAAATTAAATACTAATCAAGCAAACTCTGGAGCAGCATGCTACAATCTTTAGCTTCTAGGACCTTGGAGAACTGGTTTTCTTACCACTTCTACTTCAGCAAATAAAACCTAGATGATGGGAACAGTTTCCTGCTTTAAAGTACTTATCCAAAAGTCTACTAGCCTCTAATTACTTTGGGTGACAGTCATCCCATTTAATGCCAGTGTCTATGTCCCATTTAGAATGTTCATTTCAACTACTTTTTCCAAGTAGAGAGACACAGCATCCCTTGAAAGTTGTTCCTCTCACGTCAAGGTACATATCTAACCTAGATCTGATGAATATGACAAGTGCCTGTTCTCCTCCCAGTTTCCCAGGTGAAGCTGGTGCCATGAGTGGGGATGGGGACAGTCTCAAGTGGGCATTCCTAAGATTAGATGTGACAGGTCTCACCCTGCAGGTCAGCAGAGTAGCAGCAAGGCAGAGAGGAGGCAAGGCTGAAACCCAGCTGGGATCACCATTTTTCCCTGAAGAGAGCAGTCTTGAATTCTCATGGTAACATAGCATGAGATGTCTAAAAGGAATAAGAGAAAGCAGAGGCTGCTGAACTCTGACCACCTGAATCAGCTACTTAGTTTTTTCTGCTCCAGTTCCCTGATAATACAGGAGAAAATGTTTCTTTGGTTCTTTTCCTTCTGTGTTGGTCCTGTCTAGTAACACAGTCCTTCACTGGACAGTGTCTCTTTCTGTGTGTCTCTGCAAAACAATTCTTATCTCTGATGGAGATTGTCACAGAGCAAATAATAGTGGTCTAACTGTGTAAATATAACAAAATGTATTCCTCAAATGTCAGGAAGAACATAACATGAACAGTGGCCTAAGGAAGAGTCTTCCCTACTCACCTTTATCATTTGATTTCAATTGAGCAAGCGACACAGAAAATTTGTATTAGTGCTCACAAAGTGTCATGGGAGCAGGGCTGAACCAGAGGTTAACCTTCATAAAGGACCAGTCAAGAGTCTGCTCCTAAGGGACTTCTATGGGATTGGTGTTGGTGAACCTTTGGTGCCCTGACATCAGTGCACGCCACAGGTGAGGATGGACAGGTGGGCTTCATCACCAATGAAAAGTGAAGGGGCAGGCAGGTTGGTGACAGATGTGCAAATGCATTGTGAGAGGGACATGGATTTTTATAAACATTTGACCCCCTGCCCCTCTCCCCAGTGTAAGTATGGCTTATGCTTCACCTTCCATCCACACACTGGTTTCCCTTCAAAATGAACATATTGTACTTTGCAGAGGCGGACAATTTGCTGAATTTCATTTCACTCCTTCAATCTGCTTAATGAATAACAATGAGTTTGAAGGTTTCACTGGATTCCAG
This sequence comes from Cuculus canorus, assembly GCF_017976375.1. Taxonomy (NCBI): domain Eukaryota; kingdom Metazoa; phylum Chordata; class Aves; order Cuculiformes; family Cuculidae; genus Cuculus; species Cuculus canorus. The sequence continues at coordinate 69,056,462 of NC_071401.1, forward strand.
CACTGCGCTGAAATTTGCATTAAAAGGTTTTCAGACCTCTCTTGGTTTTGGTTCTGCCTGGTTCGCCTGACTCTTACCTATCCTTGCATGGCTAACTTCTGTGCCAGCAAACTAAACCAGCCCCTCCATTTTATCCTAAAAGTCAGGAACAAATAGTCCAATAGAATACTCTTCAAAGAGGTTTGTATCGCTGAAAGTTACTGCATGGACAGATTTCACTCTTCTGGTAGTTAATATGACTCATTTCTGAATTGGATAATTGCTATATGGTGGTGAATTCATCACTTCAAAACAAAAAGAGATGTGGGTGTGTTTATGTGTGTGTGTAGGGTATTACTGTGTACCAGCCATCAAAAAAGAGTATATCTTCAGTCTACTACTGACTTTGACTCTTTTCCAAATTTAAGTGAAGACTGTTCTGCAAGTAGTTTAGGAGGCACTTAAAGCCCAGTGAGATGTAGATGATTTTCTGGAGCCTGTCCACCATTTGTCCTGGGCAGATAAACTCTGTTAACTGTTTCTGTCGAAGAAAGGGTGAAGGTCCCTGCAGAAAGGAGCCAAATACACATGGCTAGATGCATGACTGGAGTGAAGACAGAGTATTTGCAATGGGAAGGCTCATGCTGTGGCAAGGCTAGTTGTGGTCACCCATGTCGGATCTGCAGTGAAGGCATATGATCAGGGTGAAGTTGAAAACGGATCCTAAAGTTATCTTTCTGCCCTTTTTAGTGATTTTTAAGATTTCTGGTTATCCTGTCATTTAAATATGCTTAGATAATTTGATAAGTAAAAATACAGGTATTCATAAACCTTCTTCATTTATAGATTCTAGCAAATAGATGTTTAGAACTAAATTCTTGAGTAGGGCAAGACCAGTCTACTTCAGATCTTTCCAATGGCATGGACTAGCTACAAGACCAACTTAACCATTCATAAACTGGAGACTGAAGGGAAGACTTCCATCCCAGGCATTTTCCATGAGGTGCAGGAAATGGGAATGTCTGAAGATTATGGGGATGTTAGTTCACCTTCACAGAAGGGCCCGAGAGTTAATCTAAATCCTACAAGACACAAATTGATCCAAATGAACTTGAGTCCTTCAGAGATAAAATCCCATTTCTTGAGTCTTCCTTGTGTCCCACAGAAACTGTTGAATTGGAGATTTTCAGAACAGGTCTGAACAAGACCTTGAACAATGTTTTGAAACTGACCTTGTTTGGAGCAGAATTTTGGACTAGGTGACCTCTGGAACTCCTCTTCAAGTTAAATTTCCCAGTTAATTCATCCTTATTTGCTGGGGATCCTCCACAGAGAGCTTCCACTTTTGCTGAAACACAGTGTGCATACTCAGACACTGAACTACAGCTGGTCTCTGAACAAAAGTTATTTTGGATTCTTCATAATCCTCTTTGTACACCTCAGTATTATTTTCACATAACAATTTTGCCTCACATTCAGCCTATGATGAATGCACCGTAACCCCTACATCCCTTCCTGCACAACTCCTATGAGTTTTCCCCCACTCAGTAGGTCTCTAGTTGATTGTTTTGGATGCCCAAACTAGTTTATATTTATCTCTCAGAGTGTTTTGCCATTTTTTTCAGCCTATGTCTCCTGTTTGTTGAGATAATTTTGAATTCTAACCCTGTCTTTTGACGTACTTTCACATCAAAGTCCCCTCAAAGCTTGGTATTTACAGATTAAATAACCAGGAGGTTAGTAAACACTTCCTGATATCACTCTCTTTTGCACCTACTTCTTACAAATAACCCACAGAGGAAACATGAAAGACCAGAGGAAGATATTCTTTTGCTATTGAATGCTACCTCGGAGCTACTTTTTCAATGAGAATAACAAAGCCCTCAGTTATCGCCACTCCCAAACAAAGGCAATGTCATGCTCCAGATGATAAGGCAGTTGAAATCCCGCCAGAGTGAAAGCCATAACTTGAACCAAGCCAGCTAACACACTTGAGATACACATTCATCTGCTGATGGGCATGGCGCAGAAGTGTGCTTTAACATCTGTTGAGCTGCCGCCTTCCTTCAGAGGGTCATACTGCCTACCTCCTCACACTGCAGGGTGTCTCAACCATCTCTGTATCTAGGCCCATGGCTTATTGGTGCCACCACACTCTCTAAGTTTTATATTTCACCCGTGCAAGGGGAGCATCTGCACAGCTGTTTCATATTAACCAGAGTGTGTTTCACAGTCAGAGGGGCTGTCTGTGCTACGTTCAATTTTAACTGCTCTTCTGATGCTTCTAAGAGTGCCTCTGCTCTCCCTTTTTCAAATATTTTAGAGTTCCTAAGACTGTGCAGCACATTTGTTAAATGAGCAGAATTTGTTACACATTGATAGCACTCTGGGCACACAGCTCTGGAGCTAAATGCTTTTGCCATGCTCGGATGTCAAGCCCCATAAAGCTACTATAAGCCAGACATGCAAATGTCACCAGTCTGTTAAACTACGGGTGGAGGAAATCTTACATGATTATCCCAAATTTGCTGAAGATGTGAGAAGTATTTCTTTATAAAGAACTTTCAGACTTCTAACTGCCACTCTCTGCTGGCTCCAGCTCTTCCTATCTGTATGGCTGGGAATAACGAGGCACAGAGTCCTGAAAGGCCTGTAACCTTAGCATGGCAAGGTCTCAAGAGCTGGACCACCCCCACACAAAGCACTCCTTTGGAGAATACAAATAAATTTGCTGTGGCCTTCCATCACACCAGTGAGTATAGGCAGCTTTCTATCCATGCAATTAATTGTTCATCATTTATGGCGATGGGTCAGCAAGTAGCAGTTTACTTCCAGGATGATACTACTGGCCCTGAGATTCCCTCAGTGCTGGTTAGGGTTTCCTGGACCAAACTTCAAGAAACCTCTTTGTTGTTGCAGGCCAATGTAAGTTCATGAAGGCATCTTTGTATAAGTGCAGCGTAAAAATGAGTATGTGTTGCTGGATGAAGTGGCTTAGTGAGGAGAATGAAATACCCCTTGGTGTGGCTTCTCCAGAAACCAGATAAGCTACCTGTGGCTGAAGGAAACTGAGCCTTACCAATAATGTTTTGTAATTAAACAATTAAATTAAAATGAAAATTTTTCTGGCAGTGCTTTGCTCTCACTGGCAGGGTTCCCATTCTCTTGCCACTTCTTCCCTTTTCCTCATCTGGACAGATGGAAATGTTAGGGAAGAAGTTTTTCCCAGCACACCCTATCTACAGGGATCTGGAAGTGCATCTCACATCAGAGGTGGTCCTGGTGCAGATTCAGAGGCAACTTTTCCTCTGGATCAATGGACCGACTGTTAACCATAGAATCATAGAATGTTTTGGGTGGGAAGAGACCTTAAAGACCATCTCGTTCTAACCCCCCTGCCATGGGCAGGGACACCTCTCACTGGATAAGGCCACCCAAGGCCCCATCCAACCTGGCCTTGAACACCTCCAGGGATGGGGCAGCCACAACTTCCCTGGGCAGCCTGTTCCAGTGCATCACCACTCTCATGGCGAAGAACTTCTTCCTCATGTCCAGGCTAAATCTGCCCCTCTCCAGTTTATACTCATTGCCCCTAGTCACTACAAGCCTTTGTAAACAGTCCCTCCTCAGCTTTCTTGTAGGTCCTTCAGGTACTGGAAGGTTGTTATAAGATCTCCCTGGGGACCCCCATGACCTGTCTTCCCTCTGATCCTGTGCCAGGTTGTAGCTCTTCCAGCTATGGTCTTCCACTAAGCACATTCCTCTAGAGAATCACAGTTGGATCATTCTCATTCTCGCAGACTCTATTGTATCAGTAGCAATAGGCCAAATTTTGTTTATCTGTGTAGTAGAAAGACCTGTAACTCCTACTTCTGCTTTAGCTCAGTTCATTGTAGAAATCTAGTTTGTGTATCCAAGTACAGACTTAGATGTTCAAATAGCAGACACCACAAAGCCTTCATGCGGAAACTGTGATGCAGAAACCTGCACAACTAATGTGAGGTGTATTTTTTACTCAGAAATCACGTTTTCTTTCAGAGATAAGAGCTCTTTGAAAAACTGATCAGGTAGATTTAAGACTCAGTGTTTAAATGAGGAGATGATATGGACAAGTACAATCTCTGCTTTTCATGCCTGAGCCAGTTGCAAGGCTTTTCTTGGATGCCTCTCAGAGTAAAGCTTCCAGAATGTATCTTTGCACCGCTGAACTGTGTACCAAAGGTGTATGAAAAAAAGAGGTGCAGCAAAGCCTGTGTCCATACCTGCATCCATACTGAGACATTTCTGGGGAGATTCTGCTCTTCTAACATATTCATAATTATAGGTGTCTTCATCTGAACTGATAACTCTGGGCTGCCTTTATAATCAATGGAGCGAAATAGGCAATTTTAGGTTATGACTCATTTGATATATCTTAACATCTACTTTAGGATGAAGTGAATCATACTCTAGAGCTGTTTTTTCTCTTTTTTTATTCTTATTTCTATTTCTCTTTTCTTTCTTTTTTTTTTTTTTTCCCCCTTTTCTTTTTCTCAGGGGAGCTAGAAATACTAAATTGGGCAAATATCTCTACACAGATCCCTCCCATTTCACCCTAGAGTAGATTCAGGTCACAACAGGTCCTCTTAGCCTCCAAATACATAAGCTTTGCTTTTTCATGCACTGAGTTTGTGATCTGGTCACTGCTCTGCTATGACTTAGAATATGTTCACTGGTGAAGTTCTTCAGGACTGATCCTACAATGCTCTTCCTACAACTCTTCGTAATTCTGCTAACTTTCCCTCCCTGAGCTGCCAGGGACTTAAGCGGGACACCATAGTGTCTCCTGTGCCTTGTGAATGCTTGTAGCCTGTGAGAAACTCCTGTATTTTCCAAAGGCTGCCATCTACACATACTTTGCTTCTTCCCGTGTGTTTTCACGGTGTCTAGATGACACTTGCTTGAGTGGTAGTTAAGCACAGTTCCATCCTCAAGTTGAACAAGAAGCATACAGTAAATACTGTAGTTTTGGGAGAAGGAGAGGTATTTCAAGGTCACTTTCTGTGTGAGACTGCAGAACACAAGATGAGCATTCTTGTGGAGAGCTCATTTATTGGCACCTGCAAGAGTGTGAGAGACACCTATGTGTGCCATTAGTATTCCCAGCAAAAGTTGAGAATCCCATTTTCTTGAACCTCGTTAGAATTTCAAGTATATCTGCAATGATGATTACCTATAGATATATTACTTCTCTAATACCATTCCCAAATTCCCCTAGCAGAGCCTCAATTGATGTCTTGCAGCACTCCATCATTTATCCAGATACCGGAGGTTAACTGGATTCCAGACAGAAGTAATCACTTGTATTTGCATCGATATGGCATTGGGGTGATAAGTGTCTGGGGCAAGATCACGATACAGATCCATAGGAATTTGTTCCCTCCTGCAGAAATTCCAAAGTCAGACTACAACCCCATTGTGGTGTGTGAATTTCCTTGCTCTTGAAGAGCTGCTTTTCAGGTGGAGTGAAGAGGCAATCACAGCATGTATCATGCTGCGCAAATATGTGACACTGTTCTTGAGGATCCCCGAGGATCCCCGAGGATCCCCGAGGATCCCCACAAGTCCTGAAGTGCTTTCCCCCCGCCTCAGCCTCTCTCCATGAGGGCTTCATCTGCAGCTGGGAAACTGCATTGTTTCACCCTGCTATGAGATGTCTATCTGAACCATCACTCTAATGTGAGGCAACAATTTCCATCTTTCAGAGCTGCAGAGAGCAGAAGGCTTTATCTATTGATGCTGTGCCAACCGCTGAGCAGAGATCATCCCTCATGCTCAGAAAGGCACTACTTTCGTATACACTGCTCAAGGGGGACTCTGACAGCTTCCCAGACTGCACAGTGATCCCACAAACTGGAATATGGAGTGGTCTGTCCTAAGCAATAAATTGACTCAGTCTGGACAATTATGCAGACTCCATCATTTATCCATTGAGCCAGGGAAATGCTGTGTTGACAAAAACCCTCGCTTCCCTAAGTGGCAAAATTAGAAGATGCAGGGAAATTGTGGGGTGGGATGACTCCCTCAAGAGATGTCCAAGGGATCCTAAGGATCATGAGGTTCATTTACATGACTGGGATTTTTCACTCTAATATCATATCTGATATTTTTCTAATCCTCCAGTCACTTCCCATATTTCTTATTACTTATTTTGTTATTTTGTTTTTTTGTTTGTTTTTTTTTTAAAGATGGAAGCAACTGTGGTCTAAAACACTTTTGGAGAACAGGGAAGAAATAAAAGCAGGGGGACAGATTGCAATCTATTACTAGTTTCAGAAAAAAACAGCAGTTCTATTACCGAAAAGGAATCTGTAGTGCCATATTAAAAGATTAATTTCTTTGAGAACAAAATTACTTTAAGAGGGATGAATATTCTACTGCATATGTGAGATTGGTGTTCATCCAGGAGAAAAAAGGACCTTTTGTAAGGTCATATGAAACATTTTCAGCAGCAGAAAATGTGGCCCATTTACATTTCACAGTTTTTTCTTCCTTTAAATATTTTCTGGTGCAAAGAAAGATTTCAGGCTGAAATAACTCATTCACTAGAATTACTTTTGTGTTTGCACACTACATATAGGCACAGGTGTAGTTCTGCTCTCTGCAGATTCTGAGCAGTATTTAATGTCAAAAGCAGACCAGCTGAAACAAATAGTCTCTTTTGTGGAGGAAGATATAATTCAGTGAAAAAGTGGCAGAGCCCTAACAAAAGGCTCAGTCCTGAAAGATGCTTAGCAATCTGGCAGCGATACCGCACAGCCCACAGTTCGAAACCTGTGGACCTAACTGTGCCTGTACTGTCAAGCACTTCCTTCCATGATGCAAAAGCAAAACACTCCAGATACTGCAGGATACAGGCCTAAATGAGAAGAAGAGTTAACGTGAGCAGAGGTTCTGGGGATGGCATAAGTTTATGAAATGCTAAGACAGCTGGTGAGGTAAAAAATTTGACCTCAAGTGCTACCCAATTTATGCGCAATTGGTGCATGAGCCAGACAGTTTTTTAATAGATAATGACTGGTAGCTCTATTCCAACCAGCTGGTATCCTGTTCTTCATCTTCAGATATAGGCTAGAAGCAATTAAAGTTAATCCTATTATACACGCTACATGGAAGATTTGGGAGCCAAAAGGAGTGCTTGGCACTTGCTGTAAATTATCTTTCTTTTTTTTTTTTTGTTTTTTTTTTGTTTTTTTTTTTTTTTTTGGAGGGCAGAGAGTCAGTATATTGCTTACCTTCTTTTAAATATTAACATCCTGAAGTTTTCATATTCTTGCAGATTCTGGAATTTTTCTTTCTGAGTTCAGTGTATTAGAAGCTATGTCTTCAATTCCCTGCCAGATTTGGAAACTGTGACAATAACAACAATAACGATATTTGAAGTCCAATGGTTTGGTTTTTTTTTCAATGACACTTCTTATTGCCTATTTCTGGAACTTATAAATTCTCTGACTTTTAAAATTAATTCCTATCGCAGTAAAACCAGGATGATAACTGCAAAGAGATATAGGACTACCCTGTATCCACGGAAGTTTATCTGAATTTTCAATTTCATTGACCATTTAAGTAAGCTACTTTCAATGACCAATGACTACTCACTATTTTATGAACATGAAAAAAATGACCAGTTTGGGTCAGACCTTTGTAGACAGCAGTTATTCCCTAAGAGTAGCTGATACTAGATGCCTTGAGAGGTGGACCGGGATGTACTGGACATTTTATCTGATCCCCAGTTACTCATAGCTGAGGGGCTTCTCACAGGGATGGTTCTTGTCATGGTGTCTTGGCCACCAGCCCTCTGAGGAGGACATGGCTCAGGACAGCCTTAAGTGTACGAATCTTCTAAAGAGCTCGTATCAGAAATTTTCTGAAGGACTCTTCTATATTTTTCTTTTTTTTTTTTTTTTTGAAAGGTAGTGTACTTTCCAAAATGAAAGCTAAGAGTCATTGGTATGAATCAGAACAGATGCACATTTCTTGGTGTGCAAGGGGAGAGTCATGCTGGAGAAAAATGGACAGGACTAAACTGGGGGTTTGTTTCTTGCTATACATCTGTCTGTCTGTCCATGAGTCATGAGTTGGTCAAAAGCTGAGGGGATGTGGTAGCTGGAGCTCCTTTGATACACCTTTTCCCATGCTCAGGATTTACAAAAGCAGCTAATCATTATCTCTGTGCTGAGCCATAAGCATGCACATGGGTATTTGGATCCATTTTACCTCAGGAACCAGGATAATAGTTCCTGGCCACCTCTATGCGTGGTACTGCACACGCAGGAGGACACATTGGCTGTTGAACCTCTGTTTTCCTCCTGAACACTGTCAGGCTCATTGGGGGAAAATGGGGGGCATATGAAAATGCCAGCTGGACCACTGTGAATAGATGCTGATACCGCCCCATGAGCACAGAGAGACAGAGGCTGTTCTTCATTCTGTAAAAACAACAGAATGCTAATTTGCTTATTTCCTAATAAGGAGATTTTACAGAGAATTTTAGTTTAGCCAATTTTTGCTGCACATTGCTATTTAATTGTTTTAGTCTCTTAATTAAGTTCATCTGCCAGAATTTATGCAGAGAACTATATCTAAGACCTCTTTTGCTGACTGCAAGCGCTTGTCTTTGAGAACATTTGTTCCTAAATTTTTGGTTTTGCTCTGTTTGGATTTGTTGATTTGAGTTGTCAAAGGCTTAGGACAGGACTTCTGGTTCATTTAAGGAAGGCTTTGAAATGTGGCAAAGTTTGAAACTGGCAAAGTTTAAGTTTGGATAATGATATTAGAAATTCTCCCGCCCCTCCTCTCCCTCCTAAAACTGAAAAGGACAACAACAGATCAGAGATGGATATGGATTTGCTGAGTTTCATAATAGCTACCTTAGTGAACCTGAACCCAAATTCCATAACTTGAGATGATTCATCATCTCACAACAGAGTCATCAAAAACTTGGCTTTGTGTGGTTGCAAGGGAAAATTCCACAGTTTTGACATCGCTCTGATTTTGTTGTGCTTACACAGTTAATTTTTAAAAAGCAAAACAGATGCTACTTTGAGAAAATCTATGTAAGGCAATTAAAGGGAAAAAAGATGATTGCTGACTGAACTTAAACAAAAGGAACAGTATACAAAACCAATCTTTTTGACTTTTTGTACACTGCAAGTATGTAACAGATAACATTTATTTCATCAGGAGAAACACAGAAATGAGAATGGTCCCTTACACCAGCAAATCTCCTTTGCCTCTCTTCAGGCAAGTTTTTGAGTAACTTTACTTTCAAGTGGGTGATCTTTCTTAAATGTTGGAAATTTTGGACTTCTACATAGTCTTCTATGGAACCTCCCCCTTCGCCCCCCCCAAACTCTTGGCCTCAAATTATATTTAGTGTTGAAATATATACTGTTGTGAGAAATAGTACGTGTGCTCCTGCCCTTATATTTTGGTATTCATACTGATAACTGCTCATTTTCTTTTTCCTGGGTCATGAAGAATTATATGTGCCTGTCTGACTTCAGGAGAATTGCTGTCATTATTTATAAGATGTCTGCACCTACTTTTTATTTACCTCTACAAATTATAGATAATGGAAACCTAACATGATGGACAAGAAGGCAATTGCTACAATACAATTTCTCAGTCTACATCTACAATGAGCACCGTGATCCTGGGTCCAAATTTAACCCTTAACACATTAAACACTTCCAACAAATACGTAAGTTGTTTCAGACCTTTGGGGTAGTCTCTAATCCCAAAGAGTATGAAGGCAACTCCACAGCAATCCTAAATAAATCTTCCCCAAATATCAAGAAACAGTCAGTCTCCCACTGCAGTCAGGTCTTGAAACACCTAACCAGGAAACTGAAGTTCTCCAATGTCCATGGAACAAGAGAAAGCAGTACAGCCAGGGAGAAAGATCATGGCATGCTTTTTGCAGTCACATTGTGCTAGAGAAGCCGCTTTGCCTCCTGCACATCTGCTTTGCTTTATAAATCCTATGAGAATCATAGACATAAGGACTGTGTATGCATTTCTACAGTGTTTGGTGAAACGAGTGGTCCTTTTAAATGTAGTGGGCAACAAAGTTGGGTAAGAACAAAGAAAAGAAGATGCTAGTAGGTGAATAGCTAAGGAGGAGTCTGGGTCCTATCCAGTCAGTTCTACCTAACCCATATGGAGTGAAATGGCTTTTTTAACGTGTACATAAATTTCTAGGCAATTAGTCAAGCAAGTGGCTTCATAAAGACAAAGGGCCAAGTGTAGTCCTGCAGTAGGCAGGCACATTGGCAGCAGGAAAAAAATGAGAAAAGAAAAAAGGCAATGTATCCATTTACACTGACTGAGTTTGCTCTGCAGAATGAAAAGGTTGCTGGTCTGTTGCAAATGATGCTGTCCTTGTACCTTAAGCAACGACCGTCCTCCTAAGTCTCTGAAAAGAATTCCAGAAAATGACAAAAACAAGTGTCAGGCTTGCTTTTTAAAGGGGATTATTTTTCCAGTTGTTCTTTCATGTAGAGGGAAACTGATTCTATTCCACCTCAATCTTGGAGTTTGTTACAAGATTTGCAATTTTTCTAGTCTTCAGTGAACAGAATAATAGTTTGCTTTTTGCTTCACCTTGGAGCAAAACACTGAAACCTAGAATTATTGCCACCAAGAAGATGGGGATATTTCTCATGAAGATGAAAAAGCGAAGACATGATAAATGAAGAAAGTTTGAGAAGAGAAGGTTAAAGCAGATTCTGAAGCACTGTGTTTGGCATTACTACTTTATCTATGTAGGTGGTTTACAAACTATTACTTTTCGCATTTCAACTGCTCCAAAACCTCTGAAGGGAAGGGTAGATGTTGTTCGTTGTTCACCACAAAGGAACTACCTAATGTGGGTGCAGTCTGGTCACAGATCTGGATGTACTCTAGCATTCAAGATCTCCCCCTGCTCTGTCCCGGACAAAAGGGTGCATTACTACTATTTTTCTCTGTGGCTTTGGCACTCCATTTCCTTGAGGATCTGTCCCTGCTAGGATCAGCATGTCAAACCCAGTAACTGTCCTGAGCCTAAGAGACAGCAAGTTCGGGGGTCAGGTCTCTGTCTTGGCTTTCCCCCTGCCCTCTGTATGCTGATGGATAACTTCGCCTTGGTTTTGTGCTCAGGAGCTACTGTTGGTGCAGGTTTGTGAAAATCAAGATGAGCAGAGAGGGGAGGTCCCAGAACAATCCCTGTAATACAGTTGCACTGGGGTACTCTGGGTGTCCCCTGAGTACCTGCTTAGCAGTTTCCACCCAACTTCCTTGCTTGGCATTTCTCCTGTTACAGAAATGAATAATCTAACTCTCTGTGGTGACACAGTCACCTCATAAATCAGCCATTTTTCGCTCAGTGTCACTTGGCTGAGCAAAGAGCCTCAACAGAGGAAAATGAATTACTGGTTTGTGTGTGTATGTGTGTGTGTTTTTTAAAGCTGAAAGCAGATTTTATTAGTTCTATTTCTAGTCAGCTGAAAGTTTTCTTTCAAAATTAATGTATGGACAATGTTGTCCCCTGAGACCAAACATGAAGTATTTGAGACCCAGCAAAGAGTTTATCATAAAGTCAGCAGCCTGTGAAAGCCAATGCTCTTAACAGAAATTTATAGATTTTAAATCCGGAAAGGACATTTTGAATGCGTAATATGACCTCTTGTATAATGTAATCCATAGATTTTTACTTAAAAATTGTCACCTACCTTAATGAACCCAAGATTTTGAAAAGATAGCTGGTCTCACTTCAACAGTTTAAGCTTTAAAGACACAGTCTGATATTTTTTTTCCCCCCAAGGAATAATTACTTCCACTGTTACAATATTTTACTCCCTTCTATCTTGAGTTTGTCAGAACTGTGATACACTTCTGCCTGCTCTGGAAGGAGTCTTCTCGCAACATTGCCTTTCTTACAACTGATCAGGTTATAATTGCAAACAAATAATTTTCTCCTTCATCCTGCAGACTAACCAGAATGAAGTCACTCATATTTGATGGAAGAGCTATGTTTTACAGACCTTGAGTCATTCGTGTAGCTGTGTGGTGGGGTGTTTTTATTTGTTTATCTGATGCGTCAGCCTCTTGTTCACTTGCAGAAAGTGTTCTATCCTCCTTTGTTTGAAATAGTTGAAAAATAAGTAGAACATGTTTTGTGGGCCCATTGATCCTTGTGAATACTGATATTGGCCAGCAGATCCGCTTAATTTCACCAAGGACTTTCTATTTTTGCCTGCACAGAAGCCCTTCCATCAGTGAAAATTTATATGCAAGGGAGGGTGTTTTCTTTATGGTCAATGGAGTGATCTGTATCCCATATGGGTTATTCAAGTTTGTATGGTGGGTTTCTTTTCAGATATCTTGATGCTTTGGTCTCACAAGCAGGTAAAAGTGGTTATTGGATTTGGAGGGAAGAATTAATGGATTGTTTTACTGTATTTGATGGCTTGTATGTCACATTTAGGTGGAAGAACTTGAAGGGACTCTACGCTATCTGCCTCTGTAATCAACCTGAAAGCAAAAGAAAACACAAACTGGTTTATTTATGGATGTACATTACTTTTTCCAAATGACACAGTTGTAGAGCTATTAGCCGTGGAATGGACGGGCCCAAATGAAAAAACCCTTCTCCTGCTAGAAAAAATCATATCAATTAGCTGATCTGAAATTTGCTATAAAAAGATTATTTGAACAAAACAACAGATTTAAGAAGCTCTAGCTTTTGTAGATACTTAGATCAAATTTGGAATTTACAGTTGAGGTCTCTCACTGATGATAAAGCATAGTTGCAGAAGTGTTTGATCCTCAGCACGGGTTTACATGTTACAGTCATGAGAATAAACATGTTCCAGAGGATGCCTGTTGCAATGGTGCTGAGAGTGGATTTCTGTGTAAATTGTAGCTTAGCTTTTCTAAAGTGAAAGCAGTAGCAGCAGCACTTATTTGTGTCCATCTGTCGAAATGTATCCTGAAAATTCAGCAAGGTGCAAGCACTTGTGATTTTGTACTGTACTCCATCCCATATTTCCAGGTAGTTACACTAGAAAAGCGAATTAGAGAAGACAGTCCAATGCCAATGAGATTGGAGTGAAGAGGAACACGGCGTTGTTAGCACTTTGTGGACACCAACAGAAACATTGAGGAGTTCAGAGTTTTCCCTTTACTGGTTGATCGGGAAGCATTCTTCACATTATTGATTTAGCTTTTCTACTCTCTCGGCCTTCTTCCACCTCCTTACCAGTCTTTGAAAGCAGTTACTCGTGTGTGTGGAAAGAGTAGCTCGAGACACTGTCAGATTAACCTGCATCATTGTTGAGTGTACGTCACCCTTCTGAAGGAACAGGCTTCATCCAGCTTTTCTTTTTAGACTTCAGTGATACTTTTCCTTATGTTTGTATGTGTCATCCTGTTAATGAGTGATAACCAAATGTCTTTTAGCTGTACATCAGCTTTACAGAATGTCATGTTTTTATGCTAGATTGTCATTTCCTTATTGAGGATGAGCAGAATATTACTCTACTAGAAATCTCAATCACTTCATTTGGACAACTGGTAGAGCTGCCCCACTGACAGCTCAGCCTACTTGTTGGTAAGGCAGTTTTTGTAATGAATGAGAACCCTTGATCTCCAGCATCTTGCCCTTAATAAAACAGCAATGCCACCAAAGCCAGCAGGATGAGGGTTTAAGCTTTTGTGAGTGTTAGGCAGGCTATTGTTTCACATTTCCTACTTGGTTCCTTTAAAAATTCCATTTGATCTAACTCCACTGCTAGTAGTCCAAAAATAAAACAATCCCCTGGGGCATGAATGCTCTTCAGAAAAAATAATACCAATATTTGCCTGCTTTCCCTCCCTGGCATCCAGCATCTTTGCCAGCTCATTTTTCCTCAAAAAGGAAATAACCCATTTCTGGAATTCAGATTTTCCTGACTTCTTGGAAACAGGGAGTATCAAGTGTTCTCAGTAATGTTTCCCTTTGAAGCCTTCTTGAAACAGCCTTTAAAATATCTGCCACTTTTGAAAGGTTTAAGTTCCCTGCGTATGTAATTGTGCTGACACTGATGGCATCTGCCAGGAGAAACTCTGGTTCTGCAATCTTTTCCGTGAGCTGCATTGCTCTTTGCTTGTTAAGAAGAGCTGCATGAACTAGGTCCAAACCCAGCCATGAATGTCTTTTGCCATGTTTTTCTCAGACTGTGCCTAGTGTTCAGGCAGATCCGATGCTAGTCTGACAGGGGCTGAACTACTCCAGTTAGAATTCACACAAGAGGGCGAGGGCAATCCTCAAAAATGTTTGATATAGAAAAAGACAAATATTTGATCATTTTCCTATGGAACCAGTCCTCCCAAGAAAATAATTATAAATCAAAAAGCAAAGATCTCTTATGTTACCAGGAGAAAGGTAAAAGGCTCATAATTCTTACTGAATAAATCACATGCGAGTGAGTCATTCATAATTGCTTTACAAAAATAGTGAATAAATGCTGTCTTATTCTGTACTTTATGAAGCACGTGTATAACTCTAGTCAAAAGAACCTGTCTTGTGAGCATAAAATTGTGGGAATAAGGCTCCGTAAGAACACCTTGTGGAAAATATGAATCCCAGAGCCAAAAATGTCTTTGGGAGATGCAGTTCTCTTTTAAAGCATATTTGCTGCAGGAAGATTTGCTTCTGTATAGAGAAAGTGCTTGCGCTTGCTTATCTTTCCGTGAAAGAAACTGGCTCCCAAGTAAGCATGGTAAAGGCAGGGATTTAATCTATCTAAAAATGAATATCTTCATACATTTATTGTTTATCTACTTGGATACTTGATGGGAAAGATGGGTCAATTGTGTTTTCCCTTTGATTAGTGTCTTTGCTCATGATGCTTTTTTCTCCCTGCAGTGAAGATATCAGCTAAACTCTGAATACAAAATAAAACCAAGCCAAGCACTTGGATACAATAGATTAGAAGGGAAAAACCTGTACCATGCTGAAGTTTCACAATCTCATTCTTTTTAAGATAAGTGCTATCAGTGTTCTGTCAGGGCAGTTTACCATCTCTAAGGCCAGATTCAGTCCGAGGAATATTTTTCTTTTACACACTCAAAGATCTAGAAGTCAACATGAATGTACAATTTTGAGTTGAAAAAAGGTTTATTTGACAGGTATTGCCCGAGAACACCAAGCAGCCTTCAGTCCACCCACGTACAGCTCTGCTACTGACAGGTGAGCAAATTCAGCACTCCCCCGATTGATATTTCAAGAGGTTGCATATGAAAAGAAAGCCTCAGAAAGCTCTTGCAAAGTGGAGCATGGGGTATTAACACGGAGGGTTAACAAGGCTGTAGGTGCAGTCCTGATGAGGTTTGCCTCTCAGCCCTGCCTTGGAAAGGCTGAATATTCCCATATCATCTCATTCACTTGACAAATTCCCAACTTCTGGATCCCTTCAGCTGGAGGTCTTTTGTGGTTCATTTTATGTACTCCAGCTTCAATGGCTTTCAGTATCCCTGTTGGGACACAAAATCGAACATGTAAATTTTTTTGCCCAGAAGAAGATGCCTCCTGCAAGGATTCAGTTCTTTTTGTTGACAATGGGGATCTCCTTAAGGCAGACTGTCCAGCACACTGTAAAAGAGATGTCTATATCTGGTCAGTGCAACCACTCTTCAGATCTGTATGAAAACACCTAAAACTAAGTGTCTTATTCTGTGAGGTATGTCTAAGTGTCTTATTCTGTGAGCTGTGGTGGGTCTGTAGAGGGCATGCTGCTGCTACTGCTCCTCCTGCTCCCAGAGCAGGGACACCAAGGTTGTCCCTTCCCGCAGAAGCTGGTGCAGGTCTATGCCACCCCAAAGGGAAGTAGATACTCAAATGATCTGTGCTCTGGTGCTGCTGGTGTCTTCCACCCCCAAAATGCTTCCAAGTTCTTGTCCAGCGTATAAATTTGGACATGAAGAAGATGCTCTAAATCTGTTTCTTACAAAGTGTGCACACAGAAAAGTGCAGACACCTTGTGCTTACTTTCAGGATGAGAAGCAAATGATGAGTGAATGCTGTATTCGAAACACTACGAGTTCATACATTTAAGGGTGTTATTTTTCTGTAAATCCTTCACGCGAGAATATTAGTCGCAGGCCTGGGTCACCTAGCTCTTGGGGATAGCTGTAACAAGTCAACCTCCTAGGCTAGATCTGGCAAAACAAACTGTTTTCCGAGGCCTGACAAGTGTATTTAGGACCACGACAGTGCTGGTACCAGGCAGAAACTCAAGTTCCTCACCCCTCACCAGCACCATCATAACATGGTTTTATTAATCATCTGTGTGTCTTTTGGTCCCTGCACCATGTCCTAAGATGCAAGCAACCCTCCTCTGCACTCGGGCTCAAAGAAAATTCTAACTGCTCTGGTACCTCCACTGGGGAATAATTGGAGGAGTAATGAATTGTGTTTGCTGCCAAAGGAAAAGTTGTGCACAGCAGCTGCCTGGAAAGGCTGGGCCATGTTCCTGGACCCCATGTGTCTGACTGAGTGGGATGGTGCTCCTCTCCCAGTTTGCTTCTGCTGATAGGATCAAGCTGGGATCTGGGCCTTTTCCTGGCAGTGGGCACTGTGACAGCTCTTATTAACGCTGTTGTCACCTCCTGCATTAATTATCTCAGCTTTCCTTGTCCCCTTCTCCTACTTGGCTTACTTCGGGAGACAGCTACTCAGCAAGACAGCCTCCAGCTCTCTCACAGGAACAACGTGATCTACCCAGCCATGGTCTGCTTCATGAGGTGCCTGATCTGAGATGGGGTGATGTCACACGTAATGTGTTTTGCAACATGTTTCATCTTAGGGTTGGGCAGGGCTGTTTTACCGCTCTGCTGAGCATCCACCCCATGTGGCTAATGGGTTCACCCACCACAGGCACCACGGGTAGTTGCTGTTCCTCAAGTGATCGCTCACCTCCAGAAATGCTGCTTAGTACTTTCTAAAGATGGCTATATCCTTAAATATTGTAGATTGGACAGTAAAGCCCCCATGTCCTTTCAGCAGAGGGTACAACAGAGATCCACATTCCTGGTACAGAACCGTGTGTCTCTGAGAGTTGCGCAGAGGAGGAAAGATGTGAATAGAGTGAATAGTGTATCCCTACAAGTTTTACCAGTGTACATATACTCAACTGTAAGATTATCTTCTTTGTTGGTCCAGGAACAAAAGAGAAGTTCTTACAGTAGCCCAAACAATCTGATTTGATTAAGGTGTAACATGGCTTCAGTATAAAATGTGGCCTTAAAGTAAAAGAGTGATTTTTCACCACTGGATGGCAGAATCTTCCTCTGGTCTAACAATATAATAGCAGAACAATTTGCTAAAACTAAAGCAAATTGAAACTGTCATAATCAATCTGGCGTCTGATCAAAGTGGAAGGATCTACTGGAAATGTAATTGCAGAGGCAAAAATTATATTTTTTAGAATCTCCTTTCTGACTATAACATCTGACCTTTTAATATCTGTCCTGTTCACATGAATTACAAGGCACTTGTTCTTTGCAGATTTGTCAGTGTCTCCCAACATTGCTCATACTGTAAATGCGATGCTCATGTCTACACAGAGTATTTTTTCTCTTGAATCCCATATTGAGTCACAACTACATGTCTGAATTATAGAAATCACCACACACTTGGGAGATGTGTTTAGAAAGACGTAGTTGGCAATTTTATGACCCCTTACAAATACAAACATAATAGTAGGTACAGGTGCTAAATCACAGGTGATATAGTGTTTGGATCAGCAATGGCAACATTCTAAAAGAAAAAAATATATTTAATTTCTGTTGAGAGGATGTGGTATTTTTAACCCATTTTTTGTATGCTTTCAGGAGTCACTTTTAAAAAGGAAAATATGAAAGTCAAGATCCATCATTTATTCTTTTACTTAGAGCATACACTGAGCAGTTTTGTTTTACTCTGCCTGAGCAAAATGAGAATAAGGAAATGAGCTAAGGTTTTACCACTGCCAAGTGTGAAAACAATTTGCCCTTAACCTCAGAAGGTTTGGTGTTAACAGATTATTAGTTTCTGTTAGCATAGACTCTTAACTGATTCTGAGTACTGTTAAGAATCCAGAACTCTGATTGTTTTCCACGACCTGCTTCTATGCGGTTGTATATCCATGTGCTTTTAACATTCAAAGTGAAACAAATCTCCTAACACTTGTAATCACTATTTTAAGAGCACATTGTTTAAGTGTTCAAACAGAAAATGTTCCCCCAGATGATTTATATAGAAAACAAGAAGTTTACAGGTAGAGCAGAAAGGACAAAACTGAATGTGTGACATAAACTGTTTCAGTGCATGAAGCATGTGCACTTCTTATCTTAGTCTTCTGCAGCATCCTGTGGCAATGAGTTCAATGGCTTCATTATATACTTTGTACGGAATATGTCTTTAGAAGTCTTTGTTCATGTTAATTTTACCACTTCTTTCCAGGTCATTTATGAATGTTTAGGCTACACATTTTTGTTCAAGTGATTTTAGCTTGAAAGAGCCAAAATAACATCTGTTTTGTTAGGAAATGAAATGTGCTTTGAGTCACTATTTCTGCAACAAAATACTTAGGCTATTCCGGAAAAATAAAAGCCCTTGGTCCTCCCCTTAAAAGCATCACACAATACTTTAATGACAGGCCAGCTGAAAATCCTTCACTTACAGTCTAACCTTGCTCAGTAGGATCAAGATTAAAAGTAAGGGTTTCCTTAACTGAGCTCCTCAGGGCTAATTCCTTTCCTTTGGCAAAAGCACTTGTGAAAGCGAATTCCACCTTCATGTCTTAGATGTGGAGAAAAAGCTCCAGCACTTATCTCCAACAGTGTTTTCCTCCAACAGTTCAAGTCCTTCTCAAGTGCCTTCTAAAGGCTTAGGTGTCCCCTTTTTTCTTGTGCCAGCAGTCTGTGTGGATACAAACCATCACCTCAGGACATCAAATTGCGTCGTTTGCCAAGGTAGAAATCTGCTTTTGCTTCAGAAAACAGGGTATGATTTGCAGAGAATTTGGGAATGTATGGGAAGTGCCATCTTTGTGACTCATTCTCAGGCAAAATGCAAAGTAGGTTAAAGATTGTATAGCAGACACAAGAAATAAATAGGTATCTGTTTTGCATAGCTGTTATCCAGGGAGACAGAGCTAGAGAAAACATATTCAGCGATAAGTCTCCTTTTTTTTTTTCCTCATTGCTAGGTGTAAAATTCACTACTCCAGGCTTAACCAGGCAGGGTTTGACACTGAGCACGAAGTCTGCTGGAGGGGTTTGGCCAGGATAAATGAAGAGATATGTACACAGACCGAAGTGGAGAAGAGCACCTGCAGTTCTTGTGGAAGAAAAATACAAGGACGTCTCTGCAAATCTAGCTTTTTAATTTCTTTTGTAAGAAAATAGAAAATCTTCATTGCAGCAAAGTGGAATTCCCCAGTCTCCTCAGCAACGGTGGCTCACACTCCTCCAGAGGTTCTTATTCCCTTGATGGTCTTTGGAGGGTAATGAGGTGATCTGTGGAGGACTTCTTCAGCTATTAGTCTTCCTGGGACTAAGTGGTACTGCAGAGAATTAAAGCTCCCAGAAGACAACAGCTGTTCCCAAGGCCTCAATACATTTTATTTTTGTAAGTGGAAGAAAGGCTCCAAAAGAATTATTCACCCTCCCCCTGCTCCCCATAATTTCCTTCATCACTGCTCTATGAATTAAAGCTTGCAAGGATTTTTCATCCAAGCAGCCTCTCAGGGCAAGAGTAAAACTCATTAAAAAGAAAAATAATATTCAACCCTTCCCTGATACTTCCCTTCCCAGTTGGCCTTTTAAAAAAATCATAAAACTGAAATAGAAAAAGGTAGGTGTTTCCTGTTTCACTCACTAAAGAGAAGGATCAAGCTGAGCCCTCGTGCAAGCAGTAGGACTACTATCCATCCTTCAACTGAGGCTGACTGAGAAGGGATAAGTAGTCTTTGAAGTGAGTGCAGTGATGCTGAGCCTCAGGGATATCTGATGGACAACAGGGAATGAAGCACGTGTTTCTTCTCGGAGCACTGCCCCAGCCCACCTTGGGATGCAGGCCTGCACGTGGGCAATGTGTCCAGCAGCAGTTTGAGGAAAGGCTTGATCCAGCCATTTACTGATAGAAGATGCACTCAGGATTGCTCCAACTGTGGTGCAATGAAGAGAACAGAGAGGCGTTGGCCTCATGGAAACACAGTGACGGAGTTTGCTTCTGTGGTAATTAGATGGAGGTGTGAGCAGTAAAACTGCATCAGGGCTTGGGGGTGGGTGGGCAGGTAATGCCAAAGAGAGCTCTCTACTTGACCTCTGCCACTGTGGAAACACCATGGCATTGAACAAAATACAGTGGAAAACGCAGTTTCCTAGAAACCTTAGCGGGACTTTACTGCAGTCCATGGGTGCCTGAAACAGTGGTATTTCTGAATGGTAAGTCTCCAGCAGCATGCTGAGGGGGTTTGGTAGGAACACCAGAGCTCATGTGGTGATTTTCCTTTGCTCTGGTGTGAACTAATGTCTTCATAACTCTCTGTCAGCGAATTGTATTAAGTGCAGTTCAGAGTAATCAGTCTCTCTTGGGAGGTTACCATTTGACTTTCGCACTTGCCCTTACTAAGTAATACCATAAATCTCTGAATCGTCTGGGTGCTTTTGATCTAGCTGCAAATCTGTTGAATACTTGGTGACTGGAGTGGAGGGAGGAGGGAGAAAAAGTACCTCTTTGGTATGCTAAAGTCATTCAGAGCACTGAAAAGAGAGACGTAGATACAGCTCATCTTCCTAATGAAATAAGTTCAGTTTGCATCATTAAAATTTATGTTATCACACTTTGGAGCTGGGGAAGAATGACTACTTTTTTAAGTGTATGTTGTTTGGGAAAGTGAAAAGATGTATTTAGTTGACTCTTAAAATTACTCTTTAGACTATAATCCCATCAATAGTAGAACTCACAAGTTGTTTGTAAGTGACACTTTATGCCCTATAAAACAAAATATTTGAACAAGACAGATTTGGTGGGGAAACACTGCCTGCAAGTGAAGGACCCAGAGCAGAACATCAGTCTTCTCCCTGGGTGCTAAAGAGTACTATGCTTGCAACACAAAATCCTCAGGTCATAAGCCTAAGTGATAGCAATTCAGAAAAATTTGGACCTCCCACGGGTAGGATTTATCTCACCAAGGTCAGATCTTGCACAGTCATCTAGAGATCCTTTGAAGGCTGGTGAATAGACTCAGCTCTTTGCATGTGAAGCTGACCTTGGTTTTTGTTTTCATTTGTCTGAGTGCTGCTGTTTGTGTTGCCCCTTCAAGCAGGCCAAGTGGTACTTTTCTATCACCTCCCCATCACCTGTGTTGTTGTGACATTGTGAAGTGAAAGGACAGACCCAAATTCTATAGCAGGCTTAGCATGGGCTGTAAGTTGCATTTAGAATGGGTATCATCCGGCCGGCAGGTCCCTTGTGGTGAATCAGGCATTACTAAGGGATATTAAGTGCAGGACAGTAAGTTGTGCTGTGGGAGGTGCTATACTGAAAAACAACTTCATCAGTTGAAGCTTCCTTGGCCTTATTACACCATGGTACAACACAGACACACACACACAGACACACACACACAAAGGGGGATTTGTACTCAATATTTGCAAAGCTATCAGCCACATCGCTCAATAATATCTATTAACATGATTACTATCAATAATGTACCTTTCAGTTCCAAGCTTCCTTAATTTGAGCATTCATGGCAATCTCAAAAGGCTGCTCATTATTTTTTTTCCTGACTATCACTAGACAAAATTATAGTCAATAATGGGAAATCTTTGAAAAATCCCTTCCTCTGGGAATTATATTTTGGCATTTTTTTTTTTTAAATACTCGGTACTCTGTAAATCTGTGTAAGCAGAAATGGGAGAAAAATAAATTCTTGAGCACACATTCGGTGCTCAAATTCAGCTGCAGCACCAGATTTGAATGAGACAGCAAAGCAGAACAATCACCTTTTACTCCTGAATGCCCTTGAGGTCAAAAGGGAGAAAATGCACCATTCAGCTATAGAGATTCCCAGTTTCTGAGGCAATCATCTATTTTTTGCTGTTATCAGCTACTTGTACTACCGTATGTTATAAAAAATGATTCCCCCACTCTTTATATCCTTGTATTGTGCTTGTTTATGCAGTTCTGCTGAGGCACTTATGAAACAACCAGAGGAAGTTTGAAACTAATCTTCCTATAATATTATGTATAGCTGATGTGTGAGTATATGCCTTTATGTGTGAATACATATATATTTCTCTGGAGTCTGGTACAGTGCATCCTTGGGTACGTTTATATATACCCTAAATAGAATAGTGCATCTTAATATGAAATAAAGGCAACCTTGTGGATTTATATATGTGTGTATATTTCCATGCGTGCATAAAAATAGAAATACACTTGTATAAAAAAGACAATGCTTATTGCTAGATTTGAGATTAAACCATGTCTCAAGTGCTCTGCTTCAGCCATGCAGTGCAATGGTGGCATCCTTACCTCCTTACCGTCTTACCTAAGGCACTCTTACATAGACTCAGGCCTTCTGCAACACAGAAATACTGAGAGAGAGTGCGGCCAGCCTGTCCCTATTGTCACAGGTATGTTAGTGAAAGTGTGTTACACAGCGCAGACTTCTGGCTACCTGCACCTAAAATGTACATTGTATACAGGTCTGTATGTATCCCAGAAGGAAGAAGGAGTGTATGCTTTGCGACTAGTTTTCCAGTACTTAGGGGAAGCATTATTTCCAGCTTTAAATATACTAGGGTTTAGTTGCCTTGAATTTCTTTTGAGAAGAAGAAGGCTTACAATCTTCAGAAAGGAGAGCTGAGCAGAAAACAAGTTTGGTTTGCATTTTTTGGAGAAAATAACTGACATTTTTATTATTTGCCAGAACAACACTAACCCTTTCCCATTTCTTGTGAGTGAAGGAAAAGCATATTTTGTGAAACACACTTTTACTGTCTTTACACTTTGATGTGCGTGAGATCCAGCACATCAAATCAGAATCTTAGAATGGTTTGGGTTGGAAGGGACATTAAAGATCATCTAATTCCAAACCCCTGCCATAGGCAGGAACGCATCCCACTAGATCAGGCTGCCCAAGACCCCATCCAGCCTGGCCTTGAACACCTCCGTGGATGAGGCATCCACAACTTCCCTGGGCAACCTGTGCCAGCATCTCACCACTCTCATGAAGAATTTCCTCCTTACGTCTAGTACAAATCTCCCCCTCTCCAGTTTATACCCATTGCCCTTAGTCTACAAGACTACAAGACACTACAAGACTTTGTGAAAAGTCCCTCCCCAGCTTTTTTGTAGCCCCTTCAGGTACTGCAAGGTTGCTATAAAATCTTCTCGGAGCCTTGTCTTCTTCAGACTGAACAAGCCCAACTCTCTCAGCTTGTGCTCATAGCAGAGGTGCTCCAGTCCTCTGATCATCTTTGTAGCCCTCCTCTGGACCTGTTACAACAGCTCCATATCCTTCTTATGTTGAAGATTCCAGAACTGGACACAATACTCCAGGTGAGGTCTCACGAGAGAGGAATAGAGGGGCAGAATCACCTCCGTTGTCCTGCTGGCCACACTTCTTTTGATGCAGCCCAGGATACAGTTGGCCTTCTGGGCTGCAAGCTGACATTGCCGACTCGTATTGAGCTTCTCATCAATCAACACTCCCAAGCCCTTCTCTGCAGGGCAGCTCTCAGTCACATCATCCTCCATCCTGAATTGAAATCGTGGGTTGCCCCAACTTAGTTGTAGGACCTTGCAAGTGGTCTTGCTGAACCTCATGAGGTTCGCACAGGCCCACTTCTCCAGCCTGTCCAGGTACCTCTGGATGACATCTTGTCCTTCTGGTGTGGCAACTGCACCACTCTGCTTGGTGTCATCTGCAAACTTGCTGAGTGTGCACTCAATCTCGCTGTCAATATCACTGATGAAGATATTAAACAGCATTGGTCCTACTATGGACCCCTGAGGGACACCACTTGTCATAGATCTCCATCTGGACTTTGAGCCATTGACCACTACTATCTGAATATGACCATCCAACCAATTTCTTATCCACTGAACAGTCCACCCATCAAATCCATACCTTTTCAATTTAGAATGAAGGATGTTGTGAGGGACTGTGTCAAAGTGTTAACAGAAGTCCAGATAGATCACATCCATTTGTTTTCCCGTGTCCACTGCTATGGTTACCAAATGAATGTGCTTGGTGAAAACAACAGGCAAGAAGGCCAGTTGTCAGACTAATGAGAGCAATGAAAGCACCTTTCTCATGGGATATTTGAGGAGGGAAACTGTTGCAACGATGGTTATGAAGAGTGAAGGAAAGGCAAAGAGCGGGCATTGCAGTGCACTTTCTACCTGCCTGCTTTGACTCGTTCACTCTGTCATTAGGAAGTAGTCTTTGCTTCCCACATTTGCAGCAAAACACCACTTCCAGTGTAAAACAAGCCAGGGGACACAATATCCAGCTCAGCCAGCACAATCCCCTCATCAGCCAGTGCCAGTGTATGAAGATATAATGCCAGGAGGAGGTTGCATGAAAAATACTAATTCCCTCTAATTGTCTAGAGCAGAGGTACAAGCATCTGTTTGAGGTGATGCATTTTCTTCAGCAGTAAAACAGGTCATTTTGGATCTTCTCCAGACAGCTTATTCTTGGCATGTAATAGAGTGAATTAATATTATTCCTTGCTTGTAAGGCCAGGTCCAAGTAGGTGACTTTCCCCTGGGGAAGATCTATCAACCCGTCTTCAGCTCCACCACGTTCCTATGGTTAGGCTGAGTGCATTATACAGTAATAAACCCCTTCAATACTCTGAAAATCTATAATAGAGCCAGCAAACAGAGGTTTGCATGATAGTATGGATGGATGAACAGCCTGAGTCTGATGACAGCAGCAGCATCAACAACAGCAGCAGGGTATCATCTCTTGGCAAAGTTTGCAGCAGGCAGAAAACAAGAATGAGTTCAGGGAAGCTTGAAAAACATGTTCCTGGAGGTTGTTTTCACAGCTCAAGTCCTTACGTCTGTAGCCATGGACCGTGTAACCAAGCTGTGGAAGCAATCATCCCTGAAGGGAGCTGCCACAGACCTGCTCGCCCTGGGGTGGCTGCTTCCTTACACCTGCGCTGGGATTGCCTCTGCCTACCGATGTCCCTATGTGTAAATGACCACAGAGGCTGTATCATAGCTATAATTAGCTAATGAACTCTGCATGAATGAAGCAGGAGAGCTCCTCTTGTTGTGATGCAGTGGTGCTGGGAAGAGAAGTCTTCACGCTGAAGTTTATTTTTTGTGTAAAAACAAAATCCCTGGTTGGAGGGATATACAGTGGCAACACTGTTATACTGCTATGTTGGCCACAGGAAAACTACATCACATCTCCTGCGCAACCATTAGTTACACTGGCAAAGCTTTCATGTGCCAAGTGTCGGGGGGAAAACTGTGAAGGCCCTTAATTGTCGAGCTGTCAGGCCCAGGGCACAACCCTTCTCTGCATGGCCTCTGAGTGCTTGCATTGCCTGGACTGAAGCAAAGCAAAGCCATGAGGGAGGAGGCTGTTGCTGTCACTCACAGCTGCACGAACTCTGCTGCCTGCTACCTGTCACCACGGCAATGGTGGCTGCAGCCATCAAATTCTGATATTAATTAGAGATTCTCATGCACATACTTCTAGGAGAGTAGTTGCAAAGCTGATTACATTTTGAAATTAGCTCTGTGGAGAAGGAGGGAACACTCCAATTCTCCTTTCATCATTTGTTAGCCTCCTCATGTTAACAGGCAACAAGCAAAAAAAATAAAAAAAAAGAAAAAGGTGGAAACAATAAGCAAAATGAACTAACCTAAAAAGTCATCCTTTGTTCTCAGAATACTTCCGTGGCATGAATGCCAAAACCCCACCAAAATACCCAAGGCTGCTTGTGAAGGTCCTCACTCTGAGGGTGTTGCAGCCAGATATATGCCCTGCCAGAGGGTCATATCATAGAATCATAGAATCATAGAATCACCAGGTTGGAAAGGACCCACTGGATCATCGAGTCCAACCATTCCCAACACTCCCTAAACCATGTCCCTAAGCACTTCATCAACCCGTTCCTTAAACACCTCCAGGGAAGGTGACTTGACCACCTCCCTGGGCAGCCTGTTCCAGTGTCCAATGACTCTGTGAAGAATTTTTTTCTGATATCCAGCCTGAAACTCCCCTATCGGAGCTTCAGGCCATTCCCTCTTGTCCTGTCCTCAGTCACTTGGGTCAACATGCTTGTGTCACTTGCTCAGTGACGGTGAGAGCAGTGCTGCAGGACATTTGCTGCAGGGGTAATACACTCACTTTTGTGTCCTACAAGGCAATGAAGCACTTCCCAAGAGGTTAAGCTGCACAGTCAAAGCCCACATTGTGGCTTCTAGAGGGAGAGCTTTGTTCTTGCTGGTATTAACTACAGCCAGGTGAGACCAGGTTAAAATATGGCAGCCATTACACTGAAGGACATGCGGCTATCTCAAAAAAGAAAAAAAGGTATTTCTGACTGTCTTTTTTTTCCAAGCATTTTGCAGGCATGTGATATACAAGAGAGTTCAGACACTCCAGGATAGGCACGCTAACCTCTGCAATTCCTGACTTGACCAAAGAGCTTTGGGCTCTTGGGCCTAGTGCTGTCAACTTTTCTAATGAAGGAAAATAATCTTTAGAAAATTTAGAGTTTTCCTCAAAGATCCACTTTATAATTTTACAGGACTGGTGAATATTTCAGTCAACGGAACAGCTTCTCTCTCTTTCCTGTATCTATACTGCCAGACAACAGCCAAAGACACCTCTCTTGGAAATGGTTTTGTGGAGTAAATCCAAAAGCAGATAGGAGTCAAAACACTGCTGTAGTGGTCTCCTGGCGATGCAGCATTTTCCTCAAGAGCCCTTCAAGACTTTTGATAGCCCTCTGGGTCAGAACCTGGAAGTACCTCACAGCTCGCCTAAGGGATGTCCTCCAGCTTCAGATCAGAGGCTGTGATTGTCTTGTTCCCCTAATGAGGAAGCCTTCTCTAGAAAAACCTCTGATCTCACTGTTAGAAGTAATACTCATCATGTAGACCTCGCTACCAAAGATGAAAAACCCTATGGGACTAGAGCGGGTGCACTTGTAGTAAGAAACTTTGATCCTATTGAATGAGAGCTGTGGATCTTCTCTTGGTCGCTCAGTTAGCAGGTCCACTCAGCAGAGTGCTGGAGTCTAAGCGTTTGAGCCCTTCAGGAAAATCCTTGGGCTGGGAACCAATGCCCTGACTATTCATGCTTAACCCTTGACAGCTGGCTGTTTCCTGATGTCTCCTTCTTGTCAACTTAATGATTATGGCACAACAAAAGCTGCAGTGAATTAAAATCTATCTAACAGTGCTTGGTCTGCAAACAGGGCAGGCTGGGGGGGGTCTGGTTGCCTTCCAGAGCATCACATAATAGTCAGGTGCAGTTTTAATTATTTTTAATCTATAAGAGCAAGTGTCTGTCGTTAAAACATGTAAAAAACCCCTCTGAATTGCATGTACAAACTTAATAGGTACCAAAAGGAATTTCTGCTTGGCTTTTACACAAAAGCTTTCTGCTGCCCAGTGCTAAAGGCAATCATCTCTCTGGCTTTGCAAGACTTGTAACCTCAAAGCTCAAAAAGAAAAATTTCTTAGTCATATTTTTGTCCCTGAAAGAGTTTGTTACTGAAATCCAGTACCCTGCTTTTTACCTTTTACCAGCAGAGGTCTGTGATTTCAAACCGCAGCTGGTAGCCCAAATACTTCTCTGGGCTCGACCCCTTTCTTCACCTTTCTTTTGTCTATGTGTTTCTTCCAGTTTGCCAGCACCATCAAATAAATAGATGGCTGTTATGATTACACTCCATGCTGAGCTAAGTGTTACTAACAGCGTTAAAAGATTGCTATAGAAAAAAATGCCCCCTGGGTGAAAATACAGTAGTTGAATTCGTAAAACATGGATATCTCCACGCAGTCAAAATACAATTTAAAGCAGCCAGGTTTTGAAAGTGCTTTAGTTGGACAAACATAATGCATACTTTTTTGTTGTCAAAATACGTATAGGTCAATATTGCTCTTTGAAATCACATGGAGTCTCTGCTGGAAGATGACTGTAATGAAAATTACTCTGTCTAGGATTCCACATTGGTTTTCTTTTGCTCTTTGACTGAGGGAGAGATTAGAGAAATGCTGATTCTGAGGGTACTGAGCTACCTCTGAAAGTCCTTCAGCAGTTTCTTGGTGTTTACTGGCCCAGGGATATAAGAAAACGGAAGCCAGGCATAGCATTTACTTCAGGTCCTGCTAAGTCTCAAGACACAGGATAATAAAGTCAAGAAATTACTGAGACATAAAAGCAGGTAGTTTTTGAAACTATCATTCACTAATTATGATTTTTTTCTCTTCTTGGGATACTTGCACTTGGATTTGTGGCACCACAATACTAACTCTTCACAAAGAAAAAAGTTGAAGTAAGTGTTTAATAGTGCTTTAACACTATCAACTTTTGAGATCTTCTAATTTGGGGGGGTGGAAAAGTTCTTCTGACAGATATGCATGATTTGCAAAAATCTAGTAAGAACATCTGGGTACTGGAAAACAAATATGCCATTTCCAACTGTTAATGTCCCATCTGCCTCCCTAAAACTCTAAGCCCTCTGCAGTTTCCTATCTCTTCTCAGTGTTGATGTGCCTTTTTATATTATTGTCCCTGCAGGGATGAAAACAAACCCCACTGATAAACAACTGCATGTATCACAGAAGTGCAGCTTCTGGACCAATCTCCTCATCTACAGGTCAGGCCAAGGGCCAGGTGCTGGGGCATGGGACAATTTCCTGAAGAACTCTTGTTTATTGGTTTTCTGTACACCTATGTGCAAGCAGTTGCAGAAATTTCTTGCCACAGCAATGCAAGTGCACAGATTGTCAAAAAATATGAAGGATGGATAATAACTTCCTAACTTTGTTTTTAAAGGAAAGGGCACGTATTCCAATGCCTGCTAACAAGCTGCAGAGTAGTAGCACGGAAATCAGCCTCCCATTGCCCCTCTGAGCCTAGCAAATACTATTCAGAGCAGTTTGGTCTAATTTTAGTGGAAAGAATTGCTTTAATAGCTTATATATACTCTCTATAGTATTATGAAAAGTATGCCCTGAAAGGCATGTTATTTAATATGTTTTCTTGTTTATGAACTATTTAATGCAAAAGGAAAAACAAAAGGAAAAAAGGCAGTGCAGAGGTTTTCCAGCGTCCTCTCCTTAGCAGCTTTTTGAGGACAGTTGATAGCTGACACAAGAAACATAGTGTTGCTATTGTAGTAGAGATGGCAAAGGGGGGACACACTTGGGACAAGCAGGGATGAAGGATCAGGAGCTGAGCTCCGCTGGGCTCCACATTAGGAAGGCACATTTGTACTGCTGCTTAACACAAGGGGGTTGGGATTTTTGGTGTTTCACAAGCACTGCAACTAGTTCAGAGTATGGCAACAACCTTACAGGGCAATTGCTATGTGTTACCATTGATTGCAGCACTACAATTAGAGCTGGGTCTCCTCACACCTAGGTGATAGACTTGGTCCAAAACCTCAACTAGAAAATTCTGAAACTTGGAAAAATATCTTCTTTTTTTAGCCCAAATTTTTCAGCACAGGATTGTTTTTGTTTCTAACCTACGTGTAGAATAAATAGCTCAATAAGCCCCTCCTCTATTGCTTAATGAAAAGAAATCCAGGGCAATTTCTACTGAAAAGAGAGGGTTATTTTTGGGGGTGACATGCTGGCCTGCAGGAAGCGTGGCTTCCTTCCTTAGGTCAGTTGCAGATCTTCTGCTCAGTGTATGGCCTCTGGCCTCATCCTGCACTTCTCCCACAGGCTGAACGGTGATGGTTGCGTTTGCACAGTGCTCTGGGAAGCGCACTCAGCACCTGTGTTCCGGTACAGCTGCTGAAACATTACTCTTGTGCAATATTTCTGGGGTGATGTTTTGGGGTTTAAAAATGCCAGCATAAAGACAGTGATTCCCAGAACGATTCTGATGGGACCCTGAGCAATTCCCAGTGGTGAGGCAGTGAGGTTCTCACTGAGGGTGGTAGATACAGGCTGCCACATAGGCAGCTGGGTGGATGTTGCAGGGAAGCCAAATCGCTTGTAAAGCTTCAGAAACGCTGTAAGAAACAGACAGGGTTAATTTTCCTCTTACTTCTTCCTGTGCTTTCTTTCTACTAGATTTTTGCCAAAGGCAGAGTGTAAAATTTCTCACAGTCCATATTGTTACCAAAGATGTTTCTCATTGCTGTGTCTAGATGCACTTAATCCCTCCAGTAATCCTTATAGCTAGACAAAGATGAATTAAGTCTGGACACAAAAAGAAAATACATTAAATGAAGACTGAGAGAGTTGAAGTTGTTTAGCCTGCAGAAGAGAAGGCTCCAGAGAGACTTTATTGTGGCCTTTCAATACTTAAAGGGGACTTGTAAGAGAGATGGGAACAAACTTTTTAGTAAAGCCTGTAGAAATAGGACAAGGGGTAAAGCTTTTAAATGAAAAGAAGGCAGATTCAGACTTAGATATAAAGAAGAAATTTTTTACAATAAGGGTGCTGCAATACTGGGAATGGGTTGCCCAGAGAGGTGGTAGATGCTTCATCCCTGGAAACTTTCAAGATCAGATTGGATGGAGCTCCGAGCACCCTGATTGAGTTGAGGATGGCCCTGCTCACTGCAGGGGTTTGGACTGGATGACATTTAAAGGTCCTTTCCAACCCAAACCATTCTACGATTCCACGATTCTAAGATTCTATGATTCATGAATCTGCTTGATAGAGCACCATGAGATAAAGCCCTGGAAGGGAGAGAGGTCCAAGAGAGCTGGTTAATATTCAAGGATCACCTCTTCCAAGCTCAGGAGCAGTGCATCCTGACAAAGAGGAAGTCGGGCAAAAAAGCCAGGAGGCTGGAATGAATGGAACAAGGAATATCTTGACAAACTTGAAAAAAAAAAAAAGAAGCTTACAGAGGGTGGAAGGAAGGGCAGGTAGCCTGGGAAGAATACAGGGAAATTGTCCAAGCTGCCAGGGAAGAGGTTAGGAAAGCTAAAGCCCTGATAGAATTAAATCTGACCAGGGTTGTCAAGGGCAATAAGAAAAGCTTCTATAGGTGTGTTAGTGATAAAAGGAAGACTAAGGAGAATATGGACCCTCTCTGGAAGGAAATGGAAGACCTGTTTACCCAGGATATGGAGAAGGCTGCGGTATTCAATGACTTTTTTGCCTCAGTCTTCTCTAGTAAGGGCTCAAGCCACAGCACCCAAACTGCTGAAGGCAAAGGCAGAAACTGTGAGATCAAAGAACTGTCCCTGTGGAAGATCAGGTGTGGACCATCTAAAGAATCTGAAGGTGCACAAGTCCATGTGACCTAATCAAATGCATCCAGAGGTCCTGAATTTCCCGTGCCATCACTGGTTTCCTCAGCAGTTGGCTGTTTGCCAAGACACAACCTAAGCCTTCAGGGCAGGACTAACCTGGGTGAAGTCCAGGGGGTCAGCAGATTCTCCACTGCTGGCCTTATCTTCATCCAAACCAAGCAGTTCTTGAAAAAACACAGAAAAATGAGATCCCACACTTCTGTTGACTCCCCGTCCCTTTTTGCAGGAAAAAAGACCAATACAATGTGATACTCAGCTAGTGCAGATGTTTTTGGGGGCACTTCAGGCTCAGGAGAAGGGGAGGAAAGAGTCTTTTCAGTCTAAATGTGGGAGATCTGATAACCCTGAACTCACAGCTGCCTCGGGTGGGCACAAACCCTGCAG
Organism: Cuculus canorus; assembly: GCF_017976375.1. NCBI lineage: Eukaryota > Metazoa > Chordata > Aves > Cuculiformes > Cuculidae > Cuculus > Cuculus canorus. The sequence continues at coordinate 69,088,368 of NC_071401.1, forward strand.
TTCCCCCAGGAATGAGATATTTCCCACCGTTCTGCTCTTAAGGCCCACGACAGATTTGCAGAGGGCAAAAAAAAGGGTTTTCACTTCCCTCCCACAGCCCTGCAGCTCCATCTGGCTCTTCATGGGACAGGAGCACCTCTCAGCCCATCCAGGCATCCCACTCTCCTGACGAGTGGAATTCCTGGCCATATTGTGTCACCAGCATACTGTTAAAAAAAAGCAATGTTTCCTTCAGATTTCCCCAGCTGCATGATGTAGTTCTGATGAAAATACCTGAGGCAGCATTTTCAGAGCTTCCACAAAGAGCGTGGCCTAACTGAAGGATTCTTCTTGGCACAGAGGACTTTCCTCTGGTGGTGGCTGAAGGAAACAGGACAAACCCAGACATCAGGAGCAGCAGCGCTTCAGCTTGAACCTCCTGAATCCTTTATCAGCTGCCACTAGAAAGATTCACCTGCCACAACTAACCATACTGTGAAAAACCCTTCTTGCTAAAATTACTGAAAGCAAAATACCTCTTTAATTTACTCAGCACTAGGTGTTGTTGGCTTTCTTCGTGCTGCCAGGGCATCCGCAAATATTGGCAGTGCCCAGGAGGATGTGAGGTGAGTAAGAGTAATGGAAGCTTAGGTGATGGAATAGAAAAAAGATCCCAAATTTTGGTAAATATTTCCCTGGAGATGCAGAGCGCTGCCTGGAGGGATGGGAATTTCTCTGTGGAGCGAGGTTTGGACTATAGCTTCCTACGGTGAAAGGACAGAATAAAACACAGCTCTAATTATTGAGATCATAATGAAGACCCAGTTCCAGGAGTTTTCCTCCAATAACTGAATTTGAGGACATACTGAAAACAAAACATAAAAAGGGAAAGGGAAGCAGTAGCCAGACTTAAAAGAAAGATTTGGGGCAGGCAGCCTTGCAGTCATGCATAGCCATGTTCTGGGTTCTCAAGCTATACCTATACCCTGTGTTTCTGGACTAGTAACTCCAGAAATGTCTCATCTGGAAAATAATAATAATAATAATAATAATAATAATAATAATTATAATGCAGGGAAATCAGCTAGCACCTTCCTAAATCAATACAGCTGACAGCAATCAAATTGTGGGAAAGATAAAGTATCCAATTTTGCCTTAATTTATTCTCGATATTTTTTTAGGGGAGCAAACACTTTAAAAACTTGATGGTCTTTTACTGAATAGATGAATAAATAAAAAAGAAACCTGGCCTGTTCTTAGCCAAACAGGCTGCATTTCTGAATTAACCACCACACTCAAGGAGAAGCAAATTAAAGTGCTGGTAGTTTAATAACAGCAGTCAGATGACTTTTTATGATTTGTGGAAGAATATTGTGGAGTGTCCCCAAGTGAATGTAGCCTAAGGATTAAAAGGGAAACAAAAAGTTGAGCTTTTCCCAGCTGGCTTTAGCCTTAGCTGTGTTGTTTGAGGAAAGTCCCATCTCAGGTTGGTGGAAAGGCACAGGTGGTTGTGGAAACAGACTGAAAACAGGGGTGTAAAATGCATTGGGGTCAGTGTGTCCACAGATACAGAGAGAGAATGCTGAGCATAAAACCTTCAGTTTTAGGGTAGTCTCAGTCTGTGTGTCTGGTCTAGCTTTTCTTTTTTATTTGTGCCAAATCTCAAGATGACGGTGAGTGACTAGTCCAGGATCTGTTTTGCTATCAAGATTGTCACTTTCTTGGAGCAAGCGTGTTGTATTGGGTTTGTGTGACAAGGTTTTGGTAGTGGGGGGGCAACAATGTGGCTTCTTGAGAGAAGACGGTAGAAGCTTCCTTTATGTCCAAGAAAGACAATGCCAGCTGATTGCAAGATGGACTGCTGCTGGACAAGGTCAAGGCCATCAGTGATGGGAGTAGCATCTCTGGGATAACATATTTGAGAAAGGGGAAATATTTGTACTACTGCAACTGGAGGGAGGAATGAGAATATGTGAGAGAAACATCTCTGCAGAGACCAATGTCAGTGAAGAGGGAGAGGTGCTCCAGGCGCCGGAGCAGAAATTCCCCTGCAGCCCAAGATGAAGACCTCAGTGAGGCAGGCTGTCCTCTTGTAGCCATTGCAGGCCCACAATGGAGCAGAAAACCACCTGCAGCCCATGGAGGACCCAAGGCTGGAACAGGTGGATGTCCAAAGGAGGCTGTGACCCTGTGGAGAAGCCCATGGTGAAGTAGGCTCCTGGCAGGATCTGTGGACCCAGGGAGAGAGAGAAGCCAGTGCTGGAGCATGTTTGCTGGCAGGATTCATGACCCCCTGGGAAACAAATGCTGAAGGACCGCAGCCTCTGGAAGGGATCCAGGCTGGAACAGTTCATGAAGGACGGTAGTCCATGTAAAGGACTCAGGTTGGAGAAGTGCATGGAGGACTGTCTCCTGTGAGATGGACTCCATGCTGGAGGAGGGGAAGAGTGTCAGAAGCCCTTTTCCTGAGGAGATAAGGTGTGAAGAACTGACTGCAATCCCTCATCCCTGTCCTTCTGTGCTGCTGGAGTCCGGAGGAGGTAGAGAATATTGATAGAAAAGTTAAGCCTAGGAAGAAGCAAGGGATGTGGGGAAGGTGTTTTTAAGATGAGGTTTTGTTACTCATTATCCTATTCTGATTTCATTGGTAGTAAATTAATTTCCCCAATCTGAGTCTGTTTTACGCATGATGGTAATTGCTGAGTGATCTCCCTGACCTTCTTTGACCCCTGAGCTTTTCATTACATATTCTTTCCTCTGTCCAGCTGAGGAAAGGAGTGACAGAGCAGCTTTAGTGCGCACCTGGCATCCAGCCAGGGTCAACCCACCACACACATGTTGAAGAAACAAGAACTGTCTAGCAGCAGGTGCTTCCCAGGGTTAAAATTCTTGCTCCAGAGGTGGTTAGGGCTTTTTGGTGGGGGGGGGTGGGAAGGGGCATGCGAGCGGGGAGACCTGCTGTGTGCCCGCTGGGTTTCATTTTGTGGTTTGAATGGGAGTTGCCACATGATTTTTCCTCCCAGGTCAGTGATTGAAACAAGCAGGGAGCTTCTGTCCTGGTAGTCTGATAGACGATCAATTCAGTCTGTAATTCTTACATGGCCCTTGAGGCAAATTGCTCTGGCTGGTGAATACAAGATATAGCCATGCTTGATGCCAAAATGAGATGTCAAGTTGCTCTGCCCTTCTAAGTGAGATGAGAAATACGCCTTGGACATTATCACATTTATCTCAGAGGCCTGCCTGCATATCCCTTGGGTTTTCCTATGAGGGAATAAACCTGACAGCTCTGCAATGAGCAGGCTCTCAAACAGAGGTATGCCCAACTCCTCTGCACATATGCTGGGCTTTAATCTGCCCATTATGAATTTGCATAGGGAAGCTGGCAGCTGCCTCCACACAGGTGACCTCACGTTCCTGCCAGCAGCCTGGTGAGCCTATGGCAGCATCTGAGGCATAAGCACATATTGTGCGCTGCCAGGTCCTACTTCATCCTGAAGCATTCTGCAGCATCCTGCGGCATTCCGCTGCATCCTTTCACATCCCGCTGCATCCTGCCACATCCCTCTTCATCCCACTGCCCTGTGGGATGCCCTGAAGGAGATTGCATTCACTCTTTCCATCTGTGCTGGTCCAGGGGATATATAGTGCCTTCCTAACCAGCCTTCCTTGGCTTGTATAGAAATGGCACATAAATGTAAGCAGTATGGTTTACACAGTTTGTGCCCTTTGATTGAACATAGGCTGCTGAGATAGTTTAGGCCAGGAAGGAGGCTTGCTCTCCTCCAGTCCATAAACACACCTCTATTTTGGTTGCAAAGGACCAGAAAGAGGGACAATGAATGCCAACATTTATGGAGGTACACATGTTATCAAGGAGTGGAAAAGAAAGAAAATGCCTTACTAAATCTAAACAGCACCATGGCAGGTAGAGCTAGCTGCCACTCCCATGACCCATGCAGCAACACCTGCAGCTCAGCAGGGCTTCAGGGATGGGTATAGCAGGACCCCATGGCAGCCTTGTGCTGCCCCCTCCTCCAGCTGCACCCCACATAGTGGCATAAGAAAGCATGTCATGCAGTTGCTGTGTTTCCTCACTCTGATCATGCAAAACTCTTTCATCAGCCAGGCTGCTTTTCCTGCCAGGCTTGCAGCTCTGTGTTGGACTGGGTGGTTCATTTTTTGTTAGTTAATTGACCTGGCTCGTGTATGTTATTTGTCGCTGTGACCTGTTATGGTGACTGTTTGGTCCTTGAGTCTGTGGTTTACTCTTGTTCTGGAGCTCCCATGGCGAACAGCTCTGAAATACATAATAGCTTAATGTCTGATCGGTTTTATTTAAATCACACAGTAGGCAAACACACACGCACAAACACACACATCAGCACCTTTTTATTTTATAATGCTAGAAAGAGAATTAATACACCCTACTGTTTTCCTCTCTCTGTTGGCTATGGTTGTTTCTTCATTGGCTCTAAAACCCAGCTGTTTACCCTGCACTGCTTGGGAAAGCTCTAGAAAAGACCAGCCCTGCATGGGAAAATGTTAATCACAGGAGGGAGGGAGTGGACAACCTTGTCTTGGTTTGTTTCGGAGGTTCATCACAGCCTGACAAAAAGAGTACCCACTGTGCCCATGTACTACCTGATCCCATTGCCCTCCTCGGCCCTGCAGGGACCCTTAGAGACCCTTAGTGCCTTGCACTGGGGGCAGCTTTCCCAGAAAATCACTCCCTTGAAAGCTGGGGGGAAAAAGTAGTAATTAAGTGGAGGGTTAGCTAGCAGTATATATGCTTTTTTTGGTAGATATGAAAAAAATTTCAGTAGGGTAAGTGCGTTTTTCCAGATTAATGTGGTTTAACGATATCCTGACCTTTTAAAATGTCTTCATAAACCTGTCTCAAGTAGGTTTCTTAAGGATAAGCCTCACATAAATCTGAAGCAAATAGCATTTAAAATATTCCAGATTTTCATTCACAATTGCTTTGTCAGTTTTGCAAGGAGCAAAATGTGGTTCTTCCACTTGGAGAATATTGAAACTGAGCTTTCGTCTCAAGGCACCTTGTTGCAGGTTTAAAATCTCCCTGTTGTTTTCAAACAGTGTATCCTGACAGTCAGGAGAGCAAACCGCACCCTGGAGTGCATCAAGCACAGCATAACAAGCAGGTCAAAAGAGGGGATTGTTCAGTGTTGGTAAAGCCTTGCCTTGAGCACTGTGTGCAGTTCTGGGCCCCACCATTTAAGAAGGATGTCAAAGGTACTCCAATGCTTCCAGAGAAGGACAACAAAGCTGGTGAAAGGGCTGGAAAGCATATTGTATGAGGAACAGCTAAGGACTTTGGGTTTGTCTAGTTTGGAGAGAAGGAGGCGAAGTGGCAACCTCATTGCTCTCTACACCTTCCAGAACAGATGAAGTGGAGAGGGAGGTGCTGATCTCTTCTTCCCGGTACTCAGTTATAGGACATGTGGGAATGGTTCAGCTTGTGGCAGGGGAGGTTTAGACTGGACATTAGGAAGCATTTCTTTACCGAGTGGGTGGTGAAACACTAGAACAGGCTTCCTAAAGGGGTGGTTGATGCCCCAAGCCTGACAGTGTTTAAGAGACATTTCAGCAATGACCATAACAACATGCTTTAACTCTTGGTCAGCCCTGAAATGGCCAAGCAGTTGTACTAGATGATTGTTGTAGGTCCCTTCTAACTGGAATGTTCTGTTCTGTTCTGTTCTGTTCTGTTCCATTCTGTTCTGTTCTATTCTAGTCCAGTCTATTCTATTCTCTATAAATTATATAGAGTTTGCTTTTAGTTAGGTTTTTTTCTCCTGTGCAGATGCATTTTCCGTTCTTAGCCAGCCTTGATAAAAAGTGGCTGAAAATGAAGGCCAGCACTGGCAAGCAGAGGCACTTTCAAGCACTGGCAGCATTCCTGGACTTTTTCGTGCTGTAGTGATTGCTCCATGGCCCTGCAGTATAAAACACTAGAGCATGTATACAAATGCATACAGACATCAGTAAACAGACATGAAATTATGAAGAAGAAAGAAACTCCAATGCTGACATTCAGCATCCCAATGCTACCAGTAGGATGGAAGCTAGTGAAAGACATTAAAAGTAATTTTCCTCTGTTTTTCTTTGTTTCTTTCTTTTCTATCCCATTTCCTGCACCCCCCGAGCTGTTTCTCTGCAGTCAGTTATGAGGCGATAGATGGGCAAAGCCTCATAGAGTTAAAATGCAATGGGCCTCTTTAAGCTGGGGCAATAGAGGGATATATAGGGGCTTTGTTGGACTTCAAGTAATTGAATAAAAAAACTGTCCACACTATGGTTATACAGCCATTTATATTTCTCCTTGTTTTTGGTTCCTACGCCCAACAAACAAAAGGAAATGTAAATTGTTTCTCTCTTCAGACAACACTAAATTACCTCTAAGAAGTGTTCAAGAGCCTATTATTTAAGCCTGAAGAAGTCTGCATGCTTCCTTCTGCTTGCTTTGAAAATTAAAGTTTTCTCCTTTTCCAAAAACAGTCGGTGGGCTTCAGAGTTGCCTCTGGCCTTGCCAGCTGGAGGCAGTGACCTCTGGATTGTGCTGGAGATGCCGACTGTGGACTTGTCCTTGCTGTGTGGCAGAGGGCGATGAGCTGAATATCTGTCCCAGCACCGAGCTGCCAGGCAGGAGAAAGCCCGCACTCAAAGAGTAGTGGTGGAGAAGGGAAGGGGAGAGGCTGAATTTTAATTTTTTTTTAAGCAGCATTTGTCTCCACTGTATGGTGCCAGGGGATGGAAAATTCCGGTGACACACCTATGCCTGTAAAATTATTTATGTGGTAAAGCACCTCCTGGAACACAGAGCCCTTAGGAGGATTGATGTCGCAGAGCTGGGTCTTGTCAGCCACCCTCCCTCTTACAAAAATCCAATATTTTATATTTTATTTTTATAATGGACCTCTGAGACAAAGAACAAACACTGACTGTTGTCTGTGAGTGGAAAATGTGGTAGCGCTATGCAAAGAAGTAAAATTGGTTGGAGCCAGATCCCACGGAATGATTACATCAGACTGCGTGGGAATCAGGGAGCTGGGGGCAAAGAAGGATCCATGGGTACTCATACACAAGTACACGTGGAAATGCATTTCCTCTGCTTGCATTGCTGTCGCTTGAGGGGGATGCGCAGAGGCCAGAGCTTCCCTTTGCAGTGGGGAAGGTACAGATTTGGCAGAGGCTGGGAGATGGCTAAGACCTCCCTGTTGCCCCTTTGCCATGGGACACAGGTGTCCAATGAAACCTCTCAGTATTAGATATGTCCCCCAAACCTTGTGGTAGGAAACAGTGCTTGACCATGGGTCAGCAGGAGCCATCTGGCAAGGCAGTCACTGGCGGGCTACAACAGCAGAGAAATGAACGCAATAAAACCACATAGGGTATTGCTTTAGAAAAGCAATCTCTCTTTCTCTCTTTAGTACCAAATAATCCACCAGCACTGTGGACCTTGGGCTGCCACTTAAAGCAACATTCAATGGGCAGAAAATTCTGCTGCCTGGACTTGGTGGTTGCACACACCAGCAGTACATTCAGATATAAATGAATTAATTCACTTTTAAGCTTCAAAATTCAGACAAACTCAGATGAACTGCGTTTCTCAGTAACTTCATTGATCATGATCATTTCTATAGGCACCCAGAGGAGAGAAGCCTTTGCCTGCAATGCCTCCCATGATGTCATTGTTTGCCCTCAGTTTGCAGATGATGCCAACCCAAACTTCCTATTTCCATTATCGTAAGTGAAGCTGAAGATTGAATCTCTTTCAGTTATAACAGTTTTATTGAGTTTTTTGGGGTTTAGTAAAACAAACCAGCAACAAAGTTAATTGTGTCTGCAAAATGACAGGGATCTTACAAACTGCATACACTTAGCCTACTCAGGATAAAATTAATTCCCGCCTCTCTAAATGTACACATGGCTGATTGAAAAATGTTTGTTGGAAATAAAGGGTTTTAGTAAACATAACCCCCACATTTCCATCAGCAATTTAATTTAAAAAAAAAAAAAAGAGAGCTTTTCAGTTTTTTTTATGGTGAAAAGCTCGATATCCCCCTTCTCACTCCCAAGTTTTGGAGTATTTGCATGTCAAGAACAGGACAGCAGCAACACCAGCTGTCACTAAACCCCCTTCATTGGGCAATTGGACAGAGTGGGAAGGAAGCATCTGCCAAGTCACTACTTAAACCTCTGTCAGGGTTTGGGTTTCTAAAGGTCCAAATTGCTCTTTTGTGGCTTCTATGTTTTGGGGAGGAAAGCGGGGAAGGGAGCAAATTTGGAAACCACATCCATGCAAGCCTGGCCAGAGGGACAGTTCAGTGCCTTCATGCACGTAAAACAGGCCATCTGGGAATAAACTGGAGACTTAAAGACCTACAGCTCTCATAAAACTCAATGAACAAGCACAAGCAATATAACACTTGGAATTTCAGGCCAGGAACTACTAACATTAGCTACATCAGTGCAGTGTCAGGTTTTGGCAGTCGAAGGGCTGCAGGGCTGCAATGACAGACCCCTTACTCCAGTTCTGAGTCAATACTATACCTGGAAGCCCACAGCCTGCCCTGGCTTGGGGTGTCTGCCCAGACAATAAACAGGAGTCAAAGTCCTGGGATATCTCCCTGAAAGGGAACCAGACACTCCACCTTGTCTAAGCAGCTTTTATTTGCCTGGTGCCAGCTCTTCATTGACAACTTTTTCAGCCTCTCAAAAGGCTCTTTCAAATGTTTTGTCTTCAATAAGAGACTATTTCCATGCATGTGCTATATGTGCCGCAGCAATATCAATGATCATGGTAAACGCTGAAGTCTTTGATCCACTCTTAACAAGGCTCTTGTTTAGTCACTCCTCTCATGGGGCTACATCACAGCCAGGCTTTCTGCAAGACGAGCTGATGAAACAGGACTTTGACGGCTGACCTAGCTAAAGTCTTTCCAGCAGCAAAGCTGGCTGAAGGACCTGTCTGTCTTTGCCTCTGCTGGCTAGAATGTGCTAAACCTCGTTTTGGAAGGATTTATGTAGTATTGCACTTCATGTATCAAGGGAAGCATTATTGCACAAAGCAAACAGCTATACTTAGAACCATGTGGAAGCTGCTGGTCAAAACAGAGGTAATTTCTCATGCAGTTATGTAGAAAAGCCATCCTTAAAAATTAGTCCTTTCTTTTTCTTTTCTGTTCTTTTTCCATGTTAATAAACCACAATTCTAGTGGTACAGTTACTATTTTCAACAGTGGCTTCTAATTCTGGATCCTGGGATTTGGGTGTGGCCTGTCCCCTGGGAAACCCCAGCAAATTCTGAAGACATAAAGCACCAAAGTTCCCTCGGAATGTGTGATGTTCTACAGGGTTTCAAAGCCCAGGACAGCCAGAAAACACTCGTCTAGGTCTGAGTGTCTGGAACTGGAGACATTTGTAAGTCTTTTCCTCTTATAAATCTCATGAGTCCGAGTGAAAGTATTTTGCTGTTGTTTTTTGATTGAAGATAGATGGGCTGTGACCATGCAGCATCTCCTTCTTCAGCGCGAAGGACTCGCAGTGAGCCACGCACACAATGAACACCAGAGCTGTTGCTAAAAGCTAAGGTACCCATTACTCCTGGTGCAGCAGTCCCAGGTGTGGGTGCTTCCAGGGGCCACTCCTGATGGCAGCAGAGGACTTGCCATAGCATCTTTGACAGCAGGAAGCAGAGTCATCCCAGAAGCATTCCGATTGCAGGGATTACTACTGCAAAGCATGGGAGAATAAAGAGAGGGATTTATGCAATGGCACAGGAGATTCATAGTAGCAGGAGATTCATTCCTAACAAAGCAGGAAGGATTTCCCTACCACTGGTTCTCTTCCAGGTCACTAAGCACATAAAGTTGTCCTAGAAACTGCAAACACATGTGCAATGCCAGTCTAGTGAGCAGTGGAGGGCCACTCGCATCCTGCACGCATGGGAGGACACTGGGGTCCCCATTATTCTGGCTTCTACCCTGCTTTTTGACAAAAAGAGGGTCCCTGGGACCGATATGGGACCTGCCCTGGTCACAGGGAGTGTGCTAGGGAGTGCACCTGACCAGAGCACAAGAAACACGTTCCTGTTTGCGAAGTAAATGCCAGCCTACCTCCGTGTGAGTCAGTACAGCTGCCTTGCCTGACTTTGGCTGGCTGTCCAACTCTGTCATTCGTGCTTAGCTGCAGATAGTGAGCCAAATTCACTGGTGATGCAGCTCTAGTGAAATTTAAGGTGAGTATAAATAAGTACGGGAGATGGGAATGGGAGGAGAGGGAGATGTGCAGAATCACTTTGCAAAACCTCTGAGAGTGCCCTACTGTCTCTCCTTACCTTGGGGCTTCTGAGTAGCATCTAGCATCTTTTCCTTGCTGGCTTTGCTACATATGTATAACCCTCTTTCTAGTGGCTTTCACAGTGCCTTTGACACATATCTGCTACCGCTCCGCACAGCATATGGCCCGTTGCATCACCATCATTTTTCTGAACTGCCACATGCACTCAGTTGCAAAAGCACACTGCTGAATTTAATACTGGACTGAATAACGCCCAAGGCATTGAGCGGTTTGAATGAAGAATTAGCTGCTGCAAAAGTTTGAGGCTATTTTGTTGTTTTTATTGTTCAGGTTTTCATGCAGATTTTATGATTAGGGCAGGATATGTCACTCCCAGATGATTCAACCACATTCAGATCTGATGCAGATATTTTGAGGTTAGTATCTCCACATGCTGCAACCAGTATTTGTGCAAAACTGTTTGAGATAACACCTGTAATGGAAAAATGTCCCTAAATCCTCCATACGTGCTGTATGTGGTTAACCTGTAAGATTTGGGATGTATAAGCCTGGAGTGGAGCCAAATGTAAGCATGGCACTAGAATGCTGCATCAATATGTAATGATGTGCCATTCGTTAATTAAGTGGGTAAAGCCAGCAGGAGAAGTACTGGGAGCAAGGACAAACTGCAGTCCGAAGCAGAATTGGGTATGAATAAATAACAAGGTTTATTGCAGGCTAGATGGTGAAGTCTCATCATGGAAGCAAGAATAGCCAGTGGTTGAATAATTTGAAAGGGTTTGAGGAAACATTACTAGGGAAAGGATGAGCTCTCCCTATCAACAAAGCACTTAAATTAATCCAGGATACCACTGGATTGGGCCACAGTGAGAAGTCAGCACTGTCATCAGCTTTCCAGTCTATCAAAAGCATAAAAGGTCTTTTAATGGCCATTGGATAGTAGGGCTGTGGTTCCATGGCTAATGCAGGAGGATGGTAAACTGGTGCAAGACTGTCTGGGTGCATAGGGCAGTGATGTATAGCTGGAAAATCTTGGAAAAAATATGAGTGTTTTTTTTGTTCTGTTTTGACATATGTAAGCTCAGTTCCAGTGCACTGGCATATGTGGGAGATAAAGTTTCTAAAATTAGAGTGCTAACCTGATAGAAGAGTTCTGCTTGTTTGTCAAAGACCTGTACACATCCAAGAGAAATTTATAAAATGGATAAGTCAACAGGAAGTTAGTTCACATAAATAAGGGTAAGAAATATAGAACATTGTGATGCTTAATTCACAACTCTCTTCTTCTCAGCCATTAATTTCAGCCAGACTGCTTCAGTTGACAACATTGAACAGATGTAGCACTGCTCACAGAGTTCACTGAAAATATTTGAAAGTGTGTACGGGGGCTGTGGTTGGTAATAGACTGAACCCGGGCACTATTTTAATTGCCTCGTGGAATCTTTCAATAAACCATTTCATGCTTTTTGAGGATTGGCCTCAAGAATTTAAAGCTTATTTTGTCTGATATGATAACTGTTCAACTGCACTGACAGGAATAACTTTAGAAGTTTATTTCTATTTTATTAAAATAACGTATACGGCTTCAAAAGGCCATTAGCATTTGTTTAGCTAAAGTGTTTCAAATATTCATAGCAGCTTCAAAATGTTGACAAGCTCTAAAGCCCAGCAAGTAACATGCTTTGATGTGTTTGCCTTCTGGCAGCCGAAGAGAGAACTTGTGATTTGAAATGAAAAGAATTAGTTTGCTTAATATTTTCTTTCCAAATGTGAAATTTGAGGGTTTTCTTGTGGTTTTTTTTTTTTTTTTCTCCAAACTGTGGTTTGAATTACATTTTATTTATATGATTTTACAATTTATCTCCCAAAAGAAAATGGAGGCATCTTGCCTGCTGACGTCTCACTGACCTGGTTCTGTGCCTCTGGGTATCTCACTGTGTAGTGTTGGCATACAGAGGCCTCAGTGTGGCACATCTTTCTATCTGTAAGCACGCGAGCAATCTAGTTTAGGTCACTGCACAATTAAGGTCAGCAAGATTATTTGGTTTATTTAAGATTAAACTAATGTATGTTTGCAGGATTGCCACAATAATATTTTATGCTTTAGTACAAAGGGAGTATTTGTACTTTATGCACTTCAAAATACATATCTAAGGAGTTTGGGGTTTTTTTGCTATGAAATACAGCAGTTATTGAAGCCTGATTCATAGCTGGGTTAAGTCAGCTTGCAGACATTGAAGGAGCTACGATGATTATAGCAGCTGAGGACTTAGATCTACAATCATGTTGAATTTCCCTAAATATGCACAAATGCACTATTCTTACACTCACAGTGGCAACTTAACAGAACTATCTGGCTGCACATGATCGTCTCTCAGTTCCCAGAGGAACCTTTTTATCCCTTACCTACACAGGTAGTGTCTGAAACACTGAAAGCACAACTAAACTACATCTTGTATCACAAAGGCACGGCTAGCGAGGAATTTATGTTCTTTTTCATGAGCATATAATCAAATAGAGCTCTGAGCCAGAGTCCAGTGATGTTCCAGCCCTTTCTGCTGCCAGCACCGGGCATGTCCCATGAAGGCCTGTAGGACACCATACATGCTGTGGAAAGACACGGATGAGTCAATAACATCAAGAGATTCTCACTCTCTTGCTAGGGCTGCAGCAGTTAGTGAGAGAGGGTCACATGTGTGACATCCGTGGGAAGCTCCTGCTACGACCTCACAACACTCTTAGACTGAATTTAATGTCTTGCAAACCTGTGAATTCTGCCTATGTGATATCTGATACTACGCCTTTCTGTGTGATCCTGTTTTACAAGCGGAGGAATGTTTCTAACCAGATGGCAGCATATACACATTTCAAAGTGTTATTTCATTTCCCCTTTGACATTAGAAGATACTGCAGTTCCATACAGGTGAATTATGTACGATGGCAATCGTTGCACAGTTTGTGTTAAATACAGCCAGATAACCTTGCAAAAACATTAACTGCAAAGTCACCCCAACAAAGTTAGTATCAAGACCAAGGAGCGTGGTAGAGCAAGTAGAGGTTTCTAGACTTAGATCTGTCTTACCCAATGAGAAACACTGGCAAAGGAGGTTTCTCCACATCAGCAGGGTCCCGCCGGCTCCCCTTCCAGAGAGCAAAAAGGGCTCTGAGAGTGTGGGACTCTGCCTTATTTTGGTGGCATGTTTCAGGAGACACACCCAGCGGCTCCTGGCTCCTGTTGGCACTGGCAGCGCAGATACCCACCTACTTTCATGGAAACCGAATGCCCACTCTTACTGCCACTTTTCTATCATAATGTAAAGCAGAGAAATGTCAAGATGTTTTCAGCCAGTAAAAATTGAGTCAATAGATATACTTTCCTCTGCTAAAATCTACATACACAAACCCATGTTCCTCTTATAACTGGAGGCTAAAACAAAGATATTGTGCTTCAAGTACCTTTTTTTTTAATTAATCACATACTTAAAGCTGTTCACAGGAGACTGAATGAGCAAGTCCCTTAGTATCTTTGCCCTGTCCCTAGTCAATTCTAATCCCAAAACACAGTTCATGACATGTGGATGTGTCATGTTTCATGAGGGTAATGTAATGTAATGTAAATGCTGACAGCTCTCGCTTAGATCGCTTTCATCTCTTCCTTTCATTGGCATTTTACAGTTTCATGTTACCTATTCTGTCTTTGGGGAAGAGACCAGTGTATAAATCTTTGAAACGGAAGATCCTGGGTGGATTAGCAAGTGACACATGGTAGGCACTGTGGCTTAATGGCAATACATGTGGGAACCACGTCACCTGGCACATATGGTGGCATGAACAAGTTCTGGCCTTACACACTGATGGCAAACAAGGCAAAGCCCATCTGAAAACCTGCGATGAGGAAATGAAGTACAGCAGCCAGTGCATACATGTACGTGGTGGCCAGATAGGAAAGAACTATGCAGCCCTCTCAGGTTACTCCCATCAGGATGGCAAAGGGCAGAGGTACATCCACGTCCCAGTGGTAGTTTGTGATGTAAGGTTGGCTCAGGCATAACTTCAGAAAGTGGTACAGCTCCCTGCTTTCAGTACAGAAGGTAGCCCAGCTTAGACCAAGATCAAGCACCTCTGCACAGCACTGCACCTCGCTGCTGGTCATGCCCCCTCCTGATTACCAAGGACTTGATTTGACCAGGCTGAAATAACAATGAAGGTGCCAACAAAACTCCAACTTGCCCGTCCTAAATCCATTTGCTAGTAGGCAGGACTGACTTCTTCAGAAAAAAAACAGCCTACCTGTGATAGTGCTCCAGCACAGAAGATCATAGAAGATCACATCCCATTCTGGAGGTGTTCAAGGCCAGGTTGGATGAGGCTTTGAATAACCTGATCTAGTGGAAAATGTTCCTACCCATGTCAGAGGAGTTGGAAGTGGATGAACTTTAAGGTCCCTTCCAACCCAAATCACTCTATGATAAACCCTTCCAGGCCAAACTCTAAAGCAGACACAATGCACCAGCTCTTTGCCACCAAATCACTCTTCATAAACAGGCAGCAGCTTTTCTTCAGAAGTGAACAGCCTTATATATGGCCATGACCAGCCAAATGCTAGCTGAGTTACTATTAATGCCAGACTGGGAAGTCACTTTGCAGTATGGATGGTCATTTATTTATTGTTTTATCATGACACATAAAATGCTACGGCTGCGATATCAAAATATGGTGTCACTTATAAAATACCAGTATTATTAATGCGGTGTTAAGATACTGCTAACATTTACAGAGAGGTGTATAATAATTTGACAATCTTGCCTAATGGTTTGCTCCACTGATAAAACACAGCAGATGATTGATGGAGTAAGTGACTATTTATTACAATGTTTTTTCTTCCTTGATTATTGAATGATCTCTAAGCTTATCAATAATTGTTGCTGAATCTAATCCTTTTGAATATGGTAGACAGGTCCTTTGCTTTTACAGTATGTGTCAGAATAAAAGACAAGCACCTGAAAAATAAAGAGACGATATTTCCTTATAAAATGAGATGAAAAAATGAAACAATATAAATGGAACTTTCAAGTGTTTCTTTTTATATTTAAAGCTCTTATTTTCATATACTGTATTTAAACATTCTTAAATAATCATTCTGTACCTTTGATTTTCTGTTTCATCTTTGGAAACAAATAGAGTAATCTCATTATAAATGTGTGCAAATAGAAAATATATAAATATATTTAAGGCCCATGTCATAAAAAGGTGGTCTCTGAATTGTCATTTTTACAATGATCAGTTGCCGTCCCTTTCATTTTGTCCTGCAAGTTACTTAAGCTCTGTTCTTTTAAGCCTTTGAAGTCCACATGCAAAGAAGAGCCAAGCACACACGTACTGTCCTGTGTTTCATTTTGTAAACTGCTTGACGGCACCTGTAAAACAGTCCCAATGCGGCTGAACAGCGGAGTTGATGTGATCCACTTCAACAAACTGAAGTCTGCTTGATCGACTGCTGAGCTCCATGGGAATGTTGCTCCCATGGGCAACGACTCTATCTCTGAAATGCCGTGTCTAACTTCATGAAATCCCATGGACCTTTCCAGACTACTTGCCGGAGAGGGGAGCTTCTTTTCCCCATACAACACAGCACTTTGGGGAGAGGCAGCCACAGTCCGATCTGCTGTATATTCTGCCTTTGTGTGGTCTTGGAAATGTGACTCACCTCTCTGAGGAGGTGTTGGCAAAGGTGTGCTTTGGTTAAAAGCCTTATAACAATCACTAGCACTTGAGCCAAGGCTTGGCGAGAAGCTGTTCACAAAGGATTGTGTCTGATGTATTGTTTCCTTTACATTCAACTTGGTCAGAAGCTGGGTACGAATCTCTGGGGACAGTTTACTCAACTGGCATCCAAGCTGAAGCTGAGTTGGGAATAGTGTTCCCTGAAGGGTTCTGTATAGAAATCTGCAAGAGGAGAACATGCATGTGAAAAGAACTGAAAGAAGGAAGTACTCAAGACATCATTTAGAGAAAATATGCAAGTGAAAAGCACAGCACAGAAAAATAAGAGTATCTTGTGCCTTTTTTTATGTTTGACAGGAGAAAGTTTGCAGGGGAAAAGCTCTGAATGCTGCGCTAATATTTTGATTATTAACAAGCAGCATAATAAATATATTCCTTTAGCCAGTAATCTGCCTTGTGATTACAGTCTTTCGTCTTTCCTGATGAGGAATCGAAGGCAATGGGGATCATTCCACAGAGCGGGTTTCCTACATCCATAATTTGGCAGGTAGGTCCACAACACACTTTCAGAATTTGGTACTGTGCATGTTATAGGAGGATGGGTTGTATCTGGAAATATCATGGAAAACCTCACAGGGAAGCAAATCTCTGTGCAGCCAGTAGGTTCAACCAACAGCCTACAATTATCCCACTACTGTGGTCTATGGTGAGGAGCTATGGTCTTTTCCTGTGGTCAAGAGCAGAGAAGGGGTTAGACTACCTGACTTTGTATAATAAGCCACTGAAAAAAACTGACTTGGCTGGTAAGGCAAAAAAGAGACAGAGGGAGTAGGAAAAGCAATGTTTCTCTCTCTTTTAACCATATGCGTAAAGTACCTCCATAACAATATGAGATAAGATACAATACCTGGGCAGCAGTGCAAT